>NC_081225.1:3676347-4346233 GCF_902713425.1 Acipenser ruthenus | reverse complement strand
CACCACCATGTTTGACAGTGGGGATGGTGTGTTCAGGGTGATGAGCTGTGTTGCTTTTACGCCAAACATAACGTTTTGCATTGTTGCCAAAAAGTTCGATTTTGGTTTCATCTGACCAGAGCACCTTCTTCCACATGTTTGGTGTGTCTCCCAGGTGGCTTGTGGCAAACTGTAAACGACACTTTTTATGGATATCTTTAAGAAATGGCTTTCTTCTTGCCACTCTTCCATAAAGGCCAGATTTGTGCAGTATACGACTGATTGTTGTCCTATGGACAGAGTCTCCCACCTCAGCTGTAGATCTCTGCAGTTCATCCAGAGTGATCATGGGCCTCTTGGCTGCATCTCTGATCAGTCTTCTCCTTGTATGAGCTGAAAGTTTAGAGGGACGGCCAGGTCTTGGTAGATTTGTAGTGGTCTGATACTCCTTCCATTTCAATATTATCGCTTGCACAGTGCTCCTTGGGATGTTTAAAGCTTGGGAAATCTTTTTGTATCCAAATCCGGCTTTAAACTTCTCCACAACAGTATCTCGGACCTGCCTGGTGTGTTCCTTGTTCTTCATGATGCTCTCTGCGCTTTAAACGGACCTCTGAGACTATCACAGTGCAGGTGCATTTATACGGAGACTTGATTACACACAGGTGGATTCTATTTATCATCATTAGTCATTTAGGTCAACATTGGATCATTCAGAGATCCTCACTGAACTTCTGGAGAGAGTTTGCTGCACTGAAAGTAAAGGGGCTGAATAATTTTGCACGCCCAATTTTTCAGTTTTTTATTTGTTAAAAAAGTTTGACATATCCAATAAATTTCGTTCCACTTCATGATTGTGTCCCACTTGTTGTTGATTCTTCACAAAAAATTACAGTTTCATATCTTTATGTTTGAAGCCTGAAATGTGGCAAAAGGTCGCAAAGTTCAAGGGGGCCGAATACTTTTGCAAGGCACTGTAACTTCTTTCATTTCTTTGAGTACTATTGGGAGGATCTCATCCGGCCCAGGGGATTTGTTTATTTTAAGAGCTCCTAGTCCCTTTAACACTTCTGCCTCTGTTATGCTAAAGTTATTTAAAACTGGATAGGAACAGGTCGACATGTGGGGCATGTTGTCCGTGTCCTCCTTTGTAAAAACCTGTGAAAAGTAATCATTTAATATATTTGCTATTTTTTTTTCTTGATCTATGATTTTGCCATTTGTGTCTCTTAGACATTTAACCTCCTCTTTGAATGTTCTCTTGCTGTTATAATATTGGAAAAACATTTTGGAATTGGTTTTAACCCCCTTAGCAATATTGATTTCTATCTCTCTCTTGGCCTTTCTAACTTCCTTTTTGACTCGTGTTTGCAGTTCCAAGTACTCTTTCTGTGTACTCATTATATGTAAACTTATGGAAACTATAATAAGATCCAAAATGGAAAATTACCTATATGGTAACAATATCCTGGGAGACAGCCAGCATGGTTTTAGGAAAGGGAGATCATGTCTAACTAACCTACTTGACTTTTTTGAGGATGCAACATTGAAAATGGACAACTGCAAAGCATACGACATGGTCTGTTTAGATTTCCAGAAAGCTTTTGACAAAGTCCCGCATAAAAGATTAATTCTCAAACTGAATGCAGTAGGGATTCAAGGAAATGCATGCACATGGATTAGGGAGTGGTTAACATGTAGAAAACAGAAAGTACTGATTAGAGGAGAAACCTCGAAATGGAGTGAGGTAACCAGTGGTGTACCACAGGGATCAGTATTAGGTCCTCTGCTATTCCTAATCTACATCAATGATTTAGACTCTGATATAGTAAGCAAACTCGTTAAATTTGCAGACGACACAAAAATAGGAGGAGTGGCAGACACTGTTGAAGCAGCAAAGGTCATTCAAAATGATCTAGACCGCATTCAAAATTGGGCAGACACATGGCAAATGAAATTTAATAGAGAAAAGTTTAAAGTATTGCATGCGGGCAATAAAAATGTGCATTATAAATATCATATGGGATATACTGAAATTGAAGAAGGGAACTATGAAAAAGACCTAGGAGTTTATGTTGACTCAGAAATGTCTTCATCTAGACAATGTGGGGAAGCTATAAAAAAGGCTAACAAGATGCTTGGATATATTGTGAGAAGTGTTGAATTTAAATCAAGGGAAGTAATGTTAAAACTCTACAATGCATTAGTAAGACCTCACCTAGAATATTGTGTTCAGTTCTGGTCACCTCGTTACAAAAAGGATATTGCTGCTCTAGAAAGAGTGCAAAGAAGAGCAACCAGAATTATCCCGGGTTTAAAAGGCATGTCGTATGCAGACAGGCTAAAAGAATTGAATCTATTCAGTCTTAAACAAAGAAGACTACGCGGCGATCTGATTCAAACATTCAAAATCCTAAAAGGTATAGACAATGTCAACCCGGGGGACTTCTTTGACTTGAAAAAAGAAAAAAGGACCAGGGGTCATAAATGGAGATTAGATAAAGGGGCATTCAGAACAGAAAATAGGAGGCACTTTTTTTACACAGAGAATTGTGAGGGTCTGGAACCAACTCCCCAGTAATGTTGTTGAAGCTGACACCCTGGGATCCTTCAAGAAGTGCTTGATGAGATTCTGGGATCAATAAGCTACTAAAAAACAAACGAGCAAGATGGGCTGAATGGCCTCCTCTCGTTTGTAAACTTTCTTATGTTCTTATACCAGAATCAAAATCATTAATGTAGATTAGGAATAGCAGAGGACCTAATACTGATCCCTGTGGTACATTTTGAGGTTTCTCCTCTAATCAATACTTTCTGTTTTCTACTTGTTAACCACTCCCTAATCCATGTGCATGCATTTCCTTGAATCCCTACTGCGTTCAGTTTGAGAATTAACCTTTTATGCGGGACTTTGTCAAAAGCTTTCTGGAAATCTAAATAAACCATCAATTATCCATTTTCAATGTTGCATCCTCAAAAAAGTCAAGCAGGTTAGTTAGACATGATCTCCCTTAACTAAAACCATGCTGACTGTCTCCCAGGATATTGTTACCATATAGGTAATTTTCCATTTTATAGCTTATTATAGTTTCCATAATTCTATATATAATAGAAGTCAGGCTTATTGGTCTGTAGTTACCTGGTTCGGTTTTGTCTCCCTTTTTGTGGATCGGTATTACGTTTGCTATTTTCCAGTCTGTCGGTACAACCTCTGTGTCAAGAGACTGTTGCATGAACTTGGTTAGCGGTTTGTAAATAACTTTTCATTTCTTTGAGTACTATTGGGAGGATCTCATCAGGCCCAAGGGATTTGTTTATTTTAAGAGCTCCTAGTCCCTTTAACACTTCTTCCTCTGTTATGCTAAAGTTATTTAAAATTGGATAGGAACAGGTCAACATGCCGGGCATGTTGTCCGTGTCCTCCTTTGTAAAAACCTGAATTTTTTTTTTTTTTTTTCTTCATCTATGATTTTGCCATTTGTGTTTCTTAGACATTTAACCTCCTCTTTGAATGTTCTCTTGCTGTTATAATATTGGAAAAACATTTTGGAATTGGTTTTAGCCCTGTTAGCAATATTGATTTCTATCTCTCTCTTGGCCTTTCTAACTTCCTTTTTGACTTGTGTTTGCAGTTCCAAGTACTCTTTCTGTGTACTTTGTTTTTAGTCCCTTTTAAACGCTCTGTAAAGTGCCATTTTTCGCTGAATACCCATTATTTGAATTTGCAGTAGATCATGTCATATTAACCCATTTCATGCAGTGAATCGGCAATTAAAGGTCGGTTAACACTTCGTACAGTTTTTGTAAGTATGTTACTCACTGTATTATGTGCATCTTATTTTTGTCTTTATTAATCAAGCTGTTTATTGCACGCAATGGGAAATGAAAGATGTTTTTTTTTTTCAATCGTGTTATGATGTCCTAGTTGTATTGTGTGTATCATTTTCATGCTCTGTATTCCTTCGGAACCCCGTGTTCCGGACGGTTTTGTCTATACGGCTGTTTATTGCACGGAATGGGCAGCAGTTAAAGGTCGGTTCGGTGG
This sequence comes from Acipenser ruthenus, assembly GCF_902713425.1. Taxonomy (NCBI): domain Eukaryota; kingdom Metazoa; phylum Chordata; class Actinopteri; order Acipenseriformes; family Acipenseridae; genus Acipenser; species Acipenser ruthenus. The sequence continues at coordinate 4,342,209 of NC_081225.1, read as the reverse complement.
GTTTTTTCAAGTGTTATGTTGTTCCCACTTAGTTGTATTGTGTGTGTAATTTTCGTCGTCTTTGCACCTTGAGAACCCAGTGTTACGGGAGCTTTTTGGTGATAAATAACAGCGCGTTATTAATCGGTTCTGATTTGTTAAAATATTCTCATCATATGTCTAACGTTTTATGCTGTTTTTTTTAAGCAATTGAATTCATTAAAGTACCGTTCCGCCTCGTTCCGGCTTTTACCTCATCCCCTAATACTGTATTACTGTAATTAAGTCTGCTTCTCTTCAGCTGTGGTGTGTGGGGTTTTTTTTTTTTTGCGTCGGTACACCTATCATCAGTCCAGGGGCGTAGCTTCACCATAGAGAAAATGGTTCTTTGCACCCTTTAAGGGTTCTTTACAGCATTCAATGGTTTCATATAGAACCGTTTTCATTGTCAAGTCAAAGGGTTCTTTTAAAGAACCATTTTAAAACAGGCAGTTCATGTCTCGTGAGTCTCTGCCTCGAGAAAATCTCAATATAATTGTCAGAGGCGTTCCAGACTTGGAGGAAAGCGGTTGGTAATTAAATCCCTTTACACTTTATATATAGCCAATATTTTAATTTGCTGCTAGAAATAATAACGTTACCTATTGTTAGCCTAAGTTTTTACCACTCTTTATTAATGTATTTATACCAATGTATTCATTTCTTGTGTTCCTTTTAAGAATTAAGATTCTGTTTTATTTGTATTTATTGTTCTCCTGTACAGCGCTTTGAGGAAACTTAATGTTTAGCCGCTATATAAAAACAAAAATTGAATATTGTATATTCGAAAGAATTGCTAGCAAATATATTTAAATTGAATAAGTGTAAATAGTTCACGCAAATCAGAAAAGGTAAGATTGACACTAAAAGCCCTAAAGCGCAGATGAAAAAATCGAAAAAACGTCATAGGTGGAGTTTAGCGGGCCAAGAAAATCAAGCGGCGCCTGAGAAGAATGTTGTGATTTTCAAATTGAGAATTCTGACCGCCTTCCCTCCCTTCAAGTTAATACGAAACTCGATAACATCAGGTTACTGCCTATGAGGCAGATACAAGTGTTTATAGGATTTAGTAATTGATTATGTGAGCAAAAACAATATATATATATATATATATATATATATATATATATATATATATATATATATGACTGTACGAAATGAAACAGTAAGTTACGCGTGTCTGACACCATATCAATCGAACCTGTTTCGTGTACTGCTGCGTGCGTGAATGAATGTATGTTTCACTGGCAGACTTGCCTGCCTGCCTACGTGAGTGTCTGTGTGCGAGTGACGTCACCCACATAACGGTGATCGAGGCGCCAACGGGTGACAAGTGGACGGAGTCCGCAGCTCTGGAGTGGAGAGCGACAGAATGTGCTTTTGAAAGGAGGGTGACTGCAAAGAGGGAAGGATATTTGGGCGGGACTCAATTTATGGTGTCTGGGTAATTACGTCACAACACCTACCCCCAAGTACCAAAAACTAAGTTAAACTCCTTAAATACGAACTGTAAGGATTTCATTCAAACACAGCCATTCGTATATACAGTTACAGTACATAATATGTTTGACTATTTTTTCCTGAAGCTTTTCATGTCCACCCATAGCCTACATTCCGTGCCCCCGTTATGAGAACCGCTAATTAAAATAAGTTAAAAGCCAAACGCGTCACACATTGACCTGTAAATACATTTTAATTGGTGCTTTTGGTTTTCAACGACTTTTCTCCTCTCCTTTTTAACAATTTATTGTGACCTATGCATTTTGTTGTGGTACACATTTTAAGTGTGACTTTGAAACAATGTAATCAAACCCATTTCTGACACATTTTAAATGCTTTAGTTATTATACATTTATAAAATTTGTGACTCCATTTATTTATTCTTTTTTTCAGAGTCTTGCAGTCTTGAGTTGTAGGAGCTTTGCCCATGTTTCCACCTATGATGAGGACAGCCCTGCAAAATCAGCATGATAACTTAAATCTGCAAAAAGGACAAAGATAAACAGCCTTGCTCCAAGTGCTGTTTGACCATCTCAGTTCCTTCACAATGTAAGTTTAAATCCCGGATCCAACAGAATAGAGCTTTTGCAGTTATTTTTATCCACCCTCTTTCACCCTCCCACACAGCCAACCAACACCCCACAATAATATGTGAGAGCGACAAACGCACTCCAATCCCTGCAAAACGCACTCCAATCCCTGCAGAACACACTTTTCCCACACCAGGCGACCAACCATCGCCACACATCTGCAAGCCCCAAACCTCAACCTGCAATGCACGCTGATGATTGGACTAAAGCCAGACCCAGTCTCTAACACAGTTCCAATACACAGACATAGACTGTTCTACACAAACGCATAGGCAACTGTTTACAGTTATAAATATCCAAAGTCTCTGTCTTTTGACTGGGCCGCTATAATATTTTCTAGATTACAACATAAATGTTTGTGTATATTAATCATGTTGATTAAAGGGTACCCATCCCATAAGCAATATGTGTAGTTAGCATCGCTAGTGACACATTTCCCATTTCTTTCGAGAAAAAACTGGATCAGGCTATAAGTCAATTTATTTACTTTCCTACCCTTTTCCCACTGCCTTCAGAAGATGCTAACTAATGCATTTAAGTTAAATATTATTGCATAACATAACGTTTGACAACAAGCGATCATCAATCAAAAGGATACGTATTAGAACATAAGAAAGTTTGCAAATGAGAGGAGGCCATGCAGCCCATCTGGCTTGCTTGTTTGGTTGTTAGTAGCTTATTGATCCCAGAATCTCATCAAGCAGCTTCTTGAAGGATCCCAGGGTGTCAGCTTCAACAACATTACTGGGGAGTTGGTTCCAGACCCTCACAATTCTCTGCGTAAAAAAGCGCCTCCTATTTTCTGTTCTGAATGCCCCTTTATCTAATCTCCATTTGTGACCCATGATCCTTGTTTCTTTTTTTCAAGTCAAAGAAGTCCCCTTGGTTGACATTGTCTATACCTTTTAGGATTTTGAATGTTTGAATCAGATCGCTGCGTAGTCTTCTTTATTCAAGACTGAATAGATTCAATTCTTTTAGCCTGTCTGCATATGACATGCCTTTTAAACCCGGGATAATTCTGGTTGCTCTTCTTTGCACTCTTTCTAGAGCAGCAATATCCTTTTTGTAACAAAGTGACCAGAACTGAACACAATATTTGATTTAAATTCAACACTTTTCACAATATAGCCAAGCATCTTGTTGGGCTTTTTTTTTTTTTTTTTTTTTTTTTATATAACTTCCCCACATTGTCTAGTTGAAGACATTTCCGAGTCAACATAAACTCCTAGGTCTTTTTCATAGTTCCCTTCTTCAATTTAATTATCTCCCATATGATATTTATAATGCACATTTTATTGCCTGCATGCAATACTTTACATTTTTCTCTATTAAATTTCATTTGCCATGTGTCTGCCCAGTTCTGAATGCTGTCTAGATCATTTTGAATGACCTTTGCTGCTGCAACAGTGTTTGCCACTCCTCTGTCGTCTGCAAATTTAACAAGTTTGCTTACTATACCAGAATCTAAATCATTAATGTAGATTAGGAATAGCAGAGGACCTAATACTGATCCCTGTGATACACCACTGGTTACCTCGCTCCATTTTGAGGTTTCTCCTCTAATCAGTAATCAGTACCATGCTGACTGTCTCCTAGGATATTGTTACCATATAGGTAATTTTCCATTTTGGATCTTATTATAGTTTCCATAATTCTATATATAATAGAAGTCAGGCTTATTGGTCTGTAGTTACCTGGTTCGGCTTTGTCTCCCTTTTTGTGGATCGGTATTACGTTTGCTATTTTCCAGTCTGTCGGTACAACCTCTGTGTCAAGAGACTGTTGCATGAACTTGGTTAGCGGTTTGTAAATAACTTTTCATTTCTTTGAGTACTATTGGGAGGATCTCATCAGGCCCAAGGGATTTGTTTATTTTAAGAGCTTTTAGTCCCTTTAACACTTCTGCCTCTGTTATGCTAAAGTTATTTAAAACTGGATAGGAACAGGTCAACATGCCGGGCATGTTGTCCGTGTCCTCCTTTGTAAAAACCTGTGAAAAGTAATCATTTAATATATTTGCTATTTTTTTTTCTCTTCATCTATGATTTTGCCATTTGTGTCTCCTTAGACATTTAACCTCCTCTTTGAATGTTCTCTTGCTGTTATAATATTGGAAAAACATTTTGGAATTGGTTTTAGCCCCTTTAGCAATATTGATTTTTATCTCTCTTTTGGCCTTTCTAACTTATTTTTGACTTGTGTTTGCAGTTCCAAGTACTCTCTCTGTGTACTTTGTTTTTGGTCCCTTTTTTTTTTTAATTGATCTATTAAACCATTTTGGCCATTTTGTTTTAGATTTAGATTCGTCTACTTTTGGGATGTAATTGTTTTGCGCCTCTAGTACTTCATTTTTAAAAAACAGCCATCCTTTTTCTGTGGATGTTTTCTCTGTTTTACTCCAATCTACGTCTGTTAGTCTCTGTTTCATACCTTCATAGTTTCCTTTTCTAAAATTGTAAACCTTAGCTTTAGTCATTACTTTTGGGGTTTTAAAAAATACTTCAAATGAGACCATGTTGTGGTCTGAGTTTGCCAATGGCGCTCTGACCTCTGTTTTAGTTTTTCTGTCTTCATCATTTTTTGAAAAGACTAAATCAAGGCATGCCTCCCCTCTAGTCGGTGCCTTGACAAATTGCGTTAGGAAGCAGTCATTTGTCATTTCCACCATTTCAATTTCGTCCGTCGTGCCCCCCCATCGGGTTTTCCCATTTTATATGGGGGAACTTGAAATCCCCCGTTAGTATGGCTTCTCCTTTTCTACACGCATTTCGAATGTCATTGTATAACAGATTATTTTTCTCAGTGTCGGAATTTGGTGGTCTATAGCATACTCGTATTATTATTCTGCCCTTTGAATTTGTGTCCATTATTCTGACCCATATTGATTCTGCATTGTTTTCTTTGTCCTGATTTAACTCCTGGGCTTCAAGGCTATTTCTTATATATGGCGCTACCCCTCTGCCTCTTCTGTCCTGCGTGTCTTTCATTAACAGTTTGTACCCACGAATATTATATTCGTCTCCATCACTCTTAGACAACCAAGTTTCTGTAACACCTATCAGTTATAGTCAGTTATTTAAAAATAAAACTCTGATATCCTAATTTCTAGTCAACACCTCTCCAAAACCTATTCAAATTATGCAGATTTCTTCCAAAAAATGGGGTAGAGCAATATCTTAACCCCTATCTGGCCTGAAGGGTGGGGGTAGGAGTCGAACTCCACTCCTATTTTTTGTTTTGTCATCTCCTTGGACCTAGATAATCTGTTTGCCTCAGACTGTGATACGTTCAAAATCGCCCAGGCCAGAGAGGGTTATTGTGCCACAGGTACTTCATTTGCAATACATTTCTATTTCAATTCAGTTCATAAAAGTTTTTAAACAGAAATGAAGAACAACATTTTTTATCAGAAATGCATTGTGACAATGAATACTTTTCAATTTTGAGTAGCATACCTCCTATAAAGTTCTAATATTTGCACATCTGAACATACTGGTTTTATACTCTATTGCATTTGACGTATTTGTTCCTTCCTTGTAGGATGCACTGCATAAGTCTCTGAAGTCCAAAGAATAAAAGAAAGATTGTGTCAGGATCAGGGTGAAAGGGGAAATTGCCAATCCAAGAACCAGCAACTCTGAAGAGAACTTGCAGGACAGCTGTAAGTATATTATACTACACAAATATTTACAGTTTATTAACTGAACATTAGAATGCCATGGACGTGCAGAACGTTTAAACACTGGATACGTTTATGTAGTGTCACTTATTTTCTTTGCTTGCTTGCGACTGGAAACTGTAGGTCTGGACTGTTGAACACTTGTGGACACATTGTGAAGTTGAGAATGTATTCGTTTATTACAGTCAAGAGGTACCTAAGGTCTGACGTCACAGGAAATAGTTTACATTACAAACATGATTTAAATCAATTAAAACTATTAAAACAGAGCAAAGTAGCCAAGACTGAAAATGTATGGTGCTGAGTGAAGCAAGACAAATATCTTTTGCAGTTTGTAACAGTAGTTGCACATATACACTACAAATACAAAGTACACATGCATACAACCTACAAAAACAAACACACTGTACAATAACTGCAAAAACCGTTTCATTTGACAAAGTGCAAACAGAAACAAAAAAAATCCCCAAACAAAACTGTATTGCTTTTTTTTCTCTTTGCTGTATTGTAATCTCTTTCCTATATTGTGATAACTTGTTACCCAAGTCGCCCTGCATAAGGGCATCTGTCAAGCAAAACTTAAAAATCAGCTCCTGCTGCCTTCAAACCAAAATTTAAAATCTTAGCTGCGCTGAGAATACCTTGTATTCCGCTAAATATGTTTTGCTTTTGTTTTCACTACATTCTCTCAGGTACAGCTAAACAAAGATCATGCTGGCTGCAAAAAACGTAACAAGCAGACAAAAAGTTTTTTTAAAAAAAAAACAACCTTAAATGACACATTCAGCAACATTTTTCAATTTTTATAAATCATTTTAAATTGTTGACACACTAATGAAGTGCATTTCCATATTTGCTGCCCTTTAAAATTAACTCTTACATATGGGAGAAGTTAACAGCAAACCTTACCTTCAAATTATTAATACATTGTAACATGATGCATGCCACTGACTTAAGAACATAAGAAAGTTTACAAACAAGAGGAGGCTATTCAGCCCATCTTGCTCGTTTGGTTATTAGTAGCTTATTGATCCTAGAATCTCATCAAGCAGCTTCTTGAAGGATCCCAGGGTGTCAGCTTCAACAACATTACTGGGGAGTTCCAGACCCTCACAATTCTTTGTGTAAAAAAGTGCCTCCTATTTTCTGTTCTGAATGTCCCTTTATCTAATCTCCATTTGTGACCCCTGGTCCTTCTTTACTTTTTCAGGTCAAAGAAGTCCCCTGGGTTGACAATGTCTATACCTTTTAGGATTTTTAATGTATGAAACAGATCACCGCGTAGTCTTCTTTGTTCAAGACTGAATAGATTCAGTTCTTTTAGCCTGTCTGCATACAACATGCCTTTTGAACCTGGGATAATTCTGGTTGCTCATCTTTGCACTCTTTCTAGAGCAGCAATATCCTTTTTGTAACGAGGTGACCAGAACTGAACACAATATTCTAGGTGAGGTCTTACTAATGCATTGTAGAGTTTTAACATTACTTCCCTTGATTTAAATTCAACACTTCTCACAATGTATCCGAGCATCTTGTTAGCTTTTTTTATACCTTCCCCACATTGTCTAGATGAAGACATTTCAGAGTCAACATAAACTCCTAGGTCTTTTTCACAGTTCCCTTCTTCAATTTCACAATCTCCCATATGATATTTATAATGCACATTTTTATTGCCTGCCTGCATGCAAAAAAAAAAAAAAAATACATATTCTAAAGCGGTTTTAATCAGCCTATCGGTGCATCTGTACTGGCTTTTCTGTGACCTGCTGTACTGAGCGAAGCAGATGGGACAAAGTCAGTGCTGCATTGTTTTGAGTTGCTAAAATCTAGTTTTCAGCATTAGACATATAATACCAGAAATGGACGACAAATCAAGCAAATTATGGTGAAGCACAGAGAGGTCTGGCAAAGCACAGGGAAACATTATAAAGCACAGAGATACATTGTAAAGCACAGGCAGGTATGGTAAAGCACCTGGAAGCATTTTAAAGCACAGAGAGGTCAAGTAAAGCTTTGGAAAGCACAACAAATTATGGTAAAGCAGAGGGATACATTTTTGAGGATGCAACATCGACAATGGATAATTGCAAAGCATATGACATTGCTTATTTAGATTTCCAAAAAGCTTTTGACAAAGTTTTGCATAAGATTAATTCTCAAACTGAATGCAGCAGGGATTCAAGGAAATGCATGCACATGGATTAGGGAGTGGTTAATATGTAGAAAACAAAGTACTGATTAGAGGAGAAGCCTCAAAATGGAGCGAGGTAACCAGTGGTTAATGATTTCGATTCTGGTATAGTAAGCAAACTTGTTAAATTTGCAGACGACACAAAAATAGGAGGAGTGGCAAAGACTGCTGCTGCAGCAGCAAAGGTCATTCAAATTACAGTTTATTCTTCATTTCAGGATTTCAATCAATGGACAGGTCTGATTTGCACTATCACGATTGATGTATTTTTTGTATACAACTGTAAGTCGCCCTGGATAAGAACATAAGAAGAAGAGGCCATTCAGCCCATCTTGCTCGTTTGGTTGTTAATAGCTTATTGATCTCAGAAACTCATCAAGCAGCTTCTTGAATGATCCCTATCCCTATTCTCTATTTTACTCCAATCTACGTCTGGTAGTCTCTGTTTCATACCTTCATAGTTTGCTTTTCTAAAATTGTAAACCTTCGCTTTAGTCATTACTTTTGGGGTTTTAAAAAACACTTCAAATGAGACCATGTTGTGGTCTGAGTTTGCCAATGGCTCTCTGACCTCTGTTTTAGTTATTCTGTCTTCGTTATTTGAAAAGACTAAATCAAGGCATACCTCCACTCTCGTCGGTGCCTTAAGGGCGTCTGCTAAGAAATAAATCATAATAATAATAATTAAGGCGGAGAAAAATAAAACAGACGCGTGTTTCAGGAGATGCAGAGAGGAGACATTTAATAATAAATCAAGTACATCAGGACAAAGAGGAAAAAAAGTAAATTTTTAGAGAGCTCCTATTTTACTGTAGCCTTTTTAAAAAATGTATTTCTTAGATGCCCTTAGCCAGGGCGGCTTACAGTTGTTACAAAATATCACATTACATATAAAAGCAGTTAAAATTACAATAAAGTTAGTAGTAACAGCAAAATCAAATAGAGAAGATAAACCGTAAATAATTACATTTGAGAGCAAATGTTAATTAGGTACCCGCTTAATTTGCATAACACCCTTCATACTGTGTGAATCAGGGATTTTTGCTCAGAACAAGTCGGAAAGTTAAAATCCCGCCACAAAAGCGATCCCCGATGGTCAGAAAACCTTTAATATTAACAACTGACCTGATAATTGGCTTAATTAGACCCTTAAATTGTTTTTCAGCTCTAAACAGTTGCAGAGTTAAAGGTAGTGGACTGATAAAATGTTATAACTAACTTGAAATCTCCTACTTTAAAGCTGAAAACAAGTATAAACTGGCAATTAAAAATGATCTGTGAAATGAAGGGCATGTTAAACTGGCTATTAAAAATGATCCGTGAAATGAAGGGTCTAGTTAACTGGGAGTTAAGCTGGAATGAAAGCCAGCAGACACAGGAGGTGTTCATAAGACACTATAACATTTTGGTATGTCATCTTTTTGATCATTATAAAAAATGAAATGAAACAAATGAGAATAAGAGGTGAGCCAAGAATCCAAAAAGGAAACTAAAAGTTCAAACTCATGTGGCCAGTTTGGCAGAAAATGGGTTAAGTTAGAGTTCCCTCTGGTGGACGCACCCTGGATTTTATTTGTATAAACTGAGAACACCTGTGGCATTGGGGAAGCTTTGTTTGGAAGGATACCTCAGGTAAGCCATGTGCTTTAACTGTTTGAAAAGGTTTTAAATCTTTTTAAAACTGTGTGCTATGAATTAGATTAAGGAATATGTTTGTTGCATGCTGCTTGTGCTTTCTTGTTACAATATAATTTGATTTGCTTGGTGTTGATAATGTGGCTGTGTTTCATTTGTGTTTGGTTTTGATAGTGTATATTTATACTGATTTTGTGTGTTGCTTGTTTTCCCCCAGTTTGGCCACTATTGCTATTTCTTACCCCAATTGTAGTTTTGCACAAGTTTAGGCAGTTGCCTAGGTAGTAACAACTTGTTAAAAAAAACTTCAATCCGAGACACTCTGTAAACTATCCCATATCTGAAACAAATGATTTAAATGCATCAGATGTTGCTATGTTGAATAAAATAGAGAACCTGACCTTTTTTTAAAAAAAATAACTCTGTTTTGTTAATTACTCTACCAACCATATCACAAGTTAATATCCATGTTTATTTATCTGCGGCCAGGGTTCCAACAGAACAAAAACACGTCAACATATCTCCCCTGTGCTAACAGCCCTAAATGGGTTCCCGGTGTGGTCTACAAGTGGTTTCAAGGTCCTGCTGCTAACCTATGAAGCCCTGAAGGGCCCTTACGTTCCCAAGGGCTTTGAAGTAAAACACAGGTAGAGCATTCAGTTGTAGGGCCCTTGTACTGTGGAACGCTGTCCCTGGCTCTATTGAAAATGAATTTATGATCTATCGTTTCCATTCTTATGTGAGTCTTACTATTCTGCTGTTTCTATGGCTTGTACCGTTTTATTGATATTTTTAACTTTATGTTAAGCGCCTCTGCCATCAAAATGTTTTGATTTGAAATTTTCATTATTAAAAAGGTGTTCAAAGCAAAAAGAAAGAAAGAAATAAAACCGGTTTTCAGATAAGCAACTTTACCTTTTAATGGTTGCAACACGTCAATTTTAAAAAGTTGCTTAAACACATGAGTTCCATTACACGAGAGTAGATGTTAAAACTTCATGCTGATTTGAACTCGGCTCTCGCCAAGATAAGCACCAACTAAGACGTAGCTTTACAGTAAACTAATGTTATCCATCTGTGTCTCCATCCATTTGCGCTTCCTTCCATATGATGATGTAGATATCCTTCTGTCTGGTGTTGATGGCTGAAGTGTAATGCTGGCTCCAGGGACCGGCTTATTGCCTCCCTAGCGCATCAGCACACACAACGGCTGCGATGCTGGTTCCGGGGATCAACCGCAGTGCGGTCTCCCCAGCACATCAGCATGACGACAACCGTCTGGATTGAGCTAAGTAGGGTACATCTCTGGGGTCTTCAAGTGGGCACCTTCCATCCTCTGTGCCAGTCAGATAACTTCAGATAAGTTCTTCACTGTGCGACGCAACTCTTGGCCAAGGAGCTGAACTGAGACCAAGACCCCCTCTTCCATGCTGAACTTGCCCCATGATATCACCAATTCGAAGGGCAGCCTTTACATCCTCCACAGCTTTCTTTGCTGTCAACTTTCTTCCAGTTTTCAACACAGGTGCTGCCTCCCTTACGCATTTGTCGCGTGATCTACTAATGTCATTTCCAGTCTGACCTTGGCGCACTTAAACTCCTCGGTTAGAGCGGAGACTGGTAGCTGCAGTATTCTTTTACCATAAAGTCCCACTCTGCTGAGGCAGCGTGGAACTCCCAACCATTTCCTGATGTATGAACTGATTAAAGCTTCCAGCTTCTCTATTGTTGTCAAAGAAACCTCGTACACAGTCAGTGGCCACAGCAACCTCGACAGTAGACCAAACTGAAAGCACCAGAGTTTTAGTTTGCCTGGTTAAGCACTGCTGTCTATGCTCTTCAACCCTTCCACTGCTTGTTGTCTAACTTCTCCCACACAAACTGTGTCCTTTAGATCCTCGTCGTACCATCTCCCAAGACTCTTCACTGGCTTCTCAGACATTGTTGGTATTGCCTCACCTTTACCCAATTTGATGCCCTAATGATTACTTCCATTGCCATGGTAAAAGCCAGTGGAGAAATGGTGCATTAGCCAAATCCAGGAATGTCACATGGAGCTCCTTCCTCTCCTTTTTAGCCGATTTGAATTTCTTGCCAGATCACATTAATGTGTTCTAAGCATCCTGGGAAACCTGGAATGCCCGCTTTTTCTATTGAAGTGTCAATGAAGCAGTTCTTTTACAGTAAATTGATACAGCTAAATACAATAGCCTAATTACTTCTCAGGCACTGTAACAGGGAGAGATCTGGACTGGCCATCTGACGCAGGCACGATGCTGCAGGGAGGGGGCGGCAGTCCCGTGGGGTCGGCCTGTCAGTCATGGCGGTGACACGGAGAGGTGGGGAGGAGGGTGTGTGCGCTTTCCCCCTCTCTGAGTGGCTGGTAGGCGGGCTCTAATGGGATTGTGTGCCCTATAAAAATAACTCTGCTGTTTCCTCAGGTCTGCCCTTTTAAAGAAAAAAACCAAAAGACGTACTGGGAAGTACGGGAGCCGGGACCGAGAGAGAACCGGGACCAAAAAGAAAACGAGGAAAACAAAGAAAAGAAAGATAAAGAACGGAAAAACCTAACTGTAGTGGGGAACCCGTGGGCAGACCCCTTGTGTAGTGTGAGGGTAGACTGAGGAGACGGCCAGAGTAGGACGGAGACCCGGGCCGTGCGGCTAGCGACGGCTGGGGTAACGCTGCCGAGGTGCAGCACCTTTTCTTTTGTAGTTTTGTTATTGTGTTTTATTTTCCTGTTTTCTTTCACCTTTGGTTTTGGAAATATTGTTTGAGCACTTGTAAGTGCGCCCGCACTTGATCCGTACCGTACTGGTATGTCCCGTGGTTCTGTGTTACCATAGTTGGTACGCAGACCACGGTGAACAGCGCCCTCTGCGGGCTAAACATCGAAAGTACACCCAGCACAATAAAACTGGGCACCTGTGCGGTGCTTCAAATACACCTGCTGTTTCGTGTGTGTCAGTGAATCACCCACCCCCTCCCACACGTGGTGTCAGAAGTGGGATTCACTGGCATTGCCCATAAAGGCAGTGCACAAAATAAATCAACCCCCGAAGTAAATCATGGATGCCACACAGTTCACCGCCATGACTGACAGGCCGACCCCACGGGACTGCCGCCCCCTCCCTGCAGCATCGTGCCTGCGTCAGACGGCCAGTCCAGATCTCTCCCTGTTACAGGCACGTTTACAGAATTATTTTCACAAAAAGGAAAAGAATCCTTTGATTCAAATTTCCTAGAAAGATATAGGGTGTGTTCATAAACTCAATCTGACACTGAAAGAGCGTCCAAGGAATCTCCTTAGGTGCTTCAGAGCATTTTTTTTCTTTTAGTTTTTCAACAACCTAAAATGGTTTGAAAATGGAAGTCATCAGTGAGAAACACAATGATTGAAAACACCTTTGGTAATATTCAGTCTGACAGTGAGGACGAAAATGTAAGCTGGTCGTTTATGGAAAATGATAGTACTCATTTATAACCGATTATTTTGTTTTCGACTCAAGTCTAATACTGGGGATGGGGTAAAAGCCTGAACGGAACTTGAATGAATTCAATTGCTTTTAAAAACAGCATAAAAAGTTAGACATATGGGGAGAATATTTTAACAATCAGAACCGATTAATAACGCACTGTCATTTAACCTCATTACATTATTTGTTTATTTAGCAGACGCCTTTATCCAAGGCGACTTACAGAGACTAGGGTGTGTGAACAATGCATCAGCTGCGGAGTCACATACAATTACGTCTCACCTGAAAGTCGGAGCACAAGGAGGTTAAGTGACTTGCTCAGGGTCACACAATGAGTCAGTGGCTGAGGTGGGAGTTGAACCGGGAACGTCCTGGTTTCAAGTCCTTTTCTTAACCACTGGACCACACAGCCTCCTGTTCTGGGCCAAAACCCTTTTTATCACCAAAAAGGTCCTGGGAACACTGGGTTCCGAAGGTGCAAAGACGACGAACAATATACACACAATACAACTAAGTGGGAACAACATAACATTATTGGAAAAAACCCACCGAACCGACCGTTAACTGCTCATTCCGTGCAATAAACAGATGAATAGACAAAACCGTCCTGAGCACGGGGTTCCGAAGCTGCAAAGAGTATGACAATGATACACATAATACAACTAAGTGAGAACAACATAACACTATTGAAAGAACCCGCCTTTAACTGCCCATTCCGGGTAATAAAACTGTTTATTTTGTTTTTATATTATCTATCTATTTAATATTATTTTAGCAGAACCATATTGATTAACATAGTTTCTATCTTTTTCTTTATTGCAAAGGTCTAGAATTGCTGGTAGCCCCTAACTGTAACAGTTAGTATATATGTGATTTAAAAAATAACATGTATATATAGCTGCAACAATTTCACAACGTTTTTGTTCTTGCTTACAATGATAGTTTAAATGTATTTAACATATTCATATATACATATATTTCATACAAAATGTATACAATGCAATTTCAGTGCAAAGGCAAGCAAACACACAATTATGTAGTTTACAACATGTAAGGAAAAACGAGCAAACAAAGAAACAGTTTAGATTTTAATATTATGCAGGATGACTTCAAATACAGAAACCTTGATGCATTTCCCATTTAATTCAAAAAATGAATTTGTTTTTACATTGTGTGTCATATGCATAAATAAAATAAACACAAACATTTTCATAAACCGTTTTTATGTCTAATTTGGGAACCTCCTGCCTTGTCTAGTTGTGTGTGTCTGAATACGAGAGAAATGAAACAATGTATTCTTGCTCTAAATGAGTTGCTGCTATAGTAAACTATGTAACAGTGTAATGCCAGAGAGAACGACTGAACCCCTGAAACAATGTATCGAATTGAAGTATTTGGCTGTAACTAATAGACAGCACTAGTTTGTGCAATATGAGAATTGAAACGAAATTGTGTTTTAAATAAATTTGACTATTTTACATCCCTGCCATTTTTATTGTGTTTGTGTTGTATTTGGTCAAGACCTTATCCCCTGGCCCAAATAAAATAACCTGGTGATAACAACCTAAAATATTTAACTTAATTTTAAGGTAGTGCCTTCAGTGGCATAGGCGGCTACCATAAATTATATTTTAAACTCGGTTTAGCCCTCGCTACAGTGTGACCTCTATTGCTAATAAGTAGCGGAATGTTTAGTCACCAACGCGGTATTTACTGCTGAAGTCTAATTGAATATATGGCTTTCAAATGTGCAGCCATGCACAAAATCTGTGCGTTTTAGTCAATTTGCATGGCTTTTTTAGTATTAGAAGGTTCTATAGATCAGAACCCCTGTGGGTTCTTTGGGTGTTTTAGGGTTTCTTATTAATCCTTCAAGAGTTCAACGTTTTATTTATGGTTGATTAGCCTGCTGTTTAAAAAGGTTATTTGTATACTATTTGGAACCCCTGAAATACGGTTTCTTGGAATACTTTTTCAAGAGTGTAAGATTTTTAAACCTCACAAATGTTTTAGAATATTCCTGGAAGGTGTTAGTAATAAATCAGACACCTGATGCAAGTGTAGCCCATCAATCAACAAAACCTTTATTTAACTCCCAGTACAGTACCAAACAATATTAAGCCATAGCAGTCAAAACAAATGGTTATTACCCATTCTCAATGGGAATTTGGGTGCGGTCTGGAGTTTCTGCATCAAGCAGTTTTGCCTCTTAATAATTCATTATTATTATTATTATTATTATTATTATTATTATTATTATTATTATTAATTAGTCATTTTAGCAGACGCTTGTATCCAAAGCGATTTCCAGAGACTAGGGGTAAACTATGCATCACAGTCGCCTCCAATAGGACCTCGGTTTTACGTCTCAAGGACGGAGCACAAGGAGACAAAGTGATTTGCTCTGGGTCACACACAGTGCGAGTTGGGATTTGAACCAGGAACCACCTGGTATGAACAGGCCCACCGAGAGGATAGGGAAATTTCCCCGGGGTCCAACGCCTCGAAGCGGGTCCCTGATGAAGGGGAATTTACTGAATTGCTGGACATTGAGCAAGGGTGTGGAGAGTGATTGTGGGGTTATCTGGGGGGGTTTATTATTGGGCTTTGTCATGGCCGCTGGAATTTACAAATAACTTCAGTCTTTTATTTGCTCCGAGTTCCCGTTACCTTATTCTTATTAATTTAATAAACACTGGCTTGTGTTGTGTTGTAAAAAATAAATAAATCATAAATGCTCTGGCTCATTCGTACCCACAGGGGTTGTATCTTACATTAAAGGCTAATGAAACCCCAATCTCATCATGCCCAACACATAGGCCTACCACGTTAAAAATGAGATCCAGTTTAACAATCCGACCGACATTTCACTTGTTTACATTGCAATCTTAATAGCACACATTTACTGCTGCTTTTGCATCTCACTCTAAAAACAGTCTCATCAACAATAGCTTGTTAAAGTGAACAATCAACAATTTATATGTGGTTACACCGTCAACATTTTTAAAAGTACACACACATGTTTCTTATGACTCTTTTAAAATATGTACATCTAGTAATATGGACAAATTCTCTATCATTAGTGATGCATGGACCAAGAAGAAGCACATGGGAACTGAGGAGCAAGCTGATGTTCTCTAACCCATATATTCTCATCATTCAGTCTACAACAACATCCATTGTACCACAAACTTACCAACACAAGCTTGAATGATTGTCAACGCTAAGCACATTCAGCAGAGAAATGAGTACAGAGTTCCCAGCATACTGCATGGACTATTAAACTGATTGATTATTAAAAAGTACAAATACAGAATCTTACATGTGGTTTCAAACAGCACCAGATAAACGGTTCCACATCTAAGACATAGAACAGTTTTTGCTCCATTTTGTTTTCCTGAAAGTATAACGCATAGCTGAAATTTGCTTCTAGTGCTTAATTACTAAAAACAAGATCTGGTCAATAACATGATATTCTCTGTTGTCACTGAATTTGTAGGCAAATGTAGTGTTATGATCCAGTACAATATTAACATACTAATCAGTGGCTCTTTGCAGGTGTTCTATCAAGGCTGAAAAGTACAGTTTGTAATCAACTAGCATAAGAACATAAAGTTTACAAACGAGTGGAGGCCATTCAGCCCATCTTGCTCGTTTGGTTGTTAGTAGCTTATTGAGCAGCTTCTTGAAGGATCCCAGGGTGTCAGCTTCAACAACATTACTGGGGAGTTGGTTCCAGACCCTCACAATTCTCTGTGTAAAAAAAGTGCCTCCTATTTTCTGTTCTGAATGCCTCTTTAATCTAATCTCCATTTGTGACCCCTGGTCCTTGTTTCTTTTTGCAGGTCAAAAAAAGTCATTTGTATTATGACTCGGAACACCAATCATGATGAAGACGTTATATTTTTGACCGCGTTGCCATAGTAACCAAATGAACAGCGCTGATAAAAGTATGAATTCATAGTGTGAAATACTGTAAGAAATGAAATGTCTATTTTTTTCAGGTCAAAGAAGTCCCCTGGGTCGACATTCTGTATACCTTTTAGAATTTTGACTGTTTGAATCAGATCAGCGAGTAGTCGTCTTTGTTAAAGACTGAATAGATTCAATTGTTTTAGCCTGTCTGCATACGACATGCCTTTTAAGCCCGGGATAATTCTGGTTGCTCTTCTTTGCACTCTTTCTAGAGCAACAATATCCTTTATGTAACGAGGTGACCAGAACTGAACACAATATTCTAGGTGAGGTCTTACTAATGCATTGTAGAGTTTTAACATTACTTCCCTTGATTTAAATTCAACACTTTTCACAATATATCCGAGCATCTTGTTGGCCTTTTTTATAGCTTCCCCACATTGTCTAGAGAAGACATTTCTGAGTCAACATAAACTCCTAGGTCTTTTTCATAGTTCCCTTCTTCAATTTCATTATCTCCCATATGATATTTATAATGCACATTTTTTATTTCCTACATGCAATACTTTGCACTTTAATCTATTAAATTTCATTTGCCATGTGTCTGCCCAGTTCTGAATGCTGTCTACATCATTTTAAATGACCTTTGCTGCGCAACAGTGTTTGCCACTCCTCCTATTTTTGTGTCGTCTGCAAATTTAACAAGTTTGCTTGCTATACCAGAATCAAAATCATTAATGTAGATTAGGGATAGCAGAGGACCTAATACTGATCCCTGTGGTACATTTTGAGGTTTCTCCTCTTATCAATACTTTCTGTTTTCTACTTGTTAACCACTCCCTAATCCATGTGCATGCATTTCCTTGAATCCGTACTGCGTTCAGTTTGAGAATTAATCTTTTATGCGGGACTTTGTCAAAAGCTTTCTGGAAATCTAAATAAACCATCAATTATCCATTTTCAATGTTGCATCCTCAAAAAAGTCAAGTAGGTTAGTTAGACACAATCTCCCTTAACTAAAACCATGCTGACTGTCTCCCAGGATATTGTTACCATATAGGTAATTTTCCATTTTATAGCTTATTATAGTTTCCATAAGTTTACATATAATAGAAGTCAGGCTTATTGGTCTGTAGTTACCTGGTTTGGTTTTGTCTCCTTTTTGTGGATCGGTATTACGTTTGCTATTTTCCAGTCTGTCGGTACAACCTCTGTGTCAAGAGACTGTTGCATGAACTTGGTTAGCGGTTTGTAAATAACTTTTCATTTCTTTGAGTACTATTGGGAGGATCTCATCAGGCCCAAGGGATTTGTTTATTTTAAGAGCTCCTAGTCCCTTTAACACTTCTTCCTCTGTTATGCTAAAGTTATTTAAAATTGGATAGGAACAGGTCAACATGCCGGGCATGTTGTCCGTGTCCTCCTTTGTAAAAACCTGAAAATTTTTATTTTTTTTTCTTCATCTATGATTTTGCCATTTGTGTTTCTTAGACATTTAACCTCCTCTTTGAATGTTCTCTTGCTGTTATAATATTGGAAAAACATTTTCGAATTGGTTTTAGCCCCGTTAGCAATATTGATTTCTATCTCTCTCTTGGCCTTTCTAACTTCCTTTTTGACTTGTGTTTGCAGTTCCAAGTACTCTTTCTGTGTACTTTGTTTTTAGTCCCTTTTAAACGCTCTGTAAAGTGCCATTTTTCGCTGAGTACCCATTATTTGAATTTGCAGTAGATCATGTCATATTAACCCATTTCATGCAGTGAATCGGCAATTAAAGGTCGGTTAACACTTCGGACAGTTTTTGTAAGTATGTTACTCACTGTATTATGTGCATCTTATTTTTGTCTTTATTAATCAAGCTGTTTATTGCACGCAATGGGAAATGAAAGATGTTTTTTTTTTTTTTCAATCGTGTTATGATGTCCTAGTTGTATTGTGTGTATCATTTTCATGCTCTGTATTCCTTCGGAACCCCGTGTTCAGGACGGTTTTGTCTATACGGCTGTTTATTGCACGGAATGGGCAGCAGTTAAAGGTCGGTTCGGTGGGTTTTTTCAAGTGTTATGTTGTTCCCACTTAGTTGTATTGTGTGTGTAATTTTCGTCGTCTTTGCACCTTGAGAACCCAGTGTTACGGGAGCTTTTTGGTGATAAATAACAGCGCGTTATTAATCGGTTCTGATTTGTTAAAATATTCTCATCATATGTCTAACGTTTTATGCTGTTTTTTTTAAGCAATTGAATTCATTAAAGTACCGTTCCGCCTCGTTCCGGCTTTTACCTCATCCCCTAATACTGTATTACTGTAATTAAGTCTGCTTCTCTTCAGCTGTGGTGTGTGGGTTTTTTTTTTTTTTGCGTCGGTACACCTATCATCAGTCCAGGGGCGTAGCTTCACCATAGAGAAAATGGTTCTTTGCTCCCTTTAAGGGTTCTTTACAGCATTCAATGGTTTCACATAGAACCGTTTTCATTGTCAAGTCAAAGGGTTCTTTTAAAGAACCATTTTAAAACAGGCAGTTCATGTCTCGTGAGTCTCTGCCTCGAGAAAATCTCAATATAATTGTCAGAGGCGTTCCAGACTTGGAGGAAAGCGGTTGGTAATTAAATCCCTTTACACTTTATATATAGCCAATATTTTAATTTGCTGCTAGAAATAATAACGTTACCTATTGTTAGCCTAAGTTTTTCCACTCTTTATTAATGTATTTATACCAATGTATTCATTTCTTGTGTTCCTTTTAAGAATTAAGATTCTGTTTTATTTGTATTTATTGTTCTCCTGTACAGCGCTTTGAGGAAACTTCATGTTTAGCCGCTATATAAAAACAAAAATTGAATATTGTATATTCGAAAGAATTGCTAGCAAATATATTTAAATTGAATAAGTGTAAATAGTTCACGCAAATCAGAAAAGGTAAGATTGACACTAAAAGCCCTAAAGCGCAGATGAAAAAATCGAAAAAACGTCATAGGTGGAGTTTAGCGGGCCAAGAAAATCAAGCGGCGCCTGAGAAGAATGTTGTGATTTTCAAATTGAGAATTCTGACCGCCTTCCCTCCCTTCAAGTTAATACGAAACTCGATAACATCAGGTTACTGCCTATGAGGCAGATACAAGTGTTTATAGGATTTAGTAATTGATTATGTGAGCAAAAACAATATATATATATATATATATATATATATATATATATATATATATATATATATATATATATATATATGACTGTACGAAATGAAACAGTAAGTTACGCGTGTCTGACACCATATCAATCGAACCTGTTTCGTGTACTGCTGCGTGCGTGAATGAATGTATGTTTCACTGGCAGACTTGCCTGCCTGCCTACGTGAGTGTCTGTGTGCGAGTGACGTCGCCCACATAACGGTGATCGAGGCGCCAACGGGTGACAAGTGGACGGAGTCCGCAGCTCTGGAGTGGAGAGCGACAGAATGTGCTTTTGAAAGGAGGGTGACTGCAAAGAGGGAAGGATATTTGGGCGCGACTCAATTTATGGTGTCTGGGTAATTACGTCACAACACCCACCCCCAAGTACCAAAAACTAAGTTAAACTCCTTAAATAAGAACTGTAAGGATTTCATTCAAACACAGCCATTCGTATATACAGTTACAGTACATAATATGTTTGACTATTTTTTCCTGAAGCTTTTCATGTCCACCCATAGCCTACATTCCGTGCCCCCGTTATGAGAACCGCTAATTAAAATAAGTTAAAAGCCAAACGCGTCACACATTGACCTGTAAATACATTTTAATTGGTGCTTTTGGTTTTCAATGACTTTTCTCCTCTCCTTTTTAACAATTTATTGTGACCTATGCATTTTGTTGTGGTACACATTTTAAGTGTGACTTTGAAACAATGTAATCAAACCCATTTCTGACACATTTTAAATGCTTTAGTTATTATACATTTATAAAATTTGTGACTCCATTTATTTATTCTTTTTTTTTGTCTTGCAGTCTTGAGTTGTAGGAGCTTTGCCCATGTTTCCACCTATGATGAGGACAGCCCTGCAAAATCAGCATGATAACTTAAATCTGCAAAAAGGACAAAGATAAACAGCCTTGCTCCAAGTGCTGTTTGACCATCTCAGTTCCTTCACAATGTAAGTTTAAATCCCGGATCCAACAGAATAGAGCTTTTGCAGTTACTTTTATCCACCCTCTTTCACCCTCCCACACAGCCAACCAACACCCCACAATAATATGTGAGAGCGACAAACGCACTCCAATCCCTGCAAAACGCACTCCAATCCCTGCAGAACACACTTTTCCCACACCAGGCGACCAACCATCGCCACACATCTGCAAGCCCCAAACCTCAACCTGCAATGCACGCTGATGATTGGACTAAAGCCAGACCCAGTCTCTAACACAGTTCCAACACACAGACATAGACTGTTCTACAAAAACGCATAGGCAACTGTTTACAGTTATAAATATCCAAAGTCTCTGTCTTTTGACTGGGCCGCTATAATATTTTCTAGATTACAACAGAAATGTTTGTGTATATTAATCATGTTGATTATTAAAGGGTACCCATCCCATAAGCAATATGTGTAGTTGTTAGCATCGCTAGTGTCACATTTCCCATTTCTTCGAGAAAAAACTGGATCAGGCTATAAGTCAATTTATTTACTTTCCTACCCTTTTCCCACTGCCTTCAGAAGATGCTAACTAATGCATTTAAGTTAAATATTATTGCATAACATAACGTTTGACAACAAGCGATCATCAATCAAAATGATACGTATTGGAACATAAGAAAGTTTACAAATGAGAGGAGGCCATGCAGCCCATCTGGCTTGTTTGGTTGTTAGTAGCTTATTGATCCCAGAATCTCATCAAGCAGCTTCTTGAAGGATCCCAGGGTGTCAGCTTCAACAACATTACTGGGGAGTTGGTTCCAGACCCTCACAATTCTCTGTGTAAAAATGTGCCTCCTATTTTCTGTTCTGAATGCCCCTTTATCTAATCTCCATTTGTGACCCCTTGGCCTTGTTTCTTTTTTTCAAGTCAAAGAAGTCCCCTTGGTTGACATTGTCTATACCTTTTAGGATTTTGAATGTTTGAATCAGATCGCTGCGTAGTCTTCTTTATTCAAGACTGAATAGATTCAATTCTTTTAGCCTGTCTGCATATGACATGCCTTTTAAACCCGGGATAATTCTGGTTGCTCTTCTTTGCACTCTTTCTAGAGCAGCAATATCCTTTTTGTAACAAAGTGACCAGAACTTAACACAATATTTGATTTAAATTCAACACTTTTCACAATATAGCCAAGCATCTTGTTGGCCTTTTTTTTTTTTTTTTTTTTTTTTTTTTTTATAGCTTCCCCACATTGTCTAGATGAAGACATTTCCGAGTCAACATAAACTCCTAGGTCTTTTTCATAGTTCCCTTCTTCAATTTAATTATCTCCCATATGATATTTATAATGCACATTTTTATTGCCTGCATGCAATACTTTACATTTTTCTCTATTAAATTTCATTTGTCATGTGTCTGCCCAGTTCTGAATGCTGTCTAGATCATTTTGAATGACCTTTGCTGCTGCAACAGTGTTTGCCACTCCTCTGTCGTCTGCAAATTTAACAAGTTTGCTTACTATACCAGAATCTAAATCATTAATGTAGATTAGGAATAGCAGAGGACCTAATACTGATCCCTGTGGTACACCACTAGTTACCTCGCTCCATTTTGAGGTTTCTCCTCTAATCAGTAATCCGTACCATGCTGACTGTCTCCTAGGATATTGTTACCATATAGGTAATTTTCCATTTTGGATCTTATTATAGTTTCCATAATTCTATATATAATAGAAGTCAGGCTTATTGGTCTGTAGTTACCTGGTTCGGCTTTGTCTCCCTTTTTGTGGATCGGTATTACGTTTGCTATTTTCCACTCTGTCAGTACAACCTCTGTGTCAAGAGACTGTTGCATGAACTTGGTTAGCGGTTTGTAAATACATTATTTTATTTCTTTGAGTACTATTGGGAGGATCTCATCAGGCCCAAGGGATTTGTTTATTTTAAGAGCTCCTAGTCCCTTTAACACTTCTACCTCTGTTATGCTAAAGTTATTTAAAATTGGATAGGAACAGGTCAACATGCCGGGCATGTTGTCCGTGTCCTCCTTTGTAAAAACCTGTGAAAAGTAATCATTTAATATATTTGCTATTTTTTTTTTCTTCATCTATGATTTTGCCATTTGTCTCTTAGACATTTAACCTCCTCTTTGAATGTTCTCTTGCTGTTATAATATTGGAAAAACATTTTGGAATTGGTTTTAGCCCCTTTAGAAATATTGATTTCTATCGCTCTTTTGGCCTTTTTAACTTATTTCTGACTTGTGTTTGCAGTTCCAAGTACTCTTTCTGTGTACTTTGTTTTTGGTCCCTTTTAAACGCTCTGTAATGTGCCTTTTTTCGCTGAATATTTTTTTTAATTGATCTATTAAACCATTTTGGCCATTCTGTTTTAGATTTAGGTTCGTCTACTTTTGGGATGTAATTGTTTTGCGCCTCTAGTACTTCATTTTTAAAAAAAACAGCCATCCTTTTTCTGTGGATGTTTTCTCTATTTTACTTCAATCTACATCTGTTAGTATCTGTTTCATACCTTCATAGTTTGCTTTTCTAAAATTGTAAACCTTAGCTTTAGTCATTACTTTTGGGGTTTTAAAAAATACTTCAAATGAGACCATGTTGTGGTCTGAGTTTGCCAATGGCGCTCTGACCTCTGTTTTAGTTTTTCTGTCTTCATCATTATTTGAAAAGACTAAATCAAGGCATGCCTCCCCTCTAGTCGGTGCCTTGACAAATTGCGTTAGGAAGCAGTCATTTGTCATTCCCACCATTTCAATTTCGTCCGTTGTGCCCCCCATCGGGTTTTCCCATTTTATATGGGGGAACTTGAAATCCCGTTAGTATGGTTTCTCCTTTTCTACACGCATTTCGAATGTCATTGTATAACAGATTATTTTTCTCAGCGTCTGAATTTGGCGGTCTATAGCATGCTCGTATTATTATTCTGCCCTTTGAATTTGTGTCCATTATTCTGACCCATATTGATTCTGCATTATCTTTGTCCTGATTTAACTCCTGGGCTTCAAGGCTATTTCTTATATATGGCGCTATCCCTCCGCCTCTTCTGTCCTGCTTGTCTTTCCTATACAGTGTGTACCCACTAATATTATATTCGTCTCCATCACTCTTAGACAACCAAGTTTCTGTAACACCTATCGGTTATAGTCAGTTATTTAAAAATAAAACACTGATATCCTAATTTCTAGTCAACACCTCTCCAAAACCTATTCAAATTATGCAGATTTCTTCCAAAAAATGGGGTAGAGCAATATCTTAACCCCTATCTGGCCTGGAGGGTGGGGGTAGGAGTCGAACTCCACTCCTATTTTTTGTTTTGTCATCTCCTTGGACCTAGATAATCTGTTTGCAGCAGACTGTGATACGTTCAAAATCGCCCAGGCCAGAGAGGGTTATTGTGCCACAGGTACTTCATTTGCAATACATTTCTATTTCAATTCAGTTCATAAAAGTTTTTAAACAGAAATGAAGAACAACATTTTTATCAGAAATGCATTGTCACAATGCATACTTTTCAATTTTGAGTAGCATACCTCCTATAAAGTTCTATTATTTGCACATCTGAACATACTGGTTTTATACTCTATTGCATTTGACGTATTTGTTCCTTCCTTGTAGGATGCACTGCATGAGTCTCTGAAGTCCAAAGAATAAAAGAAAGATTGTGTCAGGATCAGAGTGAAAGGGGAAATTGACAATCCAAGAACCAGCAACTCTGAAGAGAACTTGCAGGAGAGCTGTAAGTATATTATACTACACAAATATTTAGTGTATTAACTGAACATTAGAATGCCATGGACGTGCAGAACATTTAAACACTGGATACGTTTATGTATTGTCACTTATTTTCTTTGCTTGCTTGCGACTGGAAACTGTAGGTCTGGACTGTTGAACACTTCTGGACACATTGTGAAGTTGAGAATGTATTTGTTTATTACAGTCAAGAGGTATCTTAGGTCTGACGTCACTGGAAATAGTTTACATTACAAACATGATTTAAATGAATTAAAACTATTAAAACAGAGCAAAGTAGCCAAGACTGAAAATGTATGGTGCCGAGTGAAGCAAGGCGAATATCTTTTGCAATTTGTAACAGTAGTTGCACATATACACTACAAATACAAAGCACACATGCATACAACCTACAAAAACAAACACACTGTGCAAAACAAAACTGTATTGTTTGTTTTTCTTTGCTGTATTGTAATCTTTGCTATATTGTGATAACTTGTTACCCAAGTCGCCCTGCATGAGGGCGTCTGTCAAGCAAAAATTAATCATGCTAAGCTCCTGCTGCCTTCACACCAAAATTAAAATCTTAGCTGTGCTGAGAATACCTTGTTTCCCGCTAAATATGGCTGCTTTCGTTTTCACTGCATTCTCTCAGGTACAGCTAAACAAAGATTGTGCTGGCTGCAAAAAACGTAACAAGCAGACAAAAAGATTTTTTTTAAAAACAACCTTAAGTGACACATTCAGCAACATTTTTCAAGTTTTATAAACCTTTTTAAATTGTTGACACGCTAATGAAAAGGAACGTGTAATTTCCATATTTGCTGCCCTTTAAAATTAAATCTCATATACGGGAGAAGTTAACAGCAAACCTTACCTTCAAATTATTAATACATTGTAACATGATACATGCCACTGACTTAAGAACATAAGAAAGTTTACAAACGAAAGGAGGCTATTCAGCCCATCTTGCTTGTTTGATTGTTTGTAGCTTATTGATCCCAGAATCTCATCAAGCAGCTTCTTGAAGGATCCCAGGGTGTCAGCTTCGACAACATTACTGGGGAGTTGGTTCCAGACCCTCACAATTCTCTGTGTAAAAAAGTGCATCCTATTTTCTGTTCTGAATGCCCTTTATCTAATCTCCATTTGTAACACTGGTCCTTGTTTCTTTTTGCAGGTCAAAAAAAGTCCCCTTGCTAGGTCATGTAGCATGACTCGAACACCAATCATGATAAAGTCGTTATATGTTTGACTGCCTTGTCATAGTAACCAAATGCACAGCGCTGATAAAAGTATGAATTCATAGTGTGAAGTACTGTAAGAAATAAAATGCCTATTTTTTTCACTGTAAATTGCAAGAAGCTGAAAGCAACTTTAATTCGCCAATGCCCGCCATTGCTACAGTACACATTCAAAACACTCATTTTTCAGTTCCCAAAATATTTAAGATGGAAAACTGTCTACGGAACACTCCCAACCACTATATACCTTGCATGTAAACTGTTTAAATGTTTTAAGTATACAGAAAATAAATATACTTGCATATATTCGCTGTGAATGTATTTTTAAAAGTCAAATAGGCAGCGTCACCGAACCAGCGAGAACACAATCTTACATTTTACGCATTACTAAATACAATGAAAGTCCGTCAGTGACTTACAATTGGCTACTTAGTATCCTCTCATCTCCTCTTCACCTTACACAGGATAAAAGCGTCGGGGCTTGCAGTTATATAGTCATGACACTCCAGAAACTTTCACATGTCTCTTCAGACCACTACGATTTTAAGCTATGTGTCAGCATTCGGCTAGCTGTCTTAATTCTGTTCACTCGAGCCTTTCTACTAAACTAAACTCTTAAACCTGTGTGCATATTTATTTTGCCATTTTGACCTAGGGTGACCAGATAGCAAGAGTGAAAAATCGGGACATTTTTTCAGTTGGTGAGGGGGGGGAAGAAACCTTGTGAACTTCTGCACAACGCAAGCAACGCAAACTACGCATCTTTCGTTTGTAGATGGGCGTTTTTGTATTTCTAAGCACTTAGGCAAAAAAAAACCCTCAGTGAAATATAATTTTAAAAATATATAATGCATACTCTAAAGCGGTTTTAATCAGCCTATCAGTGCGTCTGTACTGGCTTTTCTGTGACCTGCTGTACTGAGCGTAGCAGATGGGACAAAGTCAGTGCTGCATTGTTTTGAGTTGCTAAAATCTAGTTTTCAACGTTAGATATAAAATACCAGAAATGGACGACAAATCAAGCAAATTATGGTGAAGCACAGAGAGGTCTGGTAAAGCACTGATCTAGAGGCTGTGTGGTCCAGTGGTTAAAGAAAAGGGATTGTAACCAGGAGGTCCCTTGTTCAAATCCCACCTCAACCACTGACTCATTGTGTGACCCTGAGCAAGTCACTTAACCTCCTTGTGCTCCGTCTTTGAGTGGGATGTAATTTTGTGACTCTGCAGCTGATGCATAGTTCACAAACCCTAGTCTCTGTAAGTCGCCTTGGATAAAGGCGCCTGCTAAATAAACAAATAATAATAATGACTTCATTCAAAACTGGGCAGACACATGGCAAATTACATTTAATGGTGAAAAGTACACAGTTAATAGAAATGTGCATTATAAATATCATATGGCAGATACTGAAATTTGAAGAAGGAATCTATGAAAAAGAACTAGGAGTTTATGTTGACTCGGAAATGTCTTCATCTAGACAATGTGGGGAAGGTATAAAAAAAAAGCTAACAAGATGCTCGGATACATTGTGAGAAGTGTTGAATTTAAATCTAGGGAAGTAATGTTAAAACTCTACAATGCATTAGTAAGACCTCACCTAGAATACTGTGTTCAGTTCTGGTCACCTCGTTACAAAAAGGATATTGCTGTTCTAGAAAGAGTGCAAAGAAGAGCAACCAGAATTATCCCAGGTTTAAAAGGCATGTTGTATGCAGACAGGCTAAAAGAACTGAATCTATTCAGTCTTGAACAAAGAAGACTACGCGGTGATCTGTTTCAAACATTCAAAATCCTAAAAGGTATAGACATTGTCAACCCAGGGGACTTCTTTGACCTGAAAAAGTAAAGAAGGACCAGGGGTCACAAATGGAGATTAGATAAAGGAGCATTCAGAACAGAAAATAGGAGGCACTTTTTTACACAAAGAATTGTGAGGGTCTGGAACCAACTTCCCAGTAATGTTGTTGAAGCTGACACCCTGGGATCCTTCAAGAAGCTGCTTGATGAGATTCTGGGATCAATAAGCTACTAATAACGAAACGAGCAAGATGGGCTGAATGGCCTCCTCTCGTTTGTAAACTTTCTTATGTTCTTATGTTTTCCATCTTAATTATTTTGGGAACTGAAAAATGAGTGTTTTGAATGTGTACTGCAGCAATGGCAGGCATTGGCAAATTAAAGTTGCTTTCAGCTTCTTGCAATTTACCGTGAAAAAAATAGACATATTATTTCTTACCGTATTTCACACTATGAATTCATACTTTTATCAGCGCTGTGCATTTGGTTACTATCCTTCAAGAAGCTGCTTGATGAGATTCTGAGATGAATAAGCTACTAACAACCAAACGAGCAAGATGGGCTGAATGGCCTCCTTTCGTTTGTAAACTTTCTTATGTTCTTAAGTCAGTGGCATGCATTATGTTACAATGTATTAATAATTTGAAGGTAAGGTTTGCTGTTAACTTCTCCCATATGTAAGAGTTAATTTTAAAGGGCAGCAAATATGGAAATGCACGGTCCTTTTCATTAGCGTGTCAACAATTTAAAAAGGTTTATAAAACTTGAAAAATGTTGCTGAATGTGTCACTTAAGGCTGTTTAAAAAAAAAAAAAACTTTTTGTCTGCTTGTTACGTTTTTTGCAGCCAGCATGATCTTTGTTTAGCTGTACCTGAGAGAATGCAGTGAAAACAAAAGCAGCCATATTTAGCGGGAAACAAGGTATTCTCAGCACAGCTAAGATTTTAAATTTTGGTTTGAAGGCAGCAGGAGCTTAGCATGATTTTTAATTTTTGCTTGACAGATGCCCTTATGCAGGGCGACTTGGGTAACAAGTTATCACAATATAGGAAAGAGATTACAATACAGCAAAAAAAAAAAGCAATACAGTTTTGTTTGGGGATTTTTTTTTGTTTCTGTTTGCACTTTGTCAAATGAAACGGATTTTGCAGTTATTGCACACAGTGTGTTTGCTTCATTCCTCCTGAAAAGTGATGAAATTAAAAGCTATTTTATCATGTATACTTGCATGCCTTTGGTATGTCATAGAATAAAGCAAAGAAGCTGTGAAAAGAGATGAATTATTGCTTATTCTACAAAGATATTCTAAAATGGCCTGGACACATTTGTTGGTACCCCTTAGAAAAGATAATAAATAATTGGATTATAGTGATATTTCAAACTAATTAGTTTCTTTAATTAGTATCACACATGTCTCCAATCTTGTAATCAGTCATTCAGCCTATTTAAATGGAGAAAAGTAGTCGCTGTGCTCTTTGGTATCATTGTGTGCACCACACTGAACATGGACCAGAGAAAGCAAAGGAGAGAGTTGTCTGAGGAGATCAGAAAGAAAATAATAGACAAGCATGGTAAAGGTAAAGGCTACAAGACCATCTCCAAGCAGCTTGATGTTCCTGTGACAACAGTTGCAAATATTATTAAGAAGTTTAAGGTCCATGGAACTGTAGGCAACCTCCCTGGGCGCGGCCGCAAGAGGAAAATCGACCCCAGATTGAACAGAAGGATAGTGCGAATGGTAGAAAAAGAACCAAGGATAACTGCCAAAGAGATACAAGCTGAACTCCAAGGTGAAGGTACGTCAGTTTCTGATCGCACCATCCGTCGCTTTTTGAGCAAAAGTGGGCTCCATGGAAGAAGACCCAGGAGGACTCCACTTTTGACAGAAAAACATAAAAAAGCCAGACTGGAATTTGCTAAAATGCATATTGACAAGCCACAATCCTTCTGGGAGAATATCCTTTGGACAGATGAGTCAAAACTGGAGCTTTTTGGCAAGTCACATCAGCTCTATGTTCACAGACGAAAAGCACCCAAGAATGGATAAGAACAAAACATTGGACTATTCTGAAGTGGCCTTCTATGAGTCCTGATCTGAATCCTATCGAACATCTATGGAAAGAGCTGAAACTTGGAGTCTGGAGAAGGCACCCATCAAACCTGAGACAGCTGGAGCAGTTTGCTCAGGAAGAGTGGGCTAAACTACCTGTTAACAGGTGCAGAAGTCTCATTGAGAGCTACAGAAAACGTTTGATTGCAGTGATTGCCTCTAAAGGTTGTGCAACAAAACATTAGGTTAGCGGTCCCATCATTTTTGTCCATGCCATTTTCATTTGTTTTATTATTTGCAATATTATGTTGAATCAAAAATCAAAAGCAAAGTCTGATTTCTATTAAATATGGAATAAACAATGGTGGATGCCAATTACTTTTGTCAGTTTCAAGTTATTTCAGAGAAAATGGTGCATTCTTTGTTTTTTGTGGAGGGGTACCAACAAATTTGAGCACGTCTGTATACTTTCAGGAAAACAAAATGGAGCAAAAACGGTTCTATGTCTTAGATGTGGAACCATTTATCTGGTGCTGTTTGAAACCACATGTAAGATTCTGTATTTGTACTTTTTAATAATCAATCAGTTTAATAGTCCATGCAGTATGCTGGGAAGTCTGTACTCATTTCTCTGCTGAATGTGCTTAGCGTTGACAACCATTCGAGCTTGTGTTGGTAAGTTTGTGGTACACTGGATGTTGTTGTAGACTGAATGATGAGAATATAGGGGTTAGAGAACATCAGCTTGCTCCTGGGTTCCCATGTGCTTCTTCTTGGTCCATGCATCACTAATGAGAGATAATTTGACCATATTACTAGATATACATATTTTAAGAGTCATAAGAAACATGTGTGTGTACTTTTAAAGATGTTGACAGTGTAACCACATATAAATTGTTGATTGTTCACTTTAACAAGCTGGTGTTGTTGATGAGACTGTTTTTAGAGTGAGATGCAAAAGCGGCAGTAGTAAATGTGTGCTATTAAGATTGCAATGTAAATGAGTGAGATGTCGGTCGGATTGTTAAACTGGATCTCATTTTTAACGTGGTAGGTCTATGTGTTGGGCATGATGAGATTGGGGTTTCATTAGCCTTTAATGTAAGATACAACCCCTGTGGGTACGAATGAGGCAGAGCATTTATGATTTATTTATTTATTTTTTACAATACAAGCCAGTGTTTATTAAATTAATAAGAAAAAGGTAACGGGAACTCAGAGCAAATAAACGACTGAAGTTATTTGTAAACCCTGGTGGCCACGACAAAGCCCAATAATAAACCCCCCCAGATAACCCCACAATCACTCTCCACACCCTTGCTCACAATGTCCAGCCATTCAGTAATTGCTCACTCCCTCCCTGGCTGAACAACCAACAATAGCCCCCAACACAACCCTGCCCAAAACACCTCCTCCTCCTGTTAGATTATTATAGGCTATAGTGTAATTATTAGACTAACTGTCATGCACTTGGCTAAGAATGACATAAGAAAAGAGCGAGATTCGAGAGTTAAATATGTGAATTAGCTAGGTATTCGATGAAGCTTGGGTAAGGTCCCAGTGGTTAAAGACAAAGGCTTCATTCCGAGGACCGCCGAGAGCCGTCATGGGCCACGGGGAAGGATTGGTATGTCCCGCTGCCCCCCCCCCTCCATGGTGCTACATTCATCCGACTTTGTAGTATACTGTAGTCTAAACCAAGCTTCTAAACAAAGCAATGATACTTGCAATCTTAGCAGTGTCTGAGGAAGATCATTCCAACCGATACATTATTTTGATAAAGGGTTTGAAGGAAACTGTCAATGATGCCTAGAAGTTTCAATATCTCAATTAAAATCTGCAGCAGGATAGTTTACTTTCTCAAAGTAATTGTTTAAGTTATTTACAGTATTAAAACTTTTTTTTTTAGGCAAGTGAATAAATATTTTTGTACAAACTCCACGTGTAATAGTCACTAATCGGAAGCTTACTTAACATCAAATAACATACGTTTTTAGCATAAACTACATTTTAATGGTGTTGCTATACACTGCTTTATTTATCCCGTGCAAAAATAAACCACTCATCTCAGCTCTTAACCAATAGCCTGTATTGGTAAATTTGTATTTTAAACATTCTCTAGATCATTCTCTAATTGTGTTTACCACCAGCTGAAGAAAGTTCTTTAGTTTACACAATACCATTTTTCTAACAAACTACTGCATCACGTTGTTTTGCGCAAATTATAGATCTTAATAGAATAATTCAACTTTAGGGTTCTTTTAAAGTTTTTCAAAGTCTTAAAAAACACAATATTGCTATGCCTTTTTTCAGCTTTTTGGTGTAGTAAAATATGAAATGCAAAAGTTCAAATTATTGTGTGAAAGGAAGTGTTTGACAGTGCCTGGATACACAATCATTACACAAAAGAAGCACATTGGCTCGGTGTACAGTACGGCAGTTTTTCTTTTTAATGAGGTGGTGGGAACAAACCCAGGGCTAGTTTTAAAATATTTTATAGGAATATATATATATATATATATATATATATATATATATATATATATATATATATATACTGTGCAAAAGTTTTAGGCATGTGTGAAAAATGCTGTAAAGTAAGAATGCTTTCAAAAATAGACATGTTAATAGTTTATATTTATCAATTAACAAAATGCAAAGTGAGTGAACAGAAGAAAAATCTACATCAAATCAATATTTGGTGTGACCACCCTTTGCCTTCAAAACAGCATCAATTCTTCTATGTACACTTGCACACAGTTTTTGAAGGAACTCGGCAGGTAGGTTGGCCCAAACATATCGGAGAACTAACAACAGTTCTTCTGTGGATTTAGGCAGCCTCAGTTGCTTCTCTCTCTTCATGTAATCCCAGACAGACTCGATGATGTTGAGATCAGGGCTCTGTGGGGGCCATACCATCACTTCCAGGACTCCTTGTTCTTCTTTATGTTGAAGATCGTTCTTAATGACTTTCGCTGTATGTTTGGGGTCATTGTCATGCTGCAGAATAAATTTGGGGCCGATCAGATGCCTCCCTGATGGTATTGCATGATAGATAAGTATCTGCCTGTACCTCTCAGCATTAAGGAGACCATTAATTCTGACCAAATCCCCAACTCCATTTGCAGAAATGCAGCCCCAAACTTGCAAGGAACCTCCACCATGCTTCACTGTTGCCTGCAGACACTCATTTGTGTATCGCTCTCCAGCCCTTCGGCGAACAAACTGCCTTCTGCTACAGCCAAATATTTCAAATTTTGACTCCTCAGTCCAGAGCACCTGCTGCCATTTTTCTGCACCCCAGTTCCTGTGTTTTCGTGCATAGTTGAGTCGCTTGGCCTTGTTTCCACGTCGGAGGTATGGCTTTTTGGCCGCAAGTCTTCCATGAAGGCCACTTCTGACCAGACTTCTCCGGACAGTAGATGGGTGTACCAGGGTCCCACTGTTTTCTGCCAATTCTGAGCTGATGGCACTGCTGGACATCTTCCGATTGCGAAGGGAAGTAAGCATGATTTGTCTTTCATCTGCTGCAGTAAGTTTCCTTGGCCAACCACTGCGTCTACGGTCCTCAACGTTGCCTGTTTCTTTGTGCTTCATCAAATGAGTTTGGACAGCACATCTGGAAACCCCTGTCTGCCTTGAAATTTCTGCCTGGGAGAAACCTTGCTGATGCAGTATAACTACCTTGTGTCTTGTTGCTGTGCTCAGTCTTGCCATGGTGTATGACTTTTGACAGTAAACTGTCTTCAGCAACCTCACCTTGTTAGCTGAGTTTGGCTGTTCCTCACCCAGTTTTATTCCTCCTACACAGCTGTTTCTGTTTCAGTTAATGATTGTGTTTCAACCTACATATTGAATTGATGATCATTAGCACCTGTTTTGTATAATTGTTTAATCATACACCTGACTATATGCCTACAAAATCCCTGACTGTGCAAGTGTACCTAGAATTGATGCCGTTTTGAAGGCAAAGGGTGGTCACACCAAATATGGATTTGATGTAGATTTTTGCATTTAGTTAATTGATAAATATAATATATATATATATATATATATTCAAAAAAAATCCCCCTTCATCAGGGACCCCCTTCAAGGCATTAGGGCCTGTTTCCAGAGCAAATCACTTTGTCTCCTTGTGCTCCGTCCTTGAGATGTAAAACAGAGGTCCCATTGGAGGTGACTGTGATGCATAGTTTACCCCTAGTCTCTGGAAGTCGCTTTGGATAGAAGCATCTGCTAAAATGACTAATTAATAATAATAATGAATTATTAAGAGGCAAAACTGCTTGATGCAGAAACTCCAGACCACACCCAAATTCCCATTGAGAATGGGTAATAACCATTCATTTTGACTGCTATGGCTTAATATTGTTTGGTACTGTACTGGAAGTTAAATAAAGGTTTTTTTGATTGATGGGCTACACTTACATCAAGTGTCTGATTTATTACTAACACCTTCCAGGAATATTCTAAAACATTTGTGAGGTTTCAAAATCTTACACTATTGAAAAAGTATTCCAAGAAACCGTATTTCAGGGTTCCAAATAGTATACAAAGAACCTTTTTAAACAGCAGGCTAATCAACCATAAATAAACGTTGGAATCTCGAAGGATTAATAAGAAACCCTAAAACACCCAAAGAACCCACAGGGGTTCTGATCTATAGAGCCTTCTAATACTAAAAAAGCCATGCAAATTGACTAAAACACACAGATTTTGTGCATGGCTCCACATTTGAAAGCCATTTATTCAATTAGACTTCAGCAGTAAATACCGCGTTGGTGACTAAATATTCCGCTACTTATTAGCACTAAAGGTCACACTGTGAGGGCTAAACTGAGTTTAAAATATAATTTATGGTATCCGCCTATGCCACTGAAGGCACTACCTTAAAATTAAGTTAAATATTTTAGGTTGTTATCACCAGGTTATTTTATTTGGGCCAGGGGATAAGGTCTTGACCAAATACAACACAAACACAATAAAAATGGCAGAGATGTAAAATAGTCAAATTTATTTAAAACACAATTTCGTTTCAATTCTCATATTGCACAAACTAGTGCTGTATGTTAGTTACAGCCAAATACTTCAATTCGATACATTGTTTCAGGGGTTTAGTCGTTCTCTCAGGCATTACACTGTTACATAGTTTACTATAGCAGCATCTCCTTTAGAGCAAGAATACATTGTTTCATTTCTCTCGTATTCAGACACACAGAACTAGACAAGACAGGAGGTTCCCAAATTAGACATAAAAACGATTTATGAAAATGTTTATTCTGTTTATTTTATTTATGCATATGACACACAATGTAAAAATGAATTCATTTTTTTGAAGAAAATGGGAAATGCATCAAGGTTTCTGTATTTGAAGTCATCCTGCATAATATTAAAATCTAATCTGTTTTTTGCTCGTTTTTTCCTTACTTGTTGTAAACTACATAATTGTGTGTTTGCTTGCCTTTGCACTGAAATTGCATTGTATCCATTTTGTATGAAATATATGTTTATATGAATATGTTAAATACATTTAAACCTTATTATTGTAAGCAAGAACAAAGACGTTGTGCAAAAAAGTTGTGAAACTGTTGCAGCTATATATACGTGTTATTTTTTAAATCACATTGTGACAGGCTGGATGAGTGGTCTGACGTCACAGCAGAAGCAGGAAGGGAAAATAAACTGACACCAGAGAGTACTGCAGGTAAAGTAAAGAATCGGCTGGCTGCCGTTTTTATTTGCAAAACAAAAATAAAATAAATATTTAAACAAAAAGAACACGTGCTCACAGAGCAAAATAAAAGGGTTAAACAAAACAAAATCACGAACACAACATAAATAACAAAACCCAGGTCAGGCTGAGCAAATGCCTTCACTGTTCCTGGAGTTTTAAGTTTCGTTTCGTTTATGCTCTTCAATCGCCGTCTCTCTCCTTCCAACACCCACCCCGAGCTGGAGAGCTGCAGGCTTTTTATATTCAGGTGACCATCTCCCGATTAGCAACAAAATTAATCACTTAATTCGGGAGATGGCCACCTTCTGCACGAGTTTATTAATTACTATGTGGATGGGGCTTCCCATCCACGTTACCAAATAATAAACAAAACGGCCACGGCGTCATCTAAACATAATAATCAAACATACGACGCTCGGCGTCATACATTTAAATACTAAATCATAATAAACAAATACAAAATAACACAGGGGTGGAGGGGGACCCTGTTCTAAAATAAAACAAACAAATCAATGTACAGGGCTGCTCGCCCTGTTACACACACACATATACTAACTGTTACAGATAGGGGCTACCAGCAATTCTACACCTTTGCAATGGTTCTACTTGTGCAAATACTGTTACTTTATCACCTCCTTCCCTGCAAAGTAGAAAGAAAGCCTCACTATATTCCACTATAAAGAAAAAGAGAAAAAGTATGTTAACCAATATGGTTCTGCTAAAATAATATTAAATAGATAGATAATATAAAAACAAAAGAAATAGTTTTATTATCCGGAATGGGCAGTTAAAGGCGGGTTCTTTCAATAGTGTTATGTTGTTCTCACTTAGTTGTATTGTGTGTATCATTGCCATACTCTTTGCAGCTTCGGAACCCCGTGCTCAGGACGGTTTTGTCTATTCATCTGTTTATTGCACGGAATGAGCAGTTAAAGGTCAGTTTGGTGGGTTTTTTCAATAATGTTATGTTGTTCCCACTTAGTTGTATTGTGTGTATAATTTTGGTCGCCTTTGCACCTTCGGAACTCAGTGTTCCCGGAAGTTTTTTGGTGATAAAAAGGGTTCTGGCCCAGAACGGGTTGATGACAGCGCGTTATTAATCGGTTATGATTGTTAAAATATTCTCCTCATATGTCTCACGTTTTATGCTGTTTTTTTAAAGCAATTGAATTCATTAAAGTACCATTCCGGCTCGTTCCGGCTTTTAAGTGCTTCCTCTTTCGTGTTCTGAATGCCCCGTTATCTAATCTCCATTTGTGACCCCTGGACCTTGGTTTTTTTTTCAGGTCGAAAAAGTCCCCTGGGTCAACTTTGTCAATACCTTTTAGAATTCTGAACTTGAATCAGATCACACCGCAGTCTTCTTTGTTCAAGACTGAACAGATTCAATTCTTTGAGCCTGTCTGCATACAACATGCCTTTTAAACCCGGGATAATTCTGGTTGCTCTTCTTTGCACTCTTTCTACAGCAGCAATATCCTTTTTGTAACAAAGTGACCAGAACTGAACACACTATTTAATTTAAATTCAACACTTCACAATATAGCCAAGCATCTTTTTGGCCTTTTTTATATACCTTCCCCACATTGTCTTGATGAAGACATTTCCAAGTCAACATAAACTCTTAGTTCTTTTTCATAGATTCCTTTTTCAAATTTCAGTATCTGTCATATGATATTTATAATGCACATTTCTATTGTCTGTGTGCAGTACCTTACACTTTTCTCCATTAACTGTAATTTGCCATGTGTCTGCCCAGTTCTGAATGCTGTCATTATTATTATTAATTTATTTAGCAGGCGCCTTTATCGAAGGCGACTTACAGAGACTAGGGTGTGTAAACTATGCATCAGCTGCAGAGTCACTTAATTACGTCCCACCCGAAAGACGGAGCACAAGGAGGTTAAGTGACTTGCTCAGGGTCACACAATGACTCAGTGGTTGAGTTGGGATTTGAACCGGGGACCTCCTGGTTACAAGCCCTTTTCTTTAACCATTGGACCACACAGCCTCTAGATCATTTTGAATGACCTTTGCTGCTGCAGCAGTCTTTGCCACTCCTCCTATTGTTGTGTCGTCTGCAAATGAAACAAGTTTGCTTACTATACCAGAATCTAAATCATTAATGTAAATTAGAAATAGCAGAGGACCTAATACTGATCCCTGTGGTACACCACTGGTTACCCCGCTCCATTTTGAGGTTTCTCCTCTAATCAGTACTTTGTTTTCTACATATTAACCACTCCCTAATCCATGTGCATGCATTTCCTTGAATCCCTGCTGTGTTCAGTTTGAGAAATCTTATGCAAAACTTTGTCAAAAACTTTTTCGAAATCTAAATAAGCCATGTCATATGCTTTGCAATTATCCATTGTCGATGTTGCATCCTCAAAAATGTATCCCTGTGCTTTACCATAATTCGTTGTGCTTTCCAATGCTTTGCCTGACCTCTCTCTGCTTTAAAATGCTTCCCGGTGCTTTACCATACCTGTCTGTGCTTTACAATGTATCCCTGTGCTTTACAATGATTCCCTGTGCTTTACTAGACCTCTCTGTGCTTCACCATAATTTGCTTGATTTGTAGTTCATTTCTGGTATTTAATGTCTAATGCTGAAAACTAGATTTTAGCAACCAAAAACAATGCAGCACTGACTTTCTCCCACCTGCTACGCTCAGTACAGCAGGTCACAGAAAAGCCAGTACAGACGCACTGATAGGCTGATTAAAACCGCTTTAGAGTATGCATTATTTATTTTTAAAATGATATTTCACTGAGGTTTTTTTTGCCTAAGTGCTTAGAAATACAAAAACGCCCATCTACAAACGAAAGATGCGTAGTTTGCGTCGCTTGCGTTGTGCAGAAGTTCACACTTTCCTCCCCTCACCAACTGAAAAAGTGTTCAGATTTTTCACTCTTGCTATCTGGTCACCCTAGGTCAAAATGGCAAAATAAATATGCACACAGGTTTAAGAGTTTAGTTTAGTAGAAAGGCTCGAGTGAACAGAATTAAGACAGCTAGCCGAATGCTGACCAATAGTTTAAAATCGTAGTGGTTTGAAGAGACGTGCGAGTTTCTGGAGTGTCTTGACTATATAACTGCAAGCCCTGACGCTTTATCCTGTGTAAGGTGAAGAGGAGATGAGAGGATACTAAGTAGCCAATGGTAAGTAACTGACGGACTTTCATTGTATTTAGTAATGCTTAAAATGTAAGATTGTGTTCTCGCTGGTTCGGTGACGCTGCCTATTTGACTTTTTAAAATACATTCACTGCGAATATATGCAAGTATATTTATTTTCTGTATACTTAAAACATTTAACCGGTTTACATGCGAGGTATATAGTGGTTGGGAGTGTTCCGTAGACAGTTTTCCATCTTAAATATTTTGGGAACTGAAAAATGAGTGTTTTGAATGTGTACTGCAGCAATGGCAGGCATTGGCGAATTAAAGTTGCTTTCAGCTTCTTGAAATTTACCGTGAAAAATAGGCATTTTATTTCTTACAATACTTCACACTATGAATTCATACTTTTATCAGCGCTGTGCATTTGGTTACTATGGCAAGGCGGTCAAACATATAACGACTTTATCATGATTGGTGTTTGAGTCATGCTACATGACCTAGCAAGGGGACTTTTTCTGACCTGCAAAAAGAAACAAGGACCAGTGGTTACAAATGGAGATTAGATAAAAGGGGCATTCAGTTCAGAAAATAGGATGCACTTTTCTATACAGAGAATTGAGGGTCTGGAATCAACTCCCCAGTAATGTTGTTGAAGCTGACACCCTAACAGGGGATTTCAAGTTCCCCCATATAAAATGGGAAAACCCGATGGGGGGCACGACGGATGAAATTGAAATGGTGGAAATGACAAATGACTGCTTCCTAACGCAATTTGTCAAGGCACCGACTAGAGGGGAGGCATGCCTTGATTTAGCCTTTTCAAATAATGATGAAGACAGAAAAACTAAAACAGGTCAGAGCGCCATTGGCAAACTCAGACCACAACATGGTCTAATCTGAAGTATTTTTTAAAACCCCAAAAGTAATGACTAAAGCTAAGGTTTACAATTTTAATAAAGCAAACTATGAAGGTCTGAAACAGAGACTAACAGACGTAGATTGGAGTAAAATAGAGAAAACATCCACAGAAAAGGATGGCTGTTTTTTTAAAAAAATGAAGTACTAGAGGCACAAAACAATTACATCCCAAAAGTAGACGAATCTAAATCTAAAACAAAATGGCCAAAATGGTTTAATAGATCAATTAAAAAAATATTCAGCGAAAAAAGGCACATTACAGGGCATTTAAAAGGGACAAAAAACAAAGTACACAGAAAGAGTACTTGGAACTGCAAACAAGTCAAAAATAAGTTAGATAGGCCAAAAGAGAGATAGAAATCAATATTGCTAAAGGGGCTAAAACCAATTCCAAAATGTTTTTCCAATATTATAACAGCAAGAGAAAATTTAAAGAGGAGGTTAAATGTCTAAGAGACACAAATGGCAACATCATAGATGAAGAAAAAAAAAATAGCAAATATATTAAATGATTACTTTTCACAGGTTTTTACAAAGGAGGACACGGACAACATGCCCGGCATGTTGACCTGTTCCTATCCAATTTTAAATAACTTTAGCATAACAGAGGCAGAATTGTTAAAGGGACTAGGAGCTCTTAAAATAAACAAATCCCTTGGGCCTGATGAGATCCTCCCAATAGTACTCAAAGAAATGAAAGAAGTTATTTACAAACCGCTAACCAAGTTCATGCAACAGTCTCTTGACACAGAGGTTGTACCGACAGACTGGAAAATAGCAAACGTAATACCGATCCACAAAAAGTGAGACAAAGCAGAACCAAGTAACTACAGACCAATAAGCCTGACTTCTATTATATATAGAATTATGGAAACTATAATAAGATCCAAAATGGAAAATTACCTATATGGTAACAATATCCTAGGAGACAGTCAGCATGGTACTGATTACTGAGTAGAGGAGAAACTTCAAAATGGAGCGAGGTAACCAGTGGTGTATCACAGGGATCAGTATTAGGTCCTCTGCTATTCTTAATCTACATTAGTGATTTAGATTCTGGTATAGTAAGCAAACTCGTTAAATTTGTAGACGACAGAGGAGTGGCAAACACTGTTGCAGCAGCAAAGGTCATTCAAAATGATCTAGACAGCATTCAGAACTGGGCAGACACATGGCAAATGAAATTTAATAGAGAAAAATGTAAAGTATTGCATGCAGGCAATAAAAATGTGCATTATAAAGATCATATGGGAGATAATTAAATTGAAGAAGGGAACTATGAAAAAGACCTAGGAGTTTATGTTGATTCGGAAATGTCTTCAACTAGACAATGTGGGGAAGTTATAAAAAAAAAAAAGGCCAACAAGATGCTTGGCTATATTGTGAAAAGTGTTGAATTTAAATCAAATATTGTGGTCAGTTCTGGTCAGTTTGTTACAAAAAGGATATTGCTGCTCTAGAAAGTGTGCAAAGAAGAGCAACCACGATTATCCCTGGTTTAAAAGGCATGTCGTATGCAGACAGGCTAAAAGAATTGAATCTATTCAGTCTTGAATAAAGAAGACTACGCGGCGATCTGATTCAAACATTCAAAATCCTAAAAGGTATAGACAATGTCAACAAAGGGGACTTCTTTGACCTGAAAAAAAGAAACAAGGACCAGGGGTCACAAATGGAGATTAGATGAAAGGGGCATTCAGAACAGAAAATAGGAGGCACATTTTTACACAGAGAATTGTGAGGGTCTGGAACCTACTCCCCAGTAATGTTGTTGAAGCTGACACTCTGGGATCCTTCAAGAAGCTGCTTGATGAGATTCTGGGATCAATAAGCTACTAACAACCAAACAAGCCAGATGGGCTGCATGGCCTCCTCTCGTTTGTAAACTTTCTTATGTTCTAATACGTATCCTTTTGATTGATGATCGCTTGTTGTCAAATGTTATGTTATGCAATAATATTTAACTTAAATGCATTAGTTAGCATCTTCTGAAGGCAGTGGGAAAAGGGTAGGAAAGTAAATAAATTGACTTATAGCCTGATCCAGTTTTTTCTCGAAGAAATGGGAAATGTGTCACTAGCGATGCTATCAACTCCACATATTGCTTATGGGATGGGTACCCTTTAATAATCAACATGATTAATATACACAAACATTTCTGTTGTAATCTAGAAAATATTATAGCGGCCCAGTCAAAAGACAGAGACTTTGGATATTTATAATTGTAAACAGTTGCCTATGCGTTTGTGTAGAACAGTCTATGTCTGTGTGTTGGAACTGTGTTAGAGACTGGGTCTGGCTTTAGTCCAATCATCAGCGTGCATTGCAGGTTGAGGTTTGGGGCTTGCAGATGTGTGGCGATGGTTGGTCGCCTGGTGTGGGAAAAGTGTGTTCTGCAGGGATTGGAGTGCGTTTGTCGCTCTCACATATTATTGTGGGGTGTTGGTTGGCTGTGTGGGAAGGCGAAAGAAGGTGGATAAAAGTAACTGCAAAGGCTCTATTCTGTTGGATCCGGGATTTAAACTTACATTGTGAAGGAACTGAGATGGTGTCACAAAGACGGCCAGAGTGGGTGGCGTCAGACCGGAAGCAGGAAGGAATTCAAACACAGACAGATGG
This sequence comes from Acipenser ruthenus, assembly GCF_902713425.1. Taxonomy (NCBI): domain Eukaryota; kingdom Metazoa; phylum Chordata; class Actinopteri; order Acipenseriformes; family Acipenseridae; genus Acipenser; species Acipenser ruthenus. Next base: position 4,299,855 of record NC_081225.1, on the reverse strand, counting down.
TGATGGTGATGAGCTGAGTGCAATGGCTGCACTCAGCGTTTATTAACAAATAAAAGGGTTGTAAACAGCACAAAAACAGGACACGGCACTTGCGCCAAAATAAACAGACATACAAAACGGACTAACACTAAACAAACGGTGCACGGACAGACAAACAAAACACGGTGAGCAGATCCAACTAATATTATTATTATTCTTCTTCTTCTTGTTATTACTTTTACCTCTCCACACCCGTTCTCCACTCACCGAACACCAACCCCGACTGCAAGAAATGTGCGTCTATATATACTATTGTGCTGGGATTCAATTACTAATTAATTATTCACTTGAATCCCAGCATGTGAATTAATTCTGTGCAACCCCGTGCTCGCATATTATATTTTAAATGCACGTGCGTGATGTGCAATCCCGTGCCTAAATACAAATATACAATTTAAACACACGTGAAACACAGACCTGTTTATATCCCGTGTACCAATCTATACACCAACATTAACATACGCACGCATACATACAACATAGAACACACAAATGCACACAGGGGCGGGGCACTTTGCCACATATACCCCCCCTTGTGCGCAGCACACATGGCCTCAACGGCCACCTCCCCCCTTAAAAATCCAGCAGTCCAGGACAAAGTCTCGGGCTGGGAAGGGAGGCTTCAGTAGGCCCATGGCTGGCAATGCTGTCAGCTCCCCTGCCGGTAGTGGCACGGCTGACAGCATGCTGGTCCCGTCCTGCAGCGAAAAAGCTGCGGGGGCGGGTGGTCCCCCGACCTCCCCCTTCTTCGTAGCCGGCAGCTCCCTCCTGTGGGGCTCCGGCCACAAGAACTCCTGCAGCGAAACTGCTGCTGGGGAAAGTGGTCTCCAGACCTCCTCCCCCTTCTTCGTGGCCGGCAGCTCCCCTTTCTGGGGCTCCGGCCACCGTACTCCCTGCGGAGGTACGGGCAGCAGAGGCAGCTCCTGCTCCTCTGCTCCGGGCGGTGGCAGAGGCAGCTCCAGCTCCTCTGCTCCTGGCGGTGGTGGAGGCAGAGGCAGCTCCAGCTCCTCTGCTCCTGGCGGTGGTGGAGGCAGAGGCAGCTCCAGCTCCTCTGCTCCTGGCGGTGGTGGAGGCAGAGGCAGCTCCAGCTCCTCTGCTCCTGGCGGTGGTGGAGGCAGAGGCAGCTCCAGCTCCTCTGCTCCTGGTGGTGGTGGAGGCAGAGGCAGCTCCAGCTCCTCTGCTCCTGGCGGTGCTGGCTCTCTCTGCTGTGGCGGCTGGGCATGTGCGCGCCGTGCTGCCTTCAGCAGCATAGCGAGAGGCTGCTGGGGGACACCAGCATCCTGCCCTTCTCCCCCCAAAAAATTTTCAGGGGGTTGAGCCTGTAACCCCTCCCCTTCCGGCTCTTGGGGCTGAACCAGCAGGCATTTTCCCTCTGCTGGTGGCTTGGGTCCAGGGCTGTGGAAGCCCCGACTTGCCTCCCTTTGGGCTGTGGACACACCGACTCCTCCCTTTTGGGCTGTGGACGCACCAACTCCTCCCTTTTGGGCTGTGGACGCACAGACTCCTCCCTTTTGGGCTGTGGACGCACCGACTCCTCCCTTTTGGGCTGTGGACGTTCGGGCTCCCCCCACTCGGGCGTAGGACGTTCGGGCTCCTCCCACTCAGGCGTAGGACGTTCGGGCTCCTCCCACTCAGGCGTAGGATGTTCGGGCTCCTCCCACTCAGGCGTAGGATGTTCGGGCTCCTTCCACTCAGGCGTAGGACGTTCAGGCTCCTCCCATTTGGGCTGTGGACGCTCAGGCTCCTCCCGCTTGGGCTGTGGACGCTCAGGCTCCTCCCCATAGCTGCGGAAGGGACAGTGGGCGAACAGGTGATCCTGGTTGCAGAGGAGGCACCCCGGCGATGGCTTGTTACATCGCCGTGGATGCCTGGCCCTTAGGCGGCACTCCTCCTCCCTGTCCTTCACCTCTTTATCCGTCTCTGCCTCCCGCTTGGGCTGTGAAGGCAAAACCAGCAGGCATTCACCCTCTGCTGGTGGAGATGGGGACAGCAGGTACTCACCCTCTGCTGGTGGAGATGGGGACAGCAGGTACTCCTCTGCTGGTGGTCCTGCTACCTGGGCTGCTGTTCCATTTATGGTTGCCTCCAGGTAGCTGAGGACAAACTCCACACCTTCCTCCAAGGTGTTTGGGGTGTGTTCCTCCTGATAGGCCTCCCATCTCTCACTGTCCATCATCCACAGGGCCCGGACGACTATGGGCAGAGACTGGGCCTCCAGCCCAGCATTCTCCAGGAACCAGCCCCGCAGTTTGATGGCGTCTTCTGCCATTGACTTTTTTTTTTTTTTTTTTTTTTTTTTTTTTTTTTTAAACAAAACCCCTCCTGGTCTGACGCTTGGAGGCGCGGCTATCCCACGATGACACCACGTGTCACAAAGACGGCCAGAGTGGGTGGCGTCAGACCGGAAGCAGGAAGGAATTCAAACACAGACAGATGGTGATGGTGATGAGCTGAGTGCAATGGCTGCACTCAGCGTTTATTAACAAATAAAAGGGTTGTAAACAGCACAAAAACAGGACACGGCACTTGCGCCAAAATAAACAGACATACAAAACAACACTAAACAAACGGTGCACGGACAGACAAACAAAACACGGTGAGCAGATCCAACTAATATTATTATTATTCTTCTTCTTCTTGTTATTACTTTTACCTCTCCACACCCGTTCTCCACTCACCGAACACCAACCCCGACTGCAAGAAATGTGCGTCTATATATACTATTGTGCTGGGATTCAATTACTAATTAATTATTCACTTGAATCCCAGCACGTGAATTAATTCTGTGCAACCCCGTGCTCGCATATTATATTTTAAATGCACGTGCGTGATGTGCAATCCCGTGCCTAAATACAAATATACAATTTAAACACACGTGAAACACAGACCTGTTTATATCCCGTGTACCAATCTATACACCAACATTAACATACGCACGCATACATACAACATAGAACACACAAATGCACACAGGGGCGGGGCACTTTGCCACAGATGGTCAAACAGCACTTGGAGCAAGGCTGTTTATCTTTGTCCTTTTTGCAGATTTAAGTTAGTCATGCTGATTTTGCATGGCTGTCCTTATCATAGGTGGAAACATGGGCAAAGCTCCTACAACTCCAGGATTTTCATCTACCTTGTGTAGAGGTGCATGCAAGACTCTGAAAAGAGAATAAATAATGGAGTCACAAATTTTATAAATGTATAAGAACAAAAGCATTGAAAATGTGTTAGAAATGTGATTGATTACACCCGTGTAACAATTTTTCTTTTTTTTTGGTTCCTGGGTAGTAAGTGTTATTTCCTAATTGCTTATGCCTCAAAAGTATAGAAAATGGCTATTATTCCCAACAAACTTTGCTTTTGTGACCAGGACAGTGATATTTTGAAATTTACCTATTTTCCAGAACATGCCAGATAGATTCAGTGCTGAGTAAACTTGGAGTAACTTCTAGAACTTTCTAGAACTTTCCAGTAATATAAATAGTAGTATAAATACAGGGGCCTTAAGCCCACCAGTTCAGTTTAGTTCCAGCTGCCTAAGTGGATACATATCTGCATTTTTCTGAGATGGCATCAAGGTCATAGGAGACTTCAAAATGGTGGCATTCCTGATGGGTCTCCAAGGCGGTTTTACCAAGTTTCCCTGCTATCTTTGCCTTTGGGACAGCAGGGACACCAAGGCGCACTACCACAGGCGGGACTGGCCACAGCGGACCGAGTTCTCTGTGGGGAGGAACAATGTCAAGTGGGAGCCACTGGTGGACCCCCGGAAGGTGCTGATGCCACCACTGCACATCAAATTGGGCCTTATGAAACAATTTGTCAGAGCTCTAGATAAGGAGTCGGCAGCCTTCAAGTACCTTCAAGACTTCTTCCCTAAGCTGTCTGAGGCAATGGTCAAAGCCGGTGTCTTCGTCGGACCACAGATAAAGAAGATCCTGCAGTACAATGAATTCCCCAAGAAGCTCACTAGTAAGGAGAAAGCGGCTTGGAACAGCTTTGTCACAGTGGTTCGGGGCTTCCTGGGTAATCACAAGGCTGAAAACTATGTGGAGCTGGTTGAGACTCTGGTGAAGAACTACGGCACAATGGGCTGTAGGATGTCCCTCAAAGTCCATATCCTTGATGCTCATCTTGATAAATTCAAGGAGAACATGGGAGCGTACTCGGAGGAGCAAGGCGAGCGCTTCCACCAGGATATACTGGACTTTGAACGCCGCTACCAAGGACAGTATAACGAGAACATGATGGGAGACTACATTTGGGGGCTGATTTGTGAAAGTGATTTACAGTATAATCATAAATCTCGAAAAACTACTCACTTCTAAATCTTTTGTAGTCATTTTTGTATTACTTTAGTATAAATACATGTTAATTTGGATTCATATGTTGTTTTTTTCTGACTATATGTGAACGAAAAGACACAAATTCGCCCGTTTTCTCATTGGAAATAGGTAAATTTCAAAATATCACTGTCCTGGTCACAAAAGCAAAGTTTGTGGGGAATAATAGCCATTTTCTATACGTTTGAGGCATAAGCAATTAGGAAATAACACTTACTACCCAGGAACACAAATTGTGTTACATAGTGTTACATTGTACATTGTTTCAAAGTCACACTTAAAATGTGTACCACAACAAAATGCATAGGTCACAATAAATTGTATTGATAAATTGTTAAAAAGGAGAGGAAAAAGTTGTCGAAAACCAAAAGCACCAATTAAAATGTATTTACAGGTCAATGTGTGACGCGTTTGGCTTTTAACATTTTAATTAGCAGTTCTCATAACGGGGGCACGGAATGTAGGCTATGGGGGGGACGTGAAAAGCTTCAGGAAAAAATAGTTACGTCAAACGTATTATGTACTGTAACTGTATATTTGAATGGCTGTGTTTGAATGAAATCCTTACAGTTCTTATTTAAGGAGTTTAACATAGTTTTTAGTACTTGGGGGTGGGTGTTGTGACGTAATTACCCAGACACCATAAATTGAGTCCCGCCCAAATATCTTTCCCTCTTTGCAGTCACCCTCCTTTCAAAAGCACATTCTATCGCTCTCCACTCCAGAGCTGCGGAGTCCATCCACTTGTCACCCGTTGGCGCCTCGATCACCATTATGTGGGTGACGTCACTTGCACACAGACACTGACGCAGGCAGGCAGGCAAGTCTGCCAGTGAAACAGACATTCACGCACGCAGCAGTACACGAAACAGGTACGCTTTATATGGTGTCAGGCACGCGTAACTTACTGTTTCATTTCGTACAGTCAGATATATATACAGCTCTGGAAAAAATTAAGAGACCACTGCAAAATTATCAGTTTCTCTGGTTTTACTATTTATAGGTATGTGTTTGGGTAAAATGAACATTTTTGTTTTATTCTATAAACTACTAACAACATTTCATGTGTTGATTTCTTGATTCATGTGTCCTTCACAAAGACAAATCTTGATTTATGTGTCTTGATTCATGTGTCCTTCACAAAGACAAATCTGCCCGATTCCAGCCTTGCTGAAGCACCCCCAGATGAGTCCAATTTTCAGCTTTGCCCAACACCTGGTCGTCTAATGGTTAGATGGTGTTAGCCACAGTGTCTCGCACCCACTGTGAAATGTGGTGGAGGATCGGTGATGATCTGGGGGTGCTTCATCAAGGCTGGAATAGGGCAGCTTTGGCATGAATCAAGCCAAGTACAAGGTTGTCCTGGAAGAAAACTTGCTTCCTTCTGCTCTGACAATGTTCCCCAACTCTGAGGATTGTTTTTTCTAGCAGGACAATGCTCCATGCCACACAGCCAGGTCAATCAAGGTGTGGATGGAGGACCACCAGATCAAGACCCTGTCATGGCCAGCCCAATCTCCAGACCTGAACCCCATTGAAAACCTCTGGAATGTGATCAAGAGGAAGATGGATGGTCACAAGCCATCAAACAAAGCCGAGCTGCTTGAATTTTTGCGCCAGGAGTGGCATAAAGTCACCCAATATCAATGTGAAAGACTGGTGGAGAGCATGCCAAGACGCATGAAAGCTGTGCTTGAAAATTAGGGTTATTCCACCAAATATGGATTTCTGAACTCTTCCTAAGTTAAAACATTAGTATTGTGTTGTTTAAAAAAATGAATATGAACTTATTTTCTTTGCATTATTCGAGGTCTGACAACACTGCATCTTTTTTGTTATTTTGACCAGTTGTCATTTTCTGCAAATAAATGCTCTAAATGACAATATTTTTTATTTGGAATTTGGGAGAAATGTTGTCAGTAGTTTATAATGTTCATATATATATATATATATATATATATATATATGTATATGTATATATATATACACACACTACCGGTCAAAAGTTTTAGAACACCTCAATTTTTCCAGTTTTTATTGAAATTTACTGTTTAATGTCTCAATGTACTCTGAAATTAAAGCATTGAACAAATAAACAATTGGAGATAAAAAAGAAATCATGGAATCGTTTTGTTTAACAAAATTTAATCTAACTTTTTGACTCATCAAAGTAGCCACCTTTTGCAGATATAACAGCCGAACACACTGGTGGCATTCTTTCTACAATGGAAATCAAATATTGTTCGGAAAGTTCTTCCCAACACTGTTGCACAAATGTGTTGCACTTGTAGGTTGCTTTGCTTTCCCCTTCTGTCCAGTTCATCCCAAACCAGCTCGATGGGGTTTAAGTCTGGAGACTGTGCTGGCCATTCCATGATTTGAAGCCTACTGTCTTGTTCTTTTCTTCTAAGGTAGTTCTGACATAGCCTGGAGGTATGTTTTGGGTCATTATCTTGCTGTAGGATGAACCCCTGACCAACTAGGCGTATACCAGAGGGTATTGCATGGTGCTGCAAAATACTGTGGTAGCAGTTTTGGTTCAGGGTGCCACTCACTCTGTGCAAGTCACCGACTCTGGATCCAGCAAAAGAGCCCCAGACCATCACGCTTCCTCCTCCATGTTTGACAGTTGGTGTCACACACCAAGGAACCATCCTTTCGCCTACTCGACGGCGTACAAAAACCCTGTGTGATGAACCGAAGATTTCAAATTTTGATTCATCGGTCCATAAGACCTTCATGGCCCAGGCAAGCCTCTTTTTCTTATTTTGCCATCTTAGCAATGGCTTTCTTACTGCCACTCGACCTGTCAAACCTGCAGCTTGAAGTCTTCTCTTCACAGTTGAAACTGAGACTTGCTTACTTCGACCAGTGTTAAGCTGTGCTTGAAGCTGTTGTCCTGTGAGCCGCCTATCACGCAAGCTGTTGACTCTCAGAAACTTGTCTTCTGATTCTGTTGTGGCTTTGGGTCTGCCAGACCTCTTCCTGTTAGAGTTTCCTCCAGTTTCCAAGTGCCGTTTGATGGTGTAGGAAACTGTACTCACTGACACCTTGGCTTTCTTTGCAATTTCTCTAAAGGAAAGACCTACACTTTTAAGGGTTATAATGGTCTGTCTGTCTTCCTTTGTTAATTGCCTTTTTCTCGCCATTATGAGAGCAATATACTACTTCCTGCAGTACAATACTGTCCAAATAATGCTTAAGAGGGTGTAGTAACACAGTCTGTTCCAACACTGTTTTTATACAGACAGAGGGTTTGTAAGTAATCAACAAAAGTTGGGACACCTATAGGAATAGTTAGTATCAACTTTCAAGGCTTAATTTACTTCCATTGCTAGCAATTCTTTCGAATATACAATATTCAGTTTTTGTTTTTATATAGGGGCTAAACATTAAAAGTTTCCTCAAAGCGCTGTACAGGAGAAAAAGAAATACAAATAAAACAGAATCTGAATTCTTAAAAGGAACACAAGAAATGAATACATTGGTATAAATACATTAATAAAGACCGGTAAAAACTAACAACAATAGGTAACTGTAACAGGGCGAGGTGCCCTGTAGTACATTGTTTTGTTTATTTATTTTTAGATCGGGGTCTCCCCTCCGCCCCTGTGCAGTGTGTTATTTTGCGTTTGTTTATTTTGATGATTTATTGTATATATGACGGCGAGCGCCGTATGTTTTGTTATTGTTTGGGATTTTGATGGCGTAGCCAATTGTTTTGTTTAGCGTGGATGGGTAGCCCCATCCACAACATAGTTAAACTCGTGCAGAAGGTGGCCATCTCCCGAATTAATTAAGTGATTAATTTTGTTGCTAATCGGGAGATGGTCACCTGTTATAAAAAGCCTGCAGCTCTCAGGGTGGGTGTTGTAGGAGCAGAGAGAGCGAGAGCGGAGCGATCGTGTGAAAACAAAACTAAATTAAATTATAACATACAGGAACAGTGACAAGAACTGCCCAGCCTGACCTGTATGTTTTATTTATTATTTATTTTTTATTTTGTGTTTGAGATTTGTTTTTGTTTACTCATTTATTTTGCTCTGTGAGCGCCAGTGTTTTTGTTTAAATATTTTATTTATTTTTGCTGAATAAAAACGGCACAGCCGATTCTTTCTTTTGAACTGCAGTATTGGTGTCAGTTTGTTTTCGTGCCTGCTTCTGCCATGACCTCACCACTCATCATCCCTGTCACAGTAACGATATTATTTTAGCAGCAAATTAAAATATTGGCTATATATATATATATATATATATATATATATATATATGTAAAGTGTAAAGGGATTTAATTACCAACTGCTTTCCTCCAAGTCTGGAACGCCTCTGACAATTATATTGAGATTTTCTCGAGGCAGAGACTCACGAGACATGAACTGCCTGTTTTAAAATGGTTCTTTAAAAGAACCCTTTGACGTGAGAATGAAAATGGTTCTATATGAAACCATTGAATGCTATAAAGAACCCTCGGAGGGTGCAAATAACTATTTTCTCTATGGTGAAGCTACGCCCCTGGACTGATGATAGGTGTACCGACGCAAAAAAAAACCCACACACACACCACAGCTGAAGAGAAGCAGACTTAATTACAGTAATACAGTATTAGGGGATGGGGTAAAAGCCGAAACGAGACGGAACGGTACTTTAATGAATTCAATTGTTTAAAAAACAGCTTAAAACGTTAGACATATGAGGAGAATATTTTAACAAATCAGAACCGATTAATAACTCGCTGTCATTAACCCGTTCCGGGTTAGGGTTACAGTATTTCACACTATGAATTCATACTTATATCAGCGCTGTTCATTTGGTTACTATGCAAACAAATAACGACTTTATCATGATTGGTGTTCGATTCATATTACAAATGACCTAGCAAGGGGACTTTTTTGACCTGCAAAAAGAAACAAGGACCAGGGGTCACAAATGGAGATTAGATAAAGGGTCATTCAAAACAGAAAATAGGAGGCACTTTTTTACACAGAGAATTGTGAGGGTCTGGAACCAACTCCCCAGTAATGTTGTTGAAGCTGACACCCTGGGATCCTTCAAGAAGCTGCTCAATAAGCTACTAACAACTAAATGAACAAGATGGGCTGAATGGCCTCCTCTCGTTTGTAAACTGTTCTTATGTCAGTTGATTTTTACTGTATACAAACTACACTTTTCAGCCTTGATAGAACACCTGCAAAGAGCCACTGATTAGTAAGTGAAAATTGTACTGGATCATAACACTACATTTGCCTACAAATTCAGTGACGACAGAGAATATCATGTGATTGACCAGATCTTGTTTTTAGTAATTAAACACTAGAAGCAAATTTCAGCTATGTGTTACAGACGTGCTCAAATTTGTTGGTACCCTTACAGCTCATTGAAATAATGCTTCATTCCTCCTGAAAAGTGATGAAATTAAAAGCTATTTATCATGTATACTTGCATGCCTTTGGTATGTCATAGAATAAAGCAATGAAGCTGTGAAAAGAGATGAATTATTGCTTATTCTACAAAGATATTCTAAAATGGCCTGGACACATTTGTTGGTACCCCTTAGAAAAAATAATAAATAATTGGATTATAGTGATATTTCAAACTAATTAGTTTCTTTAATTAGTATCACACATGTCTCCAATCTTGTAATCAGTCATTCAGCCTATTTAAATGGAGAAAAGTAGTCGCTGTGCTGTTTGGTATCATTGTGTGCACCACACTGAACATGGACCAGAGAAAGCAAAGGAGAGAGTTGTCTGAGGAGATCAGAAAGAAAATAATAGACAAGCATGGTAAAGGTAAAGGCTACAAGACCATCTCCAAGCAGCTTGATGTTCCTGTGACAACAGTTGCAAATATTATTAAGAAGTTTAAGGTCCATGGAACTGTAGGCAACCTCCCTGGGCGCGGCCGCAAGAGGAAAATCGACCCCAGATTGAACAGAAGGATAGTGCGAATGGTAGAAAAAGAACCAAGGATAACTGCCAAAGAGATACAAGCTGAACTCCAAGGTGAAGGTACGTCAGTTTCTGATCACACCATCCGTCGCTTTTTGAGCAAAAGTGGGCTCCATGGAAGAAGACCCAGGAGGACTCCACTTTTGACAGAAAAACATAAAAAAGCCAGACTGGAATTTGCTAAAATGCATATTGACAAGCCACAATCCTTCTGGGAGAATGTCCTTTGGACAGATGAGTCAAAACTGGAGCTTTTTGGCAAGACACATCAGCTCTATGTTCACAGACGAAAAAATGAAGCTTTCAAAGAAAAGAACACCATACCTACAGTGAAACATGGAGGAGGCTCGGTTATGTTTTGGGGCTGCTTTGCTGCGCCTGGCACAGGGTGTCTTGAATCTGTGCAGGGCACAATGAAATCTCAAGACTATCAAGGCATTCTGGAGCGAAACGTGCTGCCCAGTGTCAGAAAGCTCTGTCTCAGTCGCAGGTCATGGGTCCTCCAACAGGATAATGACCCAAAACACACAGCTAAAAGCACCCAAGAATGGATAAGAACAAAACATTGGACTATTCTGAAGTGGCCTTCTATGAGTCCTGATCTGAATCCTATCGAACATCTATGGAAAGAGCTGAAACTTGCAGTCTGGAGAAGGCACCCATCAAACCTGAGACAGCTGGAGCAGTTTGCTCAGGAAGAGTGGGCTAAACTACCTGTTAACAGGTGCAGAAGTCTCATTGAGAGCTACAGAAAACGTTTGATTGCAGTGATTGCCTCTAAAGGTTGTGCAACAAAACATTAGGTTAGCGGTCCCATCATTTTTGTCCATGCCATTTTCATTTGTTTTATTATTTACAATATTATGTTGAATCAAAAATCAAAAGCAAAGTCTGATTTCTATTAAATATGGAATAAACAATGGTGGATGCCAATTACTTTTGTCAGTTTCAAGTTATTTCAGAGAAAATTGTGCATTCTTTGTTTTTTTGTGGAGGGGTACCAACAAATTTGAGCACGTCTGTATACTTTCAGGAAAACAAAATGGAGCAAAAACGGTTCTATGTCTTAGATGTGGAACCATTTATCTGGTGCTGTTTGAAACCACATGTATGCTGGGAAGTCTGTACTCATTTCTCTGCTGAATGTGCTTAGCGTTGACAACCATTCAAGCTTGTGTTGGTAAGTTTGTGGTACACTGGATGTTGTTGTAGACTGAATGATGAGAATATAGGGGTTAGAGAACATTAGCTTGCTCCTGGGTTCCCATGTGCTTCTTCTTGGTCCATGCATCACTAATGAGAGATAATTTGACCATATTACTAGATGTACATATTTTAAGAGTCATAAGAAACATGTGTGTGTACTTTTAAAGATGTTGACAGTGTAACCACATATAAATTGTTGATTGTTCACTTTAACAAGCTAGTGTTGTTGATGAGACTGTTTTTAGAGTGAGATGCAAAAGCGGCAGTAGTAAATGTGTGCTATTAAGATTGCAATGTAAACGAGTGAGATGTCGGTCGGATTGTTAAACTGGATCTCATTTTTAACGTGGTAGGCCTATGTGTTGGGCATGATGAGATTTGGGTTTCATTAGCCTTTAATGTAAGATACAACCCCTGTGGGTACGAATGAGGCAGAGCATTTAGGATTTTTTTTTTTTACAACACAACACAAGTCAGTGTTTATTAAATTAATAAGAAAAAGGTAACGGGAACTCAGAGCAAATAAACGACTGAAGTTATTTGTAAACCCCGGCGGCCACAACAAAGCCCAATAATAACCCCCCCCAGATAACCCCACAATCACTCTCCACACCCTTGCTCACAATATCCAGCCATTCAGTAATTGCTCACTCCCTCCCTGGCTGAACAACCAACAATAGCCCCCAACACAACCATGCCCAATACACCTCCTCCTCCTGTTACATTAGTAAATGTGCTCCCTCTGTGCACAGAATATTATAGGCTACAGTGTAATTATTAGACTAACTGTCATGCACTTGGCTAAGAATGACATAAGAAAAGAGCGAGAGTCGAGAGTTAAAAATGTGAATTAGCTAGGTATTCGATGAAGCTTGGGTAAGGTCCCAGTGGTTAAAGACAAAGGCTTCATACCCAGGACCGCCAAGAGCCGTCATGGGCCCCGGGGAAGGATTGGTATGTCCCGCTGCCCCCCCTCCATGGTACTACATTCATCCGACTTTGTAGTATACTGTAGTCTAAACCAAGCTTCTAAACAATGATACTTTTAATCTGAGCAGTGTCTGAGGAAGATCATTCCAACCTATACATTATTTTGATAATGGGTTTGAAGGAAACTGTCAACGATGCCTAGAAGTTTCAATATCTCAATTAAAATCTGCAGCAGGATAGTTTACTTTTTCTCAAAGTAATTGTTTAAGTTATTTACAGTATTAAAACTTTTTTTTTAGGCAAGTGAATAAATATTTTTGTACAAACTCCACGTGTAATAGTCACTAATCGGAAGCTTACTAACATCAAATAACATACGTTTTTAGCATAAAGTACATTTTAATGGTGTTGCTATACACTGCTTTATTTATCCCTTGCAAAAATAAACCACTCATCTCAGCTCTTAACCAATAGCCTGTATTGGTAAATTTGTATTTTAAGCAATACCGATCATTCTCTGCCCTTGGTCACGTTACGAAATGCTCCCACAGGTCACGTTACAAAATGCTGCCCGTGGCCATGTCACAAAAAGCTGCCTGTGGCCATGTGTGGCAATGTGCCCCGCCCCTGTGTGCAATTGTGTGTTATGTGTTGTATGTTGCGTGTGTAAATGTTGGTGTATAGATTGGTACACGGGATATAAACGGGTCTGTGTTTCACGTGTATTTAAAGTGTAGATTTGTATTTAGGCACGAGGAGAGCACAAATCACTTCACGTGCTGGTTAAATGTAATATGTGAGCACGGGGTTGCACAGAATTAATTCACGTGCTGGGATTCAAGTGAGTAATTAATTAGTAATTGAATCCCAGCACAACAGTATATATAGATGCACATTTTAGTCACTTGTGGTTGGTGTTCGGTGAGTGGAGAACGGGAGAGAGAGAAGGAGAAAGTAAAAGCAAGCAAAAGCGTAAAGATAAGTGTTTTCACTCACCGTGTTTGTTCGTCTGTCCTGCACCGTCTGTTTAGTGGTTAGTCATTTTGTATGTCTGTTTATTTTGGCGCAAGTGCCGTGTCCTGTTTTGTGTACTGTTTAAAACCTTTTATTTGTTATTAAACGCTGAGTGCAGCCATTGCACTCAGCTCATCATCACCACCGTCTCTGTCTGTGTATTCCTCTCTGGTCTGACGCCACCCACTCTGGCCGTCTTTGTGACACGTGGTGTCATCGTGGGATAGCCGCGCCTCCAAGCGTCAGACCAGGAGGGGTCTGGATTTAAAAAAAAAAAAAAAAGAAAAAAAATCAATGGCAGAAGACGCCGTCAAACTGCGGGACTGGTTCCTAGAAAATGCTGGGCTGGAGGCCCAGTCTCTGCCCATAGTCGTCCGGGTCCTGTGGATGATGGACAGTGAGAGATGGGAGGCATATCAGCAGGAACACACCCCAAACACCTTGGAGGAGGGTGTGGAGTTTGTCCTCAACTACCTGGAGGCAACCATAAATGGAACAGCAGCCCAGGTAGCAGGACCACCAGCAGAGGAGTACCTGCTGTCCCCATCTCCACCAGCAGAGGGTGAGTACCTGCTGTCCCCATCTCCACCAGCCGAGGGTGAGTACCTGCTGTCCCCATCTCCACCAGCAGAGGGTGAATGCCTGCTGGTTTTGCCTTCACAGCCCAAGCGGAAGGCAGAGACGGATAAAGAGGTGAAGGACAGGGAGGAGGAGTGCCGCCTAAGGGCCAGGCATCCACGGCGATGTAACAAGCCATCGCCGGGGTGCCTCCTCTGCGACCAGGATCACCTGTTCGCCCACTGTCCCTTCCGCAGTTATGGGGAGGAGCCTGAGCGTCCACAGCCCAAATGGGAGGAGCCTGAGCATCCACAGCCCAAATGGGAGGAGCCTGAGCGTCCACAGCCTGAGTGGAAGGAGCCCGAACATCCTACGCCTGAGTGGGAGGAGCCCGAACGTCCTACGCCTGAGTGGGAGGAGCCCGAACGTCCTACGCCTGAGTGGGAGGAGCCTGAACGTCCTACGCCTGAGTGGGAGGAGCCCGAACGTCCTACGCCTGAGTGGGGGGAGCCCGAACGTCCACAGCCCAACAGGGAGGAGTCGGGGCGTCCACAGCCCAACAGGGAGGAGTCGGGGCGTCCACAGCCCAACAGGGAGGAGTCGGGGCGTCCACAGCCCAACAGGGAGGAGTCGGGGCGTCCACAGCCCAACAGGGAGGAGTCGGGGCGTCCACAGCCCAACAGGGAGGAGTCGGGGCGTCCACAGCCCAAAGGGAGGCAAGTCGGGGCTTCCACAGCCCTGGGACCCAAGCCACCAGCAGAGGGAAAATGCCTGCTGGTTCAGCCCCAAGAGCCAGAAGGGGAGGAGTTACAGGCTCAACCCCCTGAAAATTTTTGGGGGGGAGAAGGGCAGGATGCTGGTGTCCCCCAGCAGCCTCTCGCTATGCTGCTGAAGGCAGCACGGCGTGCACATGCCCAGCCGCCACAGCAGAGGGAGCCAGCACCGCCAGGAGCAGAGGAACTGGAGCTGCCTCTACCTCCACCACCTCCAGGAGCAGAGGAGCAGGAGCTGCCTCTGCCTCCACCACCTCCAGGAGCAGAGGAGCAGGAGCTGCCTCTGCCTCCGCCACCACCACCGCAAGGAGCAGAGGAGCAGGAGCTGCCTCTGCCTCCGCCACCACCACCGCAAGGAGCAGAGGAGCAGGAGCTGCCTCTGCCTCCACCACCTCCAGGAGCAGAGGAGCAGGAGCTGCCTCTGCCTCCGCCACCACCACCGCAAGGAGCAGAGGAGCAGGAGCTGCCTCTGCCTCCGCCACCACCACCGCAAGGAGCAGAGGAGCTGGAGCTGCCTCTGCCTCCACCACTGCCAGGAGCAGAGGAGCTGGAGCTACCTCTGCCTCCACCACCGCCAGGAGCAGAGGAGCTGGAGCTGCCTCTGCCTCCACCACCGCCCGGAGCAGAGGAGCAGGAGCTGCCTCTGCTGCCCGTACCTCCGCAGGGAGTACGGTGGCCGGAGCCCCAGAAAGGGGAGCTGCCGGCCACGAAGAAGGGGGAGGAGGTCTGGAGACCACTTTCCCCAGCAGCAGTTTCGCTGCAGGAGTTCTTGTGGCCGGAGCCCCACAGGAGGGAGCTGCCGGCTACGAAGAAGGGGGAGGTCGGGGGACCACCTGCCCCTGCAGCTTTTTCGCTGCAGGACGGGACCAACAGGCTGTCAGCCGTGCCACTACCGGCAGGGGTGCTGACAGCATGGCCAGCCATGGGCCCACTGAAGCCTCCCTTCCCAGCCCGAGACTTTGTCCTGGACTGCTGGGTTTTTAAGGGGGGAGGTGGCCGTTGAGGCCATGTGTGCTGCGCACAAGGGGGGGTATATGTGGCAATGTGCCCCGCCCCTGTGTGCAATTGTGTGTTATGTGTTGTATGTTGCGTGTGTAAATGTTGGTGTATAGATTGGTACACGGGATATAAACGGGTCTGTGTTTCACGTGTATTTAAAGTGTAGATTTGTATTTAGGCACGAGGAGTGCACAAATCACTTCACGTGCTGGTTAAATGTAATATGTGAGCACGGGGTTGCACAGAATTAATTCACGTGCTGGGATTCAAGTGAGTAATTAATTAGTAATTGAATCCCAGCACAACAGTATATATAGATGCACGTTTTAGTCACTTGTGGTTGGTGTTCGGTGAGTGGAGAACGGGAGAGAGAGAAGGAGAAAGTAAAAGCAAGCAAAAGCGTAAAGAAGTGTTTTCACTCACCGTGTTTGTTCGTCTGTCCTGCACCGTCTGTTTAGTGGTTAGTCGTTTTGTATGTCTGTTTATTTTGGCGCAAGTGCCGTGTCCTGTTTTGTGTACTGTTTAAAACCTTTTATTTGTTATTAAACGCTGAGTGCAGCCATTGCACTCAGCTCATCATCACCACCGTCTCTGTCTGTGTATTCCTCTCTGGTCTGACGCCACCCACTCTGGCCGTCTTTGTGACACCATGTCACGAAATGCTGCCCTTGGTCATGTCACGAAATGCTGCGCGGGGTCATGTTACGAAACTGCCCGTGGTCACGTTACGAAATGCTGCCCGTGGTCACGTTTCGAAATGTATGCGTGTGGTCACGTCAAGAAATGATGCCCCTTTTCACGTCACGAAATGCTGCCCGTTGTCACATTACGAAATACACCCTTTGGTCACGTTACGAAATACTGCTCGTGGTCACGTTACGATATGCTGCCCCTGGTCACGTTATGAAATGCTGCCCGTGGTCACGTTACGAAATGCATGCCCATGGTCACGTCACGAAATGCATGCCCGTGGCCATCTCATGAAATGCATGCCCATGGTCATGTCACGAAATGCTGCGTGTGGCCATGTCACAAAATGCTGCCCGTGGCGATGTCACGAAATGCTGCCCGTGGCCATGCTACGAAATGCAGCCCGTGGCCATGTCACGAATTGCATGCCCGTGGCCATGTCACAAAATGCTCCCCGTGGCCATGTCACGAAATGCTGCCCGTGGCCATGTCACAAAATGCTGCCCGTGGCCATCTCACGTAATGCTGCCTGTGGTTACTTTACGAACTGCTGCCCGTGGTCATGTCACGAAATGTATGTCCGTAGTCATGCCACGAAATGCATGCCCGTGGTGATGTCACGAAATGCATGGCTGTGGTCATGTCACGAAATGCTGTCCGTGGCCATGTCACGAAAAGCTGCCTGTGGCCATGTCACGAAATGCTGCCCTTGGTCACGTTACGAAATGCTCCCCGTGCTCAGGTTACGAAATGCTGCCCTTGGCCATGTCACGAAAATCGGCCTCTGGCCATGTCACGAAATGCTGCGCGGGGTCATGTTACGAAATTCTGCCCGTGGTCACGTCACGAAATGCATGCCCGTGGTCATGTCATGAAATGCATGCCCATGGTAATTTCACGAAATGCTGCCTGTGGCCATGTCACAAAATGCTGCCCATGGCCATGTTATGAAATGCAGCCCGTGGCCATGTTAAGAAATGCTGCCCGTGGCCATGTCACGAATTGCATGCCTGTGGACATGTCACAAAATGCTCCCTGTGGCCATGTCACAAAATGCTGCCCGTGGCCATCTCACGTAATGCTGCCCGTGGTTACGTTACGAACTGCTGCCCGTGGGCACGTTACAAAATGCTGCCCCTGGTCATGTCACGAAATGCATGCCCGTGGCCATGTGATGAAATGCATGCCCGTGGCCATGTAACGAAATGCTGCCCGTGGTCATGTCACGAAATGCATGGCTGTGGTCATGTCACAAAATGCTGCCTGTGGCCATGTCACGAAAAGCTGCCTGTGGCCATGTCACGAAATGCTGCCCTTGGTCACGTTACGAAATGCTCCCACAGGTCACGTTACGAAATGCTGCCCGTGGCCATGTCACAAAAAGCTGCCTGTGGCCATGTCACGAAATGCTGCCCTTGGTCATGTCACGAAATGCTGCGCAGGGTCATGTTACGAAACTCTGCCCGTGGTCACGTTACGAAATGCTGCCCGTGGTCACGTTTCGAAATGTATGCGCGTGGTCACGTCAAGAAATGATGCCCCTTTTCACGTCACGAAATGCTGCCCGTTGTCACATTACGAAATACACCCTTTGGTCACGTTACGAAATACTGGTCGTGGTCACGTTACGATATGCTGCCCCTGGTCACGTTACGAAATGCTGCCTGTGGTCATGTCACGAAATGCATGACCGTGGTCATGTCACGAAATGCAACCGTGGTCATGTCACGAAAAGCTGCCTGTGGCCATGTCACGAAATGCTGCCCTTGGTCACGTTACGAAATGCTCCCCGTTGTCACGTTACGAAATTCTACCCCTGGTCACGTTACGAAATACACCCTATGGTCACGTTATGAAATACTGCTCCTGGTCACGTTACGATATGCTGCCCCTGGTCACGTTACGAAATGCTGCCTGTGGTCATGTCACGAAATGCTGCCCTTGGTCATGTCACGAAATGCTGCGCGGGGTCATGTTACGAAACTCTGCCCGTGGTCACGTTACGAAATGCTGCCCGTGGTCACGTTTCGAAATGTACGCGCGTGGTCACGTCATGAAATGATGCCCCTTTTCACGTCACGAAATGCTGCCCGTTGTCACATTACGAAATACACCCTTTGGTCACGTTACGAAATACTGCTCGTGGTCACGTTACGATATGCTGCCCCTGGTCACGTTACGAAATGCTGCCCGTGGTCAGGTTACGAAATGCATGCCCGTGGTCACGTCACGAAATGCATGCCCGTGGCCATCTCATGAAATGCATGTCCATGGTCATGTCACGAAATGCTGCGTGTGGCCATGTCACAAAATGCTGCCCGTGGCGATGTCACGAAATGCTGCCCGTGGCCATGTTATGAAATGCTCCCCGTGGCCATGTCACGAAATGCTGCCCGTGGCCATGTCACAAAATGCTGCCCGTGGCCATCTCACGTAATGCTGCCCGTGGTTACTTTACGAACTGCTGCCCGTGGTCATGTCACGAAATGCATGCCCGTGGCCATCTCATGAAATGCATGTCCATGGTCATGTCACGAAATGCTGCGTGTGGCCATGTCACAAAATGCTGCCCGTGGCGATGTCACGAAATGCTGCCCGTGGCCATGTTACGAAATGCTCCCCGTGGCCATGTCACGAAATGCTGCCCGTGGCCATGTCACAAAATGCTGCCCGTGGCCATCTCACGTAATGCTGCCCGTGGTTACTTTACGAACTGCTGCCCGTGGTCATGTCATGAAATGTATGTCCGTAGTCATGTCACGAAATGCATGCCCGTGGCCATGTTACGAAATTCTGCCCGTGGCCATGTCACGAATTGCATGCCCGTGGACATGTCACAAAATGCTCCCCGTGGCCATGTCACGAAATGCTGCCCGTGGCCATGTCACAAAATGCTGCCCGTGGCCATCTCACGTAATGCTGCCCGTGGTTACTTTACGAACTGCTGCCCGTGGTCATGTCATGAAATGTATGTCCGTAGTCATGTCACGAAATGCATGCCCGTGGTGATGTCACGAAATGCATGGCTGTGGTCATATCACGAAATGCTGTCCGTGGCCATGTCACGAAAAGCTGCCTGTGGCCATGTCACGAAATGCTGCCCTTGGTCACGTTACGAAATGCTCCCCGTGGTCACGTCACGAAATGCATGCCCGTGGTCATGTCATGAAATGCATGCCCATGGTAATTTCACGAAATGCATGGCTGTGGTCATGTCACGAAATGCTGTCCGTGGCCATGTCACGAAAATCGGCCTCTGGCCATGTCACGAAATGCTGCGCGGGGTCATGTTACGAACTGCTGCCCGTGGTCATGTCATGAAATGTATGTCCGTAGTCATGTCACGAAATGCATGCCCGTGGTGATGTCACGAAATGCATGGCTGTGGTCATGTCACGAAATGCTGTCCGTGGCCATGTCACGAAAATCGGCCTCTGGCCATGTCACGAAATGCTGCGCGGGGTCATGTTACGAAATTCTGCCCGTGGTCACGTCACGAAATGCATGCCCGTGGTCATGTCATGAAATGCATGCCCATGGTAATTTCACGAAATGCTGCCTGTGGCCATGTCACAAAAAGCTGCCTGTGGCCATGTCACGAAATGCTGCCCTTGGTCATGTCACGAAATGCTGCGCGGGGTCATGTTACGAAATGCTGCCCGTGGTCACGTTACGAAATGCTGCCCGTGGTCACGTTACGAAATGTATGCGCTTGGTCACGTCAAGAAATGATGCCCCTTTTCACGTCACGAAATGCTGCCCGTTGTCACATTACGAAATACACCCTTTGGTCACGTTACGAAATACTGCTCGTGTTCACGTTACGATATGCTGCCCCTGGTCACGTTACGAAATGTTGCCTGTGGTCATGTCACGAAATGCATGACCGTGGTCATGTCACGAAATGCAACCGTGGTCATGTCACGAAAAGCTGCCTGTGGCCATGTCACGAAATGCTGCCCTTGGTCACTTTACGAAATGCTCCCCGTTGTCACGTTACGAAATTCTGCCCCTGGTCACGTTACGAAATACACCCTATGGTCACGTTATGAAATACTGCTCGTGGTCACGTTACGATATGCTGCCCCTGGTCACGTTACGAAATGCTGCCTGTGGTCATGTCACGAAATGCATGCCCGTGGTCATGTCACGAAATACAACCGTGGTCATGTCACGAAATGCTGCCCGTGTTCATGTCACGAATTGCTGCCCGTGGCCATGTTACGAAATGCTGCCCATGGCCATGTCACGAAATGCTGCCCGTGGTCATGTTACGAAATGCTGCCCGTGGGCACGTTACAAAATGCTGCCCCTGGTCACGTCATGAAATGCATATCCGGGGTCAGGTCATGAAAATCATGCCCTTGGCCTTGTCAAGAAATGCTGCCCGTGGCCATGTCACAAAATGATGCCCGAGGCCATGTCACGAAATGCTTCCCGTGGCCATGTCATGAAATGCTGCCCATGGCCATGTCACAAAATGTTGCCCGTGGCCATGTCAGGAAAAGCTGCCCGTGGCCATGTCACGAAATGCCGCCCTTGGTCATGTCACGAAATGCTGTGCGTGGTCATGTTACGAAATGCTGCCCATGGTCACGTTATGAAATGCATGCCCGTGGTCACGTTACGAAATGCATGCCCGTGGTCACGTCACGAAATGCATGCCCGTGGCCATCTCATGAAATGCATGCCCGTGTCATGTCAAGAAATGCCTGTGGCCATGTCACAAAATGCTGCCCGTGGCGATGTCACGAAATGCTGCCCGTGGCCATGTTACGAAATGCAGCCC
Organism: Acipenser ruthenus; assembly: GCF_902713425.1. Taxonomy (NCBI): domain Eukaryota; kingdom Metazoa; phylum Chordata; class Actinopteri; order Acipenseriformes; family Acipenseridae; genus Acipenser; species Acipenser ruthenus. The sequence goes on along the minus strand of NC_081225.1, from coordinate 4,278,563 downwards.
GTGGCCATGTTACGAAATGCTGCCCTTGGCCATGTCACGAATTGCATGCCCGTGGACATGTCACAAAATGATCCCCGTGGCCATGTTACGAAATTCTGCCCATGGTCACGTTACGAAATGCTGCCCGTGGTCACGTTACGAAATGCATGCCCGTGGTCACGTCATGAAATGCATACCCATGGTCAGGTCATGAAAATCATGCCCTTGGCCTTGTCAAGAAATACTGCCCTTGGCCATGTCACGAAATGATGCCCAAGGCCATGTCACGAAATGCTTCTCGTGGCCATGTCTCGAAATGCTGCCCGTGGCCATGTCAGGAAAAGCTGCCCGTGGCCATGTCACGAAATGCCGCCCTTGGTCATGTCACGAAAGGCTGTCCGTGGTCACGTTACGAAATGCTGCCCCTGGTCATGTCACGAAATGCATGCCCGTGGCCATGTGATGAAATGCATGCCCGTGGCCATGTAACGAAATGCTGCCCGTGGTCATGTCACGAAATGCATGGCTGTGGTCATGTCACAAAATGCTGCCCGTGGCCATATCACGAAAAGCTGCCTGTGGCCATATCACGAAATGCTGCCCTTGGTCACGTTACGAAATGCTCCCACAGGTCACGTTACGAAATGCTGCCCGTGGGGCCATGTCACGAAATGCTGCCCTTGGTCATGTCATGAAATGCTGCGCGGGGTCATGTTACGAAACTCTGCCCGTGGTCACGTTAGGAAATGCTGCCCGTGGTCACGTTTCGAAATGTATGCGCGTGGTCACATCAAGAAATGCTGCCCCTTTTCACGTCACGAAATGCTGCCCGTTGTCACATTACGAAATACACCCTTTGGTCACGTTACGAAATACTGCTCGTGGTGACGTTACGATATGCTGCCCCTGGTCACGTTACTAAATGCTGCCTGTGGTCATGTCACGAAATTCATGACCGTGGTCATGTCACGAAATGCAACCGTGGTCATGTCACGAAAAGCTGCCTGTGGCCATGTCACGAAATGCTGCCCTTGGTCACGTTACGAAATGCTCCCCGTTGTCACGTTACGAAATTCTGCCCCTGGTCACGTTACGAAATACACCCTATGGTCACGTTATGAAATACTGCTCGTGGTCACGTTACGATATGCTGCCCCTGGTTACGTTACGAAATGCTGCCTGTGGTCATGTCACGAAATGCATGCCCGTGGTCATGTCACGAAATACAACCGTGGTCATGTCACGAAATGCTGCCCGTGTTCATGTCACGAATTGCTGCCCGTGGCCATGTTACGAAATGCTGCCCATGGCCATGTCACAAAATGCTGCCCGTGGTCATGTTACGAAATGCTGCCCGTGGGCACGTTACAAAATGCTGCCCCTGGTCACGTCATGAAATGCATACCCGGGGTCATGTCATGAAAATCATGCCCTTGGCCTTGTCAAGAAATGCTGCCCGTGGCCATGTCACAAAATGATGCCCGAGGCCATGTCACGAAATGCTTCCCGTGGCCATGTCATGAAATGCTGCCCATGGCCATGTCACAAAATGTTGCCCGTGGCCATGTCAGGAAAAGCTGCCCGTGGCCATGTCACGAAATGCCGCCCTTGGTCATGTCACGAAATGCTGTGCGTGGTCATGTTACGAAATGCTGCCCATGGTCACGTTACGAAATGCTGCCCGTGGTCACGTTACGAAATGCATGCCCGTGGTCACGTCACGAAATGCATGCCCGTGGCCATCTCATGAAATGCATGCCCATGTCATGTCAAGAAATGCTGCCTGTGGCCATGTCACAAAATGCTGCCCGTGGCGATGTCACGAAATGCTGCCCGTGGCCATGTTACGAAATACAGCCCGTGGCCATGTCACGAATTGCATGCCCGTGGACATGTCACAAAATGCTCCCCGTGGCCATGTTACGAAATTCTGTCCATTGTCACGTTACGAAATGCTGCCCGTGGTCACGTTACGAAATGCATGCCCGTGGTCACGTCATGAAATGCATACCCATGGTCAGGTCATGAAAATCATGCCCTTGGCCTTGTCAAGAAATACTGCCCGTGGCAATGTCACGAAATAATGCCCAAGGCCATGTCACGAAATGCTTCTCGTGGCCATGTCTCGAAATGCTGCCCGTGGCCATGTCAGGAAAAGCTGCCCGTGGCCATGTTACGAAATGCTGCCCATGGTCACGTTACGAAATGCTGCCCGTGGTCACGTTACGAAATGCATGCCCGTGGTCACGTCACGAAATGCTTGCCCGTGGCCATCTCATGAAATGCATGCCCATGGTCATGTCACGAAATGCTGCCTGTGGCCATGTCACAAAATGCTGCCCTTGGTCACGTTACGAAATGCTCCCCGTGGTCACGTTACGAAATGCTGCCCGTGGCCATGTCACAAAAAGCTGCCTGTGGCCATGTCACGAAATGCTTGCCCGTGGCCATCTCATGAAATGCATGCCCATGGTCATGTCACGAAATGCTGCCTGTGGCCATGTCACAAAATGCTGCCCGTGGCGATGTCACGAAATGCTGCCCGTGGCCATGTTACGAAATGCAGCCCGTGGCCATGTTACGAAATGCTGCCCGTGGCCATGTCACGAATTGCATGCCCGTGGCCATGTCACGAAAAGCTGCCTGTGGCCATGTCACGAAATGCTGCCCTTGGTCACGTTACGAAATGCTCCCCGTGGTCACGTTACGAAATGCTGCCCGTGGCCATGTCACAAAAAGCTGCCTGTGGCCATGTCATGAAATGCTGCCCTTGGTCATTTCACGAAATGCTGCGCGGGGTCATGTTACGAAACTCTGCCCGTGGTCACGTTACGAAATGCTGCCCGTGGTCACGTTTCGAAATGTATGCGCGTGGTCAGGTCAAGAAATGATGCCCCTTTTCATGTCACGAAATGCTGCCCGTTGTCACATTACGAAATACACCCTTTGGTCACGTTACGAAATTCTGCTCGTGGTCACGTTACGATATGCTGCTCCTGGTCACGTTACGAAATGCTGCCTGTGGTCATGTCACGAAATGCATGCCCGTGGTCATGTCACGAAATGCAACCGTGGTCATGTCACGAAAAGCTGCCTGTGGCCATGTCACGAAATGCTGCCCTTGGTCATGTTACGAAATGCTCCCCGTTGTCACGTTACGAAATTCTGCCCCTGGTCACGTTACGAAATACACCCTAAAGTCACGTTACGAAATGCTGCCCGTGGTTACGTTACGAAATGCATGCCCGTGGTCACGTCAAGAAATGATGCCCCTTTTAACGTCACGAAATGCTGCCCGTGGTCACATTACGAAATACACCCTTTGGTCACGTTACGAAATACTGCACGTGGTCACGTTACCATATGCTGCCCCTAGTCACGTTACGAAATGCTGCCTGTGGTCATGTCACGAAATGCATGCCCGTGGTCATGTCATGAAATGCAACCGGGGTCATGTCACGAAAAGCTGCCTGTGGCCATGTCACGAAATGCTGCCCTTGGTCACGTTACGAAATGCTCCCCGTTGTCACGCTACGAAATTCTGCCCGTGGTCACGTTACAAAATACACCCTTTTGGTCACGTTATGAAATAGTGCTCGTGGTCACGTTACAATATGCTGCCCCTGGTCACGTTACGAAATGCTGCCTGTGGTCATGTCACGATATGCATTCCCGTGGGCATGTCACGAAATGCAACCGTGGTCATGTCACGAAATGCTGCCCGTGTTCATGTCACGAAATGCTTCCCGTGGCCATGTCATGAAATGCTGCCTGTGGCCATGTCACGAAATGCTGCCCGTGGTCATGTTACGGAATGCTGCCTGTGGCCAAGTCACGAAATGCTGCCCATGGCCATGTCACGAAATGGTACCCGTGGCCATGGCACGAAATGCTGCCTGTGGCCATGTCACAAAATGCTGCCCGTGGCGATGTCGCGAAATGCTGCCCGTGGCCATGTAACGAAATACTTCCCGTGGTCATGTCACGAAATGCATGGCTGTGGTCATGTCACAAAATGCTGCCCGTGGCCATGTCACGAAAAGCTGCCTGTGGCCATGTCACGAAATGCTGCCCTTGGTCACGTTACGAAATGCTCCCACAGGTCACGTTACGAAATGCTGCCCGTGGGGCCATGTCACAAAATGCTGCCCGTGGCGATGTCGCGAAATGCTGCCCGTGGCCATGTAACGAAATACTTCCCGTGGTCATGTCACGAAATGCATGGCTGTGGTCATGTCACGATATGCATTCCCGTGGGCATGTCACGAAATGCAACCGTGGTCATGTCACGAAATACTTCCCGTGTTCATGTCACGAAATGCTTCCCGTGGCCATGTCATGAAATGCTGCCTGTGGCCATGTCACGAAATGCTGCCCGTGGTCATGTTACGGAATGCTGCCTGTGGCCAAGTCACGAAATGCTGCCCATGGCCATGTCACGAAATGGTACCCGTGGCCATGGCACGAAATGCTGCCTGTGGCCATGTCACAAAATGCTGCCCGTGGCGATGTCGCGAAATGCTGCCCGTGGCCATGTAACGAAATACTTCCCGTGGTCATGTCACGAAATGCATGGCTGTGGTCATGTCACAAAATGCTGCCCGTGGCCATGTCACGAAAAGCTGCCTGTGGCCATGTCACGAAATGCTGCCCTTGGTCACGTTACGAAATGCTCCCACAGGTCACGTTACGAAATGCTGCCCGTGGGGCCATGTCACAAAATGCTGCCCGTGGCGATGTCGCGAAATGCTGCCCGTGGCCATGTAACGAAATACTTCCCGTGGTCATGTCACGAAATGCATGGCTGTGGTCATGTCACAAAATGCTGCCCGTGGCCATGTCACGAAAAGCTGCCTGTGGCCATGTCACGAAATGCTGCCCTTGGTCACGTTACGAAATGCTCCCACAGGTCACGTTACGAAATGCTGCCCGTGGGGCCATGTCACGAAATTCTGCCCGTGGTCACGTTTCGAAATGTATGCGCGTGGTCACATCAAGAAATGATGCCCCTTTTCACGTCACGAAATGCTGCCCGTTGTCACATTACGAAATACACCCTTTGGTCACGTTACGAAATGCTGCCTGTGGTCACGTTACGAAATTCTGCCCCTGGTCACGTTACGAAATACACCCTATGGTCACGTTATGAAATACTGCTCGTGGTCATGTTATGATATGCTGCCCCTGGTCACGTTACGAAATGCTGCCTGTGGTCATGTCACGAAATGCATGCCCGTGGTCATGTCACGAAATACAACCGTGGTCATGTCACGAAATGCTGCCCGTGTTCATGTCACGAAATGCTGCCCGTGGTCATGTTAGAAAATGCTGCCCGTGGGCACGTTACAAAATGCTGCCCCTGGTCACGTCATGAAATGCATACCCGGGGTCAGGTCATGAAAATCATGCCCTTGGCCTTGACAAGAAATGCTGCCCGTGGCCATGTCACAAAATGATGCCCGAGGCCATGTCACGAAATGCTTCCCGTGGCCATGTCATGAAATGCTGCCCATGGCCATGTCACAAAATGTTGCCCGTGGCCATGTCAGGAAAAGCTGCCCGTGGCCATGTCACGAAATGCCGCCCTTGGTCATGTCACGAAATGCTGTGCGTGGTCATGTTACGAAATGCTGCCCATGGTCACGTTACGAAATGCTGCCCGTGGTCACGTTACGAAATGCATGCCCGTGGTCACGTCACGAATTGCATGCCCGTGGCCATCTCATGAAATGCATGCCCATGTCATGTCAAGAAATGCTGCCTGTGGCCATGTCACAAAATGCTGCCCGTGGCGATTTCACGAAATGCTGCCCGTGGCCATGTTACGAAATGCAGCCCGTGGCCATGTTACGAAATGCTGCCCGTGGCCATGTCACGAATTGCATGCCCGTGGACATGTCACAAAATGCTCCCCGTGGCCATGTTACGAAATTCTGCCCATTATCACGTTACGAAATGCTGCCCGTGGTCACGTTACGAAATGCATGCCCGTGGTCACGTCATGAAATGCATACCCATGGTCAGGTCATGAAAATCATGCCCTTGGCCTTGTCAAGAAATACTGCCCGTGGCCATGTCACGAAATAATGCCCAAGGCCATGTCTCGAAATGCTGCCCGTGGCCATGTCAGGAAAAGCTACCCGTGGCCATGTCACGAAATGCCGCCCTTGGTCATGTCACGAAAGGCTGTCCGTGGTCATGTTACGAAATGCTGCCCATGGTCACGTTACGAAATGCTGCCCGTGGTCACGTTACGAAATGCATGCCCGTGGTCACGTCACGAAAAGCTTGCCCGTGGCCATCTCATGAAATGCATGCCCATGGTCATGTCACGAAATGCTGCCTGTGGCCATGTCACAAAATGCTGCCCGTGGCGATGTCACGAAATGCTGCCCGTGGCCATGTTACGAAATGCAGCCCGTGGCCATGTCACGAAAAGCTGCCTGTGGCCATGTCACGAAATGCTGCCCTTGGTCATTTCACGAAATGCTGCGCGGGGTCATGTTACGAAACTCTGCCCGTGGTCACGTTACGAAATGCTGCCCGTGGTCACGTTTCGAAATGTATGCGCGTGGTCAGGTCAAGAAATGATGCCCCTTTTCACGTCACGAAATGCTGCCCGTTGTCACATTACGAAATACACCCTTTGGTCACGTTACGAAATACTGCTCGTGGTCACGTTACGATATGCTGCCCCTGGTCACGTTACGAAATGCTGCCTGTGGTCATGTCACGAAATGCAACCGTGGTCATGTCACGAAAAGTTGCCTGTGGTCCTGTCACGAAATGCTGCCCTTGGTCATGTTACGAAATGCTCCCCGTTGTCACGTTACGAAATTCTGCCCCTGGTCACGTTACGAAATACACCCTAAAGTCACGTTACGAAATGCTGCCCGTGGTTACGTTACGAAATGCATGCCCGTGGTCACGTCAAGAAATGATGCCCCGTTGTCACGCTTCGAAATTCTGCCCGTGGTCACGTTACGAAATACACTCTTTGGTCACGTTATGAAATAGTGCTCGTGGTCACGTTACAATATGCTGCCCCTGGTCACGTTACGAAATGTTGCCTGTGGTCATGTCACGAAATGCATGCCCGTGGGCATGTCACGAAATGCAACCGTGGTCATGTCACGAAATGCTGCCCGTGTTCATGTCACGAAATGCTTCCCGTGGCCATGTCATGAAATGCTGCCTGTGGCCATGTCACGAAATGCTGCCCGTGGTCATGTTACGGAATGCTGCCTGTGGCCAAGTCACGAAATGCTGCCCATGGCCATGTCACGAAATGGTACCCGTGGCCATGGCACGAAATGCTGCCTGTGGCCATGTCACAAAATGCTGCCCGTGGCGATGTCGCGAAATGCTGCCCGTGGCCATGTTACGAAATGCAGCCCGTGTCCATGTTACGAAATGCTGCCCGTGGCCATGTCACGAATTGCATGCCTGTGGACATGTCACAAAATGCTCCCCGTGGCCATGTCACGAAATGCTGCCCGTGGCCATGTCACAAAATCCTGCCCGTGGCCATCTCACGTAATGCTGCCCGTGGTTACGTTACGAAATGCTGCCCGTGGGCACGTTACAAAATGCTGCCTCTGGTCATGTCACGAAATACATGCCTGTGGTCATGTCATGAAATGCATGCCCGTGGCCATGTCATGAAATGCATGCCCGTGGCAATCTCACGTAATGCTGCCCATGGTTACGTTACAAACTGCTGCCCGTGGGCACGTTACAAAATGCTGCCCTTGGTCATGTCACGAAATGCATGCCTGTGGTCATGTCATGAAATGCATGCCCTTGCCCATGTCATGAAATGCATGCCCGTGGCCACGTCACGAAATGCTGCCCGTGGCCATGTCACGAAATGCTGCCCGTGGACATGTAACGAAATGCTGCCCATGGTCATGTCACGAAATGCATGTCTGTAGTCATGTCATGAAATGCATGCCCGTGGTGATGTCACGAAATGCATGGCTGTGGTCATGTCACGAAATGCATGCCTTGGTGATGTCACGAAATGCATGGCTGTGGTCATGTCACGAAATTCTGCCCGTGGTCACGTTACGAAATGCTGCCCGTGGTTACGTTACGAACTGCTGCCCGTGGGCACGTTACAAAATGCTGCCCCTGGTCATGTCACGAAATGCATGTCCGTGGCCATGTGATGAAATGCATGCCTGTGGCCATGTAACGAAATGCTGCCCGTGGTCATGGCACGAAATGCATGGCTGTGGTCATGTCACAAAATGCTGCCCGTGGCCATGTCACGAAAACCTGCCTGTGGCCATGTCACGAAATGCTGCCCTTGGTCATGTTACGAATTGCTCCCCAAAGTCACGTTACGAAATTCTGCCCGTGGTTACATTACGAAATGCATGCCCGTGGTCACGTCAAGAAATGATGCCCCTTTTCACGTCACGAAATGCTGCCCGTGGTCACATTACGAAATACATCCTTTGGTCACGTTACGAAATACTGCACGTGGTCACGTTACCATATGCTGCCCCTAGTCACGTTACGAAATGCTGCCTGTGCTCATGTCACGAAATGCTGCCCTTGGTTACGTTACGAAATGCTCCCCGTTGTCACGCTACAAAATTCTGCCCGTGGTCACGTTACGAAATACACCCTTTGGTCACGTTATGAAATAGTGCTTGTGGTCACGTTACAATATGCTGCCCCTGGTCACGTTACGAAATGCTGCCTGTGGTCATGTCACGAAATGCATGCCCGTGGGCATGTCACGAAATGCTGCCCGTGTTCATGTCACGAAATGCTTCCCGTGGCCATGTCATGAAATGCTGCCTGTGGCCATGTCACGAAATGCTGCCTGTGGTCATGTTACGGAGTGCTGCCTGTGGCCAAGTCACGAAATGCTGCCAATGGCCATGTCACGAAATGGTACCCGTGGCCATGGCACGAAATGCTGCCTGTGGCCATGTCACAAAATGCTGCCCGTGGCGATGTCGCGAAATGCTGACCGTGGCCATGTTACGAAATGCAGCCCGTGTCCATGTTACGACATGCTGCCCGTGGCCATGTCACGAATTGCATGCCTGTGGACATGTCACAAAATGCTCCCCGTGGCCATCTCACGTAATGCTGCCCGTGGATACGTTACAAAATCCTGCCCGTGGGCAGGTTAGAAAATGCTGCCTCTGGTCATGTCACGAAATACATGCCCGTGGTCATGTCATGAAATGCATGCCCGTGGCCATGTCATTAAATGCATGCCCGTGGCCATCTCACGTAATGCTGCCCGTGGTTACGTTACGAAATGCTGCCCGTGGGCACGTTACAAAATGCTGCCTCTGGTCATGTCACGAAATACATGCCTGTGGTCATGTCATGAAATGCATGCCCGTGGCCATGTCATGAAATGCATGCCCGTGGCAATCTCACGTAATGCTGCCCATGGTTACGTTACAAACTGCTGCCCGTGGGCACGTTACAAAATGCTGCCCTTGGTCATGTCACGAAATGCATGCCTGTGGTCATGTCATGAAATGCATGCCCTTGCCCATGTCATGAAATGCATGCCCGTGGCCACGTCACGAAATGCTGCCCGTGGCCATGTCACGAAATGCTGCCCGTGGACATGTAACGAAATGCTGCCCATGGTCATGTCACGAAATGCATGTCTGTAGTCATGTCATGAAATGCATGCCCGTGGTGATGTCACGAAATGCATGGCTGTGGTCATGTCACGAAATGCATGCCTTGGTGATGTCACGAAATGCATGGCTGTGGTCATGTCACGAAATTCTGCCCGTGGTCACGTTACGAAATGCTGCCCGTGGTTACGTTACGAACTGCTGCCCGTGGGCACGTTACAAAATGCTGCCCCTGGTCATGTCACGAAATGCATGTCCGTGGCCATGTGATGAAATGCATGCCTGTGGCCATGTAACGAAATGCTGCCCGTGGTCATGGCACGAAATGCATGGCTGTGGTCATGTCACAAAATGCTGCCCGTGGCCATGTCACGAAAACCTGCCTGTGGCCATGTCACGAAATGCTGCCCTTGGTCATGTTACGAATTGCTCCCCAAAGTCACGTTACGAAATTCTGCCCGTGGTTACATTACGAAATGCATGCCCGTGGTCACGTCAAGAAATGATGCCCCTTTTCACGTCACGAAATGCTGCCCGTGGTCACATTACGAAATACATCCTTTGGTCACGTTACGAAATACTGCACGTGGTCACGTTACCATATGCTGCCCCTAGTCACGTTACGAAATGCTGCCTGTGCTCATGTCACGAAATGCTGCCCTTGGTTACGTTACGAAATGCTCCCCGTTGTCACGCTACAAAATTCTGCCCGTGGTCACGTTACGAAATACACCCTTTGGTCACGTTATGAAATAGTGCTTGTGGTCACGTTACAATATGCTGCCCCTGGTCACGTTACGAAATGCTGCCTGTGGTCATGTCACGAAATGCATGCCCGTGGGCATGTCACGAAATGCTGCCCGTGTTCATGTCACGAAATGCTTCCCGTGGCCATGTCATGAAATGCTGCCTGTGGCCATGTCACGAAATGCTGCCTGTGGTCATGTTACGGAGTGCTGCCTGTGGCCAAGTCACGAAATGCTGCCAATGGCCATGTCACGAAATGGTACCCGTGGCCATGGCACGAAATGCTGCCTGTGGCCATGTCACAAAATGCTGCCCGTGGCGATGTCGCGAAATGCTGACCGTGGCCATGTTACGAAATGCAGCCCGTGTCCATGTTACGACATGCTGCCCGTGGCCATGTCACGAATTGCATGCCTGTGGACATGTCACAAAATGCTCCCCGTGGCCATCTCACGTAATGCTGCCCGTGGATACGTTACAAAATCCTGCCCGTGGGCAGGTTAGAAAATGCTGCCTCTGGTCATGTCACGAAATACATGCCCGTGGTCATGTCATGAAATGCATGCCCGTGGCCATGTCATTAAATGCATGCCCGTGGCAATCTCACGTAATGCTGCCCATGGTTACGTTACAAACTGCTGCCCGTGGGCACGTTACAAAATGCTGCCCTTGGTCATGTCACGAAATGCATGTCTGTGGTCATGTCATGAAATGCATGCCCTTGGCCATGTCATGAAATGCATGCCCGTGGCCACGTCACGAAATGCTGCCCGTGGCCATGTCACGAAATGCTGCCCGTGGCCATGTAACAAAATGCTGCCCATGGTCATGTCACGAAATGCATGTCTGTAGTCATGTCATGAAATGCATGCCCGTGGTGATGTCACGAAATGCATGGCTGTGGTCATGTCACGAATTGCATGCCTTTGGTGATGTCACGAAATGCATGGCTGTGGTCATGTCACGAAATTCTGCCCGTGGTCACGTTATGAAATGCTGCCCGTGGTCACGTCAAGAAATGCATGCCTGTGGTCATGTCACAAAATGCTGCCCGTGGCCATGTCACGAAAAGCTGCCTGTGGCCATGTCACAAAATGCTACCCTTGGTCATGTTACGAAATGCTCCCCGGTCACGTTACGAAATGCTGCCCGTGGCCATGTCACAAAAAGCTGCCTGTGGCCATGTCACGAAATGCTGCCCTTGGTCACGTCACGAAATGCTGCGCGGGGTGATGTTACGAAACTCTGCCCGTGGTCACGTTACGAAATGCTGCCCGTGGTTACATTACGAAATGCATGCCCTTGGTCACGTCAAGAAATGATGCCCCTTTTCACGTCACGAAATGCTGCCCGTGGTCACATTACGAAATACACCCTTTGGTCACGTTACGATATACTGCACGTGGTCACGTTACGATATGCTGCTCCTGGTCACGTTACGAAATGCTGCCTGTGGTCATGTCACGAAATGCATGCCCGTGGTCATGTCACGAAATGCAACCGTGGTCATGTCACGAAAAGCTGCCTGTGGGCACGTTACGAAATGCTGCCCTTGGTCACGTCATGAAATGCATACCCGTGGTCAGGTCATGAAAATCATGCACTTGGCCTTGTCAAGAAATGCAACAGTGGTCATGTCACGAAATGATGCCCGAGGCCATGTCACGAAATGCTTCCCGTGGCCATGTCATGAAATGCTGCCCGTGGCCATGTCACGAAATGCTTCCCGTGGTCATGTCACGGAATGCTGCCTGTGGCCAAGTCACGAAATGCTGCCCATGGCCATGTCACGAAATGGTACCCGTGGCCATGGCACAAAATGCTGCCCGTGGTTACGTTACGAACTGCTGCCCGTGGGCACGTTACAAAATGCTGCACTTGGTCATGTCACGAAATGCATGCCTGTGGTCATGTCATGAAATGCATGACCTTGGCCATGTCATGAAATGCATGCCCGTGGCCACGTCACGAAATGCTGCCCGTGGCCATGTCACGAAATGCTGCCCGTGGCCATGTAACGAAATGCTGCCCGTGGTCATGTCACGAAATGCATGTCTGTAGTCATGTCACGAAATGCATGCCCGTGGTGTTGTCACGAAATGCATGGCTGTGGTCATGTCACAAAATGCATGCCTGTGGTGATGTCACGAAATGCATGGCTGTGGTCATGTCACGAAATTCTGCCCGTGGTCACGTTACGAAATGCTGCCCGTGGTCACGTCAAGAAATGCATGCCTGTGGTCATGTCATGAAATGCATGCCCATGGTCATGTCACAAAATTTTGCCTGTGGCCATTTCACAAAATGCTGCCTGTGGCCATGTCATGAAATGCTGCCCGTGGCCATGTTACGAAATGCAGCCCGTGGCCATGTTACAAAATGCTACCGGTGGCCATGTCACGAATTGCATGTCCGTGGCCATGTCACAAAATAATCCCCGTGGCCATGTCACGAAATGCTGCCCGTGGCCATGTCACAAAATCCTGCCCGTGGCCTTCTCACGTAATGCTGCCCGTGGTTGCGTTACGAACTGCTGCCCGTGGGCACGTTAGAAAATGCATGCCCGTGGCCATGTAACGAAATGCTGCCCGTGGTCATGTCACGGAATGCGGCCTGTGGCCAAGTCACGAAATGCTGCCCATGGCCATGTCACGAAATGGTACCCGTGGCCATGGCACGAAATGCTGCCTGTGGCCATGTCACAAAATGCTGCCCGTGGCGATGTCGCGAAATGCTGCCCGTGGCCATGTTACGAAATGCAGCCCGTGGCCATGTTACGAAATGCTGCCCGTGGCCATGTCACAAATTGCATGCCTGTGGCCATGTCACAAAATGCTCCCCGTGGCCATGTCACGAAATGCTTCCCATGGCCATGTCACAAAATCCTGCCCGTGGCACTCTCACGTAATGCTGCCCGTGGTTACGTTACGAACTGCTGCCCGTGGGCACGTTACAAAATGCTTGCCTTTGGTCATGTCGTGAAATGCATGCCCTTGGTCATGTCATGAAATGCATACCCGTGGCCATGTCACGAAATGCTGCCCGTGGCCATGTCACGAAATGCTGCCCGTGGCCATGTAACGAAATGCTGCCCGTGGTCATGTCACGAAATGTATGTCTGTAGTCATGTCACGAAATGCATACCCGTGGTGATGTCACGAAATGCATGGCTGTGGTCATGTCACGAAATGCATGCCTGTGGTGATGTCACGAAATGCATGGCTGTGGTCATGTCACGAAATTCTGCCCGTGGTCACGTTCCGAAATGCTGCCCGTGGTCACGTCAAGAAATGCATGCCTGTGTACATGTCATGAAATGCATGCCATTGTCATGTTACGAAATGCTGCCTGTGGCCATGTCACAAAATGCTGCCCGTGGCCTTGTCACAAAATGCTGCCCGTGGCCATGTTACGAAATGCAGCCCGTGGCCATGTTACGAAATGCTACCGGTGGCCATGTCACGAATTGCATGCCCGTGGCCATGTCACAAAATAATCCCCGTGGCCATGTCACGAAATGCTGCCCGTGGCCATGTCACAAAATCCTGCCCGTGGCCTTCTCACGTAATGCTGCCCGTGGTTACGTTACGAACTGCTGCCCGTGGGCACGTTACAAAATGCTGCCCTTGGTCATGTCACGAAATGCATGCCCGTGGTCATGTCATGAAATGCATGCCCTTTGCCATGTCATGAAATGCATTCCCGTGGCCATGTCATGAAATGCTGCCCGTGGTCATGTCATGAAATGCATGTCCGTAGTAATGTCACGAAATTCATGCTCGTGGTGTTGTCACGAAATGTATGGCTGTGGTCATGTCACGAAATGCTGCCCTTGGTCACGTTACGAACTGCTGCCCGTGGGCACGTTACAAAATGCTGCCCTTGGTCATGTCACGAAATGCATGCCCGTGGTCATGTCATGAAATGCATGCCCTTGGCCATGTCATGAAATGCATGCCCTTGGCCATGTCATGAAATGCATGCCCGTGGCCATGTCACGAAATGCTGCCCGTGGTCATGTCATGAAATGCATGTCCGTAGTCATGTCACGAAATTCATGCCCGTGGTGATGTCACGAAATGCATGTCTGATGTCATGTCACGAAATGCTGCCTGTGACCATGTCACGAAAAGCTGCCTGTGGCCATGTAACGAAATGCTGCCCTTGGTCACGTTACGAAATGCTCCCCATGGTCACGTTACGAAATGCTGCCCGTGGCCATGTCACAAATAGCTTCCTCTGGCGATGTCACGAAATGCTGCGCGGGGTCATGTTACGAAATGCTGCGCGGGGTCATGTTATGAAATTCTGCCCGTGGTCACGTTACGAAATGCATGCCCGTGGTTACGTCACGAAATGCATGCCCGTGGTCATGTCATGAAATGCATGCCCATGGTATTGTCACGAAATGCTGCCTGTGGCCATGTCACAAAATGCTGACCGTGGCCATGTTACGAAATGCAGCCCGTGGCTATGTTACAAAATGCTGCCCGTGGCCATGTCACGAATTGCATGCCTGTGGACATGTCACAAAATTCACCCCGTGGCCATGTCACGAAATGCTGCCCGTGGCCATCTCACAAAATCCTGCCCGTGGCCATCTCACGTAATGCTGCCCGTGGTTACGTTACGAACTGCTGCCCGTGGGCACATAGCAAAATGCTGCCCCTGGTCATGTCACGAAATGCATGCCCGTGGCCATGTGATGAAATGCATGCCCGTGGCAATGTAACGAAATGCTGCCCGTGGTCATGTCACAAAATGCATGGCTGTGGTCATGTCACAAAATGCTGCCCGTGGCCATGTCACGAAAAGCTGCCTGTGGCCATGTCATGAAATGCTGCCCTTGGTCATGTTACGAAATGCTCCCCGTGGTCACGTTACGAAATGCATGCCCGTGGTAATGTCACGAAATGCATGGCTGTGGTCATGTCACGAAATGCATGCCTGTGGTGATGTCATGAAATGCAAGGCTGTGGTCATGTCACGAAATTCTGCCCGTGGTCACGTTACGAAATGCTGCCCGTGGTCAAGAAATACATGCCTGTGGTCATGTCACAAAATGATGCCCGTGGCCATCTCACGTAATGCTGCCCGTGGTTTCGTTACGAACTGCTGCCCGTGGGCACATTACAAAATGCTGCCCCTGGTCATGTCACGAAATGCATGCCCGTGGCCATGTGATGAAATGCATGCCCGTGGCCATGTCACGAAATGCTGCCCGTGGTCATGTCATGAAATGCATGTCCGTAGTCATGTCACGAAATTCATGCCCGTGGTGATGTTACGAAATGCATGGCTGTGGTCATGTCACGATATGCTGCCCGTGGCCATGTCATGAAAAGCTGCCTGTGGCCATGTCACGAAATGCTGCCCTTGGTCACGTTACGAACTGCTGCCCGTGGGCACGTTACAAAATGCTGCCCTTGGTCATGTCACGAAATGCATGCCCGTGGTCAGGTCATGAAATGCATGCCCTTGGCCATGTCATGAAATGCATGCCCTTGGCCATGTCATGAAATGCATGCCCGTGGCCATGTCACGAAATGCTGCCTGTGGTCATGTCATGAAATGCACGTCCGTAGTCATGTCACGAAATTCATGCCCGTGGTGATGTCACGAAATGCATGTCTGTTGTCATGTCACGAAATGCTGCCTGTGACCATGTCACGAAAAGCTGCCTGTGGCCATGTAACGAAATGCTGCCCTTGGTCACGTTACGAAATGCTCCCCATGGTCTCGTTACGAAATGCTGCCCGTGGCCATGTCACAAATTGCTTCCTCTGGCGATGTCACGAAATGCTGCGCGGGGTCATGTTACGAAATGCTGCGCGGGGTCATGTTATGAAATTCTGCCCGTGGTCACGTTACGAAATGCTTGCCCGTGGTTACGTCACGAAATGCATGCCTGTGGTCATGTCATGAAATGCATGCCCATGGTATTGTCACGAAATGCTGCCTGTGGCCATGTCACAAAATGCTGCCCGTGGCCATCTTACGAAATGCAGCCCGTGGCTATGTTACAAAATGCTGCCCGTGGCCATGTCACAAATTGCATGCCTGTGGACATGTCACAAAATTCTCCCCGTGGCCATGTCACGAAATGCTGCCCGTGGCCATGTCATAAAATCCTGCCCGTGGCCATCTCACGTAATGCTGCCCTTGGTTACGTTACGAACTGCTGCCCGTGGGCACGTTACAAAATGCTGCCTCTGGTCATGTCACGAAATGCATGCCCGTGGTCATGTCATGAAATGCATGCCCGTGGCCATGTCATGAAATGCATGCCCGTGGCAATCTCACGTAATGCTGCCCGTGGTTACGTTACGAACTGCTGCCCGTGGGCACGTTAAAAAATGTTGCCCGTGGCCATGTCACGAAATGCTGCCCGTGGCCATGTCACGAAATGCTGCCCATGGCCATGTCACGAAATGCTGCCCGTGGTCATGTTACGAATTGCTGCCCGTGGGCACGTTACAAAATGCTGCTCCTGGTCACGTCATGAAATGCATACCCGTGGTCAGGTCATGAAAATCATGCCCTTGGCCTTGTCAAGAAATGCTGCCTGTGGCCATGTCACAAAATGCTGCCCGTGGCGATGTCGCGAAATGCTGCCCGTGGCCATGTTACGAAATGCTGCCCGTGGCCATGTCACGAATTGCATGCCTGTGGACATGTCACAAAATGCTCCCCGTGGCCATGTCACTAAATGCTGCCCGTGGCCATGTCACAAAATCCTGCCCGTGGCCATCTCACGTAATGCTGCCCGGTGGTTACGTTACGAACTGCTGCCCGTGGGCACGTTACAAAATGCTGCCTCTGGTCATGTCACGAAATGCATGCCCGTGGTCATGTCATGAAATGCATGCCCGTGGCAATGTCATGAAATGCATGCCCGTGGCAATCTCACGTAATGCTGCCCATGGTTACGTTACAAACTGCTGCCCGTGGGCACATTACAAAATGCTGCCCTTGGTCATGTCACGAAATGCATGCCTGTGGTCATGTCATGAAATGCATGCCCTTGGCCATGTCATGAAATGCATGCCCGTGGCCACGTCACGAAATGCTGCCCGTGGCCATGTCACGAAATGCTGCCCGTGGCCATGTAACGATATGCTGCCTGTTGTCATGTCACGAAATGCATGTCTGTAGTCATGTCACGAAATGCATGCCCTTGGTGATGTCACGAAATGCATGGCTGTGATCATGTCACGAAATGCATGCCTGTGGTGATGTCACGAAATGCATGGCTGTGGTCATGTCACGAAATTCTGCCCGTGGTCACATTACGAAATGCTGCCCGTGGTCACGTCAAGAAATGCATGCCTGTGGTCATGTCACAAAATGATGCCCGTGGCCATGTCATGAAAAGCTGCTTGTGGCCATGTCATGAAATGCTGCTCTTGGTCATGTTACGAAATGCTCCCCGTGGTCACGTTACGAAATGCTGCCCGTGGCCATGTCACAAACAGCTGCCTGTGGCCATGTCACGAAATGCTGCCCTTGGTCACGTCCCAAAATGCTGCGCGGGGTCATGTTACGAAACTCTGCCCGTGGACACGTTACGAAATGCTGCCCGTGGTTACAGTACGAAATGCATGCCCGTGGACACATCAAGAAATGATGCCCCTTTTCACATCACGAAATGCTGCCCGTGGTCACATTACGAAATACACCCTTTGGTCACGTTACGAAATACTGCACGTGGTCACGTTACGAAATACACCCTTTGGTCACGTTATGAAATAGTGCTCGTGGTCACGTTACAATATGCTGCCACTGGTCACATTATGAAATGCTGCCAGTGGTCATGTCACGAAATGCATGCCCATGGCCATGTCACGAAATGCTGCCCGTGGTCATGTTACGAAATGCTGCCCGTGGGCACGTTACAAAATGCTGCCCCTGTTCACGTCATGAAATGCATACCCGTGGTCAGGTCATGAAAATCATGCCCTTGGCCTTGTCAAGAAATGCGGCCCGTGGCCATGTCACGAAATGATGCCCGAGGCCATGTCACGAAATGCTTCCTGTGGCCATGTCATGAAATGCTGCCCGTGGCCATGTCACGAAATGCTTCCCGTGGTCATGTCACGGAATGCTGCCTGTGGCCAAGTCACGAAATGCTGCCCATGGCCATGTCACAAAATGGTACCCGTGGCCATGGCACGAAATGCTGCCTGTGGCCATGTCACAAAATGCTGCCCGTGGCGATGTCGCGAAATGCTGCCCGTGGCCATGTTACGAAATGCAGCCCGTGGCCATGTTACGAAATGCTGCCCGTGGCCATGTCACAAATTGCATGCCTGTGGACATGTCACAAAATGCTCCCCGTGGCCATGTCACGAAATGCTGCCCGTGGCCATGTCACAAAATCCTGCCCGTGGCCATCTCACCTAATGCTGCCCGTGGTTACGTTACGAACTGCTGCCCGTGGGCATGTTACAAAATGCTGCCCCTGGTCATGTCACGAAATGCATGCCCGTGGTCATGTCATGAAATGCATGCCCGTGGCCATGTCATGAAATGCATGCCCGTGGCCATGTCATGAAATGCATGCTCGTGGCAATCTCACGTAATGCTGCCCGTGGTTACGTTACGAACTGCTGCCCGTGGGCACGTTACAAAATGCTGCCCTTGGTCATGTCACGAAATGCATGCCTGTGGTCATGTCATGAAATGCATGACCTTGGCCATGTCATGAAATGCATGCCCGTGGCCACGTCACAAAATGCTGCCTTTGGCCATGTCACGAAATGCTGCCCGTGGCCATGTAACAAAATGCTGCCCGTGGTCATGTCACGAAATGCATGTCTGTAGTCATGTCACGAAATGCATGCCCGTGGTGATGTCACGAAATGCATGGCTGTGGTCATGTCACGAAATGCATGCCCATGGTCATGTCACGAAATGCTGCCTGTGGCCACGTCACAAAATGCTGCCCGTGGCCATGTCACGAAATGCTGCCCGTGGCCATGTGACGAAATGCAGCCCGTGGTCACGTTACGAAATATAGCCTTTGGTCACGTTATGAAATAGTGCTCGTAGTCACGTTACAATATGCTGCCCCTGGTCACGTTACGAAATGCTGCCTGTGGTCATGTCACGAAATGCATGCCCGTGGTCATGTCACGAAATGCAACTGTGGTCATGTCACAAAAAGCTGCCTGTGGCCATGTCTCAAAATGCTGCCCTTGGTCACGTTACGAAATTCTGCCCGTGGTCACATTACGAAATACACCCTTTGGTCACGTTATGAAATAGTGCTCGTAGTCACGTTACAATATGCTGCCCCTGGTCACGTTACGAAATGCTGCCTGTGGTCATGTCACGAAATGCATGCCCGTGGTCATGTCACGAAATGCAACTGTGGTCATGTCACAAAAAGCTACCTGTGGCCATGTCACGAAATGCTGCCCTTGGTCACGTTACGAAATTCTGCCCGTGGTCACGTTACGAAATACACCCTTTGGCCACGTTATGAAATAGTGCTCGTAGTCACGTTACAATATGCTGCCCCTGGTCACGTTACGAAATGCTGCCTGTGGTCCTGTCACGAAATGCTGCCCGTGTTCATGTCACGAAATGCTGCCCGTGGCCATGTCACGAAATGCTGCCCATGGCCATGTCACGAAATGCTGCCCGTGGTCATGTTACGAAATGCTGCCCGTGGGCACGTTAAAAAATGCTGCCTCTGGTTACGTCATGAAATGCATACCCGTGGTCAGGTCATGAAAATCATGCCCTTAGCCTTGTCAAGAAATGCAGCCCCTCGCCATGTCACGAAATGATGCCCGAGTCCATGTCACGAAATGCTTCCCGTGGCCATGTCATGAAATGCTGCCCGTGGCCATGTCACGAAATGCTTCCCGCGGTCATGTCACGGAATGCTGCCTGTGGCCAAGTCACAAAATGCTGCCCATGGCCATGTCACGAAATGGTACCCGTGGCCTAGGCACGAAATGCTGCCTGTGGCCATGTCGCGAAATGCTGCCCATGGCCATGTTACGAAATGCAACCCGTGGCCATGTTACGAAATGCTGCCTGTGGCCATGTCACGAATTGCATGCCTGTGGACATGTCACAAAATGCTCCCCGTGGCCATGTCACAAAATGCTGCCCGTGGCCATGTCACAAAATCCTGCCCGTGGACATCTCACGTAATGCAGCCCGTGGTTACGTTATGAACTGCTGACCGGGGGCACGTTACAAAATGCTGCCCCTGGTCATGTCACGAAATGCATGCCCGTGGTCATGTCATGAAATGCATGCCCGTGGCCATATCATTAAATGCATGCCCGTGGCCATGTTACGAAATGCTGCCCGTGGCCATGTCACGAATTGCATGCCTGTGGACATGTCACAAAATGCTCCCCATGGCCATGTCACGAAATGCTGCCCGTGGCCATGTCACAAAATCCTGCCTGTGGCCATCTCACGTAATGCTGCCCGTGGTTACATTACGAACTGCTGCCCATGGGCACGTTACAAAATGCTGCCCTTGGTCATGTCACGAAATGCATGCCCGTGGTCATGTCATGAAATGCATGCCCTTGGCCATGTCATGAAATGCATGCCCGTGGCCATGTCACGAAATGCTGCCCGTGGTCATGTCATGAAATGCATGTCCGTAGTCATGTCACGAAATGCATGCCCATGGTGATGTCATGAAATGCATGGCTGTGGTCATGTCACGAAATGCTGCCCGTGGCCATGTCACGAAAAGCTGCCTGTGGCCATGTCACGAAATGCTGCCCTTGGTCACGTTACGAAATGCTCCCCGTGGTCACATTACGAAATGCTGCCTGTGGCCATGTCACGAAAAGCTGCCTCTGGCCATGTCACGAAATGCATGCCCGTGGTCATGTCACAAAATGCAACCGTGGTCATGTCACGAAAAGCTGCCTGTGGCCATGTCACAAAATGCTGCCCTTGGTCACATTACGAAATGCTCCCCGTTGTCACGTTGCGAAATTCTGCCCGTGGTCACGTTACGAAATACACCCTTTGGTCACGTTATGAAATACTGCTCGTGGATACGTTAAAATATGCTGCCCCTGGTCACGTTACGAAATGCTGCCTGTGGTCATGTCACGAAATGCATGCCCGTGGTCATGTCACGAAATGCAACCGTGGTCATGTCACGAAATGCTGCCTGTGTTCATGTCACGAAATGCTGCCCGTGGCCATGTCACGAAATGCTGCCCATGGCCATGTCACGAAATGCTGCCCGTGGTCATGTTACAAAATGCTACCCGTGGCCACGTTACAAAATGCTGCCCCTGGTCACGTCATGAAATGCATACCCGTGGTCAGGTCATGAAAATCATGCCCTTGGCCTTGTCAAGAAATGCTGCCCGTGGCCATGTCACGAAATGATGCCCGAGGCCATGTCATGAAATGCTTCCCGTGGCCATGTCACGAAATGCTGCCCGTGGCCATGTCACGAAATGTTGCCCGTGGCCATGTCACGAAATGCTTCCCGTGGTCATGTCACGGAATGCTGCCTGTGGCCAAGTCACAAAATGCTGCCCATGGCCATGTCACGAAATTTTACTCATGGCCATGTCACGAAATGCTGCCTGTGGCCATGTCACAAAATGCTGCCCGTGGCGATGTCGCGAAATGCTGCCCGTGGCCATGTTACAAAATGCAGCCCGTGGCCATGTTACGATATGCTGCCCTTGGCCATGTCATGAATTGCATGCCTGTGGACATGTCACAAAATGCTCCCCTTGGCCATGTCACAAAATGCTGCCTGTGGCCATCTCATAAAATCCTGCCCGTGGCCATCTCATGTAATGCTGCCCGTGGTTACATTACGAACTGCTGCCCGTGGGCACGTTACAAAATGCTGCCCCTGGTCATGTCACGAAATGCATGCCCGTGGTCATGTCATGAAATGCATGCCCGTGGTCAGGTCATGAAAATCATGCCCTTGGCCTTATCAAGAAATGCTGCCCGTGGCCATGTCACGAAATGATGCCCGAGGCGATGTCATGAAATGCTTCCCGTGGCCATGTCACAAAATGCTGCCCGTGGCCATGTCACGAAATGTTGCCCGTGGCCATGTCACGAAATGCTTCCCGTGGTCATGTGACGGAATGCATGCCCGTGGTCATGTCATGAAATGCATGCCCGTGGCAATCTCACGTAATGCTGCCCGTGGTTACATTACGAACTGCTGCCCGTGGGCACGTTACAAAATGCATGCCCGTGGGCATGTAACGAAATGCTGCCCGTGGTCATGTCACGAAATGCATGGCTGTGGTCATATCACAAAATGCTGCCCGTGGCCATGTCACGAAAAGCTGCCTGTGGCCATGTCACGAAATGCTGCCCTTGGTCATGTTACGAAATGCTCCCCGCGGTCACGTTACGAAATGCTGCCCGTGGCCATGTCACAAAAAGCTGCCTGTAGCCATGTCACGAAATGCTGCACTTGGTCACGTCACGAAATGCTGCTTGGGGTCATGTTACGAAACTCTGCCCGTGGTCACGTTACGAAATGCTGCCTGTGGTTACGTTACTAAATGCATGCCTGTGGTCACGTCAAGAAATGATGCCCCTTTTCACGTCACAAAATGCTGCCCGTGGTCACATTACGAAATACACCCTTTGGTCACGTTATGAAATACTGCACGTGGTCACGTTACAATATGCTGCCCCTGGTCACTTTAGGAAATGCTGCCTGTGGTCACGTTACGAAATGCTCCCCGTTGTCACGTTACGAAATTCTGCCCGTGGTCACGTTACGAAATACACCCTTTGGTCACGTTATGAAATAGTGCTCGTGGTCACGTTACAATATACTGCCCCTGGTCACGTTACGAAATGCTGCCTGTGGTCATGTCACGAAATGCATGCCCGTGGTCATGTCACAAAATGCAACCGTGGTCATGTCACGAAATGCTGCCCGTGGCCATGTCACGAAATGATGCCCGAGGCCATGTCACGAAATGCTTCCCGTGGCCATGTCATGAAATGCTGCCCATGGCCATGTTATGAAATGCAGCCCGTGGCCATGTTACGAAATGCTGCCCGTGGCCATGTCACAAATTGCATGCCTGTGGACATGTCACAAAATGCTCCCCGTGGCCATGTCACGAAATGCTGCCCGTGGCCATGTCACAAAATCCTGCCCGTGGCCATCTCACGTAATGCTGCCCATGGTTACATTACGAACTGCTGCCCCTGGGCACGTTACAAAATGCTGCCCCTGGTCATGTCATGAAATGCATGCCCGTGGTCATGTCATGAAATGCATGCCCGTGGCCATGTCATGAATTGCATGCCCGTGGCAATCTCACGTAATGCTGCCCGTGGCCATGTCATGAAATGCATGCCCTTGGCCATGTCATGAAATGCATGCCCGTGGCCACGTCACGAAATGCTGCCCGTGGCCATGTCACGAAATGCTGCCCGTGGCCATGTAACGAAATGCTGCCCGTGGTCATGTCACAAAATGCATGTCTGTAGTCATGTCACGAAATGCATGCCCGTGGTGATGTCACGAAATGCATGGCTGTGGTCATGTCACGAAATGCATGCCTGTGGTGATGTCATGAAATGCATGGCTGTGGTCATGTCACGAAATTCTGCCCGTGGTCACGTTACGAAATGCTGCCCATGGTCAAGAAATGCATGCCTGTGGTCATGTCACAAAATGATGCCCGTGGCCATGTCACGAAAAGCTGCTTGTGGCCATGTCACGAAATGCTGCCCTTGGTCATGTTACGAAATGCTCCCCGTGGTCACGTTACGATATGCTGCCCGTGGCCATGTCACAACAAGCTGCCTGTGGCCATGTCACGAAATGCTGCCCTTGGTCACGTCACGAAATGCTGCGTGGGGTCATGTTACGAAACTCTGCCCGTGGTCACGTTACGAAATGCTGCCCGTGGTTACATTACGAAATGCATGCCCGTGGTCACGTCAATAAATGATGCCCATTTTCACGTCACGAAATGCTTCCCGTTGTCACATTACGAAATACACCCTTTGGTCACGTTGCGAAATACTGCACGTGGTCACGTTACGATATGCTGCCCCTGGTCATGTTACGAAATGATGCCTGTGGTCATGTCACGAAATGCATGCCCGTGGTCATGTCACGAAATGCAACCGTGGTCATGTCACGAAAAGCTGCCTGTGGCCATGTCACGAAATGCTGCCCTTGGTCACGTTACGAAATGCTCCCCGTTGTCACGTTACGAAATTCTGCCCCTGGTCACATTACGAAATACACCCTTTGGTCACGTTATGAAATAGTGCTCGTGGTCACGTTACAATATTCTGCCCCTGGTCACGTTATGAAATGCTGCCTGTGGTCATGTCATGAAATGCATGCCCGTGGTCATGTCACGAAATGCAACCGTGGTCATGTCACGAAATGCTGCCCGTGTTCATGTCACGAAATGCTGCCCGTGGCCTTGTCAAGAAATGCGGCCCGTGGCCATGTCACGAAATGATGCCCGAGGCTATGTCACGAAATGCTTCCCGTGGCCATGTCATGAAATGCTTCCCGTGGCCATGTCACGAACTGCTTCCCGCGGTCATGTCACGGATTGCTGCCTGTGGCGAAGTCATGAAATGCTGCCCATGGCCATGTCACGAAATGGTACACGTGGCCATGGCACGAAATGCTGCCTGTGGTCATGTCACAAAATGCTGCCCGTGGCGATGTCACGAAATGCTGCCCGTGGCCATGTTACGAAATGTAGCCCGAGGCCATGTTACGAAATGCTGCCCGTGGCCATGTCACGAATTGCATGCCTGTGGACATGTCACAAAATGCTCCCCGTGGCCATGTCACGAAATGCTGCCCGTGGCCATGTCATAAAATCCTGCCCGTGGCCATCTCACGTAATGCTGCCCTTGGTTACGTTACGAACTGCTGCCCGTGGGCACGTTACAAAATGCTGCCTCTGGTCATGTCACGAAATGCATGCCCGTGGTCATGTCATGAAATGCATGCCCGTGGCCATGTCATGAAATGCATGCCCGTGGCAATCTCACGTAATGCTGCCCGTGGTTACGTTACGAACTGCTGCCCGTGGGCACGTTAAAAAATGTTGCCCGTGGCCATGTCACGAAATGCTGCCCGTGGCCATGTCACGAAATGCTGCCCATGGCCATGTCACGAAATGCTGCCCGTGGTCATGTTACGAATTGCTGCCCGTGGGCACGTTACAAAATGCTGCTCCTGGTCACGTCATGAAATGCATACCCGTGGTCAGGTCATGAAAATCATGCCCTTGGCCTTGTCAAGAAATGCGGCCTGTGGCCATGTCACGAATTGATGCCCGAGGCCATGTCATAAAATGCTTCCCGTGTCCATGTCATGAAATGCTGCCCGTGGCCATGTCACGAAATGCTTCCCGTGGTCATGTCACGGAATGCTGCCTGTGGCCAAGTCACGAAATGCTGCCCATGGCCATATTACGAAATGGTACCCGTGGCCATGGCACGAAATGCTGCCTGTGGCCATGTCACAAAATGCTGCCCGTGGCGATGTCGCGAAATGCTGCCCGTGGCCATGTTACGAAATGCTGCCCGTGGCCATGTCACGAATTGCATGCCTGTGGACATGTCACAAAATGCTCCCCGTGGCCATGTCACTAAATGCTGCCCGTGGCCATGTCACAAAATCCTGCCCGTGGCCATCTCACGTAATGCTGCCCCGTGGTTACGTTACGAACTGCTGCCCGTGGGCACGTTACAAAATGCTGCCTCTGGTCATGTCACGAAATGCATGCCCGTGGTCATGTCATGAAATGCATGCCCGTGGCAATGTCATGAAATGCATGCCCGTGGCAATCTCACGTAATGCTGCCCATGGTTACGTTACAAACTGCTGCCCGTGGGCACATTACAAAATGCTGCCCTTGGTCATGTCACGAAATGCATGCCTGTGGTCATGTCATGAAATGCATGCCCTTGGCCATGTCATGAAATGCATGCCCGTGGCCACGTCACGAAATGCTGCCCGTGGCCATGTCACGAAATGCTGCCCGTGGCCATGTAACGATATGCTGCCTGTTGTCATGTCACGAAATGCATGTCTGTAGTCATGTCACGAAATGCATGCCCGTGGTGATGTCACGAAATGCATGGCTGTGATCATGTCACGAAATGCATGCCTGTGGTGATGTCACGAAATGCATGGCTGTGGTCATGTCACGAAATTCTGCCCGTGGTCACGTTACGAAATGCTGCCCGTGGTCACGTCAAGAAATGCATGCCTGTGGTCATGTCACAAAATGATGCCCGTGGCCATGTCATGAAAAGCTGCTTGTGGCCATGTCATGAAATGCTGCTCTTGGTCATGTTACGAAATGCTCCCCGTGGTCACGTTACGAAATGCTGCCCGTGGCCATGTCACAAACAGCTGCCTGTGGCCATGTCACGAAATGCTGCCCTTGGTCACGTCCCAAAATGCTGCGCGGGGTCATGTTACGAAACTCTGCCCGTGGACACGTTACGAAATGCTGCCCGTGGTTACAGTACGAAATGCATGCCCGTGGACACATCAAGAAATGATGCTTCTTTTCACATCACGAAATGCTGCCCGTGGTCACATTACGAAATACACCCTTTGGTCACGTTACGAAATACTGCACGTGGTCACGTTACGAAATACACCCTTTGGTCACGTTATGAAATAGTGCTCGTGGTCACGTTACAATATGCTGCCACTGGTCACATTATGAAATGCTGCCAGTGGTCATGTCACGAAATGCATGCCCATGGCCATGTCACGAAATGCTGCCCGTGGTCATGTTACGAAATGCTGCCCTTGGGCACGTTACAAAATGCTGCCCCTGGTCACGTCATGAAATGCATACCCGTGGTCAGGTCATGAAAATCATGCCCTTGGCCTTGTCAAGAAATGCGGCCCGTGGCCATGTCACGAAATGATGCCCGAGGCCATGTCACGAAATGCTTCCTGTGGCCATGTCATGAAATGCTGCCCGTGGCCATGTCACGAAATGCTTCCCGTGGTCATGTCACGGAATGCTGCCTGTGGCCAAGTCACGAAATGCTGCCCATGGCCATGTCACAAAATGGTACCCGTGGCCATGGCACGAAATGCTGCCTGTGGCCATGTCACAAAATGCTGCCCGTGGCGATGTCGCGCAATGCTGCCCGTGGCCATGTTACGAAATGCAGCCCGTGGCCATGTTACGAAATGCTGCCCGTGGCCATGTCACAAATTGCATGCCTGTGGACATGTCACAAAATGCTCCCCATGGCCATGTCACGAAATGCTGCCCGTGGCCATGTCACAAAATCCTGCCCGTGGCCATCTCACCTAATGCTGCCCGTGGTTACGTTACGAACTGCTGCCCGTGGGCATGTTACAAAATGCTGCCCCTGGTCATGTCACGAAATGCATGCCCGTGGTCATGTCATGAAATGCATGCCCGTGGCCATGTCATGAAATGCATGCTCGTGGCAATCTCACGTAATGCTGCCCGTGGTTACGTTACGAACTGCTGCCCGTGGGCACGTTACAAAATGCTGCCCTTGGTCATGTCAGGAAATGCATGCCTGTGGTCATGTCATGAAATGCATGACCTTGGCCATGTCATGAAATGCATGCCCGTGGCCACGTCACAAAATGCTGCCTTTGGCCATGTCACGAAATGCTGCCCGTGGCCATGTAACAAAATGCTGCCCGTGGTCATGTCACGAAATGCATGTCTGTAGTCATGTCACGAAATGCATGCCCGTGGTGATGTCACGAAATGCATGGCTGTGGTCATGTCACGAAATGCATGCCCATGGTCATGTCACGAAATGCTGCCTGTGGCCATGTCACAAAATGCTGCCCGTGGCCATGTCACGAAATGCTGCCCGTGGCCATGTGACGAAATGCAGCCCGTGGTCACGTTACGAAATATAGCCTTTGGTCACGTTATGAAATAGTGCTCGTAGTCACGTTACAATATGCTGCCCCTGGTCACGTTACGAAATGCTGCCTGTGGTCATGTCACGAAATGCATGCCCGTGGTCATGTCACGAAATGCAACTGTGGTCATGTCACAAAAAGCTGCCTGTGGCCATGTCACAAAATGCTGCCCTTGGTCACGTTACGAAATTCTGCCCTTGGTCACATTACGAAATACACCCTTTGGTCACGTTATGAAATAGTGCTCGTAGTCACGTTACAATATGCTGCCCCTGGTCACGTTACGAAATGCTGCCTGTGGTCATGTCACGAAATGCATGCCCGTGGTCATGTCACGAAATGCTGCCTGTGGCCATGTCACAAAAAGCTGCCTGTGGCCATGTCACGAAATGCTGCCCTTGGTCACGTTACGAAATTCTGCCCGTGGTCACGTTACGAAATACACCCTTTGGTCACGTTATGAAATAGTGCTCGTAGTCACGTTACAATATGCTGCCCCTAGTCACGTTACGAAATGCTGCCTGTGGTCCTGTCACGAAATGCTGCCCGTGTTCATGTCACGAAATGCTGCCCGTGGCCATGTCACGAAATGCTGCCCATGGCCATGTCACGAAATGCTGCCCGTGGTCATGTTACGAAATGCTGCCCGTGGGCACGTTAAAAAATGCTGCCTCTGGTTACGTCATGAAATGCATACCCGTGGTCAGGTCATGAAAATCATGCCCTTAGCCTTGTCAAGAAATGCGGCCCCTCGCCATGTCACGAAATGATGCCCGAGTCCATGTCACGAAATGCTTCCCGTGGCCATGTCATGAAATGCTGCCCGTGGCCATGTCACGAAATGCTTCCCGCGGTCATGTCACGGACTGCTGCCTTTGGCCAAGTCACAAAATGCTGCCCATGGCCATGTCACGAAATGGTACCCGTGGCCTAGGCACGAAATGCTGCCTGTGGCCATGTCGCGAAATGCTGCCCATGGCCATGTTACGAAATGCAGCCCGTGGCCATGTTACGAAATGCTGCCTGTGGCCATGTCACGAATTGCATGCCTGTGGACATGTCACAAAATGCTCCCCGTGGCCATGTCACAAAATGCTGCCCGTGGCCATGTCACAAAATCCTGCCCGTGGACATCTCACGTAATGCAGCCCGTGGTTACGTTATGAACTGCTGACCGGGGGCACGTTACAAAATGCTGCCCCTGGTCATGTCACGAAATGCATGCCCGTGGTCATGTCATGAAATGCATGCCCGTGGCCATATCATTAAATGCATGCCAGTGGCCATGTTACGAAATGCTGCCCGTGGCCATGTCACGAATTGCATGCCTGTGGACATGTCACAAAATGCTCCCCATGGCCATGTCACGAAATGCTGCCCGTGGCCATGTCACAAAATCCTGCCTGTGGCCATCTCACGTAATGCTGCCCGTGGTTACATTACGAACTGCTGCCCATGGGCACGTTACAAAATGCTGCCCTTGGTCATGTCACGAAATGCATGCCCGTGGTCATGTCATGAAATGCATGCCCTTGGCCATGTCATGAAATGCATGCCCGTGGCCATGTCACGAAATGCTGCCCGTGGTCATGTCATGAAATGCATGTCCGTAGTCATGTCACGAAATGCATGCCCATGGTGATGTCATGAAATGCATGGCTGTGGTCATGTCACGAAATGCTGCCCGTGGCCATGTCACGAAAAGCTGCCTGTGGCCATGTCACGAAATGCTGCCCTTGGTCACGTTACGAAATGCTCCACGTGGTCACATTACGAAATGCTGCCTGTGGCCATGTCACGAAAAGCTGCCTCTGGCCATGTCACGAAATGCATGCCCGTGGTCATGTCACAAAATGCAACCGTGGTCATGTCACGAAAAGCTGCCTGTGGCCATGTCACAAAATGCTGCCCTTGGTCACATTACGAAATGCTCCCCGTTGTCACGTTGCGAAATTCTGCCCGTGGTCACGTTACGAAATACACCCTTTGGTCACGTTATGAAATACTGCTCGTGGATACGTTAAAATATGCTGCCCCTGGTCACGTTACGAAATGCTGCCTGTGGTCATGTCACGAAATGCATGCCCGTGGTCATGTCACGAAATGCAACCGTGGTCATGTCACGAAATGCTGCCTGTGTTCATGTCACGAAATGCTGCCCGTGGCCATGTCACGAAATGCTGCCCATGGCCATGTCACGAAATGCTGCCCGTGGTCATGTTACAAAATGCTACCCGTGGCCACGTTACAAAATGCTGCCCCTGGTCACGTCATGAAATGCATACCCGTGGTCAGGTCATGAAAATCATGCCCTTGGCCTTGTCAAGAAATGCTGCCCGTGGCCATGTCACGAAATGATGCCCGAGGCCATGTCACGAAATGCTTCCCGTGGCCATGTCACGAAATGCTGCCCGTGGCCATGTCACGAAATGTTGCCCGTGGCCATGTCACGAAATGCTTCCCGTGGTCATGTCACGGAATGCTGCCTGTGGCCAAGTCACAAAATGCTGCCCATGGCCATGTCACGAAATTTTACTCATGGCCATGTCACGAAATGCTGCCTGTGGCCATGTCACAAAATGCTGCCCGTGGCGATGTCGCGAAATGCTGCCCGTGGCCATGTTACAAAATGCAGCCCGTGGCCATGTTACGATATGCTGCCCTTGGCCATGTCACGAATTGCATGCCTGTGGACATGTCACAAAATGCTCCCCTTGGCCATGTCACAAAATGCTGCCTGTGGCCATCTCATAAAATCCTGCCCGTGGCCATCTCTCGTAATGCTGCCCGTGGTTACATTACGAACTGCTGCCCGTGGGCACGTTACAAAATGCTGCCCCTGGTCATGTCACGAAATGCATGCCCGTGGTCATGTCATGAAATGCATGCCCGTGGTCAGGTCATGAAAATCATGCCCTTGGCCTTATCAAGAAATGCTGCCCGTGGCCATGTCACGAAATGATGCCCGAGGCGATGTCATGAAATGCTTCCCGTGGCCATGTCACAAAATGCTGCCCGTGGCCATGTCACGAAATGTTGCCCGTGGCCATGTCACGAAATGCTTCCTGTGGTCATGTGACGGAATGCATGCCCGTGGTCATGTCATGAAATGCATGCCCGTGGCAATCTCACGTAATGCTGCCCGTGGTTACATTACGAACTGCTGCCCATGGGCACGTTACAAAATGCATGCCCGTGGGCATGTAACGAAATGCTGCCCGTGGTCATGTCACGAAATGCATGGCTGTGGTCATATCACAAAATGCTGCCCGTGGCCATGTCACGAAAAGCTGCCTGTGGCCATGTCACGAAATGCTGCCCTTGGTCATGTTACGAAATGCTCCCCGCGGTCACGTTACGAAATGCTGCCCGTGGCCATGTCACAAAAAGCTGCCTGTAGCCATGTCACGAAATGCTGCCCTTGGTCACGTCACGAAATGCTGCTTGGGGTCATGTTACGAAACTCTGCCCGTGGTCACGTTACGAAATGCTGCCTGTGGTTACGTTACTAAATGCATGCCTGTGGTCACGTCAAGAAATGATGCCCCTTTTCACGTCACAAAATGCTGCCCGTGGTCACATTACGAAATACACCCTTTGGTCACGTTATGAAATACTGCACGTGGTCACGTTACAATATGCTGACCCTGGTCACTTTAGGAAATGCTGCCTGTGGTCACGTTACGAA
Organism: Acipenser ruthenus; assembly: GCF_902713425.1. Taxonomy (NCBI): domain Eukaryota; kingdom Metazoa; phylum Chordata; class Actinopteri; order Acipenseriformes; family Acipenseridae; genus Acipenser; species Acipenser ruthenus. Next base: position 4,246,612 of record NC_081225.1, on the reverse strand, counting down.
ATGCTCCCCGTTGTAACGTTACGAAATTCTGCCCGTGGTCACGTTACGAAATACACCCTTTGGTCACGTTATGAAATAGTGCTCGTGGTCACGTTACAATATACTGCCCCTGGTCACGTTACGAAATGCTGCCCGTGGCCATGTCACAAATTGCATGCCTGTGGACATGTCACAAAATGCTCCCCGTGGCCATGTCACGAAATGCTGCCCGTGGCCATGTCACAAAATCCTGCCCGTGGCCATCTCACGTAATGCTGCCCATGGTTACATTACGAACTGCTGCCCCTGGGCACGTTACAAAATGCTGCCCCTGGTCATGTCATGAAATGCATGCCCGTGGTCATGTCATGAAATGCATGCCCGTGGCCATGTCATGAATTGCATGCCCGTGGCAATCTCACGTAATGCTGCCCGTGGCCATGTCATGAAATGCATGACCTTGGCCATGTCATGAAATGCATGCCCGTGGCCACGTCACGAAATGCTGCCCGTGGCCATGTCACGAAATGCTGCCCGTGGCCATGTAACGAAATGCTGCCCGTGGTCATGTCACAAAATGCATGTCTGTAGTCATGTCACGAAATGCATGCCCGTGGTGATGTCACGAAATGCATGGCTGTGGTCATGTCACGAAATGCATGCCTGTGGTGATGTCACGAAATGCATGGCTGTGGTCATGTCACAAAATTCTGCCTGTGGTCACGTTACGAAATGCTGCCCGTGGTCATGTCAAGAAATGCATGCCTGTGGTCATGTCATGAAATGCATGCCCATGGTCATGTCACGAAATGCTGCCCGTGGCCATGTCACGAATTGCATGCCTGTGGACATGTCACAAAATGCTCCCCGTTTCCATGTCACGAAATGCTGCCCGTGGCCATCTCACAAAATCTTGCCCGTGGCCATCTCACGTAATGCTGCCCGTGGTTACGTTACGAACTGCTGCCCATGGGCACGTTACAAAATGCTGCCCCTGGTCATGTCACGAAATGCATGCCCGTGGCCATGTGATGAAATGCATGCCCGTGGCCATGTAACGAAATGCTGCCCATGGTCATGACACGAAATGCATGGCTGTGGTCATGTCACAAATTGCTGCCCGTGGCCATGTCACGAAAAGCTGCCTGTGGCCATGTCACGAAATGCTGCCTTTGGTCATGTTACAAAATGCTCACCGTGGTCACGTTACGAAATGCTGCCTGTGGCCATGTCACAAAAAGCTGCCTGTGGCCATGTCACGAAATGCTGCACTTGGTCATGTCACGAAATGCTGCGCGGGGTCATGTTACGAAACTCTGCCCGTGGTCACGTTACGAAATGCAGCCCGTGGTTACGTTACGAAATGCATGCCTGTGGTCACGTCAAGAAATGATGCCCATTTTCACATCACGAAATGCTGCCAGTGGTCACATTACGAAATACACCCTTTGGTCACGTTACGAAATACTGCACGTGGTCACGTTACGATATGCTGCCCCTGGTCACGTTACGAAATCCTGCCTGTGGTCATGTCGCGAAATGCATGCCCGTGGTCATGTCACAAAATGCAACCGTGGTCATGTCACAAAATGCAACCGTGGTCATGTCACAAAAAGCTGCCTGTGGCCATGTCACAAAATGCTGCCCTTGGTCACATTACGAAATTCTGCCCGTGGTCACGTTACGAAATGCTGCCCGTGGTCATGTCAAGAAATGCATGCCTGTGGTCATGTCATGAAATGCATGCCCATGGTCATGTCACGAAATGCTGCCTGTGGCCATGTCACAAAATGCTGCCCGTGGCCATGTCATGAAATGCTGCCCGTGGCCATGTTACGAAATGCAGCCCGTGGCCATGTTACGAAATGCTACCGGTGGCCATGTGACGAATTGCAAGTCCGTGGCCATGTCACAAAATAATCCCCGTGGCCATGTCACGAAATGCTGCCCGTGGCCATGTCACAAAATCCTGCCCGTGGCCTTCTCACGTAATGCTGCCCGTGGTTACGTTACGAACTGCTGCCCGTGGGCACGTTACAAAATGCATGCCCTTGGCCATGTTACGAAATGCTGCCCGTGGCCATGTCACGAATTGCATGCCCGTGGACATAGCACAAAATGCTCCCTATGGCCATGTCACGAAATGCTGCCCGTGGCCATGTCACAAAATCCTGCCCGTGGCCATCTCACGTAATGCTGCCCGTGGTTACGTTACGAACTGCTGCCCATGGGCACTTTACAAAATGCTGCCCTTGGTCATGTCACGAAATGCATGCCCGTGGTCATGTCATGAAATGCATGCCCTTGGCCATGTCATGAAATGTATGCCCGTGGCCATGTCACGAAATGCTGCCCGTGGTCATGTCATGAAATGCATGTCTGTAGTCATGTCACGAAATGCATGCCCGTGGTGATGTCATGAAATGCATGGCTGTGGTCATGTCACGAAATGCTGCCTGTGGCCATGTCACGAAAAGCTGCCTGTGGCCATGTCACGAAATGCTGCCCTTGGTCACGTTACGAAATGCTCCCCGTGGTCACATTACGAAATGCTGCCTGTGGCCATGTCACGAAAAGCTGCCTCTGGCCATGTCACGAAATGCTGCGCGGGGTCATGTTACGAAATGCTGCGCGGGGTCATGTTACGAAATTCTGCCCGTGGTCACGTTACGAAAAGCTTGCCCGTGGTCACGTCACGAAATGCATGCCCGTGGTCATGTCATGAAATGCATGCCAATGGTAATGTCACGAAATGCTGCCTGTGGCCATGTCACAAAAAGCTGCCTGTGGCCATGTCACGAAATGCTGCACTTGGTCATGTCACGAAATGCTGCGCGGGGTCATGTTATGAAACTCTGCCCGTGGTCACGTTACGAAATGCTGCCCGTGGTTACGTTACGAAATGCATGCCTGTGGTCACGTCAAGAAATGATGCCCATTTTCACATCACGAAATGCTGCCAGTGGTCACATTACGAAATACACCCTTTGGTCACGTTACGAAATACTGCACGTGGTCACGTTACGATATGCTGCCCCTGGTCACTTTACGAAATCCTGCCTGTGGTCATGTCACGAAATGCATGCCCGTGGTCATGTCACAAAATGCAACCGTGGTCATGTCACAAAATGCAACCGTGGTCATGTCACGAAAAGCTGCCTGTGGCCATGTCACAAAATGCTGCCCTTGGTCACATTACGAAATTCTGCCCGTGGTCACGTTACGAAATGCTGCCCGTGGTCATGTCAAGAAATGCATGCCTGTGGTCATGTCATGAAATGCATGCCCATGGTCATGTCACGAAATGCTGCCTGTGGCCATGTCACAAAATGCTGCCCGTGGCCATGTCATGAAATGCTGCCCGTGGCCATGTTAAGAAATGCAGCCTGTGGCCATGTTACGAAATGCTACCGGTGGCCATGTGACGAATTGCATGTCCGTGGCCATGTCACAAAATAATCCCCGTGGCCATGTCACGAAATGCTGCCCGTGGCCATGTCACAAAATCCTGCCCGTGGCCTTCTCACGTAATGCTGCCCGTGGTTACGTTACGAACTGCTGCCCGTGGGCATGTTACAAAATGCTCCCCGTGGCCATGTCACCAAATGCTGCCCGTGGCCATGTCACAAAATCCTGCCCGTGGCCATCTCACGTAATGCTGCCCATGGTTACATTACGAACTGCTGCCCGTGGGCACGTTACAAAATGCTGCCCCTGGTCATGTCACGAAATGCATGCCCGTGGTCATGTCATGAAATGCATGCCCGTGGCCATGTCATGAATTGCATGCCCGTGGCAATCTCACGTAATGCTGCCCGTGGCCATGTCATGAAATGCATGCCCTTGGCCATGTCATGAAATGCATGCCCGTGGCCACGTCACGAAATGCTGCCCGTGGCCATGTCACGAAATGCTGCCCGTGGCCATGTAACGAAATGCTGCCCGTGGTCATGTCACAAAATGCATGTCTGTAGTCATGTCACGAAATGCATGCCCGTGGTGATGTCACGAAATGCATGGCTGTGGTCATGTCACGAAATGCATGCTTGTGGTGATGTCACGAAATGCATGGCTGTGGTCATGTCACAAAATTCTGCTTGTGGTCACGTTACGAAATGCTGCCCGTTTTCATGTCAAGAAATGCATGCCTGTGGTCATGTCATGAAATGCATGATGGTCATGTCACGAAATGCTGCCTGTGGTCATGTCACAAAATGCTGCCCGTGGCCATGTTACGAAATGCAGCCCGTGGCCATGTTACGAAATGCTACTGGTGGCCATGTGACGAATTGCATGTCCGTGGCCATGTCACAAAATAATCCCCGTGGCCATGTCACAAAATGCTGCCCGTGGCCATGTCACAAAATCCTGCCCTTGGCCTTCTCACGTAATGCTGCCCGTGGTTACGTTACGAACTGCTGCCCGTGGGCACGTTACAAAATGCATGCCCTTGGCCATGTTACGAAATGCTGCCCGTGGCCATGTCACGAATTGCATGCCCGTGGACATATCACAAAATGCTCCCTATGGCCATGTCACGAAATGCTGCCCGTGGCCATGTCACAAAATCCTGCCAGTGGCCATCTCACGTAATGCTGCCCGTGGTTACGTTACGAACTGCTGCCCATGGGCACTTTACAAAATGCTGCCCTTGGTCATGTCACGAAATGCATGCCCGTGGTGATGTCATGAAATGCATGGCTGTGGTCATGTCACGAAATGCTGCCCGTGGCCATGTCATGAAAAGCTGCCTGTGGCCAGGTCACGAAATGCTGCCCTTGGTCACGTTACGAAATGCTCCCCGTGGTCACATTACGAAATGCTGCCTGTGGCCATGTCACGAAAAGCTGCCTCTGGCCATGTCACGAAATGCTGCGCGGGGTCATGTTACGAAATGCTGCGCGGGGTCATGTTACGAAATTCTGCCCGTGGTCACGTTACGAAAAGCTTGCCCGTGGTCACATCACGAAATGCATGCCCGTGGTCATGTCATGAAATGCATGCCAATGGTAATGTCACGAAATGCTGCCTGTGGCCATGTCACAAAATGCTGCCCGTGGCCATGTCACGAATTGCATGCCTGTGGACATGTCACAAAATGCTCCCCGTTTCCATGTCACGAAATGCTGCCAGTGGCCATCTCACAAAATCTTGCCCGTGGCCATCTCACGTAATGCTGACCGTGGTTACGTTACGAACTGCTGCCCATGGGCACGTTACAAAATGCTGCCCCTGGTCATGTCACGAAATGCATGCCCGTGGCCATGTGATGAAATGCATGCCCGTGGCCATGTAACGAAATGCTGCCCATGGTCATGACACGAAATGCATGGCTGTGGTCATGTCACAAATTGCTGCCCGTGGCCATGTCACGAAAAGCTGCCTGTGGCCATGTCACGAAATGCTGCCTTTGGTCATGTTACAAAATGCTCCCCGTGGTCACGTTACGAAATGCTGCCTGGCCATGTCACAAAAAGCTGCCTGTGGCCATGTCACGAAATGCTGCACTTGGTCATGTCACGAAATGCTGCGCGGGGTCATGTTACGAAACTCTGCCCGTGGTCATGTTACGAAATGCTGCCCGTGGTTACGTTACGAAATGCATGCCTGTGGTCACGTCAAGAAATGATGCCCATTTTCACATCACGAAATGCTGCCAGTGGTCACATTACGAAATACACCCTTTGGTCATGTTACGAAATACTGCACGTGGTCACGTTACGATATGCTGCCCCTGGTCACGTTACGAAATCCTGCCTGTGGTCATGTCACGAAATGCTGCCCGTGGCCATGTCATGAAAAGCTGCCTGTGGCCAGGTCACGAAATGCTGCCCTTGGTCACGTTACGAAATGCTCCCCGTGGTCACATTACGAAATGCTGCCTGTGGCCATGTCACGAAAAGCTGCCTCTGGCCATGTCACGAAATGCTGCGCGGGGTCATGTTACGAAATGCTGCGCGGGGTCATGTTACGAAATTCTGCCCGTGGTCACGTTACGAAAAGCTTGCCCGTGGTCACATCACGAAATGCATGCCCGTGGTCATGTCATGAAATGCATGCCAATGGTAATGTCACGAAATGCTGCCTGTGGCCATGTCACAAAATGCTGCCCGTGGCCATGTCACGAATTGCATGCCTGTGGACATGTCACAAAATGCTCCCCGTTTCCATGTCACGAAATGCTGCCAGTGGCCATCTCACAAAATCTTGCCCGTGGCCATCTCACGTAATGCTGACCGTGGTTACGTTACGAACTGCTGCCCATGGGCACGTTACAAAATGCTGCCCCTGGTCATGTCACGAAATGCATGCCCGTGGCCATGTGATGAAATGCATGCCCGTGGCCATGTAACGAAATGCTGCCCATGGTCATGACACGAAATGCATGGCTGTGGTCATGTCACAAATTGCTGCCCGTGGCCATGTCACGAAAAGCTGCCTGTGGCCATGTCACGAAATGCTGCCTTTGGTCATGTTACAAAATGCTCCCCGTGGTCACGTTACGAAATGCTGCCTGGCCATGTCACAAAAAGCTGCCTGTGGCCATGTCACGAAATGCTGCACTTGGTCATGTCACGAAATGCTGCGCGGGGTCATGTTACGAAACTCTGCCCGTGGTCATGTTACGAAATGCTGCCCGTGGTTACGTTACGAAATGCATGCCTGTGGTCACGTCAAGAAATGATGCCCATTTTCACATCACGAAATGCTGCCAGTGGTCACATTACGAAATACACCCTTTGGTCATGTTACGAAATACTGCACGTGGTCACGTTACGATATGCTGCCCCTGGTCACGTTACGAAATCCTGCCTGTGGTCATGTCACGAAATGCATGCCCGTGGTCATGTCACAAAATGCAACCGTGGTCATGTCACAAAATGCAACTGTGGTCATGTCACGAAAAGCTGCCTGTGGCCATGTCACAAAATGCTGCCCTTGGTCACATTACGAAATTCTGCCCGTGGTCACGTTACGAAATGCTGCCCGTGGTCATGTCAGAAAATGCATGCCTGTGGTCATGTCATGAAATGCATGCACATGGTCATGTCACGAAATGCTGCCTGTGGCCATGTCATGAAATGCTGCCCGTGGCTTTGTTACGAAATGCAGCCCGTGGCCATGTTACGAAATGCTATCGGTGGCCATGTGACGAATTGCAGGTCCGTGGCCATGTCACAAAATTATCCCCGTGGCCATGTCACGAAATGCTGCCCGTGGCCATGTCACAAAATCCTGCCCGTGGCCTTCTCACGTAATGCTGCCCGTGGTTACGTTACGAACTGCTGCCCGTGGGCACGTTACAAAATGCATGCCCTTGGCCATGTTATGAAATGCTGCCCGTGGCCATGTCACGAATTGCATGCCCGTGGACATATCACAAAATGCTCCCTATGGCCATGTCACGAAATGCTGCCCGTGGCCATGTCACAATATCCTGCCCGTGGCCATCTCACATAATGCTGCCCGTGGTTACGTTACGAACTGCTGCCCATGGGCACTTTACAAAATGCTGCCCTTGGTCATGTCACGAAATGCATGCCCGTGGTCATGTCATGAAATGCATGCCCTTGGCCATGTCATGAAATGTATGCCCGTGGCCATGTCACGAAATGCTGCCCGTGGTCATGTCATGAAATGCATGTCCGTAGTCATGTCACGAAATGCATGCCCGTGGTGATGTCATGAAATGCATGGCTGTGGTCATGTCACGAAATGCTGCCCGTGGCCATGTCACAAAAAGCTGCCTGTGGCCATGTCACGAAATGCTGCCCTTGGTCACGTTACGAAATGCTCCCCGTGGTCACATTACGAAATGCTGCCTGTGGCCATGTCACGAAAAGCTGCCTCTGGCCATGTCACGAAATGCTGCGCGGGGTCATGTTACGAAATGCTGCGCGGGGTTATGTTACGAAATTCTGCCCGTGGTCATGTTACGAAATGCTGCCCGTGGTTACGTTACGAAATGCATGCCTGTGGTCACGTCAAGAAATGATGCCCATTTTCACATCACGAAATGCTGCCAGTGGTCACATTACGAAATACACCCTTTGGTCATGTTATGAAATACTGCACGTGGTCACGTTACGATATGCTGCCCCTGGTCACGTTACGAAATCCTGCCTGTGGTCATGTCACGAAATGCATGCCCGTGGTCATGTCACAAAATGCAACCGTGGTCATGTCACAAAATGCAACTGTGGTCATGTCACGAAAAGCTGCCTGTGGCCATGTCACAAAATGCTGCCCTTGGTCACATTACGAAATTCTGCCCGTGGTCACGTTACGAAATGCTGCCCGTGGTCATGTCAGAAAATGCATGCCTGTGGTCATGTCATGAAATGCATGCACATGGTCATGTCACGAAATGCTGCCTGTGGCCATGTCACAAAATGCTGCCCGTGGCCATGTCATGAAATGCTGCCCGTGGCTTTGTTACGAAATGCAGCCCGTGGCCATGTTACGAAATGCTATCGGTGGCCATGTGACGAATTGCATGTCCGTGGCCATGTCACAAAATTATCCCCGTGGCCATGTCACGAATTGCATGCCTGTGGACATGTCACAAAATGCTCACCGTTTCCATGTCACGAAATGCTGCCAGTGGCCATCTCACAAAATCTTGCCCGTGGCCATCTCACGTAATGCTGACCGTGGTTACGTTACAAACTGCTGCCCATGGGCACGTTACAAAATGCTGCCCCTGGTCATGTCACGAAATGCATGCCCGTGGCCATGTGATGAAATGCATGCCCGTGGCCATGTAACGAAATGCTGCCCATGGTCATGACACGAAATGCATGGCTGTGGTCATGTCACAAATTGCTGCCCGTGGCCATGTCACGAAAAGCTGCCTGTGGCCATGTCACGAAATGCTGCCTTTGGTCATGTTACAAAATGCTCCCCGTGGTCACGTTACGAAATGCTGCCTGGCCATGTCACAAAAAGCTGCCTGTGGCCATGTCACGAAATGCTGCACTTGGTCATGTCACGAAATGCTGCGCGGGGTCATGTTACGAAACTCTGCCCGTGGTCATGTTACGAAATGCTGCCCGTGGTTACGTTACGAAATTCATGCCTGTGGTCACGTCAAGAAATGATGCCCATTTTCACATCACGAAATGCTGCCAGTGGTCACATTACGAAATACACCCTTTGGTCATGTTACGAAATACTGCACGTGGTCACGTTACGATATGCTGCCCCTGGTCACGTTACGAAATCCTGCCTGTGGTCATGTCACGAAATGCATGCCCGTGGTCATGTCACAAAATGCAACCGTGGTCATGTCACAAAATGCAACTGTGGTCATGTTACGAAAAGCTGCCTGTGGCCATGTCACAAAATGCTGCCCTTGGTCACATTACGAAATTCTGCCCGTGGTCACGTTACGAAATGCTGCCCGTGGTCATGTCAGAAAATGCATGCCTGTGGTCATGTCATGAAATGCATGCACATGGTCATGTCACGAAATGCTGCCTGTGGCCATGTCACAAAATGCTGCCCGTGGCCATGTCATGAAATGCTGCCCGTGGCTTTGTTACGAAATGCAGCCCGTGGCCATGTTACGAAATGCTATCGGTGGCCATGTGACGAATTGCATGTCCGTGGCCATGTCACAAAATTATCCCCGTGGCCATGTCACGAAATGCTGCCCGTGGCCATGTCACAAAATCCTGCCCGTGGCCTTCTCACGTAATGCTGCCCGTGGTTACGTTACGAACTGCTGCCCGTGGGCACGTTACAAAATGCATGCCCTTGGCCATGTTATGAAATGCTGCCCGTGGCCATGTCACGAATTGCATGCCCGTGGACATATCACAAAATGCTCACTATGGCCATGTCACGAAATGCTGCCCGTGGCCATGTCACAATATCCTGCCCGTGGCCATCTCACATAATGCTGCCCGTGGTTACGTTACGAACTGCTGCCCATGGGCACTTTACAAAATGCTGCCCTTGGTCATGTCACGAAATGCATGCCCGTGGTCATGTCATGAAATGCATGCCCTTGGCCATGTCATGAAATGTATGCCCGTGGCCATGTCACGAAATGCTGCCCGTGGTCATGTCATGAAATGCATGTCCGTAGTCATGTCACGAAATGCATGCCCGTGGTGATGTCATGAAATGCATGGCTGTGGTCATGTCACGAAATGCTGCCCGTGGCCATGTCACAAAAAGCTGCCTGTGGCCATGTCACGAAATGCTGCCCTTGGTCACGTTACGAAATGCTCCCCGTGGTCACATTACGAAATGCTGCCTGTGGCCATGTCACGAAAAGCTGCCTCTGGCCATGTCACGAAATGCTGCGCGGGGTCATGTTACGAAATGCTGCGCGGGGTCATGTTACGAAATTCTGCCCGTGGTCACGTTACGAAAAGCTTGCCCGTGGTCACGTCACGAAATGCATGCCCGTGGTCATGTCATGAAATGCATGCCAATGGTAATGTCACGAAATGCTGCCTGTGGCCATGTCACAAAATGCTGCCCATGGCCATGTCACGAATTGCATGCCTGTGGACATGTCACAAAATGCTCCCCGTTTCCATGTCACGAAATGCTGCCCGTGGCCATCTCACAAAATCTTGCCCGTGGCCATCTCACGTAATGCTGCCCGTGGTTACGTTACGAACTGCTGCCCATGGGCACGTTACAAAATGCTGCCCCTGGTCATGTCACGAAATGCATGCCCGTGGCCATGTGATGAAATGCATGCCCGTGGCCATGTAACGAAATGCTGCCCATGGTCATGACACGAAATGCATGGCTGTGGTCATGTCACAAATTGCTGCCCGTGGCCATGTCACGAAAAGCTGCCTGTGGCCATGTCACGAAATGCTGCCTTTGGTCATGTTACAAAATGCTCCCGGTGGTCACGTTACGAAATGCTGCCTGTGGCCATGTCACAAAAAGCTGCCTTTGGCCATGTCACGAAATGCTGCACTTGGTCATGTCACGAAATGCTGCGCGGGGTCATGTTACGAAACTCTGCCCGTGGTCACGTTACGAAATGCATGCCTGTGGTCACGTCAAGAAATGATGCCCATTTTCACATCACGAAATGCTGCCAGTGGTCACATTACGAAATACACCCTTTGGTCACGTTACGAAATACTGCACGTGGTCACGTTACGATATGCTGCCCCTGGTCACGTTACGAAATCCTGCCTGTGGTCATGTCACGAAATGCATGCCCGTGGTCATGTCACAAAATGCAACCGTGGTCATGTCACAAAATGCAACCGTGGTCATGTCACGAAAAGCTGCCTGTGGCCATGTCACAAAATGCTGCCCTTGGTCACATTACGAAATTCTGCCCGTGGTCACGTTACGAAATGCTGCCCGTGGTCATGTCAAGAAATGCATGCCTGTGGTCATGTCATGAAATGCATGCCCATGGTCATGTCACGAAATGCTGCCTGTGGCCATGTCACAAAATGCTGCCCGTGGCCATGTCATGAAATGCTGCCTGTGGCCATGTTACGAAATGCAGCCCGTGGCCATGTTACGAAATGCTACCGGTGGCCATGTGACGAATTGCATGTCCGTGGCCATGTCACAAAATAATCCCCGTGGCCATGTCACGAAATGCTGCCCGTGGCCATGTCACAAAATCCTGCCCGTGGCCTTCTCACGTAATGCTGCCCGTGGTTACGTTACGAACTGCTGCCCGTGGGCACGTTACAAAATGCATGCCCTTGGCCATGTTACGAAATGCTGCCCGTGGCCATGTTACGAATTGCATGCCCGTGGACATATCACAAAATGCTCCCTATGGCCATGTCACGAAATGCTGCCCGTGGCCATGTCACAAAATCCTGCCCGTGGCCATCTCACGTAATGCTGCCCGTGGTTACTTTAAGAACTGCTGCCCATGGGCACTTTACAAAATGCTGCCCTTGGTCATGTCACGAAATGCATGCCCGTGGTCATGTCATGGAATGCATGCCCTTGGCCATGTCATGAAATGTATGCCCGTGGCCATGTCACGAAATGCTACCCGTGGTCATGTCATGAAATGCATGTCTGTAGTCATGTCACGAAATGCATGCCCGTGGTGATGTCATGAAATGCATGGCTGTGGTCATGTCACGAAATGCTGCGCGGGGTCATGTTACGAAATGCTGCGCGGGGTCATGTTACGAAATTCTGCCCGTGGTCACGTTACGAAAAGCTTGCCCGTGGTCACGTTACGAAATGCATGCCCGTGGTCATGTCATGAAATGCTGCCTGTGGCCATGTCACAAAAAGCTGCCTGTGGCCATGTCACGAAATGCTGCACTTGGTCATGTCACGAAATGCTGCGCGGGGTCATGTTACGAAACTCTGCCCGTGGTCACGTTACGAAATGCTGCCCGTGGTTACGTTACGAAATGCATGCCTGTGGTCACGTCAAGAAATGATGCCCATTTTCACATCACGAAATGCTGCCAGTGGTCACATTACGAAATACACCCTTTGGTCACGTTACGAAATACTGCACGTGGTCACGTTACGATATGCTGCCCCTGGTCACTTTACGAAATCCTGCCTGTGGTCATGTCACGAAATGCATGCCCGTGGTCATGTCACAAAATGCAACCGTGGTCATGTCACAAAATGCAACCGTGGTCATGTCACGAAAAGCTGCCTGTGGCCATGTCACAAAATGCTGCCCTTGGTCACATTACGAAATTCTGCCCGTGGTCACGTTACGAAATGCTGCCCGTGGTCATGTCATGAAATGCATGCCTGTGGTCATGTCATGAAATGCATGCCCATGGTCATGTCACGAAATGCTGCCTGTGGCCATGTCACAAAATGCTGCCCGTGGCCATGTCATGAAATGCTGCCCGTGGCCATGTTAAGAAATGCAGCCCGTGGCCATGTTACGAAATGCTACCGGTGGCCATGTGACGAATTGCATGTCCGTGGCCATGTCACAAAATAATCCCCGTGGCCATGTCACGAAATGCTGCCCGTGGCCATGTCACAAAATCCTGCCCGTGGCCTTCTCACGTAATGCTGCCCGTGGTTACGTTACGAACTGCTGCCCGTGGGCACGTTACAAAATGCTCCCCGTGGCCATGTCAAGAAATGCTGCCCGTGGCCATGTCACAAAATCCTGCCCGTGGCCATCTCACGTAATGCTGCCCATGGTTACATTACGAACTGCTGCCCGTGGGCACGTTACAAAATGCTGCCCCTGGTCATGTCACGAAATGCATGCCCGTGGTCATGTCATGAAATGCATGCCCGTGGCCATGTCATGAATTGCATGCCCGTGGCAATCTCACGTAATGCTGCCCGTGGCCATGTCATGAAATGCATGCCCTTGGCCATGTCATGAAATGCTTGCCCGTGGCCACGTCACGAAATGCTGCCCGTGGCCATGTCACGAAATGCTGCCCGTGGCCATGTAACGAAATGCTGCCCGTGGTCATGTCACAAAATGCATGTCTGTAGTCATGTCACGAAATGCATGCCCGTGGTGATGTCACGAAATGCATGGCTGTGGTCATGTCACGAAATGCATGCCTGTGGTGATGTCACGAAATGCATGGCTGTGGTCATGTCACAAAATTCTGCCTGTGGTCACGTTACGAAATGCTGCCCGTGGTCATGTCAAGAAATGCATGCCTGTGGTCATGTCATGAAATGCATGATGGTCATGTCACGAAATGCTGCCTGTGGTCATGTCACAAAATGCTGCCCGTGGCCATGTTACGAAATGCAGCCCGTGGCCATGTTACGAAATGCTACCGGTGGCCATGTGACGAATTGCATGTCCGTGGCCATGTCACAAAATAATCCCTGTGGCCATGTCACAAAATGCTGCCCGTGGCCATGTCACAAAATCCTGCCCGTGGCCTTCTCACGTAATGCTGCCCGTGGTTACGTTACGAACTGCTGCCCGTGGGCACGTTACAAAATGCATGCCCTTGGCCATGTTACGAAATGCTGCCCGTGGCCATGTCACGAATTGCATGCCCGTGGACATATCACAAAATGCTCCCTATGGCCATGTCACGAAATGCTGCCCGTGGCCATGTCACAAAATCCTGCCCGTGGCCATCTCACGTAATGCTGCCCGTGGTTACGTTACGAACTGCTGCCCATGGGCACTTTACAAAATCCTGCCCGTGGCCATCTCACGTAATGCTGCCCATGGTTACGTTACGAACTGCTGCCCATGGGCACTTTACAAAATGCTGCCCTTGGTCATGTCACGAAATGCATGCCCGTGGTCATGTCATGAAATGCATGCCCTTGGCCATGTCATGAAATGTATGCCCGTGGCCATGTCACGAAATGCTGCCCGTGGTCATGTCATGAAATGCATGTCCATAGTCATGTCACGAAATGCATGCCCGTGGTGATGTCATGAAATGCATGGCTGTGGTCATGTCACGAAATGCTGCCCGTGGCCATGTCACGAAAAGCTGCCTGTGGCCATGTCACGAAATGCTGCCCTTGGTCATGTCACGAAATGCATGCCCGTGGTCATGTCATGAAATGCATGCCCTTGGCCATGTCATGAAATGTATGCCCGTGGCCATGTCACGAAATGCTGCCCGTGGTCATGTCATGAAATGCATGCCCGTGGTGATGTCATGAAATGCATGGCTGTGGTCATGTCACGAAATGCTGCCCGTGGCCATGTCACAAAAAGCTGCCTGTGGCCATGTCACGAAATGCTGCCCTTGGTCACGTTACGAAATGCTCCCCGTGGTCACATTACGAAATGCTGCCTGTGGCCATGTCACGAAAAGCTGCCTCTGGCCATGTCACGAAATGCTGCGCGGGGTCATGTTACGAAATGCTGCGCGGGGTCATGTTACGAAATTCTGCCCGTGGTCACGTTACGAAAAGCTTGCCCGTGGTCACGTCACGAAATGCATGCCCGTGGTCATGTCATGAAATGCATGCCAATGGTAATGTCACGAAATGCTGCCTGTGGCCATGTCACAAAATGCTGCCCATGGCCATGTCACGAATTGCATGCCTGTGGACATGTCACAAAATGCTCCCCGTTTCCATGTCACGAAATGCTGCCCGTGGCCATCTCACAAAATCTTGCCCGTGGCCATCTCACGTAATGCTGCCCGTGGTTACGTTACGAACTGCTGCCCATGGGCACGTTACAAAATGCTGCCCCTGGTCATGTCACGAAATGCATGCCCGTGGCCATGTGATGAAATGCATGCCCGTGGCCATGTAACGAAATGCTGCCCATTGTCATGACACGAAATGCATGCCTGTGGCCATGTCACGAAATGCTGCACTTGGTCATGTCACGAAATGCTGCGCGGGGTCATGTTACGAAACTCTGCCCGTGGTCACGTTACGAAATGCTGCCCGTGGTTACGTTACGAAATGCATGCCTGTGGTCACGTCAAGAAATGATGCCCATTTTCACATCATGAAATGCTGCCAGTGGTCACATTACGAAATACACCCCTTGGTCATGTCACGAAATGCATGCCCGTGGTCATGTCATGAAATGCATGCCCTTGGCCATGTCATGAAATGTATGCCCGTGGCCATGTCACGAAATGCTGCCCGTGGTCATGTCATGAAATGCATGTCCGTAGTCATGTCACGAAATGCATGCCCGTGGTGATGTCATGAAATGCATGGCTGTGGTCATGTCACGAAATGCTGCCCGTGGCCATGTCACAAAAAGCTGCCTGGCCATGTCACGAAATGCTGCCCTTGGTCACGTTACGAAATGCTCCCCGTGATCACATTACGAAATGCTGCCTGTGGCCATGTCACGAAAAGCTGCCTCTGGCCATGTCACGAAATGCTGCGCGGGGTCATGTTACGAAATGCTGCGCGGGGTCATGTTACGAAATTCTGCCCGTGGTCACGTTACGAAAAGCTTGCCCGTGGTCACGTCACGAAATGCATGCCCGTGGTCATGTCATGAAATGCATGCCAATGGTAATGTCACGAACTGCTGCCTGTGGCCATGTCACAAAATGCTGCCCATGGCCATGTCACGAATTGCATGCCTGTGGACATGTCACAATATGCTCCCAGTTTCCATGTCACGAAATGCTGCCCGTGGCCATCTCACAAAATCTTGCCCGTGGCCATCTCACGTAATGCTGCCCGTGGTTACGTTACGAACTGCTGCCCATGGGCACGTTACAAAATGCTGCCCCTGGTAATGTCACGAAATGCATGCCCGTGGCCATGTGATGAAATGCATGCCCGTGGCCATGTAACGAAATGCTGCCCATGGTCATGACACGAAATGCATGGCTGTGGTCATGTCACAAATTGCTGCCCGTGGCCATGTCACGAAAAGCTGCCTGTGGCCATGTCACGAAATGCTGCCTTTGGTCATGTTACAAAATGCTCCCGGTGGTCACGTTACGAAATGCTGCCTGTGGCCATGTCACAAAAAGCTGCCTGTGGCCATGTCACGAAATGCTGCACTTGGTCATGTCACGAAATGCTGCGCGGGGTCATGTTACGAAACTCTGCCCGTGGTCACGTTACGAAATGCTGCCCGTGGTCATGTCAAGAAATGCATGCCTGTGGTCATGTCATGAAATGCATGCCCATGGTCATGTCACGAAATGCTGCCTGTGGCCATGTCACAAAATGCTGCCCGTGGCCATGTCATGAAATGCTGCCTGTGGCCATGTCACGAAATGCTGCGCGGGGTCATGTTACGAAATGCTGCGCGGGGTCATGTCACAAAATGATGCCCGTGGTCACGTTACGAAAAGCTTGCCCGTGGTCACGTCACGAAATGCATGCCCGTGGTCATGTCATGAAATGCATGCCAATGGTAATGTCACGAAATGCTGCCTGTGGCCATGTCACAAAAAGCTGCCTGTGGCCATGTCACGAAATGCTGCACTTGGTCATGTCACGAAATGCTGCGCGGGGTCATGTTACGAAACTCTGCCCGTGGTCACTTACGAAATGCTGCCCGTGGTTACGTTACGAAATGCATGCCTGTGGTCACGTCAAGAAATGATGCCCATTTTCACATCACGAAATGCTGCCAGTGGTCACATTACGAAATACACCCTTTGGTCACGTTACGAAATACTGCACGTGGTCACGTTACGATATGCTGCCCCTGGTCACGTTACGAAATCCTGCCTGTGGTCATGTCACGAAATGCATGCCCGTGGTCATGTCACAAAATGCAACCGTGGTCATGTCACAAAATGCAACCGTGGTCATGTCAAGAAAAGCTGCCTGTGGCCATGTCACAAAATGCTGCCCTTGGTCACATTACGAAATTCTGCCCGTGGTCACGTTACGAAATGCTGCCCGTGGTCATGTCAAGAAATGCATGCCTGTGGTCATGTCATGAAATGCATGCCCATGGTCATGTCACGAAATGCTGCCTGTGGCCATGTCACAAAATACTGCCCGTGGCCATGTCATGAAATGCTGCCCGTGGCCATGTTACGAAATGCAGCCCGTGGCCATGTTACGAAATGCTACCGGTGGCCATGTGACGAATTGCATGTCCGTGGCCATGTCACAAAATAATCCCCGTGGCCATGTCACGAAATGCTGCCCGTGGCCATGTCACAAAATCCTGCCCGTGGCCTTCTCACGTAATGCTGCCCGTGGTTACGTTACGAACTGCTGCCCGTGGGCACGTTACAAAATGCATGCCCTTGGCCATGTTACGAAATGCTGCCCGTGGCCATATCACGAATTGCATGCCCGTGGACATATCACAAAATGCTCCCTATGGCCATGTCACGAAATGCTGCCCATGGCCATGTCACAAAATCCTGCCCGTGGCCATCTCACGTAATGCTGCCCGTGGTTACGTTACGAACTGCTGCCCATGGGCACTTTACAAAATGCTGCCCTTGGTCATGTCACGAAATGCATGCTCGTGGTCATGTCATGAAATGTATGCCCTTGGCCATGTCATGAAATGTATGCCCGTGGCCATGTCACGAAATGCATGCCCGTGGTCATGTCATGAAATGCATGTCTGTAGTCATGTCACGAAATGCATGCCCGTGGTGATGTCATGAAATGCATGGCTGTGGTCATGTCACGAAATGCTGCCCTTGGTCACGTTACGAAATGCTCCCCGTGGTCACATTACGAAATGCTGCCTGTGGCCATGTCACGAAAAGCTGCCTCTGGCCATGTCACGAAATGCTGCGCGGGGTCATGTTACGAAATGCTGCGCGGGGTCATGTTACGAAATTCTGCCCGTGGTCACGTTACGAAAAGCTTGCCCGTGGTCACGTCACGAAATGCATGCCTGTGGTCATGTCATGAAATGCATGCCAATGGTAATGTCACGAAATGCTGCCTGTGGCCATGTCACAAAATGCTGCCCGTGGCCATGTCACGAATTGCATGCCTGTGGACATGTCACAAAATGCTCCCCGTTTCCATGTCACGAAATGCTGCCCGTGGCCATCTCACAAAATATTGCCCGTGGCCATCTCACGTAATGCTGCCCGTGGTTACGTTACGAACTG
The DNA here is from genome assembly GCF_902713425.1 of Acipenser ruthenus. Classification (NCBI taxonomy): domain Eukaryota; kingdom Metazoa; phylum Chordata; class Actinopteri; order Acipenseriformes; family Acipenseridae; genus Acipenser; species Acipenser ruthenus. Next base: position 4,228,163 of record NC_081225.1, on the reverse strand, counting down.
CTGCCCATGGACACGTTACAAAATGCTGCCCCTGGTCATGTCACGAAATGCATGCCCGTGGCCATGTGATGAAAAGCATGCCCATGGCCATGTAACGAAATGCTGCCCATGGTCATGACACGAAATGCATGGCTGTGGTCATGTCACAAATTGCTGCCCGTGGCCATGTCACGAAAACCTGCCTGTGGCCATGTCACGAAATGCTGCCTTTGGTCGTGTTACAAAATGCTCCCGGTGGTCACGTTACGAAATGCTGCCTGTGGCCATGTCACAAAAAGCTGCCTGTGGCCATGTCACGAAATGCTGCACTTGGTCATGTCACGAAATGCTGCGCGGGGTCATGTTACGAAACTCTGCCCGTGGTCACGTTACGAAATGCTGCCCGTGGTTACGTTACGAAATGCATGCCTGTGGTCACGTCAAGAAATGATGCCCATTTTCACATCACGAAATGCTGCCAGTGGTCACATTACGAAATACACCCTTTGGTCACGTTACGAAATACTGCACGTGGTCACGTTACGATATGCTGCCCCTGGTCACATTACGAAATCCTGCCTGTGGTCATGTCACGCAATGCATGCCCGTGGTCATGTCACAAAATGCAAAAGTGGTCATGTCACAAAATGCAACCGTGGTCATGTCACGAAAAGCTGCCTGTGGCCATGTCACAAAATGCTGCCCTTGGTCACATTACGAAATGCTGCAAATGGCCATGTAACGAAATGCTGCCTGTGTTCATGTCACGAAATGCTGCCCGTGGCCATGTCACGAAATGCTGCCCATGGCCATGTCACGAAATGCTGCCCGTGGTCATGTTACGAAATGCTACCCGTGGCCACGTTACAAAATGCTGCCCCTGGTGACGTCATGAAATGCATAACCGTGGTCAGGTCATGAAAATCATGCCCTTGGCCTTGTCAAGAAATGCTGCCTGTGGCCATGTCACGAAATGATGCCCGAGGCCATGTCACGAAATGCTTCCCGTGGCCATGTCACGATATGCTGCCCGTGGCCATCTCACGAAATGTTGCCCGTGGCCATGTCACGAAATGCTTCCCGTGGTCATGTCACGGAATGCTGCCTGTGGCCAAGTCACGAAATGCTGCCCATGGCCATGTCACGAAATTTTACCCATGGCCATGTCACGAAATGCTGCCTGTGGCCATGTCACAAAATGCTGCCCGTGGCGATGTCGCGAAATGCTGCCCGTGGCCATGTTACAAAATGCAGCCTGTGGCCATGTTACGAAATGCTGCCCTTGGCCATGTCACGAATTGCATGCCTGTGGACATGTCACAAAATGCTCCCCGTGGCCATGTCACAAAATGCTGCCCGTGGCCATCTCATAAAATCCTGCCCGTGGCCATCTCATGTAATGCTGCCCGTGGTTACGTTACGAACTGCTGCCCGTGGGTACGTTACAAAATGCTACCCCTGGTCATGTCACGAAATGCATGCCCGTGGTCATGTCATGAAATGCATGCCCGTGGTCAGGTCATGAAAATCATGCCCTTGGCCTTGTCAAGAAATGCTGCCCGTGTCCATGTCACGAAATGATGCCCGAGGCGATGTCATGAAATGCTTCCCGTGGCCATGTCACAAAATGCTGCCCGTGGCCATGTCACGAAATGTTGCCCGTGGCCATGTCACGAAATGCTTCCCGTGGTCATGTCACGGAATGCTGCCTGTGGCCAAGTCACGAAATGCTGCCCATGGCCATGTCACGAAATGGTACCAATGGACATGCCACGAAATGCTGCCTGTGGCCATGTCACAAAATGCTGCCCGTGGCGATGTCGCGAAATGCTGCCCGTGGCCATGTTACGAAATGCAGCCCGTGGCCATGTTACAAAGTGCTGCCTGTGGTCTTGTCACGAATTGCATGCCTGTGGACATGTCACAAAATGCTCCCTGTGGTCATGTCACGAAATGGTGCCCGTGGCCATGTCACAAAATCCTGCCCGTGGCCATCTCACGTAATGCTGCCTGTGGTTACGTTACGAACTGCTGCCCGTGGGCACGTTACAAAATGCTGCCCGTGGTCATGTCACGAAATGCATGCCCATGGTCATGTCATGAAATGCATGCCCGTGGCCATGTCATGAAATGCATGCCCGTGGCAATCTCACGTAATGATGCCCGTGGTTACATTACGAACTGCTGCCCGTGGGCACGTTACAAAATGCTGCCCTTGGTCATGTCACGAAATGCATGCCTGTGGTCATGTCATGAAATGCATGCCCTTGGCCATGTCATGAAATGCATGCCCGTGGCCACGTCACAAAATGCTGCCCGTGGCCATGTCACGAAATGCTGCCCGTGGCCATGTAACGAAATGCTGCCCGTGGTCATGTCACGAAATGCATGTCTGTTGTCATGCCACGAAATGCATGCCCGTGGTGATGTCACGAAATGCATGGCTGTGGTCATGTCACGAAATGCATGCCTGTGGTGATGTCACGAAATGCATGGCTGTGGTCATGTCACGAAATTCTGCCCGTGGTCACGTTACGAAATGCTGCCCGTGGTCACGTCAAGAAATGCATGCCTGTGGTCATGTCATGAAATGCATGCCCACGGTCATGTCACGAAATGCTGCCCGTGGCCATGTTACCAAATGCAGCCGGTGGCCATGTTACGAAATGCTGTCTGTGGCCATGTCACGAATTGCATGCCTGTGGCCATGTCACAAAATGCTCCCAGTGGCCATGTCACGAAATGCTGCCCGTGGCCATGTCACAAAATCCTGCCCGTGGCCATCTCACGTAAAGCTGCCCTTGGTTACGTTATGAACTGCTGCCCGTTGGCACGTTACAAAATGCTGCCCTTGGTCATGTCACAAAATGCATGCCTGTGGTCATGTCATGAAATGCATGCCCTTGGCCATGTCACGAAATGTATGCCCGTGGTGATGTCATGTAATGCTGCCCGTGGTTACGTTACGAACTGCTGCCCGTGGGCACGTTACAAAATGCTGCCCTTGGCCATGTCACAAAATGCATGCCTGTGGTCATGTCATGAAATGCATGCCCTTGGCCATGTCATGAAATGCATGCCCGTGGCAATCTCACATAATGCTGCCCGTGGTTACGTTACGAACTGCTGCCCGTGGGCACGTTACAAAATGCTGTCCTTGGTCATGTTACAAAATGCTGCCCCTGGTCATGTCACGAAATGCATGCCCGTGGCCATGTGATGAAATGCATGCCCGTGGCCATGTAACGAAATGCTGCCCATGGTCATGACACGAAATGCATGCCTGTGGCCATGTCACGAAATGCTGCACTTGGTCATGTCACGAAATGCTGCGCGGGGTCATGTTACGAAACTCTGCCCGTGGTCACGTTACGAAATGCTGCCCGTGGTTACGTTACGAAATGCATGCCTGTGGACATGTCACAATATGCTCCCCGTTTCCATGTCACGAAATGCTGCCCGTGGCCATCTCACAAAATCTTGCCCGTGGCCATCTCACGTAATGCTGCCCGTGGTTACGTTACGAACTGCTGCCCATGGGCACGTTACAAAATGCTGCCCCTGGTAATGTCACGAAATGCATGCCCGTGGCCATGTGATGAAATGCATGCCCGTGGCCATGTAACGAAATGCTGCCCATGGTCATGACACGAAATGCATGGCTGTGGTCATGTCACAAATTGCTGCCCGTGGCCATGTCACGAAAAGCTGCCTGTGGCCATGTCACGAAATGCTGCCTTTGGTCATGTTACAAAATGCTCCCGGTGGTCACGTTACGAAATGCTGCCTGTGGCCGTGTCACAAAAAGCTGCCTGTGGCCATGTCACGAAATGCTGCACTTGGTCATGTCACGAAATGCTGCGCGGGGTCATGTTACGAAACTCTGCCCGTGGTCACGTTACGAAATGCTGCCCGTGGTCATGTCAAGAAATGCATGCCTGTGGTCATGTCATGAAATGCATGCCCATGGTCATGTCACGAAATGCTGCCTGTGGCCATGTCACAAAATGCTGCCCGTGGCCATGTCATGAAATGCTGCCTGTGGCCATGTCACGAAATGCTGCGCGGGGTCATGTTACGAAATGCTGCGCGGGGTCATGTTACGAAATTCTGCCCGTGGTCACGTTACGAAAAGCTTGCCCGTGGTCACGTCACGAAATGCATGCCCGTGGTCATGTCATGAAATGCATGCCAATGGTAATGTCACGAAATGCTGCCTGTGGCCATGTCACAAAAAGCTGCCTGTGGCCATGTCACGAAATGCTGCACTTGGTCATGTCACGAAATGCTGCGCGGGGTCATGTTACGAAACTCTGCCCGTGGTCACTTACGAAATGCTGCCCGTGGTTACGTTACGAAATGCATGCCTGTGGTCACGTCAAGAAATGATGCCCATTTTCACATCACGAAATGCTGCCAGTGGTCACATTACGAAATACACCCTTTGGTCACGTTACGAAATACTGCACGTGGTCACGTTACGATATGCTGCCCCTGGTCACGTTACGAAATCCTGCCTGTGGTCATGTCACGAAATGCATGCCCGTGGTCATGTCACAAAATGCAACCGTGGTCATGTCACAAAATGCAACCGTGGTCATGTCAAGAAAAGCTGCCTGTGGCCATGTCACAAAATGCTGCCCTTGGTCACATTACGAAATTCTGCCCGTGGTCACGTTACGAAATGCTGCCCGTGGATATGTCAAGAAATGCATGCCTGTGGTCATGTCATGAAATGCATGCCCATGGTCATGTCACGAAATGCTGCCTGTGGCCATGTCACAAAATACTGCCCGTGGCCATGTCATGAAATGCTGCCCGTGGCCATGTTACGAAATGCAGCCCGTGGCCATGTTACGAAATGCTACCGGTGGCCATGTGACGAATTGCATGTCCGTGGCCATGTCACAAAATAATCCCCGTGGCCATGTCACGAAATGCTGCCCGTGGCCATGTCACAAAATCCTGCCCGTGGCCTTCTCACGTAATGCTGCCCGTGGTTACGTTACGAACTGCTGCCCGTGGGCACGTTACAAAATGCATGCCCTTGGCCATGTTACGAAATGCTGCCCGTGGCCATGTCACGAATTGCATGCCCGTGGACATATCACAAAATGCTCCCTATGGCCATGTCACGAAATGCTGCCCATGGCCATGTCACAAAATCCTGCCCGTGGCCATCTCACGTAATGCTGCCCGTGGTTACGTTACGAACTGCTGCCCATGGGCACTTTACAAAATGCTGCCCTTGGTCATGTCACGAAATGCATGCTCGTGGTCATGTCATGAAATGTATGCCCTTGGCCATGTCATGAAATGTATGCCCGTGGCCATGTCACGAAATGCTGCCCGTGGTCATGTCATGAAATGCATGTCTGTAGTCATGTCACGAAATGCATGCCCGTGGTGATGTCATGAAATGCATGGCTGTGGTCATGTCATGAAATGCTGCCCGTGGCCATGTCACTAAAAGCTGCCTGTGGCCATGTCACGAAATGCTGCCCTTGGTCACGTTACGAAATGCTCCCCGTGGTCACATTACGAAATGCTGCCTGTGGCCATGTCACGAAAAGCTGCCTCTGGCCATGTCACGAAATGCTGCGCGGGGTCATGTTACGAAATGCTGCGCGGGGTCATGTTACGAAATTCTGCCCGTGGTCACGTTACGAAAAGCTTGCCCGTGGTCACGTCACGAAATGCATGCCTGTGGTCATGTCATGAAATGCATGCCAATGGTAATGTCACGAAATGCTGCCTGTGGCCAAGTCACAAAATGCTGCCCGTGGCCATGTCACGAATTGCATGCCTGTGGACATGTCACAAAATGCTCCCCGTTTCCATGTCACGAAATGCTGCCCGTGGCCATCTCACAAAATATTGCCCGTGGCCATCTCACGTAATGCTGCCCGTGGTTACGTTACGAACTGCTGCCCATGGACACGTTACAAAATGCTGCCCCTGGTCATGTCACGAAATGCATGCCCGTGGCCATGTGATGAAAAGCATGCCCATGGCCATGTAACGAAATGCTGCCCATGGTCATGACACGAAATGCATGGCTGTGGTCATGTCACAAATTGCTGCCCGTGGCCATGTCACGAAAAGCTGCCTGTGGCCATGTCACGAAATGCTGCCTTTGGTCTGAAACAGAGGTTTGGTATGAAACAGAGACTAACAGAAGTAGATTGGAGTAAAATAGAGAAAACATCCACAGAAAAAGGGTGGCTGTTTTTTAAAAATGTAGTACTAGAGGCACAAAACAATTACATCCCAAAAGTAGACAAATCTAAATCTAAAACAAAATGGCCAAAATGGTTTAATAGATCAATTAAAAAAAATATTCAGCGAAAAAAGGCACTTTACAGAGCGTTTAAAAGGGACCAAAAACAAAGCACACAGAAAGAGTACTTGGAACTGCAAACACAAGTCAAAAAGGAAGTTAGAAAGGCCAAGAGAGAGATAGAAATCAATATTGCTAAGGGGGCTAAAACCAATTCCAAAATGTTTTTCCAATATTATAACAGCAAGAGAACATTCAAAGAGGAGGTTAAATGTCTAAGAGACACAAATGGCAAAATCATAGATGAAGAAAAAAAAATAGCAAATATATTAAATGATTACTTTTCACAGGTTTTTACAAAGGAGGACACGGACAACATGCCCCACATGTCGACCTGTTCCTATCCAGTTTTAAATAACTTTAGCATAACAGAGGCAGAAGTGTTAAAGGGACTAGGAGCTCTTAAAATAAACAAATCCCCTGGGCCGGATGAGATCCTCCCAATAGTACTCAAAGAAATGAAAGAAGTTATTTACAAACCGCTAACCAAGATCATGCAACAGTCTCTTGACACAGGGGTTGTACCAACAGACTGGAAAATAGCAAATGTAATACCAATCCACAAAAAGGGAGACAAAACCGAACCAGGTAACTACAGACCAATAAGCCTGACTTCTATTATATGTAAACTTATGGAAACTATAATAAGATCCAAAATGGAAAATTACTTATATGGTAACAATATCCTGGGAGACAGCCAGCATGGTTTTAGGAAAGGGAGATCATGTCTAACTAACCTACTTGACTTTTTTGAGGATGCAACATTGAAAATGGATAACTGCAAAGCATACGACATGGTTTATTTAGATTTCCAGAAAGCATTTGACAAAGTCCTGCATAAAAGATTAATTCTCAAACTGAACGCAGTAGGGATTCAAGGAAATGCATGCACATGGATTAGGGAGTGGTTAACAGGTAGAAAACAGAAAGTACTGATTAGAGGAGAAACCTCGAAATGGAGTGAGGTAACCAGTGGTGTACCACAGGGATCAGTATTAGGTCCTCTGCTATTCCTAATCTACATTAATGATTTAGACTCTGATATAGTAAGCAAACTCGTTAAATTTGCAGACGACACAAAAATAGGAGGAGTGGCAGACACTGTTGAAGCAGCAAAGGTCATTCAAAATGATCTAGACAGCATTCAAAATTGGGCAGACACATGGCAAATGAAATTTAATAGAGAAAAGTGTAAAGTATTGCATGCGGGCAATAAAAATGTGCATTATAAATATCATATGGGAGATAGTGAAATTGAAGAAGGGAACTATGAAAAAGACCTAGGAGTTTATGTTGACTCAGAAATGTCTTCATCTAGACAATGTGGGGAAGCTATAAAAAAGGCTAACAAGATGCTTGGATATATTGTGAGAAGTGTTGAATTTAAATCAAGGGAAGTAATGTTAAAACTCTACAATGCATTAGTAAGACCTCACCTAGAATATTGTGTTCAGTTCTGGTCACCTCGTTACAAAAAGGATATTGCTGCTCTAGAAAGAGTGCAAAGAAGAGCAACCAGAATTATCCCAGGTTTAAAAGGCATGTCGTATGCAGACAGGCTAAAAGAATTGAATCTATTCAGTCTTGAACAAAGAAGACTACGCGGCGATCTGATTCAAACATTCAAAATCCTAAAAGGTATAGACAATGTCAACCCGGGGGACTTCTTTGACTTGAAAAAAGAAAAAAGGACCAGGGGTCATAAATGGAGATTAGATAAAGGGGCATTCAGAACAGAAAATAGGAGGCACTTTTTTACACAGAGAATTGTGAGGGTCTGGAACCAACTCCCCAGTAATGTTGTTGAAGCTGACACCCTGGGATCCTTCAAGAAGCTGCTTGATGAGATTCTGGGATCAATAAGCTACTAACAACCAAACGAGCAAGATGGGCTGAATGGCCTCCTCTCGTTTGTAAACTTTCTTATGTTCTTATGTTCTTATGTTCTTACAAAATGCTCCCGGTGGTCACGTTACGAAATGCTGCCTGTGGCCATGTCACAAAAAGCTGCCTGTGGCCATGTCACGAAATGCTGCACTTGGTCATGTCACGAAATGCTGCGCGGGGTCATGTTACGAAACTCTGCCCGTGGTCACGTTACGAAATGCTGCCCGTGGTTACGTTACGAAATGCATGCCTGTGGTCACGTCAAGAAATGATGCCCATTTTCACATCACGAAATGCTGCCAGTGGTCACATTACGAAATACACCCTTTGGTCACGTTACGAAATACTGCAGGTGGTCACGTTACGATATGCTGCCCCTGGTCACATTACGAAATCCTGCCTGTGGTCATGTCACGCAATGCATGCCCGTGGTCATGTCACAAAATGCAAAAGTGGTCATGTCACAAAATGCAACCGTGGTCATGTCACGAAAAGCTGCCTGTGGCCATGTCACAAAATGCTGCCCTTGGTCACATTACGAAATTCTGCCAGTGGTCACGTTACGAAATGCTGCCCGTGGTCATGTCAAGAAATGCATGCCTGTGGTCATGTCATGAAATGCATGCCCATGGTCATGTCACGAAATGCTGCCTGTGGCCATGTCACAAAATGCTGCCCGTGGCCATGTCATGAAATGTTTCCCGTGGCCATGTTACGAAATGCAGCCCGTGGCCATGTTACGAAATGCTACCGGTGGCCATGTGACGAATTGCATGTCCGTGACCATGTCACAAAATAATCCCCGTGGCCATGTCACGAAATGCTGCCCGTGGCCATGTCATAAAAATCCTGCCCGTGGCCTTATCACGTAATGCTGCCCGTGGTTACGTTATGAACTGCTGCCCGTGGGCACGTTACAAAATGCATGCCCTTGGCCATGTTACGAAATGCTGCCGTGGCCATGTCACGAATTACATGCCCGTGGACATATCACAAAATGCTCCCTATGGCCATGTCACGAAAAGCTGCCTGTGGCCATGTCACAAAATGCTGCCCTTGGTCACATTACGAAATTCTGCCCGTGGTCACGTTACGAAATACACCCTTTGGTCATGTTATGAAATACTGCTCGTGGATACGTTAAAATATGCTGCCCCTGGTCACGTTACGAAGTGCTGCCTGTGGTCATGTCACGAAATGCATGCCCGTGGTCATGTCACGAAATGCAACCGTGGTCATGTCACGAAATGCTGCCTGTGTTCATGTCACGAAATGCTGCCCGTGGCCATGTCACGAAATGCTGCCCATGGCCATGTCACGAAATGCTGCCCGTGGTCATGTTACGAAATGCTACCCGTGGCCACGTTACAAAATGCTGCCCCTGGTGACGTCATGAAATGCATAACCGTGGTCAGGTCATGAAAATCATGCCCTTGGCCTTGTCAAGAAATGCTGCCTGTGGCCATGTCACGAAATGATGCCCGAGGCCATGTCACGAAATGCTTCCCGTGGCCATGTCACGATATGCTGCCCGTGGCCATCTCACAAAATGTTGCCCGTGGCCATGTCACGAAATGCTTCCCGTGGTCATGTCACGGAATGCTGCCTGTGGCCAAGTCACGAAATGCTGCCCATGGCCATGTCACGAAATTTTACCCATGGCCATGTCACGAAATGCTGCCTGTGGCCATGTCACAAAATGCTGCCCGTGGCGATGTCGCGAAATGCTGCCCGTGGCCATGTTACAAAATGCAGCCTGTGGCCATGTTACGAAATGCTGCCCTTGGCCATGTCACGAATTGCATGCCTGTGGACATGTCACAAAATGCTCCCCGTGGCCATGTCACAAAATGCTGCCCGTGGCCATCTCATAAAATCCTGCCCGTGGCCATCTCATGTAATGCTGCCCGTGGTTACGTTACGAACTGCTGCCCGTGGGTACGTTACAAAATGCTACCCCTGGTCATGTCACGAAATGCATGCCCGTGGTCATGTCATGAAATGCATGCCCGTGGTCAGGTCATGAAAATCATGCCCTTGGCCTTGTCAAGAAATGCTGCCCGTGTCCATGTCACGAAATGATGCCCGAGGCGATGTCATGAAATGCTTCCCGTGGCCATGTCACAAAATGCTGCCCGTGGCGATGTCACGAAATGTTGCCCGTGGCCATGTCACGAAATGCTTCCCGTGGTCATGTCACGGAATGCTGCCTGTGGCCAAGTCACGAAATGCTGCCCATGGCCATGTCACGAAATGGTACCAATGGACATGCCACGAAATGCTGCCTGTGGCCATGTCACAAAATGCTGCCCGTGGCGATGTCGCGAAATGCTGCCCGTGGCCATGTTACGAAATGCAGCCCGTGGCCATGTTACAAAGTGCTGCCTGTGGTCTTGTCACGAATTGCATGCCTGTGGACATGTCACAAAATGCTCCCTGTGGTCATGTCACGAAATGGTGCCCGTGGCCATGTCACAAAATCCTGCCCGTGGCCATCTCACGTAATGCTGCCTGTGGTTACGTTACGAACTGCTGCCCGTGGGCACGTTACAAAATGCTGCCCGTGGTCATGTCACGAAATGCATGCCCATGGTCATGTCATGAAATGCATGCCCGTGGCCATGTCATGAAATGCATGCCCGTGGCAATCTCACGTAATGATGCCCGTGGTTACATTACGAACTGCTGCCCTTGGGCACGTTACAAAATGCTGCCCTTGGTCATGTCACGAAATGCATGCCTGTGGTCATGTCATGAAATGCATGCCCTTGGCCATGTCATGAAATGCATGCCCGTGGCCACGTCACAAAATGCTGCCCGTGGCCATGTCACGAAATGCTGCCCGTGGCCATGTAACGAAATGCTGCCCGTGGTCATGTCACGAAATGCATGTCTGTTGTCATGCCACGAAATGCATGCCCGTGGTGATGTCACGAAATGCATGGCTGTGGTCATGTCACGAAATGCATGCCTGTGGTGATGTCACGAAATGCATGGCTGTGGTCATGTCACGAAATTCTGCCCGTGGTCACGTTACGAAATGCTGCCCGTGGTCACGTCAAGAAATGCATGCCTGTGGTCATGTCATGAAATGCATGCCCACGGTCATGTCACGAAATGCTGCCCGTGGCCATGTTACCAAATGCAGCCGGTGGCCATGTTACGAAATGCTGTCTGTGGCCATGTCACGAATTGCATGCCTGTGGCCATGTCACAAAATGCTCCCAGTGGCCATGTCACGAAATGCTGCCCGTGGCCATGTCACAAAATCCTGCCCGTGGCCATCTCACGTAAAGCTGCCCTTGGTTACGTTATGAACTGCTGCCCGTTGGCACGTTACAAAATGCTGCCCTTGGTCATGTCACAAAATGCATGCCTGTGGTCATGTCATGAAATGCATGCCCTTGGCCATGTCACGAAATGTATGCCCGTGGTGATGTCATGTAATGCTGCCCGTGGTTACGTTACGAACTGCTGCCCGTGGGCACGTTACAAAATGCTGCCCTTGGCCATGTCACGAAATGCATGCCTGTGGTCATGTCATGAAATGCATGCCCTTGGCCATGTCATGAAATGCATGCCCGTGGCAATCTCACATAATGCTGCCCGTGGTTACGTTACGAACTGCTGCCCGTGGGCACGTTACAAAATGCTGTCCTTGGTCATGTTACAAAATGCTGCCCGTGGCCATGTCACGAAATGCTGCCCGTGGCCATGTTACGAAATGCAGCCAGTGGCCATGTTACGAAATGCTACCGGTGGCCATGTCATGAATTGCATGTCCGTGGCCATGTCACAAAATAATCCCCGTGGCCATGTCACGAAATGCTGCCCGTGGCCATGTCACAAAATCTTGCCCGTGGCCTTCTCACGTAATGCTGCCCGTGGTTACGTTACGATGTCGCGAAATGCTGCCCGTGGCCATGTTACGAAACGCTGCCCGTGGCCATGTCACCAATTGCATGCCTGTGGACATGTCACAAAATGCTCCCCGTGGCCATGTCACGAAATGCTGCCCGTGGCCATGTCACAAAATCCTGCCCGTGGCCATGTCACGAAATGCATGCCCGTGGTCATGTCATGAAATGCATGCCCGTGGCAATCTCACATAATGCTGCCCGTGGTTACGTTACGAACTGCTGCCCGTGGGCACGTTACAAAATGCTGCTTTTGGTCATGTCACGAAATGCATGCCTGTGGTCATGTCATGAATTGTATGCCCTTAGCCATGTCATGAAATGCATGCCCGTGACCACGTCACGAAATGCTGCCCGTGGCCATGTCACGAAATGCTGCCCGTGGCCATGTAACGAAATGCTGCCCGTGGTCATGTCACGAAATGCATGCCCGTGGTCATGTCTTGAAATGCATGCCCGTGGTCATGTCAAGAAATGCATGCCTGTGGTCATGTCATGAAATGCATGCCCATGGTCATGTCACGAAATGCTGCCTGTGGCCATGTTACAAAATGCTGCCGGTGGCCATGTCACGAAATGCTGCCCGTGGCCATGTTACGAAATGCAGCCAGTGGCCATGTTACGAAATGCTACCGGTGGCCATGTCATGAATTGCATGTCCGTGGCAATGTCACAAAATAATCCCCGTGGCCATGTCACGAAATGCTGCCCGTGGCCATGTCACAAAATCCTGCCCGTGGCCTTCTCACGTAATGCTGCCCGTGGTTACGTTACGATGTCGCGAAATGCTGCCCGTGGCCATGTTACGAAATGCTGCCCGTGGCCATGTCACCAATTGCATGCCTGTGGACATGTCACAAAATGCTCCCCGTGGCCATGTCACGAAATGCTGCCCGTGGCCATGTCACAAAATCCTGCCCGTGGCCATGTCACGAAATGCATGCCCGTGGTCATGTCATGAAATGCATGCCCGTGGCAATCTCACATAATGCTGCCCGTGGTTACGTTACGAACTGCTGCCCGTGGGCACGTTACAAAATGCTGCTTTTGGTCATGTCACGAAATGCATGCCTGTGGTCATGTCATGAATTGTATGCCCTTAGCCATGTCATGAAATGCATGCCCGTGACCACGTCACGAAATGCTGCCCGTGGCCATGTCACGAAATGCTGCCCGTGGCCATGTAACGAAATGCTGCCCGTGGTCATGTCACGAAATGCATGTCTGTAGTCATATCACGAAATGCATGCCCGTGGTGATGTCACGAAATGCATGGCTGTGGTCATGTCACGAAATTCTGCCCATGGTCACGTTACGAAATGCTGCCCGTGGTCACGTCAAGAAATGCATGCCTGTGGTCATGTCATGAAATGCATGCCCATGGTCATGTCACAAAATGCTGCCTGTGGCCATGTCACAAAATGCTGCCAGTGGCCATGTCACGAAATGCTGCCCGTGGCCATGTTGCGAAATGCAGCCCGTGGCCATGTTACGAAATGCATGCCTGTGGCCATGTCACGAATTACATGTCCATGGCCATGTCACAAAATAATCCCCGTGGCCATGTCACGAAATGCTGCCCGTGGCCATGTCACAAAATCCTGCCCGTGGCCTTCTCACGTACTGCTGCCCGTGGTTACGTTACGAACTGCTGCCCGTGGGCACGTTACAAAATGCATGCCCTTGGCCATGTTACGAAATGCAGCCCGTGGCCATGTCACAAATTGCATGCCCGTGGACATGTCACAAAATGCTCCCCGTTGCCATGTCACGAAATGCTGCCCGTGGCCATCTCACATAATGCTGCCCGTGGTTACGTTACGAACTGCAGCCCGTCGGCACGTTACAAAATGCTGCCCTTGGTCATGTCACGAAATGCATGCCCGTGGTCATGTCATGAAATGGATGCCCTTGGCCATGTAATGAAATGCATGCCCGTGGCCATGTCACGAAATGCTGCCCATGGTCATGTCATGAAATGCATGGCTGTGGTCATGTCACGAAATGCTGCCAGTGGCCATGTCACGAAAAGATGCCTGTGGCCATGTCACAAAATGCTGCCCTTGGTCATGTTACGAAATGCTCCCCGAGGCCACGTTATGAAATGCTGCCCATGGCCATGTCATGAAAAGCTGCCTCTGGCCATGTCACGAAATGCTGCGCGGGGTCATGTTACGAAATGCTGCGTGGGGTCATGTTACGAAATTCTGCCCATGGTCACGAAGCGAAATGCATGCCTGTGGTCATGTCATGAAATGCATGCCCATGGTAATGTCATGAAATGCATGCCCATGGTAATGTCACAAAATGCTGTCTGTGGCCAAGTCACAAAATGCTGCCCGTGGCCATGTCACGAAATGTTGCCCGTGGCCATGTCACGAAATGCTTCCCGTGGTCATGTCACGTAATGCTGCCTGTGGCCAAGTCACGAAATGCTGCCCATGGCCATGTCACGAAATGGTACCCATGGACATGCCACGAAATGCTGCCTGTGGCCATGTCACAAAATGCTGCCCGTGGCGATGTCGCGAAATGCTGCCCGTGGCCATGTTACGAAATGCAGCCCGTGGCCATGTTACGAAGTGCTCCCCGTGGGATTGTCACGAATTGCATGCCTGTGGACATGTCACAAAATGCTCCCCGTGGTCATGTCACGAAATGGTGCCCGTGGCCATGTCACAAAATCCTGCCCGTGGACATCTCACGTAATGCTGCCTGTGGTTACGTTACGAACTGCTGCCCGTGGGCACGTTACAAAATGCTGCCCGTGGTCATGTCACGAAATGCATGCCCGTGGTCATGTCATGAAATGCATGCCCGTGGCCATGTCATGAAATGCATGCCCGTGGCAATCTCACGTATTGCTGCCCGTGGTTACATTACAAACTGCTGCCCGTGGGCACGTTACAAAATGCTGCCCTTGGTCATGTCAAGAAATGCATGCCCGTGGTCATGTCATGAAATGCATGCCCTTGGCCATGTGATGAAATGCATGCCCGTGGCCACGTCACAAAATGCTGCCCGTGGCCATGTCACAAAATGCTGCCCGTGGCCATGTAACGAAATGCTGCCCGTGGTCATGTCACGAAATGCATGTCTGTAGTCATGTCACGAAATGCATGCCCGTAGTGATGTCATGAAATGCATGGCTGTGGTCATGTCACGAAATGCATGCCTGTGGTGATGTCACGAAATGCATGGCTGTGGTCATGTCACGAAATTCTGCCCGTGGTCACGTTACGAAATGCTGCCCGTGGTCACGTCAAGAAATGCATGCCTGTGGTCATGTCATGAAATGCATGCCCATGGTCATGTCACGAAATGCTGCCTGTGGCCATGTCACAAAATGCTGCCCGTGGCGATGTCGCGAAATGCTGCCCGTGGCCATGTTACGAAATGCAGCCCGTGGCCATGTTACGAAATGCTGCCTGTGGCCATGTCACGAATTGCATGCCTGTGGCCATGTCACAAAATGCTCCCCGTGGCCATGTCACGAAATGCTGCCCGTGGCCATGTCACAAAATCCTGCCCGTGGCCATCTCACGTAAAGCTGCCCTTGGTTACGTTACGAACTGTTGCCCGTTGGCACATTACAAAATGCTGCCCTTGGTCATGTCACGAAATGCATGCCTGTGGTCATGTCATGAAATGGATGCCCTTGGCCATGTCATGAAATGCATGCCCATGGCCATGTCACGAAATGCTGCCCGTGGTCATGTCATGAAATGCATGGCTGTGGTCATGTCACGAAATGCTGCCAGTGGCCATGTCACGAAAAGATGCCTGTGGCCATGTCACAAAATGCTGCCCTTGGTCATGTTACGAAATGCTCCCCGTGGCCACGTTACAAAATGCTGCCCATGGCCATGTCATGAAAAGCTGCCTCTGGCCATGTCACGAAATGCTGCGCGGGGTCATGTTATGAAATGTTGCGCGGGGTCATGTTACAAAATTCTGCCCGTGGTCACGATGCGAAATGCATGCCTGTGGTCATGTCATGAAATGCATGCCCATGGTAATGTCACAAAATGCTGTCTGTGGCCAAGTCACAAAATGCTGCCCGTGGCCATGTCACGAAATGTTGCCCGTGGCCATGTCACGACATGCTTCCCGTGGTCATGTCACGGAATGCTGCCTGTGGCCAAGTCACGAAATGCTGCCCATTGCCATGTCACGAAATGGTACCCATGGACATGCCACGAAATGCTGCCTGTGGCCATGTCACAAAATGCTGCCCGTGGCGATGTCGCAAAATGCTGCCCGTGGCCATGTTACGAAATGCAGCCCGTGGCCATGTTACGAAGTGCTCCCCGTGGGATTGTCACGAATTGCATGCCTGTGGACATGTCACAAAATGCTCCCCGTGGTCATGTCACGAAATGGTGCCCGTGGCCATGTCACAAAATCCTGCCCGTGGCCATCTCACATAATGCTGCCTGTGGTTACGTTACGAACTGCTGCCCGTGGGCACGTTACAAAATGCTGCCCGTGGTCATGTCACGAAATGCATGCCCGTGGTCATGTCATGAAATGCATGCCCATGGCCATGTCATGAAATGCATGCCCGTGGCAATCTCACGTAATGCTGCCCGTGGTTACATTACGAACTGCTGCCCGTGGGAACGTTACAAAATGCTGCCCTTGGTCATGTCACGAAATGCATGCCTGTGGTCATGTCATGAAATGCATGGCCTTGGCCATGTCATGAAATGCATGCCCGTGGCCACGTCACAAAATGCTGCCCGTGGCCATGTCACGAAATGCTGCCCGTGGCCATGTAACGAAATGCTGCCCGTGGTCATGTCACGAAATGCATGTCTGTAGTCATGTCACGAAATGCATGCCCGTGGTGATGTCACGAAATGCATGGCTGTGGTCATGTCACGAAATGCATGCCTGTGGTGATGTCACGAAATGCATGGCTGTGGTCATGTCACGAAGTTCTGCCCGTGGTCACGTTACGAAATGCTGCCCGTGGTCAGGTCAAGAAATGCATGCCTGTGGTCATGTCATGAAATGCATGCCCATGGTCATGTCACGAAATGCTGCCTGTGGCCTTGTCACAAAATACTGCCCGTGGCCATGTCACGAAATGCTGCCCGTGGCCATGTTACGAAATGCAGCCCGTGGCCATGTTACGAAATGCTACCGGTTGCCATGTCACGAATTGCATGTCCGTGGCCATGTCACAAAATAATCCCCGTGGCCATGTCACGAAATGCTACCCATGGCCATGTCACAAAATCCTGCCCGTGGCCTTCTCACGTAATGCTGCCCGTGGTTACGTTACGATGTCGCGAAATGCTGCCCATGACCATGTTACGAAATGCAGCCCGTGGCCATGTTACGAAATGCTGCCCGTGGCCATGTCACCAATTGCATGCCTGTGGACATGTCACAAAATGCTCCCAGTGGCCATGTCACGAAATGCTGCCCATGGCCATGTCACAAAATCCTGCCCGTGGCAATGTCACGAAATGCATGCCCGTGGTCACGTCATGAAATGCATGCCCGTGGCAATCTCACATAATGCTGCCCGTGGTTACGTTACGACCTGCTGCCCGTGGGCACGTTACAAAATGCTGCCCTTGGTCATGTCACGAAATGCATGCCTGTGGTCACGTCACGAAATGCTGCCCGTGGCCATGTCACGAAATGCTGCCCGTGGCCATGTAACGAAATGCTGCCCATGGTCATGTCAAGAAATGCATGTCTGTAGTCATGTCACGAAATGCATGCCCGTGGTGATGTCACGAAATGCATGGCTGTGGTCATGTCACGAAATGCATGCCTGTGGTGATGTTACGAAATGCATGGCTGTGTTCATGTCACGAAATTCTGCCCGTGGTCACGTTACGAAATGCTGCCCGTGGTCACGTCAAGAAATGCATGCCTGTGGTCATGTCATGAAATGCATGCCCATGGTCATGTCACGAAATGCTGCCTGTGGCCATGTCACAAAATGCTGCCAGTGGCCATGTCACGAAATGCTGCCCGTGGCCATGTTGCGAAATGCAGCCCTTGGCCATGTTACGAAATGCTACCGGAGGCCATGTCACGAATTACATGTCCGTGGCCATGTCACAAAATAATCCCCGTGGCCATGTCACGAAATGCTACCCATGGCCATGTCACAAAATCTTGCCCGTGGCCTTCTCACGTAATGCTGCCCGTGGTTACGTTACGATGTCGCGAAATGCTGCCCGTGGCCATGTTACGAAACGCTGCCCGTGGCCATGTCACCAATTGCATGCCTGTGGACATGTCACAAAATGCTCCCCGTGGCCATGTCACGAAATGCTGCCCGTGGCCATGTCACAAAATCCTGCCCGTGGCCATGTCACGAAATGCATGCCCGTGGTCATGTCATGAAATGCATGCCCGTGGCAATCTCACATAATGCTGCCCGTGGTTACGTTACGAACTGCTGCCCGTGGGCACGTTACAAAATGCTGTCCTTGGTCATGTTACAAAATGCTGCCCGTGGCCATGTCACGAAATGCTGCCCGTGGCCATGTTACGAAATGCAGCCAGTGGCCATGTTACGAAATGCTACCGGTGGCCATGTCATGAATTGCATGTCCGTGGCCATGTCACAAAATAATCCCCGTGGCCATGTCACGAAATGCTGCCCGTGGCCATGTCACAAAATCTTGCCCGTGGCCTTCTCACGTAATGCTGCCCGTGGTTACGTTACGATGTCGCGAAATGCTGCCCGTGGCCATGTTACGAAACGCTGCCCGTGGCCATGTCACCAATTGCATGCCTGTGGACATGTCACAAAATGCTCCCCGTGGCCATGTCACGAAATGCTGCCCGTGGCCATGTCACAAAATCCTGCCCGTGGCCATGTCACGAAATGCATGCCCGTGGTCATGTCATGAAATGCATGCCCGTGGCAATCTCACATAATGCTGCCCGTGGTTACGTTACGAACTGCTGCCCGTGGGCACGTTACAAAATGCTGCTTTTGGTCATGTCACGAAATGCATGCCTGTGGTCATGTCATGAATTGTATGCCCTTAGCCATGTCATGAAATGCATGCCCGTGACCACGTCACGATATGCTGCCCGTGGCCATGTCACGAAATGCTGCCCGTGGCCATGTAACGAAATGCTGCCCGTGGTCATGTCACGAAATGCATGCCCGTGGTCATGTCTTGAAATGCATGCCCGTGGTCATGTCAAGAAATGCATGCCTGTGGTCATGTCATGAAATGCATGCCCATGGTCATGTCACGAAATGCTGCCTGTGGCCATGTTACAAAATGCTGCCGGTGGCCATGTCACGAAATGCTGCCCGTGGCCATGTTACGAAATGCAGCCAGTGGCCATGTTACGAAATGCTACCGGTGGCCATGTCATGAATTGCATGTCCGTGGCAATGTCACAAAATAATCCCTGTGGCCATGTCACGAAATGCTGCCCGTGGCCATGTCACAAAATCCTGCCCATGGCCTTCTCACGTAATGCTGCCCGTGGTTACGTTACGATGTCGCGAAATGCTGCCCGTGGCCATGTTACGAAATGCTGCCCGTGGCCATGTCACCAATTGCATGCCTGTGGACATGTCACAAAATGCTCCCCTTGGCCATGTCACGAAATGCTGCCCGTGGCCATGTCACAAAATCCTGCCCGTGGCCATGTCACGAAATGCATGCCCGTGGTGATGTCATGAAATGCATGCCCGTGGCAATCTCACATAATGCTGCCCGTGGTTACGTTACGAACTGCTGCCCGTGGGCACGTTACAAAATGCTGCTTTTGGTCATGTCACGAAATGCATGCCTGTGGTCATGTCATGAATTGTATGCCCTTAGCCATGTCATGAAATGCATGCCCGTGACCACGTCACGAAATGCTGCCCGTGGCCATGTCACGAAATGCTGCCCGTGGCCATGTAACGAAATGCTGCCCGTGGTCATGTCACGAAATGCATGTCTGTAGTCATATCACGAAATGCATGCCCGTGGTGATGTCACGAAATGCATGGCTGTGGTCATGTCACGAAATTCTGCCCATGGTCACGTTACGAAATGCTGCCCGTGGTCACGTCAAGAAATGCATGCCTGTGGTCATGTCATGAAATGCATGCCCATGGTCATGTCACAAAATGCTGCCTGTGGCCATGTCACAAAATGCTGCCAGTGGCCATGTCACGAAATGCTGCCCGTGGCCATGTTGCGAAATGCAGCCCGTGGCCATGTTACGAAATGCATGCCTGTGGCCATGTCACGAATTACATGTCCATGGCCATGTCACAAAATAATCCCCGTGGCCATGTCACGAAATGCTGCCCGTGGCCATGTCACAAAATCCTGCCCGTGGCCTTCTCACGTAATGCTGCCCGTGGTTACGTTACGAACTGCTGCCCGTGGGCACGTTACAAAATGCATGCCCTTGGCCATGTTACGAAATGCAGCCCGTGGCCATGTCACAAATTGCATGCCCGTGGACATGTCACAAAATGCTCCCCGTTGCCATGTCACGAAATGCTGCCCGTGGCCATCTCACATAATGCTGCCCGTGGTTACGTTACGAACTGCAGCCCGTCGGCACGTTACAAAATGCTGCCCTTGGTCATGTCACGAAATGCATGCCCGTGGTCATGTCATGAAATGGATGCCCTTGGCCATGTAATGAAATGCATGCCCGTGGCCATGTCACGAAATGCTGCCCATGGTCATGTCATGAAATGCATGGCTGTGGTCATGTCACGAAATGCTGCCAGTGGCCATGTCACGAAAAGATGCCTGTGGCCATGTCACAAAATGCTGCCCTTGGTCATGTTACGAAATGCTCCCCGAGGCCACGTTATGAAATGCTGCCCATGGCCATGTCATGAAAAGCTGCCTCTGGCCATGTCACGAAATGCTGCGCGGGGTCATGTTACGAAATGCTGCGTGGGGTCATGTTACGAAATTCTGCCCATGGTCACGAAGCGAAATGCATGCCTGTGGTCATGTCATGAAATGCATGCCCATGGTAATGTCATGAAATGCATGCCCATGGTAATGTCACAAAATGCTGTCTGTGGCCAAGTCACAAAATGCTGCCCGTGGCCATGTCACGAAATGTTGCCCGTGGCCATGTCACGAAATGCTTCCCGTGGTCATGTCACGTAATGCTGCCTGTGGCCAAGTCACGAAATGCTGCCCATGGCCATGTCACGAAATGGTACCCATGGACATGCCACGAAATGCTGCCTGTGGCCATGTCACAAAATGCTGCCCGTGGCGATGTCGCGAAATGCTGCCCGTGGCCATGTTACGAAATGCAGCCCGTGGCCATGTTACGAAGTGCTCCCCGTGGGATTGTCACGAATTGCATGCCTGTGGACATGTCACAAAATGCTCCCCGTGGTCATGTCACGAAATGGTGCCCGTGGCCATGTCACAAAATCCTGCCCGTGGCCATCTCACGTAATGCTGCCTGTGGTTACGTTACGAACTGCTGCCCGTGGGCACGTTACAAAATGCTGCCCGTGGTCATGTCACGAAATGCATGCCCGTGGTCATGTCATGAAATGCATGCCCGTGGCCATGTCATGAAATGCATGCCCGTGGCAATCTCACGTATTGCTGCCCGTGGTTACATTACAAACTGCTGCCCGTGGGCACGTTACAAAATGCTGCCCTTGGTCATGTCAAGAAATGCATGCCCGTGGTCATGTCATGAAATGCATGCCCTTGGCCATGTGATGAAATGCATGCCCGTGGCCACGTCACAAAATGCTGCCCGTGGCCATGTCACAAAATGCTGCCCGTGGCTATGTAACGAAATGCTGCCCGTGGTCATGTCACGAAATGCATGTCTGTAGTCATGTCACGAAATGCATGCCCGTAGTGATGTCATGAAATGCATGGCTGTGGTCATGTCACGAAATGCATGCCTGTGGTGATGTCACGAAATGCATGGCTGTGGTCATGTCACGAAATTCTGCCCGTGGTCACGTTACGAAATGCTGCCCGTGGTCACGTCAAGAAATGCATGCCTGTGGTCATGTCATGAAATGCATGCCCATGGTCATGTCACGAAATGCTGCCTGTGGCCATGTCACAAAATGCTGCCCGTGGCGATGTCGCGAAATGCTGCCCGTGGCCATGTTACGAAATGCAGCCCGTGGCCATGTTACGAAATGCTGCCTGTGGCCATGTCACGAATTGCATGCCTGTGGCCATGTCACAAAATAATCCCCGTGGCCATGTCACGAAATGCTGCCCGTGGCCATGTCACAAAATCCTGCCCGTGGCCATCTCACGTAAAGCTGCCCTTGGTTACGTTACGAACTGCTGCCCGTTGGCACATTACAAAATGCTGCCCTTGGTCATGTCACGAAATGCATGCCTGTGGTCATGTCATGAAATGGATGCCCTTGGCCATGTCATGAAATGCATGCCCATGGCCATGTCACGAAATGCTGCCCGTGGTCATGTCATGAAATGCATGGCTGTGGTCATGTCACGAAATGCTGCCAGTGGCCATGTCACGAAAAGATGCCTGTGGCCATGTCACAAAATGCTGCCCTTGGTCATGTTACGAAATGCTCCCCGTGGCCACGTTACAAAATGCTGCCCATGGCCATGTCATGAAAAGCTGCCTCTGGCCATGTCACGAAATGCTGCGCGGGGTCATGTTATGAAATGTTGCGCGGGGTCATGTTACGAAATTCTGCCCGTGGTCACGAAGCGAAATGCATGCCTGTGGTCATGTCATGAAATGCATGCCCATGGTAATGTCACAAAATGCTGTCTGTGGCCAAGTCACAAAATGCTGCCCGTGGCCATGTCACGAAATGTTGCCCGTGGCCATGTCACGACATGCTTCCCGTGGTCATGTCACGGAATGCTGCCTGTGGCCAAGTCACGAAATGCTGCCCATTGCCATGTCACGAAATGGTACCCATGGACATGCCACGAAATGCTGCCTGTGGCCATGTCACAAAATGCTGCCCGTGGCGATGTCGCAAAATGCTGCCCGTGGCCATGTTACGAAATGCAGCCCGTGGCCATGTTACGAAGTGCTCCCCGTGGGATTGTCACGAATTGCATGCCTGTGGACATGTCACAAAATGCTCCCCGTGGTCATGTCACGAAATGGTGCCCGTGGCCATGTCACAAAATCCTGCCCGTGGCCATCTCACGTAATGCTGCCTGTGGTTACGTTACGAACTGCTGCCCGTGGGCACGTTATAAAATGCTGCCCGTGGTCATGTCACGAAATGCATGCCCGTGGTCATGTCATGAAATGCATGCCCATGGCCATGTCATGAAATGCATGCCCGTGGCAATCTCACGTAATGCTGCCCGTGGTTACATTACGAACTGCTGCCCGTGGGAACGTTACAAAATGCTGCCCTTGGTCATGTCACGAAATGCATGCCTGTGGTGATGTCACGAAATGCATGGCTGTGGTCATGTCACGAAGTTCTGCCCGTGGTCACGTTACGAAATGCTGCCCGTGGTCAGGTCAAGAAATGCATGCCTGTGGTCATGTCATGAAATGCATGCCCATGGTCATGTCACGAAATGCTGCCTGTGGCCATGTCACAAAATACTGCCCGTGGCCATGTCACGAAATGCTGCCCGTGGCCATGTTACGAAATGCAGCCCGTGGCCATGTTACGAAATGCTACCGGTTGCCATGTCACGAATTGCATGTCCGTGGCCATGTCACAAAATAATCCCCGTGGCCATGTCACGAAATGCTACCCATGGCCATGTCACAAAATCCTGCCCGTGGCCTTCTCACGTAATGCTGCCCGTGGTTACGTTACGATGTCGCGAAATGCTGCCCATGACCATGTTACGAAATGCAGCCCGTGGCCATGTTACGAAATGCTGCCCGTGGCCATGTCACCAATTGCATGCCTGTGGACATGTCACAAAATGCTCCCAGTGGCCATGTCACGAAATGCTGCCCATGGCCATGTCACAAAATCCTGCCCGTGGCAATGTCACGAAATGCATGCCCGTGGTCACGTCATGAAATGCATGCCCGTGGCAATCTCACATAATGCTGCCCGTGGTTACGTTACGACCTGCTGCCCGTGGGCACGTTACAAAATGCTGCCCTTGGTCATGTCACGAAATGCATGCCTGTGGTCACGTCACGAAATGCTGCCCGTGGCCATGTCACGAAATGCTGCCCGTGGCCATGTAACGAAATGCTGCCCATGGTCATGTCAAGAAATGCATGTCTGTAGTCATGTCACGAAATGCATGCCCGTGGTGATGTCACGAAATGCATGGCTGTGGTCATGTCACGAAATGCATGCCTGTGGTGATGTTACGAAATGCATGGCTGTGTTCATGTCACGAAATTCTGCCCGTGGTCACGTTACGAAATGCTGCCCGTGGTCACGTCAAGAAATGCATGCCTGTGGTCATGTCATGAAATGCATGCCCATGGTCATGTCACGAAATGCTGCCTGTGGCCATGTCACAAAATGCTGCCAGTGGCCATGTCACGAAATGCTGCCCGTGGCCATGTTGCGAAATGCAGCCCTTGGCCATGTTACGAAATGCTACCGGAGGCCATGTCACGAATTACATGTCCGTGGCCATGTCACAAAATAATCCCCGTGGCCATGTCACGAAATGCTACCCATGGCCATGTCACAAAATCTTGCCCGTGGCCTTCTCACGTAATGCTGCCCGTGGTTACGTTACGATGTCGCGAAATGCTGCCCGTGGCCATGTTACGAAACGCTGCCCGTGGCCATGTCACCAATTGCATGCCTGTGGACATGTCACAAAATGCTCCCAGTGGCCATGTCACGAAATGCTGCCCATGGCCATGTCACAAAATCCTGCCCGTGGCAATGTCACGAAATGCATGCCCGTGGTCACGTCATGAAATGCATGCCCGTGGCAATCTCACATAATGCTGCCCGTGGTTACGTTACGACCTGCTGCCCGTGGGCACGTTACAAAATGCTGCCCTTGGTCATGTCACGAAATGCATGCCTGTGGTCACGTCACGAAATGCTGCCCGTGGTCATGTCACGAAATGCATGTCTGTAGTCATGTCACGAAATGCATGCCCGTGGTGATGTCACGAAATGCATGGCTGTGGTCATGTCACGAAATGCATGCCTGTGGTGATGTCACGAAATGCATGGCTGTGGTCATGTCACGAAGTTCTGCCCGTGGTCACGTTACGAAATGCTGCCCGTGGTCAGGTCAAGAAATGCATGCCTGTGGTCATGTCATGAAATGCATGCCCATGGTCATGTCACGAAATGCTGCCTGTGGCCATGTCACAAAATACTGCCCGTGGCCATGTCACGAAATGCTGCCCGTGGCCATGTTACGAAATGCAGCCCGTGGCCATGTTACGAAATGCTACCGGTTGCCATGTCACGAATTGCATGTCCGTGGCCATGTCACAAAATAATCCCTGTGGCCATGTCACGAAATGCTACCCATGGCCATGTCACAAAATCCTGCCCGTGGCCTTCTCACGTAATGCTGCCCGTGGTTACGTTACGATGTCGCGAAATGCTGCCCATGACCATGTTACGAAATGCAGCCCGTGGCCATGTTACGAAATGCTGCCCGTGGCCATGTCACGAATTGCATGCCTGTGGACATGTCACAAAATGCTCCCAGTGGCCATGTCACGAAATGCTGCCCATGGCCATGTCACAAAATCCTGCCCGTGGCAATGTCACGAAATGCATGCCCGTGGTCACGTCATGAAATGCATGCCCGTGGCAATCTCACATAATGCTGCCCGTGGTTACGTTACGACCTGCTGCCCGTGGGCACGTTACAAAATGCTGCCCTTGGTCATGTCACGAAATGCATGCCTGTGGTCACGTCACGAAATGCTGCCCGTGGCCATGTCACGAAATGCTGCCCGTGGCCATGTAACGAAATGCTGCCCATGGTCATGTCAAGAAATGCATGTCTGTAGTCATGTCACGAAATGCATGCCCGTGGTGATGTCACGAAATGCATGGCTGTGGTCATGTCACGAAATGCATGCCTGTGGTGATGTTACGAAATGCATGGCTGTGTTCATGTCACGAAATTCTGCCCGTGGTCACGTTACGAAATGCTGCCCGTGGTCACGTCAAGAAATGCATGCCTGTGGTCATGTCATGAAATGCATGCCCATGGTCATGTCACGAAATGCTGCCTGTGGCCATGTCACAAAATGCTGCCAGTGGCCATGTCACGAAATGCTGCCCGTGGCCATGTTGCGAAATGCAGCCCTTGGCCATGTTACGAAATGCTACCGGAGGCCATGTCACGAATTACATGTCCGTGGCCATGTCACAAAATAATCCCCGTGGCCATGTCACGAAATGCTACCCATGGCCATGTCACAAAATCTTGCCCGTGGCCTTCTCACGTAATGCTGCCCGTGGTTACGTTACGATGTCGCGAAATGCTGCCCGTGGCCATGTTACGAAACGCTGCCCGTGGCCATGTCACCAATTGCATGCCTGTGGACATGTCACAAAATGCTCCCAGTGGCCATGTCACGAAATGCTGCCCATGGCCATGTCACAAAATCCTGCCCGTGGCAATGTCACGAAATGCATGCCCGTGGTCACGTCATGAAATGCATGCCCGTGGCAATCTCACATAATGCTGCCCGTGGTTACGTTACGACCTGCTGCCCGTGGGCACGTTACAAAATGCTGCCCTTGGTCATGTCACGAAATGCATGCCTGTGGTCACGTCACGAAATGCTGCCCGTGGTCATGTCACGAAATGCATGCCCGTAGTGATGTCATGAAATGCATGGCTGTGGTCATGTCACGAAATGCATGCCTGTGGTGATGTCACGAAATGCATGGCTGTGGTCATGTCACGAAATTCTGCCCGTGGTCACGTTACGAAATGCTGCCCGTGGTCACGTCAAGAAATGCATGCCTGTGGTCATGTCATGAAATGCATGCCCATGGTCATGTCACGAAATGCTGCCTGTGGCCATGTCACAAAATGCTGCCCGTGGCGATGTCGCGAAATGCTGCCCGTGGCCATGTTACGAAATGCAGCCCGTGGCCATGTTACGAAATGCTGCCTGTGGCCATGTCACGAATTGCATGCCTGTGGCCATGTCACAAAATGCTCCCCGTGGCCATGTCACGAAATGCTGCCCGTGGCCATGTCACAAAATCCTGCCCGTGGCCATCTCACGTAAAGCTGCCCTTGGTTACGTTACGAACTGCTGCCCGTTGGCACATTACAAAATGCTGCCCTTGGTCATGTCACGAAATGCATGCCTGTGGTCATGTCATGAAATGGATGCCCTTGGCCATGTCATGAAATGCATGCCCATGGCCATGTCACGAAATGCTGCCCGTGGTCATGTCATGAAATGCATGGCTGTGGTCATGTCACGAAATGCTGCCAGTGGTCATGTGACGAAAAGATGCCTGTGGCCATGTCACAAAATGCTGCCCTTGGTCATGTTACGAAATGCTCCCCGTGGCCACGTTACAAAATGCTGCCCATGGCCATGTCATGAAAAGCTGCCTCTGGCCATGTCACGAAATGCTGCGCGGGGTCATGTTATGAAATGTTGCGCGGGGTCATGTTACGAAATTCTGCCCGTGGTCACGAAGCGAAATGCATGCCTATGGTCATGTCATGAAATGCATGCCCATGGTAATGTCACAAAATGCTGTCTGTGGCCAAGTCACAAAATGCTGCCCGTGGCCATGTCACGAAATGTTGCCCGTGGCCATGTCACGACATGCTTCCCGTGGTCATGTCACGGAATGCTGCCTGTGGCCAAGTCACGAAATGCTGCCCATTGCCATGTCACGAAATGGTACCCATGGACATGCCACGATATGCTGCCTGTGGCCATGTCACAAAATGCTGCCCGTGGCAATGTCGCAAAATGCTGCCCGTGGCCATGTTACGAAATGCAGCCCGTGGCCATGTTACGAAGTGCTCCCCGTGGGATTGTCACGAATTGCATGCCTGTGGACATGTCACAAAATGCTCCCCGTGGTCATGTCACGAAATGGTGCCCGTGGCCATGTCACAAAATCCTGCCCGTGGCCATCTCACGTAATGCTGCCTGTGGTTACGTTACGAACTGCTGCCCGTGGGCACGTTACAAAATGCTGCCCGTGGTCATGTCACGAAATGCATGCCCGTGGTCATGTCATGAAATGCATGCCCATGGCCATGTCATGAAATGCATGCCCGTGGCAATCTCACGTAATGCTGCCCGTGGTTACATTACGAACTGCTGCCCGTGGGAACGTTACAAAATGCTGCCCTTGGTCATGTCACGAAATGCATGCCTGTGGTGATGTCACGAAATGCATGGCTGTGGTCATGTCACGAAGTTCTGCCCGTGGTCACGTTACGAAATGCTGCCCGTGGTCAGGTCAAGAAATGCATGCCTGTGGTCATGTCATGAAATGCATGCCCATGGTCATGTCACGAAATGCTGCCTGTGGCCATGTCACAAAATACTGCCCGTGGCCATGTCACGAAATGCTGCCCGTGGCCATGTTACGAAATGCAGCCCGTGGCCATGTTACGAAATGCTACCGGTTGCCATGTCACGAATTGCATGTCCGTGGCCATGTCACAAAATAATCCCCGTGGCCATGTCACGAAATGCTACCCATGGCCATGTCACAAAATCCTGCCCGTGGCCTTCTCACGTAATGCTGCCCGTGGTTACGTTACGATGTCGCGAAATGCTGCCCATGACCATGTTACGAAATGCAGCCCGTGGCCATGTTACAAAATGCTGCCCGTGGCCATGTCACCAATTGCATGCCTGTGGACATGTCACAAAATGCTCCCAGTGGCCATGTCACGAAATGCTGCCCATGGCCATGTCACAAAATCCTGCCCGTGGCAATGTCACGAAATGCATGCCCGTGGTCACGTCATGAAATGCATGCCCGTGGCAATCTCACATAATGCTGCCCGTGGTTACGTTACGACCTGCTGCCCGTGGGCACGTTACAAAATGCTGCCCTTGGTCATGTCACGAAATGCATGCCTGTGGTCACGTCACGAAATGCTGCCCGTGGCCATGTCACGAAATGCTGCCCGTGGCCATGTAACGAAATGCTGCCCATGGTCATGTCAAGAAATGCATGTCTGTAGTCATGTCACGAAATGCATGCCCGTGGTGATGTCACGAAATGCATGGCTGTGGTCATGTCACGAAATGCATGCCTGTGCTGATGTTACGAAATGCATGGCTGTGTTCATGTCACGAAATTCTGCCCGTGGTCACGTTACGAAATGCTGCCCGTGGTCACGTCAAGAAATGCATGCCTGTGGTCATGTCATGAAATGCATGCCCATGGTCATGTCACGAAATGCTGCCTGTGGCCATGTCACAAAATGCTGCCAGTGGCCATGTCACGAAATGCTGCCCGTGGCCATGCTGCGAAATGCAGCCCTTGGCCATGTTACGAAATGCTACCGGAGGCCATGTCACGAATTACATGTCCGTGGCCATGTCACAAAATAATCCCCGTGGCCATGTCACGAAATGCTACCCATGGCCATGTCACAAAATCTTGCCCATGGCCTTCTCACGTAATGCTGCCCGTGGTTACGTTACGATGTCGCGAAATGCTGCCCGTGGCCATGTTACGAAACGCTGCCCGTGGCCATGTCACCAATTGCATGCCTGTGGACATGTCACAAAATGCTCCCAGTGGCCATGTCACGAAATGCTGCCCATGGCCATGTCACAAAATCCTGCCCGTGGCAATGTCACGAAATGCATGCCCGTGGTCACGTCATGAAATGCATGCCCGTGGCAATCTCACATAATGCTGCCCGTGGTTACGTTACGACCTGCTGCCCGTGGGCACGTTACAAAATGCTGCCCTTGGTCATGTCACGAAATGCATGCCTGTGGTCACGTCACGAAATGCTGCCCGTGGTCATGTCACGAAATGCATGCCCGTAGTGATGTCATGAAATGCATGGCTGTGGTCATGTCACGAAATGCATGCCTGTGGTGATGTCACGAAATGCATGGCTGTGGTCATGTCACGAAATTCTGCCCGTGGTCACGTTACGAAATGCTGCCCGTGGTCACGTCAAGAAATGCATGCCTGTGGTCATGTCATGAAATGCATGCCCATGGTCATGTCAGGAAATGCTGCCTGTGGCCATGTCACAAAATGCTGCCCGTGGCGATGTCGCGAAATGCTGCCCGTGGCCATGTTACGAAATGCAGCCCGTGGCCATGTTACGAAATGCTGCCTGTGGCCATGTCACGAATTGCATGCCTGTGGCCATGTCACAAAATGCTCCCCGTGGCCATGTCACGAAATGCTGCCCGTGGCCATGTCACAAAATCCTGCCCGTGGCCATCTCACGTAAAGCTGCCCTTGGTTACGTTACGAACTGCTGCCCGTTGGCACATTACAAAATGCTGCCCTTGGTCATGTCACGAAATGCATGCCTGTGGTCATGTCATGAAATGGATGCCCTTGGCCATGTCATGAAATGCATGCCCATGGCCATGTCACGAAATGCTGCCCGTGGTCATGTCATGAAATGCATGGCTGTGGTCATGTCACGAAATGCTGCCAGTGGCCATGTGACGAAAAGATGCCTGTGGCCATGTCACAAAATGCTGCCCTTGGTCATGTTACGAAATGCTCCCCGTGGCCACGTTACAAAATGCTGCCCATGGCCATGTCATGAAAAGCTGCCTCTGGCCATGTCACGAAATGCTGCGCGGGGTCATGTTATGAAATGTTGCGCGGGGTCATGTTACGAAATTCTGCCCGTGGTCACGAAGCGAAATGCATGCCTATGGTCATGTCATGAAATGCATGCCCATGGTAATGTCACAAAATGCTGTCTGTGGCCAAGTCACAAAATGCTGCCCGTGGCCATGTCACGAAATGTTGCCCGTGGCCATGTCACGACATGCTTCCCGTGGTCATGTCACGGAATGCTGCCTGTGGCCAAGTCACGAAATGCTGCCCATTGCCATGTCACGAAATGGTACCCATGGACATGCCACGAAATGCTGCCTGTGGCCATGTCACAAAATGCTGCCCGTGGCGATGTCGCAAAATGCTGCCCGTGGCCATGTTACGAAATGCAGCCCGTGGCCATGTTACGAAGTGCTCCCCGTGGGATTGTCACGAATTGCATGCCTGTGGACATGTCACAAAATGCTCCCCGTGGTCATGTCACGAAATGGTGCCCGTGGCCATGTCACAAAATCCTGCCCGTGGCCATCTCACGTAATGCTGCCTGTGGTTACGTTACGAACTGCTGCCCGTGGGCACGTTACAAAATGCTGCCCGTGGTCATGTCACGAAATGCATGCCCGTGGTCATGTCATGAAATGCATGCCCATGGCCATGTCATGAAATGCATGCCCGTGGCAATCTCACGTAATGCTGCCCGTGGTTACATTACGAACTGCTGCCCGTGGGAACGTTACAAAATGCTGCCCTTGGTCATGTCACGAAATGCATGCCTGTGGTGATGTCACGAAATGCATGGCTGTGGTCATGTCACGAAGTTCTGCCCGTGGTCACGTTACGAATTGCTGCCCGTGGTCAGGTCAAGAAATGCATGCCTGTGGTCATGTCATGAAATGCATGCCCATGGTCATGTCACGAAATGCTGCCTGTGGCCATGTCACAAAATACTGCCCGTGGCCATGTCACGAAATGCTGCCCGTGGCCATGTTACGAAATGCAGCCCGTGGCCATGTTACGAAATGCTACCGGTTGCCATGTCACGAATTGCATGTCCGTGGCCATGTCACAAAATAATCCCCGTGGCCATGTCACGAAATGCTACCCATGGCCATGTCACAAAATCCTGCCCGTGGCCTTCTCACGTAATGCTGCCCGTGGTTACGTTACGATGTCGCGAAATGCTGCCCATGACCATGTTACGAAATGCAGCCCGTGGCCATGTTACAAAATGCTGCCCGTGGCCATGTCACCAATTGCATGCCTGTGGACATGTCACAAAATGCTCCCAGTGGCCATGTCACGAAATGCTGCCCATGGCCATGTCACAAAATCCTGCCCGTGGCAATGTCACGAAATGCATGCCCGTGGTCACGTCATGAAATGCATGCCCGTGGCAATCTCACATAATGCTGCCCGTGGTTACGTTACGACCTGCTGCCCGTGGGCACGTTACAAAATGCTGCCCTTGGTCATGTCACGAAATGCATGCCTGTGGTCACGTCACGAAATGCTGCCCGTGGCCATGTCACGAAATGCTGCCCGTGGCCATGTAACGAAATGCTGCCCATGGTCATGTCAAGAAATGCATGTCTGTAGTCATGTCACGAAATGCATGCCCGTGGTGATGTCACGAAATGCATGGCTGTGGTCATGTCACGAAATGCATGCCTGTGGTGATGTTACGAAATGCATGGCTGTGTTCATGTCACGAAATTCTGCCCGTGGTCACGTTACGAAATGCTGCCCGTGGTCACGTCAAGAAATGCATGCCTGTGGTCATGTCATGAAATGCATGCCCATGGTCATGTCACGAAATGC
Organism: Acipenser ruthenus; assembly: GCF_902713425.1. Lineage (NCBI taxonomy): Eukaryota > Metazoa > Chordata > Actinopteri > Acipenseriformes > Acipenseridae > Acipenser > Acipenser ruthenus. Next base: position 4,195,540 of record NC_081225.1, on the reverse strand, counting down.
TGCCTGTGGCCATGTCACAAAATGCTGCCAGTGGCCATGTCACGAAATGCTGCCCGTGGCCATGTTGCGAAATGCAGCCCTTGGCCATGTTACGAAATGCTACCGGAGGCCATGTCACGAATTACATGTCCGTGGCCATGTCACAAAATAATCCCCGTGGCCATGTCACGAAATGCTGCCCGTGGCCATTTCACAAAATCCTGCCCGTGGCCTTCTCACGTAATGCTGCCCGTGGTTACGTTACGAACTGCTGCCCGTGGGCACGTTACAAAATGCATGCCCTTGGCCATGTTACGAAATGCAGCCCGTGGCCATGTCACGAATTGCATGCCCGTGGACATGTCACAAAATGCTCCCCGTGGCCATGTCACGAAATGCTGCCCGTGGCCATCTCACGTAATGCTGCCTGTGGTTACGTTACAAACTGCAGCCCGTGGGCACGTTACAAAATGCTGCCCTTGGTCATGTCATGAAATGCATGCCTGTGGTCATGTCATGAAATGGATGCCCTTGGCCATGTCATGAAATGCGTGCCCATGGACATGTCACGAAATGCTGCCCGTGGTCATGTCATGAAATGCATGACTGTGGTCATGTCACGAAATGCTGCCAGTGGCCATGTCACGAAAAGATGCCTGTGGCCATGTCACGAAATGCTGCCCTTGGTCATGTTACAAATGCTCCCCGTGGCCACGTTACGAAATGCTGCCCATGGCCATTTCATGAAGAGCTGCCTCTGGCCATGTCACGAAATGCTGCGCGGGGTCATGTTACGAAATGCTGCGCGGGGTCATGTTATGAAATTCTGCCCGTGGTCACGAAGCGAAATGCATGCCTGTGGTCATGTCATGAAATGCATGCCCATGGTAATGTCATGAAATGCATGCCCATGGTAATGTCACAAAATGCTGTCTGTGGCCAAGTCACAAAATGCTGCCCGTGGCCATGTTACGAAATGCAGCCCGTGGCCATGTTACAAAATGCTGCCCGTGGCCATGTCACGAATTGCATGCCTGTGGACATGTCACAAAATGCTCCCCATGGCCATCTCACAAAATCCTGCCCGTGGCCATCTCACGTAATGCTGCCTGTGGTTACGTTACGAACTGCTGCCCGTGGGCAGGTTACAAAATGCTGCCCCTGGTCATGTCACGAAATGCATGCCCATGGCCATGTCATGAAATGCATGCCCCTGGTCACGTTACGAAATGCTGCCTGTGGTCATGTCACGAAATGCATGCCCGTGGTCATGTCACGAAATGCAACCGTGGTCATGTCACGAAAAGCTGCCTGTGGCCATGTCACGAAATGCTGCCCTTGGTCACGTTACGAAATGCTCCCCGTTGTCACGTTACGAAATTCTGCCCATGGTCACGTTAAGAAATACACCCTTTGGTCACATTATGAAATACTGCTCGTGGTCACGTTACAATATGCTGCCCCTGGTGACGTTACAAAATGCTGCCTGTGGTCATGTCACGAAATGCATGCCCGTGGTCATGTCACGAAATGCAACCGTGGTCATGTCACGAAATGCTGCCCGTGTTCATGTCACGAAATGCTGCCCGTGGCCATGTCACGAAATGCTGCCCATGGCCATGTCACGAAATGCTGCCCGTGGTCATGTTACGAAATGCTGCCCGTGGGCACGTTACAAAATGCTGCCCCTGGTCATGTCACGAAATGCATGCCCATGGCCATGTCATGAAATGCATGCCCCTGGTCACGTTATGAAATGCTGCCTGTGGTCATGTCACGAAATGCATGCCCGTGGTCATGTCACGAAATGCAACCGTGGTCATGTCATGAAAAGCTGCCTGTGGCCATGTCACGAAATGCTGCCCTTGGTCACGTTACGAAATTCTGCCCGTGGTCACGTTAAGAAATACACCCTTTGGTCACGTTATGAAATACTGCTCGTGGTCACGTTACAATATGCTGCCCCTGGTGACGTTACAAAATGCTGCCTGTGGTCATGTCACGAAATGCATGCCCGTGATCATGTCACGAAATGCAACCGTGGTCATGTCACGAAATGCTGCCCGTGTTCATGTCACGAAATGCTGCCCGTGGCCATGTCACGATATGCTGCCCATGGCCATGTCACGAAATGCTGCCCGTGGTCAGTTACGAAATGCTGCCCGTGGGCACGTTACAAAATGCTGCCCCTGGTCAGGTCATGAAATGCATACCCGTCGTCAGGTCATGAAAATCATGCCCTTAGCCTTGTCAAGAAATGCTGCCCGTGGCCATGTCATGAAATGATGCCCGAGGCCATGTCACAAAATGCTTCCCGTGGCCATGTCACAAAATGCTGCCCGTGGCCATGTCACAAACTGTTGCCCATGGCCATGTCACGAAATGCTTCCCGTGGTCATGTCACGGAATGCTGCCTGTGGCCAAGTCACGAAATGCTGCCCATGGCCATGTCACGAAATGGTACCCGTGGCCATGGCATGAAATGCTGCCTGTGGCCATGTCACAAAATGCTGCCCGTGGCGATATCGCGAAATGCTGCCCGTGGCCATGTTACAAAATGCTGCCCGTGGCCATGTTACGAAATGCTGCCCGTGGCCATGTCACGAATTGCATGCCTGTGGACATGTCACAAAATGCTCCCCGTGGCCATGTCACGAAATGCTGCCCTTGGCCATGTCACAAAATCCTGCCCGTGGCCATCTCACGTAATGCTGCCCGTGGTTACGTTACGAACTGCTGACCATGGACACATTACAAAATGCTGCCCGTGGCCATGTAACGAAATGCTGCCCGTGGTCATGTCACGAAATGCATGTCTGTAGTCATGTCAAGAAATGCATGCCCATGGTGATGTCACAAAATACATGGCTGTGGTCATGTCACGAAATGCATGCCTGTGGTGATGTCACGAAATGCATGACTGTGGTTATGTCACGAAATTCTGCCCGTGGTCACGTTACGAAATGCTGCCCGTGGTCATGTCAAGAAATGCATGCCTGTGGTCATGTCATGAAATGCATGCCCATGGTCATGTCACGAAATGCTGCCTGTGGCCATGTCACAAAATGCTGCCCGTGGCAGCATTTCGTGACCTGGCCAAGAGCAGCATTTCGTGACATTGGCCAAGGTTACCACTTCGTGACATGGCCACGGGCAGCATTTCGTCACATGGCATAGGCAACATTTCGTTACATGGCCACGGGCAGCATTTTGTGACATAGCCACGGGCAGCCTTTCGTGACATGGCCATGGGCATGCATTTCGTGAAGTGACCAGGGGCAGCATTTTGTAGCTTGCCCACGGGCAGCATTTCATAATGTGACTACTGGCAGCATTTCGTGACATAGCCAAGGGCAGCATTTCGAGACATGGCCACAGGCATGCATTACTAGACATGAGCACGGCCAGCATTTCGTAACATGACCACGGGCAGCATTTTGTGACATGACCAAGTGCAACATTTCGTGACATGGCCACAGGCAGCTTTTCGTGACATGGCCACGGTCAGCATTTCGTGACATGACCACAGGCATGCATTTCGAGACATGACCACGGGCAGCATTTCGTGACATGACCACAGGCATGCATTTCGAGACATGACCACGGCCAGCATTTCGTAACATGACCACGGGCAGCATTTTGTGACATGACCAAGGGCAGCATTTTGTGACATGCCCACGGGCAGCATTTTGTAACGTGACTACGGGCAGCATTTCGTGAAATGGCCACGGGCATCATTTCGCGACATGGCCATGGGCAACATTTCGAAACATGGCCTCGGGTTACATTTCGTGACATGACCTCAGGCATGCATTTCGAGACATGACCATGGCCAGCATTTCATTACATTGCCACGGGCAGCATTTCATGACATGGCCATAGGCAGCATTTCGTGACATGGCCACGGGCAAGCATTTCGAGACATGGTCAATTCCATGATTTTCGTGACCTGACCACGGGCAAGCATTTCATGATGTGACCAGGAGCATCATTTTGTAACGTGCCCACTTGCAGGATTTCGTGACATGGCCATGGGCAGCATTTTCTGACATGGCCACGGGCATGCATTTCGTGACATGACTACAGGCATGCATTTCGCTATATGGCCACGGGTATGCATTTCGTGATGTGACCAGGGGCAGCATTTTGTAAAGTCCCCACGGGCAGCATTTCGTGACATGGCCACGGACATCATTTTGTGACGTAGCCACGGGTATGCATTTCGTGACATGACCAAGGGCTTGATTTTCATGACATGACAACAGGCATGCAATTCGTGACATGACCACGGGCACGCATTTCGTGTCCTGACCAGGGGCAGCATTTTGTAATGTGCCCAAGGGCAGCATTTCGTAACATTACCACAGGCAGCATTTCGTGACATGGCCACGGGCATGCATTTCGTGACATGACCACGGCCATCATTTCCTTACATGGCCATGGGAAGCATTTCATGACATGGAAATGGGCAGCATTTCGTGACATGGCCAGGGGCAAGCATTTCGAGATATGGCCAATTCCATGATTTTCGTGACATGGCCACGGACATGCAATTCGTGACATGGCCAAGGGCAGCATTTCGTAACATGGCAACGGGCTGCATTTCGTAATATGGCCACGGGCAGCATTTCATGATATGGCCACAGGCAGCATTTAATGACATGGCCACAGGCAGCATTTCGTGACATGATCATGGGCATGCATTTCGTGACATGGCCTCGGGTAGCATTTCGTTACATGGCCACAGGCAGCATTCCGCGACAAGGCCATGGGCAACATTTCGTGACATGGCCTCGGGTTGCATTTCGTGACATGACCATGGCCAGCATTTCGTAACATGACCATGGGGAGCATTTTGTGACATGACCAAGGGCAGCATTTCGTGACATGGCCAGAGGCAGCTTTCGTGACATGGCCACGGGCAGCATTTCGTGACATGACCACAGGCATGCATTTCGAGAAATGACCACGGCCATCATTTCCTTACATGGCCACGGGAAGTATTTCGTGACATGGCTATGGGCAGCATTTTGTGACATGGCCAGGGGCAGCATTTCGAGACATGGCCAATTGCATGAATTTCGTGACCTGACCACAGGCAGCCATTTCGTGATGTGACCTAAGGGCAGCATTTTGTAACGTGCCCACGGGCAGCATTTCGTAACATTACCACGGGCAGCATTTCGTGACATAGCCACGAACATGCATTTCGTGACATGACTACAGGCATGCATTTCGTGACATGGCCACGGGTATGCATTTTGTGACGTGACCAGGGGCAGTATTTTGTAGCTTCCCCACGGGCAGCATTTCGTAATGTGACTACTGGCAGCATTTCGTGACATAGCCAAGGGCAGCATTTCGTGACATGGCCACAGGCATGCATTTCTAGACATGAGCACGGCCAGCATTTCGTAACATGACCACGGGCAGCATTTTGTGACATGACCAAGTGCAACATTTCGTGACATGGCCACCGGCAGCTTTTCGTGATATGGCCACGGTCAGCATTTCGTGACATGACCACAGGCATGCATTTCGAGACATGACCACGGACAGCATTTCGTAACATGACCACGGGCAGCATTTTGTGACATGACCAAGGGCAGCATTTTGTGACATGGCCACAGGCAGCTTTTTGTGACATGGCCACGGGAAGCATTTTGTGATGGGACCAGGGGCAGCATTTTGTAACGTGTCCACAGGCAGCATTTCGTAACGTGACTACGGGCAGCATTTCGTGAAACGGCCACGGCCATCATTTCGCGACATGGCCATGGGCAACATTTCGTAACATGGCCTCGGGTTACATTTTGTGACATGAGCTCAGGCATGCATTTCGAGACATGACCATGGCCAGCATTTCGTAACATGACCACGGGCAGCATTTTGTGACATGACCAAGGGCAGCATTTCGTGACATGGCCACGGGCAGCTTTTCATGACATGGCCACGGGCAACATTTCATGACATGACCACAGTCATGCATTTCGAGACATGACCACGGCCAGCATTTCATTACATTGCCACGGGCAGCATTTTATGACATGGCCATAGGCAGCATTTCGTGACATGGCCAGGGGCAAGCATTTCGAGACATGGCCAATTCCATGATTTTCGTGACCTGACCACAGGCAAGCATTTCATGATGTGACAAGGGGCAGCATTTTGTAACGTGCCCACGGGCAGCATTTCGTGACATGGCAATGGGCAGCATTTTCTGACATGGCCACGGGCATGCATTTCGTGACATGACTACAGGAATGCATTTCGCTATATGGCCACGGGTATGCATTTCGTGATGTGACCAGGGGCAGCATTTTGTAACGTCCCCACGGGCAGCATTTCGTGACATGGCCACGGGCATCATTTCGTGACGTAGCCACGGGTATGCATTTCGTGACATGGCCAAGGGCTTGATTTTCATGACATGACCACGGGCAAGCATTTCGTGTTGTGACCAGGGGCAGCATTTTGTAACGTGCCCAAGGTCAGCATTTTGTGACATGGTCACGGGTAGCATTTCGTGACATGACCACGGGTTGCATTTCGTGACATGGCCACGGGCAGCATTACGCGACATGGCCACGGGCAAAATTTTGCGACAAGGCCATGGGCAACATTTCATGACATGGCCTCGGGTAGCATTTCGTGACATGGCCACAGGCATGCATTTCGAGACATGAGCACGGCCAGCATTTCGTAACATGACCACGGGCAGCATTTTGTGACATGACCACAGGCATGCATTTCGTGACATGACCACAGGCAGCAATTTATAACATGATTACGGAAATGCATTTCGTGACAGGACCACGGGCAGCATTTCGTTACATGGCCACAGGCAGCATTTTGTGACATGGCCATGGGCAGCATTTCGTGACATGACCATGGGCTCCATTTCGTAACATGACCATGGGCAGTATTTCGTAACATGACCAAGGGCAGCATTTCGTAACATGGAAACGGGCAGCTTTTCGTGACATGGCCACGGACAGCATTTCATGACATGACCAAAGGCATGCATTTCGAGACATGACCACGGGCAGCATTTCGTTACATGGCCATGGGCAGCATTTCGTGACATGACCACGTGCAGCATTTCGTGACATGGCCACTGGCAGCATTTCATGACATGGCCAAGGGCAGCAATTTGTGACATGGCCACGGGCATGAATTTCATGACATGGCGAAGGTCATGCATTTCATGATATGACCACGGGCAGCATTTCGTGAAATGGCCACGGGCAGCATTTCGTGACATGACCATGGGAGCATTTCGCGACATGGCCATGGGCAACATTTAGTGACATGGCCACGGGCAGCTTTTCGTGACATGTCCACAGACAGCATTTCATGACATGACCAAAGGCATGCATTTTGAGACATGACCAAGGGCAGCTTTTCCTGACATGCCCACGGGCAACATTTCGTGACATGACCACGGCCAGCAGTTCATGACATGACCACGGGCAGCATTTCGTGACATGGCCATAGGCAGCATTTCGTGACATGGCCAGGGGCAAGCATTTCAAGACATGGCCAATGGCATGATTTTCATGACCTTACCACGGGCAAGCATTTCATGATGTGACCAGGGGCAGCATTTTGTAACGTGCCCACGGGCAGCTTTTCGTAACATTACCACGGGCAGCATGTCGTCACATGGCCATGGGCAGCATTTCATGACATGGCCACGGGCATGCATTTCGTAGCATGACTACAGGCATGCATTTCGGGACATGGCCACGGGTATGCATTTTGTGACGTGACCAGTGGCAGCCTTTTCTAACGTGCCCACGGGCAGCATTTCGTGACATGACCCCGGGCAGCATTTCGTGACATGGCCACGGGCAGCATTTCGTGAAATGGCCAGGGGCAGCATTCCGTGACATGGCCATGGGCAGCATTTCGCGACATGGCCATGGGCAACATTTCGTGACATGGCCACGGGCAGCATTTTGTGACATAAACACGGGCACCATTTAGTAACATGACCAAGGGCAGCATTTCGCGACATGGCCATGGGCAACATTTCGTTACATGGCCAGGGGCAGCATTTCGTGTCATGAACACGGGCAACATTTCGTGACATGGCCATTTGCAGCATTTCGCGACATGGCCAAGGGCAGCATTTCGCGACATGGCCATGGGCAACATTTCATGACATGGCCTCGGGTAGCATTTCGTGACATGGCCACAGGCATGCATTTCAATACATGAGCACGGCCAGCATTTCGTAACATGACCACGGGCAGCATTTTGTGACATGACCACAGGCATGCATTTCGTGACATGACCACAGGCAGCATTTTATAACATGATTACGGAAATGCATTTTGTGACATGACCACGGGCAGCATTTCGTAACGTGACCACGGGCAGTATTTCGTAACCTGACCATGGGCAGCATTTCGTAACATGACCAAGGGCAGCATTTCGTAACATGGCGAAGGTCATGCATTTCATGACATGACCACGGGCATGCATTTCGTGACGTGACCAGGGGCAGCATTTTGTAACGTACCCACACGCTGCAGTTCGTAACGTGACCACGGGCAGCATTACGTGAGCTGGCCACAGGCAGCATTTTGTGACATGGCCTCAGGTTGCATTTTGTGACATGTCCACGGGCAACATTTCATGACATGGCCACGGGCAGCATTTCGTGTCATGACCACGGCCAACATTTCGTCACATGGCCTCGGGTTCTATTTCGTGACATGGCCACAGGCATGCATTTTGAGACATGAGCACGGCCAGCATTTCGTTACATGACCACGGGCAGTATTTTGTGACATGACCAAGTGCAGCATTTCGTGACATGGCCACAGGCAGCTTTTCGTGACATAGCCCCGGGCAGCATTTCGTGACATGACCACAGGCATGCATTTCGAGACATGACCACGGGCAGCATTTCGTGAAATGACCACAGGCATGCATTTCGAGACATGACCACGGCCAGCATTTCGTAACATGACCACGGTCAGCATTTTGTGACATGACCAAGGGCAGCATTTTGTGATATGGCCACAGGCAGCTTTTTGTGACATGGCCACGGGAAGCAATTTGTGATGTGACCAGGGGCAGCATTTTGTAACTGGCCCACGGGCAGCATTTCGTAACGTGACCACAGGCAGCATTTCGTGAAATGGCCAAGGGAATCATTTCGCGACATGGCCATGGGCAACATTTCGTAACATGGCCTCGGGTTACATTTCATGACATGACCTCAGGCATGCATTTCGAGACATGACCACGGGCAGCATTTCGTTACATGGCCATGGGCAGCATTTCGTGACATGACCACGGGCAGCATTTTGTGACATGGCCACTGGCAGTATTTCATGACATGGCCAAGGGCAGCAATTTGTGACATGGCCACGGGCATGAATTTCATGACATGGCGAAGGTTATGCATTTCATGACATGACCACGGGCATGCATTTCATGACATGGCCATAGGCAGCATTTCGTGACATGGCCAGGGGCAAGCATTTCGAGACATGGCCAATTCCATGATTTTCGTGACCTGACCACGGGCAAGCATTTCATGATGTGACCAGGGGCAGCATTTTGTAACGTGCCCATGGGCAGCATTTCGTGACATGGCCATGGGCAGCATTTTCTGACATGACCAAGGGCATGCATTTTGTGACATGACTACAGGCATGCATTTCGCTATATGGCCACGGGAAGCATTTTGTGACATGGCCACGGCCAGCACTTCATGACGTGACCACAGGCAGCATTCCCTGACATGACCATGCGTAGCATTTCGTAACATGGCCAAGGGCAACATTTCATGACATGGCCACGGGCAGCATTTCGTGTCATGACCACGGGCAACATTTCGAGACATGGCCTCAGGTTCCATTTCGTGACATGACCACAGGCATGCATTTCGAGACATGAGCACGGCCAGCATTTCGTTACATGACCACGGGCAGCATTTTGTGACATGACCAAGTGCAGCATTTCTTGACATGGCCACAAGCAGCTTTTCGTGACATGGCCACGGGCAGCATTTCGTGACATGACCACAGGCATGCATTTCGAGACATGACCACGGGTAGCATTTCGTGACATCACCACAGGCATGCATTTCGAGACATGACCACGACCAGCATTTCGTAACATGACCACGGGCAGCATTTTGTGACATGACCAAGGGCAGCATTTCGTGACATGGCCACAGGCAGCTTTTTGTGACATTGCCACGGGAAGCATTTCGTGATGTGACCAGGGGCAGCATTTTGTAACGTGCCCACGGGCAGCATTTCGTAACGTGACCACGGGCAGCATTTCGTGAAATGGCCACGGGCATCATTTCGCGACATGGCCATGTGCAACATTTCGTAACATGGCCTCGGGTTACTTTTCGTGACCTGACCTCAGGCATGCATTTCGAGACATGACCATGGCCAGCATTTCGTAACGTGACCATGGGCAGCATTTTGTGACATGACCAAGGGCAGCATTTCGTGACATGGCCACGGGCAGCTTTTCATGACATGGCCACGAGCAACATTTTGTGACATGACCACAGGCATGCATTTCGAGACATGACCACGGCCAGCATTTCATTACATCGCCACGGGCAGCATTTCATGACATGGCCATAGGCAGCATTTCGTGACATGACCACAGGCATGCATTTCGAGACATGACCACTGGCAGCATTTCATGACATGGCCAAGGGCAGCAATTTGTGACATGGCCACAGGCATGAATTTCATGACATGACGAAGGTCATGCATTTCATGACATGACCACGGGCATGCATTTCATGACGTGACCAGGGGCAGCATTTTGTAACGTGCCCACACGCTGCAGTTTGTAACGTGACCACGGGCAGCATTACGTGAGCTGGCCACGGGCAGCATTTTGTGACATGGCCTCAGGTTGCATTTCATGACATGGCCAAGGGCAACACTTCATGACATGGCCACGGGCAGCATTTCGTGTCATGACCACGGGCAACATTTAGTGACATGGCCACGGGTAGCATTTCGTGACATCACCACAGGCATGCATTTCAAGACATGAGCACGGCCAGCATTTCGTAACATGACCATGGGCAGCATTTTGTGACATGTCCAAGTGCAGCATTTCGTGACATGGCCACAGGCAGCTTTTTGTGAAATTGCCACGGGAAGCATTTCGTGATGTGACCAGGGGCAGCATTTTGAGAAATGGCCACGGGCATCATTTCGCGACATGGCCATGGGCAACATTTCGTAATATGGCCTCGGGTTACATTTCGTGACCTGACCTCAGGCATGCATTTCGAGACATGAGCACGGCCAGCATTTCGTAACATGACCAAGGGCAGCATTTCGTGACATGACCACGTGCAGCATTTTGTGACATGACCAAGGGCAGCATTTCGTGACATGGCCACGGGCAGCTTTTCATGACATGGCGACGGGCAACATTTCGTGATATGACCACAGGCATGCATTTCGAGACATGACCAAGGGCAGCATTTCGTAACATGACCACGGGCAGCATTTTGTGACATGACCAAGGGCAGCATTTCGTGACATGGCCACGGGCAGCTTTTCATGACATGGCGACGGGCAACATTTCGTGATATGACCACAGGCATGCATTTCGAGACATGACCACGGGCAGCATTTCGTGACATGACCACAGGCATGCATTTCGAGACATGACCACGGCCAGCATTTCGTAACATGACCACGGGCAGCATTTTGTGACATGACCAAGGGCAGCATTTCATGACATGGCCACAGAGAGCTTTTTGTGACATGGCCACGGGAAGCATTTCGTGATGTGACCAGGGGCAGCATTTTGTAACGTGCCCACGGGTAGCATTTCGTAACGTGACCACGGGCAGCATTTCGTGAAATGGCCACGGGCATTATTTCGCGACATGGCCATGGGCAACATTTCGTAACATGGCCTCGGTTAACATTTCGTGACATGACCTCAGGCATGCATTTCGAGACATGACCATGGCCAAAATTTCGTAACATGACCACGGGCAGCATTTTGTGACATGACCAAGGGCAGCATTTCGTGACATGGCCATTGGCAGCTTTTCATGATATGGCCACGGGCAACATTTCGTGACATGACCACAGGCAGCATTTCATTACATTGCCACGGGCAGCATTTCATGGCATGGCCATAGGCAGCATTTCGTGACATGGCCAGGGGCAAGCATTTCAAGACATGACCAATTCCATGATTTTCGTGACCTGACCACAGGCAAGCATTTCATGATGTGACCAGGGGCAGCATTTTGTAACGTGCTCACGGGCAGCATTTCGTGACATGGCCATGGGCAGCATTTTCTGACATGGCCACGGGCATGCATTTCGTGACATGACCACAGGCATGCATTTCGAGACATGACCACGGCCAGCATTTCATTACATTGCCAGGAGCAGCATTTCATGGCATGGCCATAGGCAGCATTTCGTGACATGGCCAGGGGCAAGCATTTCAAGACATGACCAATTCCATGCATTTCGTGACCTGACCACAGGCAAGCATTTCATGATGTGACCAGGGGCAGCATTTTTTAACGTCCCCATGGGCAGCATTTCGTGACATGGCCACGGGCATCATTTTGTGACGTAGCCACGGGTATGCATTTCGTGACATGGCCAAGGGCTTGATTTTCATGACATGACCACGGGCATGCAATTCGTGACATGACCACGGGCACGCATTTCGTGTCGTGACCAGGGGCAGCATTTTGTAACGTGCCCACGGGCAGCATTTCGTAACATTACCACAGGCAGCATTACGAGACATGGCCATGGGCAGCATTTCGCGACATAGCCACGGGTATGCATTTTGTGACTTGACCAGGGGCAGCATTTTGTAACGTGACCACGGGCAGCATTTCGTGACATGGCCACGGGCAGCATTTCGTGAAATGGCCACGGGCAGCATTCCGTGACATGACCATGGGCAGCATGTCGCGACATGGCCATGGGCAACATTTCGTGACATGGCCACGGGCAGCATTTCGTGACATAAACACGGGCAGCATTTCGTGACATGACCAAGGGCAGCATTTCGTGACATGGCAAAGGGCAGCATTTCGAGACACGGCCACGGCCAGCACTTCATGACGTGACCACAGGCAGCATTCCCTGACATGACCACAGGTAGCATTTCGTAACATGGCCAAGGGCAACATTTCATGACATGGCCACAGGCAGCATTTCGTGTCATGACCACGGGCAACATTTCGTGACATGTCCTCGGGTTCCATTTCGTGACATGACCACAGGCATGCATTTCGAGACATGAGGACGGCCAGCATTTCGTAACATGACCACGGGCAGCATTTTGTGACATGACCAAGTGCAGCATTTCGTGACATGGCCACAGGCAGCTTTTCATGACATGGCCACGGGCAGCATTTTGTGACATGACCACAGGCATGCATTTCGAGACATGACCACGGCCAGCTTTTCGTAACATGACCCCGGGCAGCATTTTGTGACATGACCAAGGGCAGCATTTCGTGACATGGCCAAAGGCAGCTTTTCGTGACATGGCCACAGGAAGCATTTCGTGACATACCCAGGTGCAAGCATTTCGAGACATGACCAATTGCATGATTTTTGTGACCTGACCTCGAGCAAGCATTTCGTGATGTGACCAGGGGCAGCATTTTGTAACGTGCCCACGGGCAGCATTTCGTAACGTGACCACGGGTAGCATTTCGTGACATGGCCACGGGCAGCATTTCGTGAAATGGCGACGGGCAGCATTCCGTGACATGACCATGGGCAGCATTTCGCGACATGGCCATGGGTAACATTTCGTGACATGGTCACGGGCAGCATTTCGTGACATAAACACGGGCAGCATTTCGTGACATGACCAAGGGCAGCATTTCGTGACATGGCCAAGGGCAGCATTTCGTGACACGGCCATGGCCAGCATTTCGTAACATGACTACAGGCATGCATTTCGCGACGTGGCCACGGGTATGCATTTTGTAACGTGCCCACGGGCAGCATTTCATAACGTGACCATGGGCAGCATTTCGTGACATGGCCACGGGCAGCATTTCGTGAAATGGCCACGGGCAGCATTCCGTGACATGACCATGGGCAGCATTTCGCGACATGGCCAAGGGTAACATTTCGTGACATGGCCACGGGCAGCATTTCGTGACATGGCCTCGGGTTCCATTTCGTGACATGACCACAGGCATGCATTTCGAGACATGACCACGGCCAGCATTTCGTAACATGACCACGGGGAGCATTTTGTGACATGACCAAGGGCAGCATTTCGTGACATGGCCACGAGAGCTTTTTGTGACATGGCCACGGGAAGCATTTCGTGATGTGACCAGGGGCAGCATTTTGTAACGTGCCCACAGCCAGCATTTCATAACATTACCATGGGCAGCATTTCGTGACACGGCCATGGGCAGCATTTTGTGACATGGCCATGGGCATGCATTTCGTTACATGACCACAGGCATGCATTTCGCGACATGGCCACGGGTATGCATTTCGTGACATGACCAAGGGCAGCATTTTGTGACATGGCGAAGGGCAGCATTTCGAGACACGGCCACGGCCAGCACTTCATGACGTGACCACAGGCAGCATTCCCTGACATGACCACAGGTAGCATTTCGTAACATGGCCAAGGGCAACATTTCGTGTCATGACCACGGGCAACATTTCGTGACATGGCCTCGGGTTCCATTTCGTGACATGACCACAGGCATGCATTTCGAGACATGAGGACGGCCAGCATTTCGTAACATGACCACGGGCAGCATTTTGTGACATGACCAAGTGCAGCATTTCGTGACATGGCCACAGGCAGCTTTTCATGACATGGCCACGGGCAGCATTTTGTGACATGACCACAGGCAGCTTTTCATAACATGGCCACGGGCAGCATTTTGTGACATGACCACAGGCATGCATTTCGAGACATGACCACGGCCAGCTTTTCGTAACATGACCCCGGGCAGCATTTTGTGACATGACCAAGGGCAGCATTTCGTGACATGGCCAAAGGCAGCTTTTCGTGACATGGCCACGGGAAGCATTTCGTGACATACCCAGGTGCAAGCATTTCGAGACATGACCAATTGCATGATTTTTGTGACCTGACCTCGAGCAAGCATTTCGTGATGTGACCAGGGGCAGCATTTTGTAACGTGCCCACGGGCAGCATTTCGTAACGTGACCACAGGTAGCATTTCGTGACATGAACACAGGCATGCATTTCGAGACATGAGCACGGCCAGCATTTCTTAACATGACCACAGGCAGCATTTTGTGACATGACCAAGTGCAGCATTTCGTGACATGGCCACAGGCAGCTTTTCGTGACATGACCATGGGCTCCATTTCGTAACGTGACCATGGGCAGCATTTCGTCACGTGACCATGGGCAGCATTTCGTAACATGACCAAGGGCAGCATTTCGTAACATGGCCACGGGCAGCATTTTGTGACATGACCAAGGGCAGCATTTCGTGACATGGCCAAAGGCAGCTTTTCGTGACATGGCCACAGGAAGCATTTCGTGACATACCCAGGTGCAAGCATTTCGAGACATGACCAATTGCATGATTTTTGTGACCTGACCTCGAGCAAGCATTTCGTGATGTGACCAGGGGCAGCATTTTGTAACGTGCCCACGGGCAGCATTTCGTAACGTGACCACGGGTAGCATTTCGTGACATGGCCACGGGCAGCATTTCGTGAAATGGCCACGGGCAGCATTCCGTGACATGACCATGGGCAGCATTTCGCGACATGGCCATGGGTAACATTTCGTGACATGGTCACGGGCAGCATTTCGTGACATAAACACGGGCAGCATTTCGTGACATGACCAAGGGCAGCATTTCGTGACATGGCCAAGGGCAGCATTTCGTGACACGGCCATGGCCAGCATTTCGTAACATGACTACAGGCATGCATTTCGCGACGTGGCCACGGGTATGCATTTTGTAACGTGCCCACGGGCAGCATTTCATAACGTGACCATGGGCAGCATTTCGTGACATGGCCACGGGCAGCATTTCGTGAAATGGCCACGGGCAGCATTCCGTGACATGACCATGGGCAGCATTTCGCGACATGGCCAAGGGTAACATTTCGTGACATGGCCACGGGCAGCATTTCGTGACATGGCCTCGGGTTCCATTTCGTGACATGACCACAGGCATGCATTTCGAGACATGACCACGGCCAGCATTTCGTAACATGACCACGGGGAGCATTTTGTGACATGACCAAGGGCAGCATTTCGTGACATGGCCACGAGAGCTTTTTGTGACATGGCCACGGGAAGCATTTCGTGATGTGACCAGGGGCAGCATTTTGTAACGTGCCCACAGCCAGCATTTCATAACATTACCATGGGCAGCATTTCGTGACACGGCCATGGGCAGCATTTTGTGACATGGCCATGGGCATGCATTTCGTTACATGGCCACAGGCATGCATTTCGCGACATGGCCACGGGTATGCATTTCGTGACATGACCAAGGGCAGCATTTTGTGACATGGCGAAGGGCAGCATTTCGAGACACGGCCACGGCCAGCACTTCATGACGTGACCACAGGCAGCATTCCCTGACATGACCACAGGTAGCATTTCGTAACATGGCCAAGGGCAACATTTCGTGTCATGACCACGGGCAACATTTCGTGACATGGCCTCGGGTTCCATTTCGTGACATGACCACAGGCATGCATTTCGAGACATGAGGACGGCCAGCATTTCGTAACATGACCACGGGCAGCATTTTGTGACATGACCAAGTGCAGCATTTCGTGACATGGCCACAGGCAGCTTTTCATGACATGGCCACGGGCAGCATTTTGTGACATGACCACAGGCAGCTTTTCATAACATGGCCACGGGCAGCATTTTGTGACATGACCACAGGCATGCATTTCGAGACATGACCACGGCCAGCTTTTCGTAACATGACCCCGGGCAGCATTTTGTGACATGACCAAGGGCAGCATTTCGTGACATGGCCAAAGGCAGCTTTTCGTGACATGGCCACGGGAAGCATTTCGTGACATACCCAGGTGCAAGCATTTCGAGACATGACCAATTGCATGATTTTTGTGACCTGACCTCGAGCAAGCATTTCGTGATGTGACCAGGGGCAGCATTTTGTAACGTGCCCACGGGCAGCATTTCGTAATGTGACCACAGGTAGCATTTTGTGACATGGCCACGGGCAGCATTTCGTGAAATGGCCACGGGCAGCATTCCGTGACATGACCATGGGCAGCATTTCGCGACATGGCCATGGGTAACATTTCGTGACATGGCCACGGGCAGCATTTCGTGACATAAACACGGGCAGCATTTCGTGACATGACCAAGGGAAGCATTTCGTGACATGGCCAAGGGCAGCATTTCGTGACACGGCCATGGCCAGCATTTCGTAACATGACTACAGGCATGCATTTCGCAACGTGGCCACGGGTATGCATTTTGTAACGTGCCCACGGGCAGCATTTCATAACGTGACCATGTGCAGCATTTCGTGACATGGCCACGGGCAGCATTTCGTGAAATGGCCACGGGCAGGATTCCGTGACATGACCATGGGCAGCATTTCGCGACATGGCCATGGGTAACATTTCGTGACATGGCCACGGGCAGCATTTCATGACATGGCCTCGGGTTCCATTTCGTGACATGAACACAGGCATGCATTTCGAGACATGAGCACGGCTAGCATTTCTTAACATGACCACAGGCAGCATTTTGTGACATGACCAAGTGCAGCATTTCGTGACATGGCCACAGGCAGCTTTTCGTGACATGACCATGGGCTCCATTTCGTAACGTGACCATGGGCAGCATTTCGTCACGTGACCATGGGCAGCATTTCGTAACATGACCAAGGGCAGCATTTCGTAACATGGCCACGGGCAGCTTTTCGTGACATGGCCACGGACAGCATTTCATGACATGACCAAAGGCATGCATTTCGAGACATGACCACGGGCAGCATTTCGTTACATGGCCATGGGCAGCATTTCATGACATGACCATGGGCATGCATTTCGTGACGTGACCAGGGGCAGCATTTTGTAATGTGCCCAAATGCTGCAGTTTGTAACGTGACCACAGGCAGCATTATGTGAGCTGGCCACGGGCAGCATTTTGTGACATGGCCACGGGCAGCATTTCGTGACATGGCCTCGGGTTCCATTTCGTGACATGACCACATTCATGCATTTCGAGGCATGAGCACGACCAGCATTTCGTAACATGACCACGGTCAGCATTTTGTGACAATACCTAGGGCAGCATTTCATGACATGGCCACAGGAAGCTTTTCGTGACATGGCCACGGGCAGCATTTCGTGATATAACCACAGGCATGCATTTCTAGACATGACCACGGGCAGCATTTCGTGACATGACCACAGGCATGCATTTCGAGACATGACCACGGGCAGCATTTTGTGACATGACCAAGGGCAGCATTTCGTGACATGGCCACAGAGAGCTTTTTGTGACATGGCCACGGGAAGCATTTCGTGATGTGACCAGGGGCAGCATTTTGTAACGTGCCCACAGCCAGCATTTCATAACATGTCCACGGGCAGCATTTTGTGACATGACCAAGTGCAGCATTTCGTGACATGGCCACAGGCAGCTTTTCATGACATGGCCACGGGCAGCATTTTGTGACATGACCACGGCCAGCTTTTCGTAACATGACCCCGGGCAGCATTTTGTGACATGACCAAGGGCAGCATTTCGTGACATGGCCAAAGGCAGCTTTTCGTGACATGGCCACGGGAAGCATTTCGTGACATACCCAGGTGCAAGCATTTCGAGACATGACCAATTGCATGATTTTTGTGACCTGACCTCGAGCAAGCATTTCGTGATGTGACCAGGGGCAGCATTTTGTAACGTGCCCACGGGCAGCTTTTCGTAACGCGACCACAGGTAGCATTTCGTGACATGGCCACGGGCAACATTTCGTTAAATGGCCACGGGCAGCATTCCGTGACATGACCATGGGCAGCATTTCGCGACATGGCCATGGGTAACATTTCGTGACATGGCCACGGGCAGCATTTCGTGACATAAACACGGGCAGCATTTCGTGACATGACCAAGGGCAGCATTTCGTGACATGGCCAAGGGCAGCATTTCGTGTCACACGGCCATGGCCAGCATTTCGTAACATGACTACAGGCATGCATTTCGCGACGTGGCCACTGGTATGCATTTTGTAACGTGCCCACGGGCAGCATTTCGTAACGTGACCATGGGCAGCATTTCGTGACGTGGCGACGGGCAGCATTTCGTGAAATGGCCACGGGCAGCATTCCGTGACATGACCACGGGCAGCATTTTGTGACATGGCCTCAGGTTGCATTTCGTGACATGGCCAAGGGCAACATTTAATGACATGGCCATGGGCAGCATTTCGTGTCATGACCACGGGCAACATTTCGTGACATGGCCTCGGGTTCTATTTCGTGACATGACCACAGCCATGCATTTCGAGGCATGAGCACGACCAGCATTTCGTTACATGACCACGGGCAGCATTTTGTGACATGACCAAGGGCATCATTTCGTGACATGGCCACAGGCAGCTTTTCGTGACATGGCCACGGGCAGCATTTCGTGATATAACCACAGGCATGCATTTCTAGACATGACCACGGGCAGCATTTCGTGACATGACCACAGGCATGCATTTCGAGACATGACCACGGCCAGCATTTCGTAACATGACCACGGGGAGCATTTTGTGACATGACCAAGGGCAGCATTTCGTGACATGGCCACGAGAGCTTTTTGTGACATGGCCACGGGAAGCATTTCGTGATGTGACCAGGGGCAGCATTTTGTAACGTGCCCACAGCCAGCATTTCATAACATTACCATGGGCAGCATTTCGTGACACGGCCATGGGCAGCATTTTGTAACATGGCCATGGGCATGCATTTCGTTACATGGCCACAGGCATGCATTTCGCGACATGGCCACGGGTATGCATTTCGTGACATGACAAAGGGCAGCATTTCGTGACATGGCGAAGGGCAGCATTTTGAGACACGGCCACGGCCAGCACTTCATGACGTGACCACAGGCAGCATTCCCTGACATGACCACAGGTAGCATTTCGTAACATGGCCAAGGGCAACATTTCATGACATGGCCACGGGCAGCATTTCGTGTCATGACCACGGGCAACATTTCGTGACATGGCCTCGGGTTCCATTTCGTGACATGACCACAGGCATGCATTTCGAGACATGAGGACGGCCAGCATTTCGTAACATGACCACGGGCAGCATTTTGTGACATGACCAAGTGCAGCATTTCGTGACATGGCCACAGGCAGCTTTTCATGACATGGCCACGGGCAGCATTTTGTGACATGACCACAGGCAGCTTTTCATAACATGGCCACGGGCAGCATTTTGTGACATGACCACAGGCATGCATTTCGAGACATGACCACGGCCAGCTTTTTGTAACATGACCCCGGGCAGCATTTTGTGACATGACCAAGGGCAGCATTTCGTGACATGGCCAAAGGCAGCTTTTCGTGACATGGCCACGGGAAGCATTTCGTGACATACCCAGGTGCAAGCATTTCGAGACATGACCAATTGCATGATTTTTGTGACCTGACCTCGAGCAAGCATTTCGTGATGTGACCAGGGGCAGCATTTTGTAACGTGCCCACGGGCAGCATTTCGTAACGTGACCACAGGTAGCATTTCGTGACATGGCCACGGGCAGCATTTCGTGAAATGGCCACGGGCAGCATTCCGTGACATGACCATGGGCAGCATTTCGCGACATGGCCATGGGTAACATTTCGTGACATGGCCACGGGCAGCATTTCGTGACATAAACACGGGCAGCATTTCGTGACATGACCAAGGGAAGCATTCCGTGACATGGCCAAGGGCAGCATTTCGTGACACGGCCATGGCCAGCATTTCGTAACATGACTACAGGCATGCATTTCGCGACGTGGCCACGGGTATGCATTTTGTAACGTGCCCACGGGCAGCATTTCGTAACGTGACCATGGGCAGCATTTCGTGACGTGGCCACGGGCAGCATTTCGTGAAATGGCCACGGGCAGCATTCCGTGACATGACCATGGGCAGCATTTCGCGACATGGCCATGGGTAACATTTCGTGACATGGCCACGGGCAGCATTTCGTGACATGGCCTCGGGTTCCATTTCGTGACATGAACACAGGCATGCATTTCGAGACATGAGCACGGCCAGCATTTCGTAAGATGACCACGGGCAGCATTTTGTGACAATACCAAGGGCAGCATTTCATGACATGGCCACAGGCAGCTTTTCGTGACATGGCCACGGGCAGCATTTCGTGATATAACCACAGGCATGCATTTCTAGACATGACCACGGGCAGCATTTCGTGACATGACCACAGGCATGCATTTCGAGACATGACCACGGCCAGCATTTCGTAACATGACCACGGGCAGCATTTTGTGACATGACCAAGGGCAGCATTTCGTGACATGGCCACAGAGAGCTTTTTGTGACATGGCCACGGGAAGCATTTCGTGATGTGATCAGGGGCAGCATTTTGTAACGTGCCCACAGCCAGCATTTCATAACATGTCCACGGGCAGCATTTTGTGACATGACCAAGTGCAGCATTTCGTGACATGGCCACAGGCAGCTTTTCATGACATGGCCACGGGCAGCATTTTGTGACATGACCACAGGCAGCTTTTCATGACATGGCCACGGGCAGCATTTTGTGACATGACCACAGGCATGCATTTCGAGACATGGCCACGGGCAGCATTTTGTGACATGTCCACGGGCATGCATTTCGTGACGTGACCAGGGGCAGCATTTTGTAACGTGCCCACATGCTGCAGTTCGTAACGTGACCATGGGCAGCATTATGTGAGCTGGCCACGGGCAGCATTTTGTGACATGGCCTCAGGTTGCATTTCGTGACATGGCCAAGGGCAACATTTAATGACATGGCCACGGGCAGCAATTCGTGTCATGACAACGGGCAACATTTCGTGACATGGCCTCGGGTTCCTTTTCGTGACATGACCACAGGCATGCATTTCGAGGCATGAGCACGACCAGCATTTCGTAACATGACCACAGGCAGCATTTTGTGACATGACCAAGGGCAGCATTTCGTGACATGGCCACAGGCAGCTTTTCGTGACATGGCCACGGGCAGCATTTCATGATATAACCACAGGCATGCATTTCTAGACATGACCACGGGCAGCAGTTCGTGACATGACCACAGGCATGCATTTCGAGACATGACCACGGCCAGCATTTCGTAACATGACCACAGGCAGCATTTTGTGACATGACCAAGGGCAGCATTTCGTGACATGGCCACAGAGAGCTTTTTGTGACATGGCCACGGGAAGCATTTCGTGATGTGAATAGGGGCAGCATTTTGTAACGTGCCCACAGCCAGCATTTCATAACATTGCCATGGGCAGCATTTCGTGACAAGGCCATGGGCAGCATTTTGTGACATGACCAAGGGCAGCATTTCGTGACATGGCCAAAGGCAGCTTTTCGTGACATGGCCACGGGAAGCATTTCGTGACATACCCAGGTGCAAGCATTTCGAGACATGACCAATTGCATGATTTTTGTGACCTGACCTCGAGCAAGCATTTCGTGATGTGACCAGGGGCAGCATTTTGTAACGTGCCCACGGGCAGCATTTCGTAACGTGACCACAGGTAGCATTTCGTGACATGGCCACGGGCAGCATTTCGTGAAATGGCCACGGGCAGCATTCCGTGACATGACCATGGGCAGCATTTCGCGACATGGCCATGGGTAACATTTCGTGACATTGCCACGGGCAGCATTTCGTGACATAAACACGGGCAGAATTTCGTGATATGACCAAGGGCAGCATTTCATGACATGGCCAAGGGCAGCATTTCGTGACACGGCCATGGCCAGCATTTCGTAACATGACTACAGGCATGCATTTCGCGACGTGGCCATGGGTATGCATTTTGTAACGTGCCCACGGGCAGCATTTCGTAACGTGACCATGGGCAGCATTTCGTGACGTGGCCACGGGCAGCATTTCGAGAAATGGCCACGGGCAGCATTCCGTGACATGACCATGGGCAGCATTTCGCGACATGGCCATGGGTAACATTTCGTGACATGGCCACGGGCAGCATTTCGTGACATGGCCTCGGGTTCTATTTCGTGACATGAACACAGGCATGCATTTCGAGACATGAGCACGGCCAGCATTTCGTAAGATGACCACAGGCAGCATTTTGTGACATGACCAAGTGCAGCATTTCGTGACATGGCCACAGGCAGCTTTTCGTGACATGACCATGGGCTCCATTTCGTAACGTGACCATGGGCAGCATTTCGTCACGTGACCATGGGCAGCATTTTGTAACATGACCAAGGGCAGCATTTCGTAACATGGCCACGGGCAGCTTTTCGTGACATGGCCACGGACAGCATTTCATGACATGACCAAAGGCATGCATTTCGAGACATGACCACGGGCAGCATTTCGTTACATGGCCATGGGCAGCATTTCATGACATGACCACGGGCATGCATTTCGTGACGTGACCAGGGGCAGCATTTTGTAACGTGCCCACATGCTGCAGTTCGTAACGTGACCATGGGCAGCATTATGTGAGCTGGCCACGGGCAGCATTTTGTGACATGGCCTCAGGTTGCATTTCGTGACATGGCCAAGGGCAACATTTAATGACATGGCCACGGGCAGCAATTCGTGTCATGACAACGGGCAACATTTCGTGACATGGCCTCGGGTTCCTTTTCGTGACATGACCACAGGCATGCATTTCGAGGCATGAGCACGACCAGCATTTCGTAACATGACCACAGGCAGCATTTTGTGACATGACCAAGGGCAGCATTTCGTGACATGGCCACAGGCAGCTTTTCGTGACATGGCCACGGGCAGCATTTCATGATATAACCACAGGCATGCATTTCTAGACATGGCCACGGGCAGCAGTTCGTGACATGACCACAGGCATGCATTTCGAGACATGACCACGGCCAGCATTTCGTAACATGACCACAGGCAGCATTTTGTGACATGACCAAGGGCAGCATTTCGTGACATGGCCACAGAGAGCTTTTTGTGACATGGCCACGGGAAGCATTTCGTGATGTGAATAGGGGCAGCATTTTGTAACGTGCCCACAGCCAGCATTTCATAACATTGCCATGGGCAGCATTTCGTGACAAGGCCATGGGCAGCATTTTGTGATATGGCCACGGGCATGCATTTCGTTACATGGCCACAGGCATGCATTTCGCGACATGGCCACGGGTATGCATTTCGTGACGTGACCAGGGGCAGCATTTTGTAACGTGCCCATGGCTAGCATTTCGTAACGTGACCACGGGCAGCATTTCGTGACAAGGCCACGGGCAGCACTTTGTAACATGGCTAGGGGCAGCATTTCGTGACATGGCCAAGGGCAGCATTTCGTGACACGGCCATGGCCAGAATTTCATTACATGGCCACGGGAAGCATTTCGTGACGTGGCCACGGGAAGCATTCCGTCACATGACCATGGGCAGCATTTCATAACATGGCCAAGGGCAAGATTTCATGACATGACCAAGTGCAGCATTTCATGACATGACTACAGGCATGCATTTCGCGACATGGCCACGGGTATGCATTTTGTGACGTGACCAGGGGCAGCATTTTGTAACGTGCACACGGGCAGCATTTCGTAACGTGACCACGGGCAGCTTTTCGTGACATGGCCACGGGCAGCATTTCAGAAAATGGCCACGGGCAGCATTCCGTGACATGACCATGGGCCGCATTTCGCGACATGGCCATGGGCAAAATTTCGTGACATGGCCACGGGCAGCTTTTCGTGACATGGCCACAGACAGCATTTCATGACATGACCAAAGGCATGCATTTCGAGACATGACCACGGGCAGCATTTCGTTACATGGCCATGGGCAGCATTTCGTGACATGACCACGGGTAGCATTTCGTAACATGGCCAAGTGCAAAATTTAATGACATGGCCACGGGCAGCATTTCGTGTCATGACCACGGGCAACATTTCGTGACATGGCCTCGGGTTCCATTTCGTGACATGACCACAGGCATGCATTTCGAGACATGAGCACGGCCGGCATTAAGTAACATGACCACGGGCAGCATTTTGTGACATGACCAACTGCAGCATTTCGTGACATGGCCACAGGCAGCTTTTCGTGACATGACCACGGGCAGCATTTCGTGACATGACCACAGGCATGCATTTCGAGACATGACCACGGGCAGCATTTCGTGACATGACCACAGGCATGCATTTCGAGACATGACCACGGCCAGCATTTCGTAACATGACCCCGGGCAGCATTTTTGACATGACCAAGGGCAGCATTAAGTGACATGGCCAAAGGCAGCTTTTCGTGACATGGCCATAGGCAGCTTTTCATGACATGGCCACGGCCAGCATTTCGTAACATGACCCCGGGCAGCATTTTGTGACATGACCAAGGGCAGCATTTCGTGACATGGCCAAAGGCAGCTTTTCGTGACATGGCCACGGGAAGCATTTCGTGACATACCCAGGTGCAAGCATTTCGAGACATGGCCAATTGCATGATTTTTGTGACCTGACCATGGGCATGCATTTCGTGATGTGACCAGGGTCAGCATTTTCTAACGTGCCCACGGCCAGCATTTCGTAACATTATCATGGGCAGCATTTTGTGACATGGCCATGGGCAGCATTTTGTGACATGGCCACGGGCATGCATTTCGTGACATGCATTTCGTGACGTGACCAGGGGCAGCATGTTATAACGTCCCGACACGCAGCAGTTTGTAACGTGACCACGCGCAGCATTACGTGAGCTGCCCACATGCATCATTTTGTGACATTACCAAGGGCAGCATTTCGACACATGGCCACAGGAAGCTTTTCCTGACATGGCCACGGGCAAGCATTTCGTGATGTGACCAGGGGCAGTATTTTGTAACGTGCCCACGGCCAGCATTTCGTAACATTACCATGGGCAGCATTTCGTGACACGGCCATGGGCAGCATTTTGTGACATGGCCACGGGCATGCATTTCGTTACATGGCCACAGGCATGCATTTCGCGACATGGCCACGGGTATGCATTTCGTGACGTGACCAAAGGCAGCATTTTGTAACGTGCCCATGGCTAGCATTTCGTAACGTGACCACGGGCAGCATTTCGTGACAAGGCCACGGGCAGCACTTTGTAACATGGCCACGGGCAGCATTTCGTGACATGGCCAAGGGCAGCATTTCGTGACACGGCCATGGCCAGAATTTCATTACATGGCCACGGGAAGCATTTTGTGATGTGGCCATGGGCAGCATTTCATAACATGGCCAAGGGCAAGATTTCATGACATGACCACGGGCAGCATTTCGTGACATGGCCATAGGCAGCTTTTCATGACATGGCCACAGGCAGCATTTCGTGACATGACCACAGGCATGCATTTCGAGACATGACCACGGCCTGCATTTCGTAACATGACCCCGGGCAGCATTTTGTGACATAACCAAGGGCAGCATTTCGTGACATGGCCAAAGGCAGCTTTTCGTGATATGGCCACGGGAAGCATTTCGTGACATACCCAGGTGCAAGCATTTCGAGACATGGCCAATTGCATGATTTTTGTGACCTGACCACGGGCATGCATTTTGTGATGTGACCAGGGTCAGCATTTTCTAACGTGCCCACGGCCAGCATTTCGTAACATTACCATGGGCAGCATTTTGTGACATGGCCATGGGCAACATTTTGTGACATGGCCACGGGCATGCATTTCGTCACATGCATTTCGTGACGTGACCAGGGGCAGCATGTTATAACGTCCCGAAACGCAGCAGTTTGTAACGTGACCACGCGCAGCATTACGTGAGCTGCCCACATGCATCATTTTGTGACATTACCAAGGGCAGCATTTCGAGACATGGCCACAGGAAGCTTTTCCTGACATGGCCACGGGCAACATTTCGTGACATGACCACGGCCAGCAGTTCATTACATGGACACGGGCAGGATTTTGTGACATGGCCATAGTCAGCATTTCGTGACATGGCCAGGGGCAAGCATTTCGAGACATGGCCAATGGCCTGATTTTCATTACCTTACCACGGGCAAGCATTTCATGATGTGACCAGAGGCAGCATTTTGTAACGTGCCCATGGGCAGCATTTCGTAACATTACCACGGGCAGCATTTCGTGACATGGCCATGGGCAGCATTTCATGACATGGCCACGGGCATGCATTTCGTAACATGACTACAGGCATGCATTTCGCGACATGGCCACGGGTATGCATTTTGTGACGTGACCAGGGGCAGCATTTTGTAACGTGCCCACAGGCAGCATTTCGTAACGTGACCACAGGCAGCATTTCTTGACATGGCCATGGGCAGCATTTCATGACATGGCCACGGGCATGCATTTCGTAACATGACTACAGGCATGCATTTCGCGACATGGCCACGGGTATGCATTTTGTGACGTGACCAGGGACAGCATTTTGTAACGTGCCCACGGGCAGCATTTCGTAACGTGACCACGGGCAGCATTTCGTGACATGGCCACGGGCAGCATTTCGTGAAATGGCCACGGGCAGCATTCCGTGACATGACCATGGTAGCATTTCGCGACATGGCCATGGGCAACATTTCGTGACATGGCCACGGGCAGCTTTTCGTGACATGGCCACAGATAGCATTTCATGACATGACCAGATGCATGCATTTCGAGACATGACCACGGGCAGCATTTCGTTACATGGCCATGGGCAGCATTTTGTGACATGACCATGGGCAACATTTCGTGAAATGGCCACTGGCAGCATTTCGTGACATGGCCACAAGCAGCATTTCGTGACATGATCATTGGCATGCATTTCATAACATGAACACGGGCATGCATTTCGTGACATGGCCACAGGCATGCATTTCGCGACATGGCCACGGGTATGTATTTTGTGACGTGCCCATGGGTAGCATTTCGTAACGTGACCACGGGCAGCATTTCGTGACATGGCCACGGGCAGCACTTTGTAACATGGACACGGGCAGCATTTCGTGACATGGCCACAAGCAGCATTTCGTGACATGATCATTGGCATGCTTTTCATAACATGAACACGGGCATGCATTTCGTGACGTGACCAGGGCCAGCATTTTGTAACGAGCCCACACGCTGCAGTTCGTAACGTGACCACGGGCAGCATTACGTGAGCTGGCCACGGGCAGCATTTTGTGACATGGCCTCAGGTTGCATTTCGTGACATGGCCAAGGGCAACACTTCATGACATGGCCACGGGCAGCATTTCATGACATGACCATGGCCAACATTTTGTGACATGGCCTCGGGTTCCATTACGTGACATGACCACAGGCATGCATTTCGAAACATGTGCACGGCCAGCATTTCGTATCATTACCATTGGCAGCATTTCGTGACATGGCCATGGGCAGCATTTCATGACATGGCCACGGGCATGCATTTCGTAACATGACTACAGGAATGCATTTCGCGACATGGCCACGGTTATGCATTTTGTGACGTGACCAGGGGCAGCATTTTGTAACGTGCCCACGGGCAGCATTTCGTAACGTGACCACGGGCAGCTATTCGTGACATGGACACGGGCAGCATTTCGTAAAATGGCCACGGGCAGCATTCCGTGACATGACCTTGGGCAGCATTTCGCGACATGGCCATGGGCAAAATTTCGTGACATGGCCACGGGCAGCTTTTCGTGACATGGCCACAGACAGCATTTCATGACATGACCAAAGGCATGCATTTCGAGACATGACCACGGGCAGCATTTCGTTACATGGCCATGGGCAGCATTTCGTGACATGACCACGGGTAGCATTTCGTGACATGGCCAAGTGCAACATTTAATGACATGGCCACGGGCAGCATTTCGTGTCATGACCACGGGCAGCATTTCGTGACATGACCACAGGCATGCATTTCGAGACATGAGCACGGCCGGCATTAAGTAACATGACCACGGGCAGTATTTTGTGACATGACCAAGTGCAGCATTTCGTGACATGGCCAAAGGCAGCTTTTAGTGACATGGCCACGGGCAGCATTTCGTGACATGACCACAGGCATGCATTTCGAGACATGACCACGGGCAGCATTTCGTGACATGACCACAAGCATGCATTTCGAGACATGACCACGGTAAGCATTTCGTAATATGACCCCGGGCAGCATTTTTGACATGACCAAGGGCAGCATTAAGTGACATGGCCAAAGGCAGCTTTTCGTGACATGGCCACGGGAAGCATTTCGTGACATACAAAGGTGCAAGCATTTCGAGACATGGCCAATTGCATGATTTTTGTGACCTGACCACTGGCAAGCATTATGTGATGTGACCAGGGGCAGCATTTTGTAACGTGCCCACGGCCAGAATTTCGTAACATTACCATGGGCAGCATTTTGTGACATGGCCACAGGCATGCATTTCGTTACATTTCCACAGGCATGCATTTCGCGACATGGCCACGGGTATGCATTTCGTGACATGGCCATGGGCAAAATTTCGTGACATGGCCACGGGCAGCTTTTCGTGACATGACCACAGACAGCATTTCATGACATGACCAAAGGCATGTATTTCGAGACATGACCACGGGCAGCATTTCGTTACATGGCCATGGGCAGCATTTCGTGACATGACCACGGGCAGCATTTCGTGACATGGCCACTGGCAGCATTTCATGACATGGCCAAGGGCAGCAATTTGTGACATGGCCACGTGCATGAATTTCATGACATGGCGAAGGTCATGCATTTCATGACATGACCACGGGCATGCATTTTGTGACATGACCAAGGGCAGCATTCCGTGACATGGCCACAGGCAACTTTTCGTGACATGGCCACGTGCAGCATTTTGTAACATGACCACAGGCATGCATATCATGACATGACCAAGGGCATGCATTTCGTAACATGATTACGGACATGCATTTCGTGACATGACCACGGGCAGCGTTTCGCAACATGGCCGTGGGCAGCATTTCGCGACAAGGCCATGGGCAACATTTCGTAACAGGGCCATGGGCAACATTTCGTGACATGGCCACGGGCAGCATTTCGTGACATGGCCACAAGCAGCATTTCGTGACATGATCATTGGCATGCATTTCATAACATGAACACGGGCATGCATTTCGTGACATGGCCACAGGCATGCATTTCGCGACATGGCCACGGGTATGTATTTTGTGACGTGCCCATGGGTAGCATTTCGTAACGTGACCACGGGCAGCATTTCGTGACATGGCCACGGGCAGCACTTTGTAACATGGACACGGGCAGCATTTCGTGACATGGCCACAAGCAGCATTTCGTGACATGATCATTGGCATGCATTTCATAACATGAACACGGGCATGCATTTCGTGACATGGCCACAGGCATGCATTTCGCGACATGGCCACGGGTATGTATTTTGTGACGTGCCCATGGGTAGCATTTCGTAACGTGACCACGGGCAGCATTTCGTGACATGGCCACGGGCAGCACTTTGTAACATGGACACGGGCAGCATTTCGTGACATGGCCACAAGCAGCATTTCGTGACATGATCATTGGCATGCTTTTCATAACATGAACACGGGCATGCATTTCATGACGTGACCACGGGCTGCATTTCGTAACATGACCACGGTCAGCATTTCGTAACGTGACCACGGGCAGCATTTCGTAACATGGCCAGTGGCAGCATTTCGTGACATGACCAGGGGCAGCATTTCGTGACATGGCCTCAGGTTGCATTTCGTGACATGACCACAGGCATGCATTTCGAGACATGACCATGGCCAGCATTTCGTAACATGACCACGGGCAGCATTTTGTGAAATGACCACAGGCATGCATTTCGAGACATGACCATGGCCAGCATTTCGTAACATGACCACGTGCAGCATTTTCTGACATGACCACAGGCATGCATTTCGAGACATGACCACAGCCAGCATTTTGTTATATGGCAACGGGAAGCATTTCGTGACATGGCCATGGGCATGCATTTCATGACATGGCGAAGGTCATGCATTTCATGACATAACCACGGGCATGCATTTCGTGACGTGACCAGGAGCAGCATTTTGTAAAGTGCCCACACGCAGCAGTTCGTAACGTGACAACAGGCAGCATTAAGTCAGCTGGCCACAGGCAGCATTTTGTGACATGGCCACGGGCATGCATTTCATGACATGGCGAAGGTCATGCATTTCATGACATAACCACGGGCATGCATTTCGTGACGTGACCAGGGGCAGCATTTTGTAACGTGCCCACAGGCAGCATTTCGTAACGTGACCACGGGCAGCATTTCGTGACATGGCCAAGGGCAGCATTTCATGACATGACCGGGGGCAGCATTTTGTGACATGGCCCGCGGGTTGCATTTCGTGACATGACCATAGGCATGCATTTCGAGACATGACATTGGCCAGCATTTTGTAACATGACCATGGCCATCATTTTGTGACATGACCAAGGGCAGCATTTTGTGACATGGCCACGGGCAGCTTTTCATGACATGGCCACGGGCAACATTTCGTGAAATGACCAAAGGCATGCATTTCGAGACATGACCATGGCCAGCATTTCATTACATTGCCACGGGCAGCATTTCGTGACATGGCCAGGGGCAAGCATTTCGAGACATGGCCTATTCCATGATTTTCGTGACCTGACCACGGGCAAGCATTTCATGATGTGACCAGGGGCAGCATTTTGTAACGTGCCCACGGGCAGCATTTCGTGACATGGCCATGGGCAGCATTTTGTGACGTGACCAGGGGCAGCATTTTGTAACATGCCCACAGGCAGCATTTTGTAACGTGACCACGGGCAGCATTTCGTGACATGGCCATGGGCAGCATTTTCTGACATGGCCACGGGCATGCATTTCGTGACATGACCACGGGCAGCATTTTGTGACATGACCAAGTGCAGCATTTCGTGACATGGCCACAGGCAGCTTTTCATGACATGGCCACAGGCAGCATTTCGTGACATGACCACAGGCATGCATTTGGAGACATGACTACGGCCAGCATTTCGTAACATGACCCCGAGCAGCATTTTGTGACATGACCAAGGGCAGCTTTTCGTGACATGGCCAAAGGCAGCTTTTCGTGACATGGCCACGGGAAGCATTTCGTGACATACCCAGGTGCAAGCATTTCGAGACATGGCCAATTGCATGATTTTTGTGACCTGACCAGGGCATGCATTTCGTGATGTGACCAGGGGCAGCATTTTGTAACGTGCCCACGGCCAGCATTTCGTAACATTACCATGGGCAGCATTTCGTGACATGGCCATGGGCAGCATTTTGTGACATGGCCACGGGCATGCATTTCGTGACATGCATTTCGTGATGTGACCAGGGGCAGCATGTTGTAACGTCCCGACACGCAGCAGTTTGTAACGTGACCACTCGCAGCATTACGTGAGCTGGCCACATGCATCATTTTGTGACATTACCAAGGGCAGCATTTCGAGACATGGCCACAGGAAGCTTTTCCTGACATGGCCACGGGCAACATTTCGTGACATGACCACGGCCAGCAGTTCATTACATGGACACGGCCAGCAGTTCATTACATGGACACGGGCAGCATTTCGAGACATGGCCATTGGCCTGATTTTCGTTACCTTACCACGGGCAAGCATTTCATGATGTGACCAGGGGCAGCATTTTGTAACGTGCCCATGGGCAGCATTTCGTAACATTACAACGGGCAGCATTTCATGACATGGCCATGGGCAGCATTTCATGACATGGCCAAGGGCATGCATTTCGTAACATGACCAGGGGCAGCATTTTGTAACGTGCCCACGGGCAGCATTTCGTAACGTGACCACGGGCAGCATTTCGTGACATGACCACGGGCAGCATTTCGTGAAATGGCCACGGGCAGCATTCCGTGACATGACCATGGGAGCATTTCGCGACATGGCCATTGGCAACATTTCGTGACATGGCCATGGGCAGCTTTTCGTGACATGGCCACAGACAGCATTTCATGACATGACCAAAGGCATGCATTTCGAGACATGACCACAGGCAGCATTTCGTTACATGGCCATTTGCAGCATTTCGTGACATGACCACGGGCAGCATTTCGTGACATGGCCACTGGCAGCATTTCATGACATGGCCAAGGGCAGCAATTTGTGACATGGCCACGGGCATGAATTTCATGACATGGCGAAGGTCATGCATTTCATGACATGGCCACAGGCATGCATTTCGTGACGTGACCAGGAGCAGCATTTTGTAACGAGCCCACACACTGCAGTTCGTAACGTTACCACGGGCAGTATTACGTGAGCTGGCCACAGGCAGCATTTTGTGACATGGCCTCAGGTTGCATTTCGTGACATGGCCAAGGGCAACACTTCATGACATGGCCACGGGCAGCATTTCGTGTCATGACCACGGGCAACATTTCGTGACATGGCCTCGGGTTCCATTTTGTGACATGACCACAGGCATGCATTTCGAGACATGAGCACGGCCAGCATTTCGTAACATGACCACGGGCAGCATTTTGTGACATGACCAAGTGCAGCATTTCGTATCATGACCACGGGCAACATTTCGTGACATGGCCACGGGTAGCATTTCGTGACATCACCACAGGCATGCATTTCGAGACATGAGCACGGCCAGCATTTCGTAACATGGCCATGGGCAACATTTCGTAACATGGCCTCGGGTTACATTTCGTGACCTGACCTCAGGCATGCATTTCGAGACATGACCATGGCCAGCATTTCGTAACATGACCACGGGCAGCATTTTGTGACATGACCAAGGGCAGCATTTCGTGACATGGCCACAGGCAGCTTTTCATGACATGGCGACGGGCAACATTTCGTGACATGACCACAGGCATGCATTTCGAGACATGACCACGGCTAGCATTTCATTACATTGCCACGGGCAGCATTTCATGACATGGCCATAGGCAGCATTTCGTGACATGGCCAGGGGCAAGCATTTCGAGACAAGTCCAATTCCATGATTTTCGTGACCTGACCACGGGCAATCATTTCATGATGTGACCAGGGGCAGCATTTTGTAACGCACCCACGGGCAGCATTTCGTGACATGGCCATGGGCAGCATTTTCTGACAATTTCCACGGGCATGCATTTCGTGACATGACTACAGGCATGCATTTCGCTATATTGCCACGGGTATGCATTTCGTGATGTGACCAGGGGCAGCATTTTGTAAAGTCCCCACGGGCAGCATTTCGTGACATGGCTACGGGCATCATTTCGTGATGTAGCCACGGGTATGCATTTCGTGACATGGCCAAGGGCTTGATTTTCATGACATGACCACGGGCATGCAATTCGTGACATGACCACGGGCATGCATTTCGTGTCGTGACCAGGGGCAGCATTTTGTAATGTGCACAAGGGCAGCATTTCGTAACTTGACCACTGGCAGCATTTTGTGACATGTCCACAGGCAGCTTTTCGTGACATGGCCACGGGCAGCATTCCGTGACATGACCAAGAGCAGCATTTCATGACATGGCCACGGGCAGCATTTTGTTTCATGACCACGGGTTGCATTTCGTGACATGGCCACAGGCAGCATTTCGTGACATGGCCACGGGCAGCATTTCGTGACATGGCCACGGGCATGCATTTCATGACATGGCGAAGGTCATGCATTTCATGACATGACCACGGGCATGCATTTCGTGACGTGACCAGGGGCAGCTTTTTGTAACGTCCTGACACGCAGCAGTTTTTTAACGTGACCACGCGCAGCATCACGTGAGCTGGCCACATGCATCATTTTTTGACATTACCAAGGGCAGCATTTCGCGACATGGCCACAGGCAGCTTTTCCTGACATGGCCACGAGCAACATTTCGTGACATGACCCCGGCCAGCAGTTCATTACATGGACACGGGCAGCATTTCGTGACATGGCCATAGGCAGCATTTCGTGACATGGCCAGGGGCAAGCATTTCGAGACACGGCCAATGGCATGATTTTCATGACCTTACCACGGGCAAGCATTTCATGATGTGACCAGGGGCAGCATTTTGTAACGTGCCCACGGGCAGCATTTCGTAACATTACCACAGGCAGCATTTCGAGACATGGCCATGGGCAGCATTTCATGACATGGCCACGGGCATGCATTTCGTAACATGACTACAGGCATGCATTTCGCGACATGGCCACGGGTATGCATTATGTGAAATGGCCACGGGCAGCATTCCGTGACATGACCATGGGCAGCATTTCGCAACATGGCCATGGGCAACATTTCGTGACATGGCCACGGGCAGCATTTCGTGACATAAACACGGGCAGCACTTCGTGACATGACCAAGGGCAGCATTTCGTGACTTGGCCAAGGGCAGCATTTCGTGACACGGCCATGGCCAGCATTTCGTAACATGACTACAGGCATGCATTTCGCGACATGGCCACGGGTATGCATTTTGTGACGTGACCAGGGGCAGCATTTTGTAATGTGCCCACGGGCAGCATTTCGTAATGTGACCACGGGCAGCATTTCGTGACATGGCCACGGGCAGCATTTCGTGAAATGGCCACGGGCACAATTCCGTGATATGACCATGGGCAGCATTTCGCGACATGGCCA
This sequence comes from Acipenser ruthenus, assembly GCF_902713425.1. Lineage (NCBI taxonomy): Eukaryota > Metazoa > Chordata > Actinopteri > Acipenseriformes > Acipenseridae > Acipenser > Acipenser ruthenus. Next base: position 4,159,780 of record NC_081225.1, on the reverse strand, counting down.
TGGGCAACATTTCGTGACATGGCCACGGGCAGCATTTCTTGACATAAACACGAGCAGCATTTCGTGACATGACCAAGGGCAGCATTTCGTGACATGGCCAATGGCAGCATTTCGTGACACGGCCATGGCCAGCATTTCGTAACATGACTACAGGCATGCATTTCGCGACATGGCCACGGGTATGCATTTTGTGACGTGACCAGGGGCAGCATTTTGTAACGTGACCACTGGGAGCATTTTGTAATGTGACCAAGGGCAGCATTTCGTGACACGGCCATGGCCAGCATTTCGTTACATGGCCAAGGGAAGTATTTCGTGACATGGACACGGCCAGCACTTCATGATGTGACCACAGGCAGCATTCCCTGACATGACCATGGGTAGCATTTCGTAACATGGCCAAGGGCAACATTTCATGACATGGCCACGGGCAGCATTTCGTGTCATGACCACGGGCAACATTTCGTGACATGGCCTCGGGTTCCATTTCGTGACATGAAGACAGGCATGCATTTCGAGGCATGAGCACGGCCAGCATTTCGTAACATGACCACAGGCAGCATTTTGTGACATGACCAAGTGCAGCATTTCGTGACATGGCCACAGGCAGCTTTTCGTGACATGACCATGGGCTCCATTTCGTAACGTGACCATGGGCAGCATTTCGTCACGTGACCATGGGCAGCATTTCGTGACATGGCCACGGGCAGCATTTCGTGAAATGGCCACGGGCAGCATTCCGTGACATGACCAAGAGCAGCATTTCATGACATGGCCACGGGCAGCATTTTGTTTCATGACCACGGGTTGCATTTCGTGACATGGCCACAGGCAGCATTTCGTGACATGGCCACGGGCAGCATTTCGTGACATGGCCACGGGCATGCATTTCATGACATGGCGAAGGTCATGCATTTCATGACATGACCACGGGCATGCATTTCGTGACGTGACCAGGGGCAGCTTTTTGTAACGTCCTGACACGCAGCAGTTTTTTAACGTGACCACGCGCAGCATCACGTGAGCTGGCCACATGCATCATTTTTTGACATTACCAAGGGCAGCATTTCGCGACATGGCCACAGGCAGCTTTTCCTGACATGGCCACGAGCAACATTTCGTGACATGACCCCGGCCAGCAGTTCATTACATGGACACGGGCAGCATTTCGTGACATGGCCATAGGCAGCATTTCGTGACATGGCCAGGGGCAAGCATTTCGAGACACGGCCAATGGCATGATTTTCATGACCTTACCACGGGCAAGCATTTCATGATGTGACCAGGGGCAGCATTTTGTAACGTGCCCACGGGCAGCATTTCGTAACATTACCACAGGCAGCATTTCGAGACATGGCCATGGGCAGCATTTCATGACATGGCCACGGGCATGCATTTCGTAACATGACTACAGGCATGCATTTTGCGACATGGCCACGGGTATGCATTATGTGAAATGGCCACGGGCAGCATTCCGTGACATGACCATGGGCAGCATTTCGCAACATGGCCATGGGCAACATTTCGTGACATGGCCACGGGCAGCATTTCGTGACATAAACACGGGCAGCACTTCGTGACATGACCAAGGGCAGCATTTCGTGACTTGGCCAAGGGCAGCATTTCGTGACACGGCCATGGCCAGCATTTCGTAACATGACTACAGGCATGCATTTCGCGACATGGCCACGGGTATGCATTTTGTGACGTGACCAGGGGCAGCATTTTGTAATGTGCCCACGGGCAGCATTTCGTAATGTGACCACGGGCAGCATTTCGTGACATGGCCACGGGCAGCATTTCGTGAAATGGCCACGGGCACAATTCCGTGATATGACCATGGGCAGCATTTCGCGACATGGCCATGGGCAACATTTCGTGACATGGCCACGGGCAGCATTTCTTGACATAAACACGAGCAGCATTTCGTGACATGACCAAGGGCAGCATTTCGTGACATGGCCAATGGCAGCATTTCGTGACACGGCCATGGCCAGCATTTCGTAACATGACTACAGGCATGCATTTCGCGACATGGCCACGGGTATGCATTTTGTGACGTGACCAGGGGCAGCATTTTGTAACGTGACCACTGGGAGCATTTTGTAATGTGACCAAGGGCAGCATTTCGTGACACGGCCATGGCCAGCATTTCGTTACATGGCCAAGGGAAGTATTTCGTGACATGGACACGGCCAGCACTTCATGATGTGACCACAGGCAGCATTCCCTGACATGACCATGGGTAGCATTTCGTAACATGGCCAAGGGCAACATTTCATGACATGGCCACGGGCAGCATTTCGTGTCATGACCACGGGCAACATTTCGTGACATGGCCTCGGGTTCCATTTCGTGACATGAAGACAGGCATGCATTTCGAGGCATGAGCACGGCCAGCATTTCGTAACATGACCACAGGCAGCATTTTGTGACATGACCAAGTGCAGCATTTCGTGACATGGCCACAGGCAGCTTTTCGTGACATGACCATGGGCTCCATTTCGTAACGTGACCATGGGCAGCATTTCGTCACGTGACCATGGGCAGCATTTCGTGACATGGCCACGGGCAGCATTTCGTGAAATGGCCACGGGCAGCATTCCGTGACATGACCATGGGCAGCATTTCGCGACATGGCCATGGGTAACATTTCGTGACATGGCCACGGGCAGCATTTCGTGACATAAACACGGGCAGCATTTCGTGACTTGACCAAGGGCAGCATTTCGTGACATGGCAAAAGGCCAGCATTTCGTGACACGGCCATGGCCAGCATTTCGTTACATGGCCACAGGCAGCATTCCCTAACATGTCCATGGGTAGCATTTCGTAACATGGCCAAGGGCAACATTTCATGACATGGCCACAGGCAGCATTTCGTGTCATGACCACGGCCAGCACTTCATGACGTGACCACAGGCCGCATCCCCTGACATGACCACAGGTAGCATTTCGTAACATGGCCAAGGGCAACATTTCATGACATGGCCACGGACAGCATTTCGTGTCATGACCACGGGCAACATTTTGGTGACATGGCCTCGGGTTCCATTTCGTGACATGACCACAGGCATGCATTTCGAGACATGAGGACGGCCAGCATTTCGTAACATGACCACGGGCAGCATTTTGTGACATGACCAAGTGTAGCATTTTGTGACATGGCCACAGGCAGCTTTTCATGACATGGCCACGGGCAGCATTTTTTGACATGACCACAGGCATGCATTTCGAGACATGACCACGGCCAGCTTTTCGTAACATGACCCCGGGCAGCATTTTGTGACATGACCAAGGGCAGCATTTCGTGACATGGCCACGGGAAGCATTTTGTGACATACCTAAGTGCAAGCATTTCGAGACATGGCCAATTGCATGATTTTTGTGACCTGACCACGGGCAAGCATTTCGTGATGTGACCAGGGGCAGCATTTTGTAACGTGCCCACGGGAAGCATTTCGTAACGTGACCACGGGCAGCATTTCGTGACATGGCCACGGGTAGCATTTCGTGAAATGGCCACGGGCAGCATCCCGTGACATGACCATGGGCAGCATTTCGCGACATGGCCATGGGTAACATTCGTGACATGGCCACGGGCAGCATTTCGTGACATGGCCAGGGGCAAGCATTTCGAGACATGGCCTATTCCATGATTTTCGTGACCTGACCACGGGCAAGCATTTCATGATGTGACCAGGGGCAGCATTTTGTAACGTGCCCACGGGCAGCATTTCGTGACATGGCCATGGGCAGCATTTTGTGACGTGACCAGGGGCAGCATTTTGTAACATGCCCACAGGCAGCATTTTGTAACGTGACCACGGGCAGCATTTCGTGACATGGCCATGGGCAGCATTTTCTGACATGGCCACGGGCATGCATTTCGTGACATGACCACGGGCAGCATTTTGTGACATGACCAAGTGCAGCATTTCGTGACATGGCCACAGGCAGCTTTTCATGACATGGCCACAGGCAGCATTTCGTGACATGACCACAGGCATGCATTTGGAGACATGACTACGGCCAGCATTTCGTAACATGACCCCGAGCAGCATTTTGTGACATGACCAAGGGCAGCTTTTCGTGACATGGCCAAAGGCAGCTTTTCGTGACATGGCCACGGGAAGCATTTCGTGACATACCCAGGTGCAAGCATTTCGAGACATGGCCAATTGCATGATTTTTGTGACCTGACCAGGGCATGCATTTCGTGATGTGACCAGGGGCAGCATTTTGTAACGTGCCCACGGCCAGCATTTCGTAACATTACCATGGGCAGCATTTCGTGACATGGCCATGGGCAGCATTTTGTGACATGGCCACGGGCATGCATTTCGTGACATGCATTTCGTGATGTGACCAGGGGCAGCATGTTGTAACGTCCCGACACGCAGCAGTTTGTAACGTGACCACTCGCAGCATTACGTGAGCTGGCCACATGCATCATTTTGTGACATTACCAAGGGCAGCATTTCGCGACATGGCCACAGGAAGCATTTCCTGACATGGCCACGGGCAACATTTCGTGACATGACCACGGCCAGCAGTTCATTACATGGACACGGCCAGCAGTTCATTACATGGACACGGGCAGCATTTCGAGACATGGCCATTGGCCTGATTTTCGTTACCTTACCACGGGCAAGCATTTCATGATGTGACCAGGGGCAGCATTTTGTAACGTGCCCATGGGCAGCATTTCGTAACATTACAACGGGCAGCATTTCATGACATGGCCATGGGCAGCATTTCATGACATGGCCAAGGGCATGCATTTCGTAACATGACCAGGGGCAGCATTTTGTAACGTGCCCACGGGCAGCATTTCGTAACGTGACCACGGGCAGCATTTCGTGACATGACCACGGGCAGCATTTCGTGAAATGGCCATGGGCAGCATTCCGTGACATGACCATGGGAGCATTTCGCGACATGGCCATTGGCAACATTTCGTGACATGGCCATGGGCAGCTTTTCGTGACATGGCCACAGACAGCATTTCATGACATGACCAAAGGCATGCATTTCGAGACATGACCACAGGCAGCATTTCGTTACATGGCCATTTGCAGCATTTCGTGACATGACCACGGGCAGCATTTCGTGACATGGCCACTGGCAGCATTTCATGACATGGCCAAGGGCAGCAATTTGTGACATGGCCACGGGCATGAATTTCATGACATGGCGAAGGTCATGCATTTCATGACATGGCCACAGGCATGCATTTCGTGACGTGACCAGGAGCAGCATTTTGTAACGAGCCCACACACTGCAGTTCGTAACGTTACCACGGGCAGTATTACGTGAGCTGGCCACAGGCAGCATTTTGTGACATGGCCTCAGGTTGCATTTCGTGACATGGCCAAGGGCAACACTTCATGACATGGCCACGGGCAGCATTTCGTGTCATGACCACGGGCAACATTTCGTGACATGGCCTCGGGTTCCATTTTGTGACATGACCACAGGCATGCATTTCGAGACATGAGCACGGCCAGCATTTCGTAACATGACCACGGGCAGCATTTTGTGACATGACCAAGTGCAGCATTTCGTATCATGACCACGGGCAACATTTCGTGACATGGCCACGGGTAGCATTTCGTGACATCACCACAGGCATGCATTTCGAGACATGAGCACGGCCAGCATTTCGTAACATGGCCATGGGCAACATTTCGTAACATGGCCTCGGGTTACATTTCGTGACCTGACCTCAGGCATGCATTTCGAGACATGACCATGGCCAGCATTTCGTAACATGACCACGGGCAGCATTTTGTGACATGACCAAGGGCAGCATTTCGTGACATGGCCACAGGCAGCTTTTCATGACATGGCGACGGGCAACATTTCGTGACATGACCACAGGCATGCATTTCGAGACATGACCACGGCCAGCATTTCATTACATTGCCACGGGCAGCATTTCATGACATGGCCATAGGCAGCATTTCGTGACATGGCCAGGGGCAAGCATTTCGAGACAAGTCCAATTCCATGATTTTCGTGACCTGACCACGGGCAATCATTTCATGATGTGACCAGGGGCAGCATTTTGTAACGCACCCACGGGCAGCATTTCGTGACATGGCCATGGGCAGCATTTTCTGACAATTTCCACGGGCATGCATTTCGTGACATGACTACAGGCATGCATTTCGCTATATTGCCACGGGTATGCATTTCGTGATGTGACCAGGGGCAGCATTTTGTAAAGTCCCCACGGGCAGCATTTCGTGACATGGCTACGGGCATCATTTCGTGATGTAGCCACGGGTATGCATTTCGTGACATGGCCAAGGGCTTGATTTTCATGACATGACCACGGGCATGCAATTCGTGACATGACCACGGGCATGCATTTCGTGTCGTGACCAGGGGCAGCATTTTGTAATGTGCACAAGGGCAGCATTTCGTAACTTGACCACTGGCAGCATTTTGTGACATGTCCACAGGCAGCTTTTCGTGACATGGCCACGGGCAGCATTCCGTGACATGACCAAGAGCAGCATTTCATGACATGGCCACGGGCAGCATTTTGTTTCATGACCACGGGTTGCATTTCGTGACATGGCCACAGGCAGCATTTCGTGACATGGCCACGGGCAGCATTTCGTGACATGGCCACGGGCATGCATTTCATGACATGGCGAAGGTCATGCATTTCATGACATGACCACGGGCATGCATTTCGTGACGTGACCAGGGGCAGCTTTTTGTAACGTCCTGACACGCAGCAGTTTTTTAACGTGACCACGCGCAGCATCACGTGAGCTGGCCACATGCATCATTTTTTGACATTACCAAGGGCAGCATTTCGCGACATGGCCACAGGCAGCTTTTCCTGACATGGCCACGAGCAACATTTCGTGACATGACCCCGGCCAGCAGTTCATTACATGGACACGGGCAGCATTTCGTGACATGGCCATAGGCAGCATTTCGTGACATGGCCAGGGGCAAGCATTTCGAGACACGGCCAATGGCATGATTTTCATGACCTTACCACGGGCAAGCATTTCATGATGTGACCAGGGGCAGCATTTTGTAACGTGCCCACGGGCAGCATTTCGTAACATTACCACAGGCAGCATTTCGAGACATGGCCATGGGCAGCATTTCATGACATGGCCACGGGCATGCATTTCGTAACATGACTACAGGCATGCATTTCGCGACATGGCCACGGGTATGCATTATGTGAAATGGCCACGGGCAGCATTCCGTGACATGACCATGGGCAGCATTTCGCAACATGGCCATGGGCAACATTTCGTGACATGGCCACGGGCAGCATTTCGTGACATAAACACGGGCAGCACTTCGTGACATGACCAAGGGCAGCATTTCGTGACTTGGCCAAGGGCAGCATTTCGTGACACGGCCATGGCCAGCATTTCGTAACATGACTACAGGCATGCATTTCGCGACATGGCCACGGGTATGCATTTTGTGACGTGACCAGGGGCAGCATTTTGTAATGTGCCCACGGGCAGCATTTCGTAATGTGACCACGGGCAGCATTTCGTGACATGGCCACGGGCAGCATTTCGTGAAATGGCCACGGGCACAATTCCGTGATATGACCATGGGCAGCATTTCGCGACATGGCCATGGGCAACATTTCGTGACATGGCCACGGGCAGCATTTCTTGACATAAACACGAGCAGCATTTCGTGACATGACCAAGGGCAGCATTTCGTGACATGGCCAATGGCAGCATTTCGTGACACGGCCATGGCCAGCATTTCGTAACATGACTACAGGCATGCATTTCGCGACATGGCCACGGGTATGCATTTTGTGACGTGACCAGGGGCAGCATTTTGTAACGTGACCACTGGGAGCATTTTGTAATGTGACCAAGGGCAGCATTTCGTGACACGGCCATGGCCAGCATTTCGTTACATGGCCAAGGGAAGTATTTCGTGACATGGACACGGCCAGCACTTCATGATGTGACCACAGGCAGCATTCCCTGACATGACCATGGGTAGCATTTCGTAACATGGCCAAGGGCAACATTTCATGACATGGCCACGGGCAGCATTTCGTGTCATGACCACGGGCAACATTTCGTGACATGGCCTCGGGTTCCATTTCGTGACATGAAGACAGGCATGCATTTCGAGGCATGAGCACGGCCAGCATTTCGTAACATGACCACAGGCAGCATTTTGTGACATGACCAAGTGCAGCATTTCGTGACATGGCCACAGGCAGCTTTTCGTGACATGACCATGGGCTCCATTTCGTAACGTGACCATGGGCAGCATTTCGTCACGTGACCATGGGCAGCATTTCGTGACATGGCCACGGGCAGCATTTCGTGAAATGGCCACGGGCAGCATTCCGTGACATGACCATGGGCAGCATTTCGCGACATGGCCATGGGTAACATTTCGTGACATGGCCACGGGCAGCATTTCGTGACATAAACACGGGCAGCATTTCGTGACTTGACCAAGGGCAGCATTTCGTGACATGGCAAAAGGCCAGCATTTCGTGACACGGCCATGGCCAGCATTTCGTTACATGGCCACAGGCAGCATTCCCTAACATGTCCATGGGTAGCATTTCGTAACATGGCCAAGGGCAACATTTCATGACATGGCCACAGGCAGCATTTCGTGTCATGACCACGGCCAGCACTTCATGACGTGACCACAGGCCGCATCCCCTGACATGACCACAGGTAGCATTTCGTAACATGGCCAAGGGCAACATTTCATGACATGGCCACGGACAGCATTTCGTGTCATGACCACGGGCAACATTTTGGTGACATGGCCTCGGGTTCCATTTCGTGACATGACCACAGGCATGCATTTCGAGACATGAGGACGGCCAGCATTTCGTAACATGACCACGGGCAGCATTTTGTGACATGACCAAGTGTAGCATTTTGTGACATGGCCACAGGCAGCTTTTCATGACATGGCCACGGGCAGCATTTTTTGACATGACCACAGGCATGCATTTCGAGACATGACCACGGCCAGCTTTTCGTAACATGACCCCGGGCAGCATTTTGTGACATGACCAAGGGCAGCATTTCGTGACATGGCCACGGGAAGCATTTTGTGACATACCTAAGTGCAAGCATTTCGAGACATGGCCAATTGCATGATTTTTGTGACCTGACCACGGGCAAGCATTTCGTGATGTGACCAGGGGCAGCATTTTGTAACGTGCCCACGGGAAGCATTTCGTAACGTGACCACGGGCAGCATTTCGTGACATGGCCACGGGTAGCATTTCGTGAAATGGCCACGGGCAGCATCCCGTGACATGACCATGGGCAGCATTTCGCGACATGGCCATGGGTAACATTCGTGACATGGCCACGGGCAGCATTTCGTGACATAAACACGGGCAGCATTTCGTGACATGACCAAGGGCAGCATTTCGTGACATGGCCAAGGGCAGCATTTCGTGACACGGCCATGGCCAGCATTTCGTAACATGACTACAGGCATGCATTTTGCGACATGGCCACGGGTATGCATTTTGTGACGTGACCAGGGGCAGCATTTTGTAACGTGCCCACGGGCAGCATTTTGTAACGTGCCCACGGGCAGCATTTCGTAACGTGACCATGGGCAGCATCCCGTGACATGACCATGGGCAGCATTTCGCGACATGGCCATGGGTAACATTCGTGACATGGCCACGGGCAGCATTTCGTGACATAAACACGGGCAGCATTTCGTGAAATGACCAAGGGCAGCATTTCGTGACATGGCCAAGGGCAGCATTTCGTGACACGGCCATGGCCAGCATTTCGTAACATGACTACAGGCATGCATTTCGCGACATGGCCACGGGTATGCATTTTGTGACGTGACCAGGGGCAGCATTTCGTGAAATGGCCACGGGCAGCATTCCGTGACATGACCACGGGCAGCATTTCGCGACATGGCTATGGGTAACATTTCGTGACATGGCCACGGGCAGCCTTTCGTGACATAAACACGGGCAGCATTTCGTGACATGACCAAGGGCAGCATTTCGTGACATGGCCAAGGGCAGCATTTCGTGACATGGCCAAGGGCAGCATTTCGTGACACGGCCATGGCCAGCATTTCGTTACATGGCCAAGGGAAGCATTTCGTGATATGGACACGGCCAGCACTTCATGATGTGACCACAGGCAGCATTCCCTGACATGACCATGGGTAGCATTTCGTAACATGGCCAAGGGCAACATTTCATGACATGGCCACGGGCAGCATTTCGTGTCATGACCACGGGCAACATTTCGTGACATGGCCTCGGGTTCCATTTCGTGACATGAAGACAGGCATGCATTTCGAGGCATGAGCACGGCCAGCATTTCGTAACATGACCACAGGCAGCATTTTGTGACATGACCAAGTGCAGCATTTCGTGACATGGCCACAGGCAGCTTTTCGTGACATGACCATGGGGTCCATTTCGTAACGTGACCATGGGCAGCATTTCGTCACGTGACCATGGGCAGCATTTCGTAACATGACCAAGGGCAGCATTTCGTAACATGGCCACGGGCAGCTTTTCGTGACATGGCCACGGACAGCATTTCATGACATGACCAAAGGCATGCTTTTCGAGACATGACCACGGTCAGCATTTCGTTACATGGCCATGGGCAGCATTTCGTGATATGACCACGGGCAGCATTTCGTGACATGGCCACTGGCAGCATTTCATGACATGGCCAAAGGGCAGCAATTTTTGACATGGCCACGGGCATGAATTTCATGACATGGCGAAGGTCATGCATTTCATGACATGACCACGGGCATGCATTTCGTGACGTGACCAGGGGCAGCATTTTGTAACGTGCCCACACGCAGCAGTTCGTAACGTGACCACGGGCAGCATTACGTGAGATGGCCACGGGCAGCATTTTATGACATGGCCTCAGGTTGCATTTCGTGACATGGCCAAAGGCAACATTTAATGACATGGCCTCGGTTTCCATTTCGTGACATGACTACAGGAATGCATTTCGAGGCATGAGCACGACCAGCATTTCGTGACATGGCCACGGGCAGCATTTCGTGTCATGACCACGGGCAACATTTCGTGACATGGCCTCGGTTTCCATTTCGTGACATGACTACAGGCATGCATTTCTAGGCATGAGCACGACCAGCATTTCGTAACATGACCACGGGCAGCATTTTGTGACATGACCAAGGGCAGCATTTCGTGACATGGCCACAGGCAGCTTTTCGTGACATGGCCACGGGCAACATTTCGTGATATGACCACAGGCATGCATTTCGAGACATGACCACGGGCAGCATTTTGTGTCATGACCACAGGCATGGATTTCGAGACATGTCCACGGCCAGCATTTCGTAACATGACCACGGGCAGCATTTTGTGACATGACCAAGAGCAGCATTTCGTGACATGGCCACAGAGAGCTTTCTGTGACATGGCCACGGGAAGCATTTCGTGATGTGCCCAGGGACAGCATTTTGTAACGTGCCCACGGGCAGCATTTCGTAACGTGACCACGGGCAGCATTTCGTGAAATGGCCACGGGCATCATTTCGCGACATGGCCATGGGCAACATTTCGTAACATGGCCTCGGTTAACATTTTGTGACATGACCTCAGGCATGTATTTCGAGACATGACCATGGCCAGCATTTCGTAACATGACCATGGGCAGCATTTTGTGAAATGACCAAGGTCAGCATTTCGTGACATGGCCACGGGCAGCTATTCATGACATGGCCACGGGCAACATTTCGTGACATGACCACAGACATGCATTTCGAGACATGACCACGGCCAGCATTTCGTAACATGACCACGGGCAGAATTTCGTGACATGACCACGGGCAGCATTTTGTAACATGACCACAGGCATGCATTTCGTGACATAACCACGGGCATGCATTTCATAACATGATTACGGACATGCATTTCGTGACATGACCACGGGCAGCATTTCGTAACATGGCCACGTGCAGCATTTCGTGACATGGCCATGGGCAGCATTTCGTAACATGACCAAGGGCAGCATTTCGTAACATGGCCACGGCAGCATTTCGTGACATGGCCACGGACAGAATTTCATGACATGACCAAAGGCATGCATTTCGAGACATGACCACGGGCAGCATTTTGTGTCATGACCACAGGCATGGATTTCGAGACATGACCACGGCCAGCATTTCGTAACATGACCACGGGCAGAATTTTGTGACATGACCAAGGGCAGCATTTCGTGACATGGCCACAGAGAGCTTTCTGTGACATGGCCACGGGAAGCATTTCGTGATGTGCCCAGTGGCAGCATTTTGTAACGTGCCCACGGGCAGCATTTCGTAACGTGACCACGGGCAGCATTTCGTGAAATGGCCACGGGCATCATTTCGCGACATGGCCATGGGCAACATTTCGTAACATGGCCTCGGTTAACATTTCGTGACATGACCTCAGGCATGCATTTTGAGACATGACCATGGCCAGCATTTCGTAACATGACCATGGGCAGCATTTTGTGACATGACCAAGGTCAGCATTTCGTGACATGGCCACGGGCAGCTATTCATGACATGGCCACGGGCAACATTTCGTGACATGACCACAGACATGCATTTCGAGACATGACCACGGCCAGCATTTCGTAACATGACCACGGGCAGAATTTCGTGACATGACCACGGGCAGCATTTTGTAACATGACCACAGGCATGCATTTCGTGACATAACCACGGGCATGCATTTCATAACATGATTACGGACATGCATTTCATGACATGACCACAGGCAGCATTTCGTGACATGGCCATGGGCAGCATTTCGTAACGTGACCACGGGCAGCATTTCGTGAAATGGCCACGGGCATCATTTCGCGACATGGCCATGGGCAACATTTCGTAACATGGCCTCGGTTAACATTTCGTGACATGACCTCAGGCATGCATTTTGAGACATGACCATGGCCAGCATTTCGTAACATGACCATGGGCAGCATTTTGTGACATGACCAAGGTCAGCATTTCGTGACATGGCCACGGGCAGCTATTCATGACATGGCCACGGGCAACATTTCGTGACATGACCACAGACATGCATTTCAAGACATGACCACGGCCAGCATTTCGTAACATGACCACGGGCAGAATTTCGTGACATGACCACGGGCAGCATTTTGTAACATGACCACAGGCATGCATTTCGTGACATAACCACGGGCATGCATTTCATAACATGATTACGGACATGCATTTCATGACATGACCACAGGCAGCATTTCGTAACATGGCCACGGGCAGCATTTCGTGACATGGCCATGGGCAGCATTTTGTAACATGACCAAGGGCAGCATTTCGTAACATGGCCACGGCAGCATTTCGTGACATGGCCACGGACAGAATTTCATGACATGACCAAAGGCATGCATTTCGAGACATGACCACGGGCAGCATTTAGTGACATGACCAAAGGCATGCATTCCAAGACATGACCACGGCCAGCAATTCGTAACATGACCACGGGCAGCATTTCATGACATGGTCAAGGGCAGCAATTTGTGACATGGCCACGGGCATGAATTTCATGACATGGCGAAGGTCATGCATTTCATGACATGACCACGGGCATGCATTTCGTGACGTGATCAGGGGCAGCATTTTGTAACGTGCCCACACGCTGCAGTTCGTGTCATGACCACGGGCAGCATTACGTGAGCTGGCCACGGGCAGCATTTAGTGACATGGCCTCAGGTTGCATTTAGTGACTTGACCACAGGCATGCATTCCGAGACATGACCACGGCCAGCATTTCGTAACATGACCACGGGCAGCATTTCATGACATTGCCAAGGGCAGCATTTCGTGACATGGCCACAGGCAACTTTTCGTGACATGGCCAAAGGCAGCATTTCGTGATATGACCACAGGCATGCATTTCGAGACATGACCACGGCCAGCATTTTGTTACATGGCCACAGAAAGCATTTCGTGACATGGCCACGGGCAACCTTTCGTGACATGGCCAAAGGCAGCATTTCGTGACATGACCACAGGCATGCATTTCGAGACATGACCACCGCCAGCATTTTGTTACATGGCCACAGGAAGCATTTCGTGACATGGCCACGGGCAGCATTTCGTGACATGGCCACGGGCAGCATTTTGTGACATGGCCAGGGGCAAGCATTTCGAGACATGGCCAATGGCATGATTTTCGTGACCTTACCACGGGCAAGCATTTCGTGATGTGACCAGGGGCAGCATTGTGTAATGGGCCAACGGGCAGCATTTCGTAACATTACCAAGGGCAGCATTTCGTAACATTACCAAGGGCAGCATTTCGTGACATGGCCATGGGCAGCATTTCATGACATGGCCACGGGTATGCATTTTGTGACGTGACCAGGGGCAGCATTTTGTAGCGTGCCCACGGACAGCATTTCGTAATGTGACTACTGGCAGCATTTCGTGACATGGCCAAGGGCAGCATTTCGTGACACGGCCACGGGCAGCATTTCGTTACATGACCATGGGCATGCATTTTGTGACATGACCACGGGCAGCATTTTGTAACGTGACCATGGCTGGCATATCGTAACGTGACCAAGGGTAGCATATCGTAACGTGACAATGGGCAGCATTTCGTAACGTGACCACTGGCAGCATTTCGTAACGTGACCAAAGGGGGAATTTCGTAACTTGACCATGGGCAGCTTTTCGTAACGTGACCACTGGGAGCATTTTGTAATGTGACCAAGGGCAACATATAGTGACATGGCCACAGGCAGCTTTTCGTGACATGGCCACGGGCAGCATTTTGTAACATGACCACAGGCATTCATTTCGTGACATAACCACGGGCATGCATTTCATAACATGATTACGGACATGCATTTCGTGACATGACCACGGGCAGCATTTCGTGACATGGCCATGGGCAGCATTTCGTAACATGACCAAGGGCAGCATTTCGTAACATGGCTACGGCAGCATTTCCTGACATGGCCACGGACAGAATTTAATGACATGACCAAAGGCATGCATTTCGAGACATGACCACGGGCAGCATTTCGTTACATGGCCATGGGCAGCATTTCGTGACATGGCCACAGGCAGCTTTTCGTGACATGGCCACAGGCAGCATTTGTAACATGACCACAGGCATGCATTTCTTGACATAACCACGGGCATGCATTTCATAACATGATTACGGACATGCATTTCGTGACATGACCATGGGCAGCATTTCGTTACATGGCCACGGGCAGCATTTCGTGACATGGCCATGGGCAGCATTTCGTGACATGGCCACAGGTAGCATTTCGTTACATGGCCATGGGCAGCATTTTGTGACATGACCATGGGCATGCATTTTGTGACATGACCACGGGCAGCATTTCGTAACGTGACCACGGGTAGCATTTCGTAACGTGACCAAAGGGGGAATTTCGTAACTTGACCATCGGCAGCATTTCGTAACGTGACCACTGGGAGCATTTTGTAATGTGACCAAGGGCAACATTTCGTGACATGGCCACAGGCAGCTTTTCGTGACATTGCCACGGGCAGCATTTTGTAACATTACCACAGGCATGCATTTCTTGACATAACCACAGGCATGCATTTCATAACATGATTATGGACATGAATTTCGTGACATGACCACGGGCAGCATTTCGTAACATGGCCACGGGCAGCATTTCGTGACATGGCCATGGGCAGCATTTCGTAACATGACCAAGGGCAGCATTTCGTAACATGGCCACGGACAGCATTTCATGACATGACCAAAGGCATGCATTTCGTGACATGACCACAGGCAGCATTTCGTTACATGGCCACTGGCAGCATTTCATGATATGGCCACGGGCATGCATTTCGTGACATGACTACAGGCATGCATTTCACGACATGGCCACGGGTATGCATTTTGTGACGTGACCAGGGGCAGCATTTTGTAGCGTGCCCTTCGGGCAGCATTTTGTAATGTGACTATTGGCAGAATTTCGTGACATGGCCAAGGGCAACATTTCGTGACACGGCCACGGGCAGCATTTCGTTACATGGCCACGGGAAGCATTTTGTGACATGGCCATGGGCAGTATTTCGTGACATGACCACGGGCATGCATTTTGTGACATGACTACGGGCAGCATTTCGTAACGTGACCATGGGTAGCATACCGTAACGTGACAATGGGCAGCATTTCATAACGTGACCACTGGCAGCATTTCGTAACGTGACCAAAGGGGGAATTTCGTAACTTGACCATGGGCAGCATTTCGTAACGTGACCACTGGGAGCATTTTGTAATGTGACCAAGGGCAACATTTCGTGACATGGCCACAGGCAGCTTTTCGTGACATGGCCACAGGCAGCATTTGTAACATGACCACAGGCATGCATTTCTTGACATAACCACGGGCATGCATTTCATAACATGATTACGGACATGCATTTCGTGACATGACCATGGGCAGCATTTCGTTACATGGCCACGGGCAGCATTTCGTGACATGGCCATGGGCAGCATTTCGTGACATGGCCACAGGTAGCATTTCGTGACATGATCATGGGCATGCATTTCGTGACATGACCACGGGCATGCATTTCATGACATGACCATGGGCTCCATTTCGTAACGTGACCACGGGCAGCATTTCGTAACATGACCATGGGCAGCATTTCGTAACATGACCAAGGGAAGCATTTCGTAACGTGACCAAAGGGGGAATTTCGTAACTTGACCATGGGCAGCATTTCGTAACGTGACCACTGGGTGCATTTTGTAATGTGACCAAGGGCAACATTTCGTGACATGGCCACAGGCAGCTTTTCGTGACATGGCCACAGGCAGCATTTGTAACATGACCACAGGCATGCATTTCTTGACATAACCACGGGCATGCATTTCATAACATGATTACGGACATGCATTTCGTGACATGACTTTTGGCAGCATTTCGTTACATGGCCACGGGCAGCATTTCGTGACATGGCCATGGGCAGCATTTCGTGACATGGCCACAGGTAGCATTTCGTGACATGATCATGGGCATGCATTTCGTGACATGACCACGGGCATGCATTTCATGACATGACCATGGGCTCCATTTCGTAACGTGACCACGGGCAGCATTTCGTAACATGACCATGGGCAGCATTTCGTAACATGACCAAGGGCAGCATTTCGTAACATGGCCACGGCAGCATTTCATGACATGGCCACGGGTATGCATTTTGTGACGTGACCAGGGGCAGAATTTTGTAGCGTGCCCACGGGAAGCATTTCGTAATGTGACTACTGGCAGCATTTCGTGACATGGTCAAGGGCAGCATTTTGTGACACGGCCACGGGCAGCATATCGTTACATGACCACGGGCATGCATTTCATGACATGACCATGGGCTCCATTTCGTAACGTGACCACGGGCAGCATTTCGTAACATGACCATGGGCAGCATTTCGTAACATGACCAAGGGCAGCATTTCGTAACGTGACCAAAGGGGGAATTTCGTAACTTGACCATGGGCAGCATTTCGTAACGTGACCACTGGGAGCATTTTGTAATGTGACCAAGGGCAGTATTTCGTAACGTGACCACGGGCAGCATTTTGTGACATGGCCACAGGCAGCATTTCGTGACATGACCACAGCCATGCATTTCGTGACATCACCACAGGCATGCATTTCGAGACATGACCACAGCCATGCATTTCGTGACATCACCACGGGCATGCATTTCGTGACATGACTATGGACATGCATTTCCTGACATGACCACGGGCAGCATTTTGTTACATGGCCACAGGCAGCATTTCGTGACATGAACACGGGCAGCATTTCGTGACATGACCACGGTTGCATTTTGTGACATGACCACAGGCAATATTTCGTTACATGGCCAAGGGCAGCATTTCGCAACATGGGCACAGGCAGCATTTCGTGACATGGCCACTTGTACCATTTTGTGACATGGCCATGGGCAGCATTTCGTGACATGGCCACAGGCAGCATTCCGTGACATGACCAGGGGAAGCATTTCATGACATGGCCACGGGCAACATTTCGTGCATTGGCCTCGGGCAGCATTTCATGAAATGGCCACGGGAAGCATTTCGTGACATGGCCACGGGCAACATTTCATAACATGGCCACGGGCAGCATTTCGTGACATAACCAGGGGCAGCATTTTGTGACATGGCCCGTGGGTTGCATTTCGTGACATGGCCATGGGCACCATTTCATGACATGGCCACGGGCAGCATTTCGTGACATGAACATGGGCAGCATTTTGTGACATGGCCACGGGGAGCATTTTGTGACATGGCCACGGACATGCAATTCGTGACATGGCCAAGGGCGGTATTTCGTAACATGGCAAAGGGCTTCCTTTCGTAATATGGCCACAGGCAGCATTTCATGATATGGCCACAGGCAGTATTTCGTGACATGATCATGGGCATGCATTTTGTGACATCACCACAGGCATGCATTTCGAGACATGACCACAGCCATGCATTTCGTGACATCACCACTGGCATGCATTTCGTGACATGAATATGGACATGCATTTCCTGACATGACCACGGGCAGCATTTTGTTACATGGCCACAGGCAGCATTTCGTGACATGAACACGGGCAGCATTTCGTGACATGACCACGGTTGCATTTTGTGACATGACCACAGGCAATATTTCGTTACATGGCCGAGGGCAGCATTTCGCAACATGGGCACAGGCAGCATTTCGTGACATGGCCAAAGGCAGCATTTCGTGACATGACCACAGGCATGCATTTCGAGACATGACCACGGCCAGCATTTTGTTACATGGCCACAGGAAGCATTTCATGACATGGCCACGGGCAGCATTTCGTGACATGGCCACAGGCAGCATTTTGTGACATGGCCAGGGGCAAGCATTTCGAGACATGGCCAATGGCATGATTTTCGTGACCTTACCACAGGCAAGCATTTCGTGATGTGACCAGGGGCAGCATTTTGTAACGGGCCCACGGGCAGCATTTCGTAACATTACCAAGGGCAGCATTTCGTTACATGGCCATGGGCAGCATTTCGTGACATGGCCACGGGCATGCATTTCGTGACATGACTACAGGCATGCATTTCACGACATGGCCACGGGTATGCATTTTGTGACGTGACCAGGGGCAGCATTTTGTAGCGTGCCCTTCGGGCAGCATTTTGTAATGTGACTATTGGCAGAATTTCGTGACATGGCCAAGGGCAACATTTCGTGACACGGCCACGGGCAGCATTTCGTTACATGGCCACGGGAAGCATTTTGTGACATGGCCATGGGCAGTATTTCGTGACATGACCACGGGCATGCATTTTGTGACATGACTACGGGCAGCATTTCGTAACGTGACCATGGGTAGCATACCGTAACGTGACAATGGGCAGCATTTCATAACGTGACCACTGGCAGCATTTCGTAACGTGACCAAAGGGGGAATTTCGTAACTTGACCATGGGCAGCATTTCGTAACGTGACCACTGGGAGCATTTTGTAATGTGACCAAGGGCAACATTTCGTGACATGGCCACAGGCAGCTTTTCGTGACATGGCCACAGGCAGCATTTGTAACATGACCACAGGCATGCATTTCTTGACATAACCACGGGCATGCATTTCATAACATGATTACGGACATGCATTTCGTGACATGACCATGGGCAGCATTTCGTTACATGGCCACGGGCAGCATTTCGTGACATGGCCATGGGCAGCATTTCGTGACATGGCCACAGGTAGCATTTCGTGACATGATCATGGGCATGCATTTCGTGACATGACCACGGGCATGCATTTCATGACATGACCATGGGCTCCATTTCGTAACGTGACCACGGGCAGCATTTCGTAACATGACCATGGGCAGCATTTCGTAACATGACCAAGGGAAGCATTTCGTAACGTGACCAAAGGGGGAATTTCGTAACTTGACCATGGGCAGCATTTCGTAACGTGACCACTGGGAGCATTTTGTAATGTGACCAAGGGCAACATTTCGTGACATGGCCACAGGCAGCTTTTCGTGACATGGCCACAGGCAGCATTTGTAACATGACCACAGGCATGCATTTCTTGACATAACCACGGGCATGCATTTCATAACATGATTACGGACATGCATTTCGTGACATGACTTTTGGCAGCATTTCGTTACATGGCCACGGGCAGCATTTCGTGACATGGCCATGGGCAGCATTTCGTGACATGGCCACAGGTAGCATTTCGTGACATGATCATGGGCATGCATTTCGTGACATGACCACGGGCATGCATTTCATGACATGACCATGGGCTCCATTTCGTAACGTGACCACGGGCAGCATTTCATAACATGACCATGGGCAGCATTTCGTAACATGACCAAGGGCAGCATTTCGTAACATGGCCACGGCAGCATTTCATGACATGGCCACGGGTATGCATTTTGTGACGTGACCAGGGGCAGAATTTTGTAGCGTGCCCACGGGAAGCATTTCGTAATGTGACTACTGGCAGCATTTCGTGACATGGTCAAGGGCAGCATTTTGTGACACGGCCACGGGCAGCATATCGTTACATGACCACGGGCATGCATTTCATGACATGACCATGGGCTCCATTTCGTAACGTGACCACGGGCAGCATTTCGTAACATGACCATGGGCAGCATTTCGTAACATGACCAAGGGCAGCATTTCGTAACGTGACCAAAGGGGGAATTTCGTAACTTGACCATGGGCAGCATTTCGTAACGTGACCACTGGGAGCATTTTGTAATGTGACCAAGGGCAGTATTTCGTAACGTGACCACGGGCAGCATTTTGTGACATGGCCACAGGCAGCATTTCGTGACATGACCACAGCCATGCATTTCGTGACATCACCACAGGCATGCATTTCGAGACATGACCACAGCCATGCATTTCGTGACATCACCACGGGCATGCATTTCGTGACATGACTATGGACATGCATTTCCTGACATGACCACGGGCAGCATTTTGTTACATGGCCACAGGCAGCATTTCGTGACATGAACACGGGCAGCATTTCGTGACATGACCACGGTTGCATTTTGTGACATGACCACAGGCAATATTTCGTTCCATGGCCAAGGGCAGCATTTCGCAACATGGGCACAGGCAGCATTTCGTGACATGGCCACTTGTACCATTTTGTGACATGGCCATGGGCAGCATTTCGTGACATGGCCACAGGCAGCATTCCGTGACATGACCAGGGGAAGCATTTCATGACATGGCCACGGGCAACATTTCGTGCATTGGCCTCGGGCAGCATTTCATGAAATGGCCACGGGAAGCATTTCGTGACATGGCCACGGGCAACATTTCATAACATGGCCACGGGCAGCATTTCGTGACATAACCAGGGGCAGCATTTTGTGACATGGCCCGTGGGTTGCATTTCGTGACATGGCCATGGGCACCATTTCATGACATGGCCACGGGCAGCATTTCGTGACATGAACATGGGCAGCATTTTGTGACATGGCCACGGGGAGCATTTTGTGACATGGCCACGGACATGCAATTCGTGACATGGCCAAGGGCGGTATTTCGTAACATGGCAAAGGGCTTCCTTTCGTAATATGGCCACAGGCAGCATTTCATGATATGGCCACAGGCAGTATTTCGTGACATGATCATGGGCATGCATTTTGTGACATCACCACAGGCATGCATTTCGAGACATGACCACAGCCATGCATTTCGTGACATCACCACTGGCATGCATTTCGTGACATGAATATGGACATGCATTTCCTGACATGACCACGGGCAGCATTTTGTTACATGGCCACAGGCAGCATTTCGTGACATGAACACGGGCAGCATTTCGTGACATGACCACGGTTGCATTTTGTGACATGACCACAGGCAATATTTCGTTACATGGCCGAGGGCAGCATTTCGCAACATGGGCACAGGCAGCATTTCGTGACATGGCCACGGGTACCATTTCGTGACATGGCCATGGGCAGCATTTCGTGACATGGCCACAGGCAGCATTCCGTGACATGACCACGGGAAGCATTTCATGACATGGCCACGGGCAACATTTCGTGCATTGGCCTCGGGCAGCATTTCATGACATGGCCACGGGAAGCATTTCGTGACATGGCCACGGGCAACATTTCATGACATGGCCACGGGCAGCATTTCGTGACATAACCAGGGGCAGCATTTTGTGACATGGCCCGCGGGTTGCATTTCGTGACATGGCCATGGGCACCATTTCGTGACATGGCCATTGGCAGCATTTCGTGACATGGCCACGGGCAGCATTTCGTGACATGGACACGGGCAGCATTTCGTGACATGGCCAAGGGGAGCATTTTGTGACATGGCCACGGACATGCAATTCGTGAAATGGCCAAGGGCGGTATTTCGTAACATGGCAACGGGCTACCTTTTGTAATATGGCCACGGGCAGCATTTCATGATATGGCCACAGGCAGTATTTCGTGACTTGGCCACAGGCAGCATTTCGTGACATGATTATGGGCATGCATTTCGTAACTTGACCACTGGCAGCATTTCGTGACATGGCCACAGGCAGCTTTTCGTGACATGGCCACGGGCAGCATTTTGTAACATGACCACAGGCATGCATTTTGTGACATGACCATGGGCATGCATTTCATAACATGATTACGGACAATCATTTTGTGACATGACCACGGGCAGCATTTCGCGACATGGCCATTGGCAGCATTTCACAACATGGCCAAGGGTTGCATTTCGTGACATGTTTAAGGGCATGCATTTCGAGACATGACCAAGGCCAGCATTTTGTGACATGGCCATGGGCAACATTTCGTGACGTGACCAGGGGCAGCATTTTGTAACGTGCCCACAGGCAGCATTTCGTAATGTGACCACGGGCAGCATTTCGTGACATTGCCAAGGGCAGCATTTCGTGACATAACCAGGGGCAGCATTTTGTGACATGGCCCGCGGGTTGCATTTCGTGACATGACCACAGACCTGCATTTCGAGACATGACCACGGCCAGCATTTCGTTACATGGCAACGGGAAGCATTTCATTACATGGCCACGGGCATGCATTTCATGACATGGCGAAGGTCATGCATTTCATGACATAACCACGGGCATGCATTTCGTGACGTGACCGGGGCAGCATTTTGTAAAGTGCCCACACGCAGCAGTTCGTAACGTGACAACGGGCAGCATTACGTCAGCTGGCCACAGGCAGCATTTTGTGACATGGCCACAGGCAGCATTTCGTGACATGGTCATGGGGAGCATTTCGTGACATGACCACGGACATGCAATTCGTGACATGGCCAAGGGCGGCATTTCGTAACATGGCAACGGGCTACATTTCGTAATATGGCCAAGGGCAGCATTTCATGATATGGCCACAGGAAGCATTTCGTGACATGGCCACAGGCAGCATTTCGTGACATGATCATGGGCATGCATTTCGTAACTTGACCACGGGCAGCATTTCGTGACATGGCCACAGGCTGCTTTTTGTGACATGGCCACAGACAACATTTCGTGACTTGGCCACGGGCAGCATTTTGTTACATGGTCAATTCCATGATTTTCGTGAACTGACCACGGGCAAGCATTTCGTGATTTGACCAGGGGCAGCATTTTGTAACGTGCCCACGGGCAGCATTTTGTAACATTACCACGGGAAGCATTTCGTGACATGGCCATGGGCAGCATTTCGTGACATGACAATGGGCAGTATTTCGTAACGTGACCAGGGGCAGCATTTTGTAACGTGACCAAAGAGGGAATTTCGTAACTTGACCATGGGCAGCACTTCGTAACGTGACCACGGGGAGCATTTTGTAACGTGACCAAGGGCAGCATTCCGTGACATGGCCACAAGCAACTTTTCGTGACATGGCCACGGGCAGCATTTTGTAACATGACCACAGGCATGCATTTCATGACATGACCAAGGGCATGCATTTCGTAACATGATTACGGACATGCATTTCGTGACATGACCACGGGCAGCGTTTCGCGACATGGCCATGGGCAGCATTTCGCGACAAGGCCATGGGCAACATTTCGTAACATGGCCACGGGCAACATTTCGTGACATGGCCACGGGGAGTATTTCGTGACATGGCCACAAGCAGCATTTCGTAACATGATCATTGGCATGTATTTCATAACATGAACACGGGCATGCATTTCATGACGTGAACACAGGCTGCATTTCGTAACATGACCACGGGCAGCATTTCGTAACGTGACCACCGGCAGCATTTCATGACATGGCCAAAGGCAGCTTTTCGTGACATGGCCACGGGCAGCATTTTGTAACATAACCACAGGCATGCATTTCGTGACATGACCATGGGCATGCATTTCATAACATGATTACGGACATGCATTTCGTGACATGACCACGGGCAGCATTTCGCGACATGGCCATGGGCAGCATTTCACGACATGGCAAAGGGTTGCATTTCGTGACATGACCACAGGCATGCATTTCGAGACATGACCACGGCCAGCATTTCATAGCATGACCACGGGCAGCATTTTGTGACATGGCCACGTGTAGCATTTCGTGACATGGCCACGGGGAGTATTTTGTGACATGGCCACAGACATGCAATTCGTGACATGGCCAAGGGCGGCATTTCGTAACATGGCAACGGGCTACATTTTGTAATATGGCCACGGGCAGCATTTCATGATATGGCCACAGGCAGCATTTCGTGACTTGGCCACAGGCAGCATTTCGTGACATGATCATGGGCAGCTTTTCGTGACATGGCCACGGGCAGCATTTTGTAACATGACCACAGGCATGCATTTCGTGACATGACCATGGGCATGCATTTCATAACATGATTACGGACATGCATTTCGTGACATGACCACGGGCAGCATTTCGCGACATGGCCATGGGCAGCATTTCACGAAATGGCCAAGGTTTGCATTTCGTGACATAACAACAGGCATGCATTTTGATACATGACTGTGGAGGCTGTGTGGTCCAGTGGTTAAAGAAATGGGCTTGTAACCAGGAGGTCCCCGGTTCAAATCCCACCTCAGCCACTGACTCATTGTGTGACTCTGAGCACGTCACTTAACCTCCTTGTGCTCCGTCTTTCGGGTGAGACGTAATTGTAAGTGACTCTGCAGCTGATGCATAGTTCACACACCCTAGTCTCTGTAAGTCGCCTTGGATAAAAGCGTTTGCCAAATAAACAAATAATGACTACGGCCAGCATTTCGTAGCATGACCACGGGCAGCATTTTGTGACATGACCAAGGGCAGCATTTCGTAACATGGCCACAGGCTGCATTTTGTGACATGGCCATGGGAAGCATTTCGTGACATGGCCACGGGCAGCATTTCGTGACATGGCCATGGGGAAGCATTTCGAGACATGGCCAATGGCATGATTTTTGTGACCTGACCATGGGCAAGCATTTCGTGATGTGACCAGGGGCAGCATTTTGTAACGTGAACACAGGCAGCATTTCGTAACATTACCACGGGCAGCATTTCGTGACATGGAAATGGGCAACATATTGTAGCATGGCCACGGGCATGCATTTCATGGCATGACTACAGGCATGCATTTCGCTACATGGCCACGGGTACGCATTTCATGACGTGACCAGGGGCAGCATTTTGTAACGTGCCCACAGGCAGCATTTCGTAATGTGACCACGGGCAGCATTTCTTGACATGGCCAAGGGCAGCATTTAGTGACATGACCAGGGGCAGCATTTTGTGACATGGCCCGCGGGTTGCATTTCGTGACATGACCACAGGCATGCATTTCGAGACATGACCACGGCCAGCATTTCGTAACATGACCACGGGCATCATTTTGTGACATGACCAAGGGCAGCATTTCAAAACATGACCACAGGCATGCATTTTTAGACATGACAACCGCCAGCATTTCGTCACTTGGCTCGGGAAGCATTTCGTGACATGGCCACGGGCATGCATTTCATGACATGGCAGAGGTCATGCATTTCATGACATAACCACGGGCATGCATTTCGTGACGTGACCAGGGGCAGCATTTTGTAACGTGCCCACGGGCAGCATTTCGTAACATTACCACGGGAAGCATTTCGTGACATGGCCATGGGCAGCATTTCGTGACATGACCACGGGCATGCATTTTGTGACATGACCACGGGCAGCATTTCGTAACGTGACCACAGGTAGCATATCGTAACGTGACAATGGGCAGCATTTCGTAACGTGACCAGGGGCAGCATTTTGTAACGTGACCAAAGAGGGATTTTCGTAACTTGACCATGGGCAGCATTTCGTAACGTGACCACAGGGAGCATTTTGTAACGTGACCAAGGGCAGCATTCCGTGACATGGCCACAGGCATGCATTTCATGACATGACCAAGGGCATGCATTTTGTAACATGATTACGGACATGCATTTCGTAACATGGCCACAGGCTGCATTTTGTGACATGGCCATGGGAAGCATTTCGTGACATGGCCATGGGCAGCATTTCGTGACATGGCCATGGGCAACATTTCGTGACATGGCCACGGGCATGCATTTCGTGGCATGACTACAGGCATGCATTTCGCTACATGGCCACGGGTACGCATTTCGTGACATGACCAGGGGCAGCATTTTGTAACGTGCCCACAGGCAGCATTTCGTAATGTGACCACGGGCAGCATTTCGTCACAGGGCCAAGGGCAGCATTTCGTGACATGACCAGGGGCAGCATTTTGTGACATGGCCCACGGGTTGCATTTCGTGACATGACCACGGCCAGCATTTCGTTACATGGCCACGGGAAGCATTTCGTGACATGGCCACGGGCATGCATTTCATGACAAGGCAAAGGTTATGCATTTCATGACATAACCACGGGCATGCATTTCGTGACGTGACCAGGGGCAGCATTTTGTGAAGTGTCCACACGCAGCAGTTCGTAACGTGACCACTGGCAGCATTACGCGAGCTGGCCACGGGCAGCATTTTGTGACATGGCCACGGGGAGCATTTTGTGACATGGCTACGGACATGCAATTCGTGACATGGCCAAGGGCAGCATTTCCTAACATGGCAACGGACTGCATTTCGTAATATGGCCACGGGCAGCATTTCATGATATGCCCACAGGCAGCATTTCATGACATGGCCACAGGCAGCATTTCGTGACATGATCATGGGCATGCATTTCGTGACATGGCCTCGGGTAGCATTTCGTGACATGGCCACAGGCAGCTTTTCGTGACATGGCCACGGGCAGCATTTTGAAACATGACCACAGGCATGCATTTCGTGACATGACCATGGCATGCATTTCGTAAAATGATTACGGACATGCATTTCGTGACATGACCATGGGCAACATTTCGTGACATGGTCTCGGGTTGCATTTCGTGACATGACCTCGGCCAGCATTTCGTAACATGACCATGGGCAGCATTTTGTGACATGACCAAGGGCAGCATTTCATGACATGGCCACAGCAGCTTTCGTGACATGGCCACGGGCAGCATTTCGTGACATGACCACAGGCATGCATTTTGAGACATGACCACGGCCATCATTTCCTTACATGGCCACGGGAAGCATTTCGTGACATGGCCACGGGCAGTATTTCGTGACATGGCCAGGGGCAAGCATTTCGAGACATGGCCAATTGCATGATTTTCGTGACCTGACCACGGGCAAACATTTCGTGATGTGACCAGGGGCAGCATTTTGTAACGTGCCCACGGGCAGCATTTCGTAACATTACCACGGGTAGCATTTCGTGACATGGCCACGGGCATGCATTTCGTGACATGACTACAGGCATGCATTTCGTGACATGGCCACAGGTATGCATTTCGTGACATGACCAGGGGCAGCATTTTGTAGCGTGCCCACGGGCAGCATTTCGTTATGTGACTACTGGCAGCATTTCGTGACATGGCCAAGGGCAGCATTTCGTAACTTGACCACTGGGAAAATTTTGTAATGTGACCAAGGGCAACATTTCGTGACATGGCCACATGCAGCTTTTCGTGACATGGCCACGGGCAGCATTTTGTAACATGACCACAGGCATGCATTTCGTGACATAACCACGGGCATGCATTTCATAACATGATTACGGACATGCATTTCGTGACATGACCACGGGCAGCATTTCGTTACATGGCCACGGGCAGCATTTCGTGACATGGCCATGGGCAGCATTTCGTGACATGGCCACAGGTAGCATTTCGTGATATGATCATGGGCATGCATTTCATGACAAGACCACGGGCATGCAATTCATGACATGTCCATGGGCTCCATTTCGTAACATGACCACGGGCAGCATTTCGTAACGTGACCATGGGCAGCATTTCGTAACATGACCAAGGGTAGCATTTCGTAACATGGCCACGGCAGCATTTCGTGACATGGCCACGGACAGCATTTCATGACATGACCAAAGGCATGCATTTCGAGACATGACCACGGGCAGCATTTCGTTACATGGCCATGGGCAGCATTTCGTGACATGACCACAGGCAGCATTTCGTGACATGGCCACTGGCAGCATTTCATGACATGGCCAAGGGCAGCAATTTGTGACATGGCCACGGGCATGAATTTCATGACATGGCGAAGGTCATGCAATTCATGACATGACCACGGGCATGCATTTCTTGACGTGACCAGGGGCAGCATTTTGTAACGTGCCCACACGCTGCACTTCGTGTCATGACCACGGCCAGCATTACGTGAGCTGGCCATGGGCAGCATTTTGTGACATGGCCTCAGGTTGCATTTCGTGACATGACCACAGGCATGCATTTCGAGACATGACCACGGCCAGCATTTCGTAACATGACCACGGGCAGCATTTTGTGACATGGCCAAGGGCAGCATTTCGTGACATGGCCACAGGCAACTTTTCGTGACATGTCCACAGGCAGCATTTCGTGAGATGACCACAGGCATGCATTTTGAGACATGACCACGGCCAGCATTTTGTTACATGGCCACAGGAAGCATTTCGTGACATGGCCACGGGCAGCATTTTGTGACATGGCCACGGGCAGCATTTCGTGACATTGCCAGGGGCAAGCTTTTCGAGACATGGCCAATGGCATGATTTTCGTGACCTTACCACGGGCAAGCATTTCGTGATGTGACCAGGGGCAGCATTTTGTAATGGGCCCACGCACAGCATTTCGTAACATTACCACGGGCAGCATTTCGTGACATGGCCATGGGCAGCATTTCGTGACATGGCCACGGGCATGCATTTCGTGACATGACTACAGGCATGCATTTCGCGACATGGCCACGGGTATGCATTTTGTGTCATGACCAGGGGCAGCATTTCGTAACATGACCATGGGCAGCATTTCGTAACATGACCAAGGGCAGCATTTCGTAACATGGCCATGGGCAGCATTTCGTGATATGGCCACGGGCAGCATTTTGTTACATGGCCATGGGCAGCATTTCATGACATGACCACGGGCAGCATTTCATGACATGGCCAAGGGCAGCAATTTGTGACATGGCCACGGACATGAATTTCATGACATGGCGAAGGTCATGCATTTCATGACATGACCACGGGCATGCATTTCGTGATGTGACCAGGGGCAGCATTTTGTAACGTGCCCACACGCTGCAGTTCGTAACGTGACTACGGGCAGCATTACGTGAGCTGGCCACGGGCAGTATTTTGTGACATGGCCTCAGGTTGCATTTCGTGACATAACCACAGGCATGCATTTCGAGATATGACCACGGCCAGCATTTCGTAACATGACCACGGGCAGCATTTTGTGACATGGCCAAGGGCAGCATTTCGTGACATGGCCACGGGCAACTTTTCGTGACATGGCCACAGGCAGCATTTCATGTCATGACCACAGGCATGCATTTCAAGACATGACCACGGCCACCATTTTGTTAGATGGCCACGGGAAGCATTTCGTGACATGGCCACGGGCAGCATTTCGTGAAATGGCCACGGGCAGCATTCCGTGACATGACCACGGGCAGCATTTCGTGACATGACCATAAGCAACATTTCGTCACATGCCCACAGGCAGCATTTTGTGACATGAACACGGGCAGCATTTCGTGACATGACCACGGGCAGCATTTTTTGACATGGTCACTGGTAGCATTTCGTGACATGGCCAAGGGCAGTATTTCGTGACACGGCCACCGCCAGCATTTCGTTACATGGCCATGGGAAGCATTTTGTGACATGGCCAAGGCCAGCATTTTTGTGACATGGCCACGGGCAGCATTTCTTGACATGGCCAAGGGCATGCATTTCATGACATGACCATGGGCATGCATTTCCTGACATTGCCAAGGGCAGCATTTTGTAACGTGCCCACGGACAGCAGTTCGTAACGTATCCACGGGCAGCATTACGTGAGATGGCCACGGGCATGCATTTCATGACATGGCCACGGGCATGCATTTCATGACATGACCACGGGAATGCATTTCGTGACATGACAAGGGGCACCATTTTATAACATGCCCACGGGCAGCAGTTCGTAACGTAACCACGGGCAGCATTATGTGAGATGGCCACGGGCAGGATTTTGTGACATGGCCACGGGCAGCATTTCGTGACATGGCCACGGGGAGCATTTTGTGACATGTCCACAGGCATGCAATTCGTGACATGTCCACGGGCAGCATTTCGTAACATAGCCACGGGCTGCATTTCGTAACATGGCCACGGGCAGTATTTCGTGACATGGCCATGGGCAGCATTTCGTGACATGGCCACAGGCAGCATTCCGTGACATGACTACGGGAAGCATTTCGGTACATAGCCACGGGCAACATTTCGTGACATGGCCAGGGGCAGCATTTCGTGATATGGCCAAGGGAAGCATTTCGTGACCTGACCACGGGCAAGCATTTCGTGACATGGCTACGGGCAGCATTTCTTGACAAGGCCAAGGGCATGATTTTCATGACCTGACCACGGGTATGCATTTCATGACGTGACCCGGGGCAGGATTTTGTAACGTTCCCACAGGCTGCATTTCGTGACATGGCCACGGACAACATTTCGTGACATGGCCATGGGCAGCATTTCGTAACATGGCCACAGGCAGCATTTCGTGACATGAACATGGGCAGCATTTCGTGACATGGCCAGAGGCAACTTTTTGTGACATGGCCACGAGCAGCTTTTCGTAATGTGACCACGGGGAGCATTTCGTAACGTGACCAAGGGCAGCATTTCGTGACATGGCCACAGGCAGCTTTTCGTGACATGACCACATTTGCATTTCGTGACATGACCACGGGCATGCATTTCGTAACGTGACCAGGGGCAGCATATCGTAACGTGACCACGAGCAGTATTTTGTAACGTGACCAAAGGGTGTATTTCGTAAAGTGACCACGGGTAGAATTTCATAACATGACAACGGGGAGCATTTCGTAACATGGCCACAGGCAACATTTCGTGACATGGCCACCGGCAACATTTTGTGACATGGCCACGGGGAGCATTTTGTGACATGTCCACGGGCATGCAATTCGTGACATGGCCATGGGCAGCATTTCGTAACATGGCCACGGGATGCATTTCATAACATGGCCACGGGCTGCATTTCATGACATGACCACGGGCATGCATTTCTTGACATGGCCACAGGCAGCATTTCGTGACGTGACCACGGGCAGCATTTCGTAACGTGACCACGGGCAGAGTTTTGTAACATGACCCCGCGCAGCATTTCGTGACATGACCAAGGGCAGCATTTCGTGACATCGCCACAGGCAGCTTTTCTTGACATGGCCACGGGAAGCATTTCGTAACGTGACCAAGTGCAGCATTTCGTGACATGGCCACAGGCAGCTTTTCGTGACATGGCCACGGGCAACATTTCGTGACATGACCACAGCCATGCATTTCGTGACATGGCCACGGGCAGCATTTCGTTACATGGCCACGGGCATGCATTTCATCACATGGCCACGGCCAGCATTTCGAGACATGGCCAAGGGCATGCATTTTGTAACATGCCCACGGGCAGCAGTTCGCAACGTAACCACGGGCAGCATTACGTGAGAAGGAAACGGGCAGGATTTTGTGACATGGCCACGGGCAGCATTTCGTGACATGGCCACGGGGATTATTTTGTGACATGGCCACGGACATGCAATTCGTGACATGGCCACGGTTAGCATTTCGTAACATGGCCACGGGCTGCATTTCGTAACATGGCCATGGGCAGCATTTCGTGACATGGTCACGGGCAGCATTTTGTGACATTGTCACAGGGAGCATTTCGTGACATGACCATGGGCATGCATTTCATGACATGACCACGGGCATGCATTTCTTGACGTGACCACGGGCAGCATTTCGTACCGTGACCACGGGCAGCATTTCGTACCGTGACCACGGGCAGAATTTCGTAACATGACCCCGCGCAGCTTTTTGTGACATGACCACGGGCAGCATTTCATGACATGACCACAGCCATGCATTTCGTGACATAACCACGTGCATGCATTGTGTGACATGACTACGGACATGCATTTTGTGACATGACCACGGGCAGCATTTCGTTACATGGCCATGGGCAGCATTTCGTGACATGGCCAAGGGAAGCATTTCGTGACGTGGCCACAGGCATGCATTTCATGACATGGCCAAGGGCATGCATTTTGTAACGTGCCCACGGGCAGCAGTTCGTAACATAAACACGGGCAGCATTACGTGAGATGGACATGGGCAGGATTTTGTGACATTGCCACGGGCAGCATTTTGTGACATGGCCACGGGGAATATTTTGTGACATGTCCACGGGCATGCAATTCGTGACATGGCCACGGGCAGCATTTCGTAACATGGCCACGGGCTGCATTTCGTAACATGGCCACAGGGCAGCATTTTGTGACATCGCCACGGGCAGCATTTTGTGACATGGCCACAGGCAGCATTTCGTGCCATGGCCAAGGGTACCATTTCGTGACATGGCCATGGGCAGCAGTTCGTGACTTGGCCACAGGCAGCATTCCGTGACATGACTACGGGAAGCATTTCGTGACATGGCCACGGGCAGCATTTCATGACATGGCCACGGGAAGCATTTCGTGACATGGCCACGGGCATCATTTCGTGACATGGCCACGGGGAGCATTTCTTGACAAGGCGAAGGGCATGATTTTCATGAAATGACCACGGGCAGCATTTCGTGACATGGCCATGGGCAGCATTTCGTGACATGGCCACGGGCAGCATTTCATGACATGAACACGGGAAGCATTTCGTGACATGACCATGGTTGCATTTCGAGACATGACCACGGGTATGCATTTCGTGACATGACCACAGGCAGCATTTCGTAACGTGACCAGGGGCAGCATATTGTAAAGTGACCACGAGCAGCATTTCATAATGTGACCAAAGGGTGTATTTCGTAACGTGACCACGGGGAGCATTTTAT
The DNA here is from genome assembly GCF_902713425.1 of Acipenser ruthenus. NCBI lineage: Eukaryota > Metazoa > Chordata > Actinopteri > Acipenseriformes > Acipenseridae > Acipenser > Acipenser ruthenus. The sequence continues at coordinate 4,126,299 of NC_081225.1, read as the reverse complement.
AACGTGACAACGGGGAGCATTTTGTAACGTGACCAAGGGCAGCATTTCGTGACATGGCCACAGGCAGCTTTTCGTGACATGACCATGGTTGCATTTCGTGACATGACTACGGGCATGCATTTCGTGACATGACCACAGGCAGCATTTCGTAATGTGACCAGGGGCAGCATATCGTAACGTGACTACGAGCAGTATTTTGTAACGTGACCAAAGGGTGTATTTCGTAATGTGACCACGGCAGCAGTTCGTAACGTGACAACGGGGAGCATTTCAAAACATGGCCACGGGCAGCATTTCGTGACATGGCCATGGGCAGCATTTTGTGACATGACCATGGGGAGCATTTTGTAACATGTCCACGGTCATGCAATTCGTGACTTGGCCACGGGCAGTATTTCTTGACGTGACCACGGGCATGCATTTCGTAACGTGACCACGGGCAGCATTTCGTAACGTGACCACGGGCAGAGTTTCGTAACATGACCCCGGGCAGCATTTCGTGACATGACCAACGGCAGCATTTTGTGACATGGCCACAGGCAGCTTTTTGTGACATGGCGACGGGCAGCATTTCGTAATGTGACAACGGGGAGCATTTCGTAACGTGACCACGGGCAGAGTTTCGTAACATGACCCCGTGCAGCAGTTCGTGACATGACCAAGGGCAGCATTTTGTGACATGGCCAGAGGCAGCTTTTTGTGACATGGCCACGAGCAGCATTTCGTAACGTGACCACGGGGAGCTTTTCGTAACGTGACCAAGGGCAGCATTTCTTGACATGGCCACAGGCAGCTTTTCGTGACATGACCACAGTTGCATTTCGTGACATGGCCACGGGCATGCATTTCGTGACATGACCACAGGCAGCATTTCGTAACGTGACCAGGGGCAGCATATCGTAACGTGACCACGAGCAGTATTTTGTAACATGACCAAAGGGTGTATTTCGTAACGTGACCACGGGCAGAATTTCATAACATGACAACGGGGAGCATTTCGTAACATGGCCACAGGCAGCATTTCGTGACATGGCCACGGGCAACATTTTGTGACATGGCCACGGGGAGCATTTTGTGACATGTCCACGGGCATGCAATTCGGGACATGGCCACGGGCAGCATTTCGTAACATGGCCACGGGATGCATTTCATAACATGGCCACGGGCTGCATTTCATGACATGACCACAGGCATGCATTTCTTGACATGGCCACTGGCAGCATTTCATGACGTGACCACGGGCAGTATTTCGTAACGTGACCACGGGCAGAGTTTTGTAACATGACCCCGCGCAGCATTTCGTGACATGACAAAGGGGAACATTTCGTGACGTGGCCACAGGCAGCTTTTCTTGACATGACCACGGGCAGCATTTCGTAACGTGACCACAGGGAACATTTCATAACGTGACCAAGGGCAGCATGTCGTGACATGGCCACAGGCAGCTTTTCCTGACATGGCCACGGGCAACATTTCGTGACATGACCACAGCCATGCATTTCGTGACATGGCCACGGGCAGCATTTCGTTACATGGCCACGGGCATGCATTTCATCACATGGCCACGGCCAGCATTTCGAGACATGGCCAAGGGCATGCATTTTGTAACATGCCCACGGGCAGCAGTTCGTAACGTAACCACGGGCAGCATTACGTGAGAAGGCCACGGGCAGGATTTTGTGACATGGCCACGGGCAGCAATTCGTGACATGGCCATGGGGATTATTTTGTGACATGGCCACGGACATGCAATTCGTGACATGGCCACGGGTAGCATTTCGTAACATGGCCACGGGCTGCATTTCGTAACATGGCCATGGGCAGCATTTCGTGACATGGCCATGGGCAGCATTTTGTGACATAGTCACAGGGAGCATTTCGTGACATGACCATGGGCATGCATTTCATGACATGACCACGGGCATGCATTTCTTGAAGTGACCACGGGCAGCATTTCGTACCGTGACCACGGGCAGAATTTCATAACATGACCCCGCGCAGCTTTTTGTGACATGACCACGGGCAGCATTTCGTGACATGACCACAGCCATGCATTTCGTGACATAACCACGGGCATGCATTGTGTGACATGACTACGGACATGCATTTCGTGACATGACCACAGGCAACATTTCTTTACATGGCCATGGGCAGCATTTCGTGACATGGCCACGGGAAGCATTTCGTGACGTGGGCACAGGCATGCATTTCATGACATGGCCAAGGGCATGCATTTCATGACATGACCACGGGCATGTATTTCGTGACATGACCAGGGGCAGCATTTTGTAACGTGCCCACGGGCAGCAGTTCGTAACGTAACCACGGGCAGCAGTACGTGAGACGGACATGGGCAGGATTTTGTGACATGGCCACGGGCAGCATTTCGTGACATGGCCACGGGCAGCATTTCGTGACATGGCCACGGGCAGCATTTTGTGACATGGCCACAGGCAGCATTTCGTGACATGACCAATGGAATGCATTTCATGACATAACCATGGGCATGCATTTCTTGACATGACCACGGGCATGCATTTCGTAACGTGACCACTGCCAGCATTTTGTAACGTGACCACGGGCAGAGTTTCGTAACATGACCCCGGGCAGCATTTCGTGACATGACCAACGGCAGCATTTTGTAACATGGCCACAGGCAGCTTTTTGTGACATGGCGACGGGCAGCATTTCGTAACGTGACAACGGGGAGCATTTCGTAACGTGACCACGGGCAGAGTTTCGTAACATGACCCCGTGCAGCAGTTCGTGACATGACCAGGGGCAGCATTTTGTGACATGGCCAGAGGCAGCTTTTTGTGACATGGCCACGAGCAGCATTTCGTAATGTGACCACGGGGAGCTTTTTGTAACGTGACCAAGGGCAGCATTTCGTGACATGGCCACAGGCAGCTTTTCGTGACATGACCACAGTTGCATTTCGTGACATGGCCACGGGCAACATTTTGTGACATGGCCACGGGGAGCATTTTGTGACATGTCCACGGGCATGCAATTCGTGACATGGCCACGGGCAGCATTTCGTAACATGGCCACGGGATGCATTTCATAACATGGCCACGGGCTGCATTTCATGACATGACCACTGGCATGCATTTCTTGACATGGCCACAGGCAGCATTTCGTGACGTGACCACGGGCAGCATTTCGTAACGTGACCACGGGCAGAGTTTTGTAACATGACCCCGCGCAGCATTTCGTGACATGACAAAGGGCAGCATTTCGTGACGTGGCCACAGGCAGCTTTTCTTGACATGGCGACGGGCAGCATTTCGTAACGTGACCACAGGGAACATTTCATAACGTGACCAAGGGCAGCATTTCGTGACATGGCCACAGGCAGCTTTTCGTGACATGGCCACAGGCAACATTTCGTGACATGACCATAGCCATGCATTTCGTGACATGGCCACGGGCAGCATTTTGTTACATGGCCACCAGCATGCATTTCATCACATGGCCACGGGAAGCATTTCGAGACATGGCCAAGGGCATGGATTTTGTAACATGCCCACGGGCAGCAGTTCGTAACGTAACCACGGGCAGCATTACGTGAGAAGGCCACGGGCAGGATTTTGTGACATGGCCACAGGCAGCATTTCGTGACATGGCCACGGGGATTATTTTGTGACATGGCCACGGACATGCAATTCGTGACATGGCCACGGGTAGCATTTCGTAACATGGCCACGGGCTGCATTTCGTAACATGGCCATGGGCAGCATTTCGTGACATGGCCACGGGCAGCATTTTGTGACATAGTCACAGGGAGCATTTCGTGACATGACCATGGGCATGCATTTCATGACATGACCACGGGCATGCATTTCTTGACGTGACCACGGGCAGCATTTTGTACCGTGACCACGGGCAGAATTTCATAACATGACCCCGCGCAGCTTTTTGTGACATGACCACGGGCAGCATTTCGTGACATGACCACAGCCATGCATTTCGTGACATAACCACGGGCATGCATTGTGTGACATGACTACGGACATGCATTTCGTGACATGACCACGGGCAGCATTTCGTTACATGGCCATGGGCAGCATTTCGTGACATGGCCACGGGAAGCATATCGTGACGTGGGCACAGGCATGCATTTCATGACATGGCCAAGGGCATGCATTTCATGACATGACCACGGGCATGCATTTCATGACATGACCAGTGGCAGCATTTTGTAACGTGCCCACGGGCAGCAGTTCGTAACGTAACCACGGGCAGCATTACATGAGACGGACATGGGCAGGATTTTGTGACATGGCCACGGGCAGCATTTCGTGACATGGCCACGGGCAGCATTTCGTGACATGGCCACGGGCAGCATTTTGTGACATGGCCACAGGCAGCATTTCGTGACATGACCAATGGAATGCATTTCATGACATGACCATGGACATGCATTTCTTGACGTGACCACGGGCAGCATTTCGTAACGTGACCACGGGCAGCATTTCGTAACATGACCCCTGGCAGCATTTCGTGACATGACCAACGGCAGCATTTTGTGATATGGCCACAGGCAGCTTTTTATGACATGGCGACGGGCAGCATTTCGTAACGTGACAACGGGGAGCATTTCGTAACGTGACCACGGGCAGAGTTTCGTAACATGACCCCGTGCAGCAGTTCGTGACATGACCAAGGGCATTATTTTGTGACATGGCCAGAGGCAGCTTTTTGTGACATGGCCACGAGCAGCATTTCGTAACGTGACCACGGGGAGCTTTTCGTAATGTGACCAAGGGCAGCATTTCGTGACATGGCCACAGGCAGCTTTTTGTGACATGACCACATTTGCATTTCGTGACATGGCCACGGGCATGCATTTCGTTACATGACCACAGGCAGCATTTCGTAACGTGACCAGGGGCAGCATATCGTAACGTGACCACGAGCAGTATTTTGTAACATGACCAAAGGGTGTATTTCGTAACGTGACCATGGGCAGAATTTCATAACATGACAACGGGGAGCATTTCGTAACATGGCCACAGGCAGCATTTCGTGACATGGCCACGGGCAACATTTTGTGACATGGCCACGGGGAGCATTTTGTGACATGTCCACGGGCATGCAATTCGTGACATGGCCACGGGCAGCATTTCGTAACATGGCCACGGGATGCATTTCATAACATGGCCACGGGCTGCATTTCATGACATGACAACGGGCATGCATTTCTTGACATGGCCACAGGCAGCATTTCGTGACGTGACCACAGGCAGCATTTCGTAACGTGACCACGGGCAGAGTTTTGTAACATGACCCAGCGCAGCATTTCGTGACATGACAAAGGGCAGCATTTCGTGACGTGGCCACAGGCAGCTTTTCTTGACATGGCCACGAGCAGCATTTCGTAACGTGACCACAGGGAACATTTCATAACGTGACCAAGGGCAGCATTTCGTGACATGGCCACAGGCAGCTTTTCGTGACATGGCCACGGGCAACATTTCGTGACATGACCACAGCCATGCATTTCGTGACATGGCCACGGGCAGCATTTCGTTACATGGCCACGGGCATGCATTTCATCACATGGCCATGGCCAGCATTTCGAGACATGGCCAAGGGAATGCATTTTGTAACATGCCCACGAGCAGCAGTTCGCAACGTAACCACGGGCAGCATTACGTGAGAAGGAAACGGGCAGGATTTTGTGACATGGCCACGGGCAGCATTTCGTGACATGGCCACGGGGATTATTTTGTGACATGGCCACGGACATGCAATTCGTGACATGGCCACGGGTAGCATTTCGTAACATGGCCACGGGCTGCATTTCGTAACATGGCCATGGGCAGCATTTCGTGACATGGCCACGGGCAGCATTTTGTGACATAGTCACAGGGAGCATTTCGTGACATGACCATGGGCATGCATTTCATGACATGACCACGGGCATGCATTTCATGACATGACCACGGGCATGCATTTCTTGACGTGACCACGGACAGCATTTCGTACCGTGACCACGGGCAGCATTTCGTACCGTGACCACGGGCAGAATTTCGTAACATGACCCCGCGCAGCTTTTTGTGACATGACCACGTGCAGCATTTCGTGACATGACCACAGCCATGCATTTCGTGACATAACCACGGGCATGCATTGTGTGACATGACTACGGACATGCATTTCGTGACATGACCACGGGCAGCATTTCGTTACATGACCATGGGCAGCATTTCGTGACATGGCCAAGGGAAGCATTTCGTGACGTGGCCATATGCATGCATTTCATGACATGGCCAAGGGCATGCATTTCATGACATGACCACGGGCATGCATTTCGTGACATGACCAGGGGCAGCATTTTGTAACGTGCCCACGGGCAGCAGTTCTTAACATAAACACGGGCAGCATTACGTGAGATGGACATGGGCAGGATTTTGTGACATGGCCACGGGCAGCATTTTGTGACATGGCCACGGGCAGCATTTCGTAACATGGCCACGGGCTGCATTTCGTAACATGGCCACAGGGCAGCATTTTGTGACATCGCCACGGGCAGCATTTTGTGACATGGCCACAGGCAGCATTTCGTGCCATGGCCAAGGGTACCATTTCGTGACATGGCCATGGGCAGCAGTTCGTGACTTGGCCACAGGCAGCATTCCGTGACATGACTACGGGAAGCATTTCGTGACATGGCCACGGGCAGCATTTCGTGACATGGCCACGGGAAGCATTTCGTGACATGGCCACGGGCATCATTTCGTGACATGGCCACGGGGAGCATTTCTTGACAAGGCGAAGGGCATGATTTTCATGAAATGACCACGGGTATGCATTTCATTACGTGACCAGGGGCAGCATTTTGTAACGTGCCCACTGGCAGCATTTCATAACATGACCACGGGCAGCATTTCGTGACATGGCCATGGGCAGCATTTCGTGACATGGCCACGGGCAGCATTTCATGACATGAACACGGGAAGCATTTCGTGACATGACCACGGTTGCATTTCGAGACATGACCACGGGTATGCATTTCGTGACATGACCACAGGAAGCATTTCGTAACATGACCAGGGGCAGCATATTGTAAAGTGACCACGAGCAGCATTTCATAATGTGACCAAAGGGTGTATTTCGTAACGTGACCACGGGGAGCATTTTGTAACGTGACCAAGGGCAGCATTTCGTGACATGGCCACAGGCAGCTTTTCGTGACATGACCATGGTTGCATTTCGTGACATGACTACGGGCATGCATTTCGTGACATGACCACAGGCAGCATTTCGTAATGTGACCAGGGGCAGCATATCGTAACGTGACTACGAGCAGTATTTCGTAACGTGACCAAAGGGTGTATTTCGTAATGTGACCACGGTAGCATTTCGTAACGTGACAACGGGGAGCATTTCAAAACATGGCCACGGGCAGCATTTCGTGACATGGCCATGGGCAGCATTTTGTGACATGGCCATGGGGAGCATTTTGTGACATGTCCACGGTCATGCATTTCGTAACATGACCACGGGCAGCATTTCGAAACGTGACCACGGGCAGAGTTTCGTAACTTGACCCCGGGCAGCATTTCGTGACATGACCAACGGCAGCATTTTGTGACATGGCCACAGGCAGCTTTTTGTGACATGGTGACGGGCAGCATTTCGTAATGTGACAACGGGGAGCATTTCGTAACGTGACCACGGGCAGAGTTTCGTAACATGACCCCGTGCAGCAGTTCGTGACATGACCAAGGGCAGCATTTTGTGACATGGCCACGGGCAGCATTTTGTGACATAGTCACAGGGAGCATTTCGTGACATGACCATGGGCATGCATTTCATGACATGACCACGGGCATGCATTTCTTGATGTGACCACGGGCAGCATTTTGTACCGTGACCACAGGCAGAATTTCATAACATGACCCCGCGCAGGTTTTTGTGACATGACCACGGGCAGCATTTCGTGACATGACCACAGCCATGCATTTCGTGACATAACCACGGGCATGTATTGTGTGACATGACCACGGGCAGCATTTCGTTACATGGCCATGGGCAGCATTTCGTGACATGGCCAAGGGAAGCATTTCGTGACGTGGCCACAGGCATGCATTTCATGACATGGCCAAGGGCATGCATTTCGTGACATGACCAGGGGCAGCATTTTGTAACGTGCCCACGGGCAGCAGTTCGTAACGTAACCACGGGCAGCATTACGTGAGACGGACATGGGCAGGATTTTGTGACATGGCCACGGGCAGCATTTCGTGACATGGCCACGGGCAGCATTTCGTGACATGGCCACGGGCAGCATTTTGTGACATGGCCACAGGCAGCATTTCGTGACATGACCAATGGAATGCATTTCATGACATGACCATGGACATGCATTTCTTGACGTGACCACGGGCAGCATTTCGTAACGTGACCACGGGCAGAGTTTCGTAACATGACCCCGGGCAGCATTTCGTGACATGACCAACGGCAGCATTTTGTGACATGGCCACAGGCAGCTTTTTGTGACATGGCGACAGGCAGCATTTCGTAACGTGACAACGGGGAGCATTTCGTAACGTGACCACGGGCAGAGTTTTGTAACATGACCCCGTGCAGCAGTTCGTGACATGACCAAGGGCATTATTTTGTGACATGGCCAGAGGCAGCTTTTTGTGACATGGCCACGAGCGGCATTTCGTAACGTGACCACGGGGAGCTTTTCGTAATGTGACCAAGGGCAGCATTTCGTGACATGGCCACAGGCAGCTTTTCGTGACATGACCACATTTGCATTTCGTGACATGGCCACGGGCATGCATTTCGTGACATGACCACAGGCAGCATTTCGTAACGTGACCAGGGGCAGCATATCGTAACATGACCACGAGCAGTATTTTGTAACATGACCAAAGGGTGTATTTCGTAACGTGACCATGGGCAGAATTTCATAACATGACAACGGGGAGCATTTCGTAACATGGCCACAGGCAGCATTTCGTGACATGGCCACGGGCAACATTTTGTGACATGGCCACGGGGAGCATTTTGTGACATGTCCACGGGCATGCAATTCGTGACATGGCCACGGGCAGCATTTCGTAACATGGCCACGGGATGCATTTCATAACATGGCCACGGGCTGCATTTCATGACATGACCACGGGCATGCATTTCTTGACATGGCCACAGGCAGCATTTCGTGACGTGACCACAGGCAGCATTTCGTAACGTGACCACGGGCAGAGTTTTGTAACATGACCCCGCGCAGCATTTCGTGACATGACAAAGGGCAGCATTTCGTGACGTGGCCACAGGCAGCTTTTCTTGACATGGCCACGGGCAGCATTTCGTAACGTGACCACAGGGAACATTTCATAACGTGACCAAGGGCAGCATTTCGTGACATGGCCACAGGCAGCTTTTCGTGACATGGCCACGGGCAACATTTCGTGACATGACTACAGCCATGCATTTCGTGACATGGCCACGGGCAGCATTTCGTGACATGGCCAAGGGCATGCATTTTGTAACATGCCCACGAGCAGCAGTTCGCAACGTAACCACGGGCAGCATTACGTGAGAAGGAAACGGGCAGGATTTTGTGACATGGCCACGGGCAGCATTTCATGACATGGCCACGGGGATTATTTTGTGACATGGCCACGGACATGCAATTCGTGACATGGCCACGGGTAGCATTTCGTAACATGGCCACGGGCTGCATTTCGTAACATGGCCATGGGCAGCATTTCGTGACATGGCCACGGGCAGCATTTTGTGACATAGTCACAGGGAGCATTTCGTGACATGACCATGGGCATGCATTTCATGACATGACCACGGGCATGCATTTCTTGACATGACCACGGGCAGCATTTTGTACCGTGACCACGGGCAGAATTTCATAACATGACCCCGCGCAGCTTTTTGCGACATGACCACGGGCAGCATTTCGTTACATGACCACAGCCATGCAATTCGTGACATAACCACGGGCATGCTTTGTGTGACATGACTACGGACATGCATTTCGTGACATGACCACGGGCAGCATTTCGTTACATGGCCATGGGCAGCATTTCGTGACATGGCCACGGGAAGTATTTCGTGACGTGGGCACAGGCATGCATTTCATGACATGGCCAAGGGCATGCATTTCATGACATGACCACGGGCATGCATTTCGTGACATGACCAGGGGCAGCATTTTGTAACGTGCCCATGGGCAGCAGTTCGTAACGTAACCACGGGCAGCATTACGTGAGATGGACATGGGCAGGATTTTGTGACATGGTCACGGGCAGCATTTTGTGACATGGCCACGGGGAGCATTTTGTGACATGTCCACGGGCATGCAATTCGTGACATGGCCACGGGCAGCATTTCTTAACATGGGCACGGGCTGCATTTCGTAACATGGCCACAGGGCAGCATTTTGTGACATCGCCACGGGCAGCATTTTGTGACATGGCCACAGGCAGCATTTCGTGCCATGGCCAAGGGTACCATTTCGTGACATGGCCATGGGCAGCAGTTCGTGACTTGGCCACAGGCAGCATTCCGTGACATGACCACAGGCAGCATTCCGTGACATGACTACGGGCAGCATTTCGTGACATGGCCACGGGAAGCATTTCGTGACATGGCCACGGGCATCATTTCGTGACATGGCCACGGGGAGCATTTCTTGACAAGGCGAAGGGCATGATTTTCATGAAATGACCACGGGTATGCATTTCATTACGTGACCAGGGGCAGCATTTTGTAACGTGCCCACTGGCAGCATTTCATAACATGACCACGGGCAGCTTTTAGTGACATGGCCATGGGCAGCATTTCGTGACATGGCCACGGGCAGCATTTCATGACATGAACACGGGAAGCATTTTGTGACATGACCACGGTTGCATTTCGAGACATGACCACGGGTATTCATTTCGTGATATGACTTCAGGCAGCATTTCGTAACGTGACCAGGGGCAGCATATTGTAAAGTGACCACGAGCAGCATTTCATAATGTGACCAAAGGGTGTATTTCGTAACGTGACCACGGGGAGCATTTTATAACGTGACAACGGGGAGCATTTTGTAACGTGACCAAGGGCAGCATTTCGTGACATGGCCACAGGCAGCTTTTCGTGACATGACCATGGTTGCATTTCGTGACATGACTACGGGCATGCATTTCGTGACATGACCACAGGCAGCATTTCGTAATGTGACCAGGGGCAGCATATCGTAACGTGACTACGAGCAGTATTTCGTAACGTGACCAAAGGGTGTATTTCGTAATGTGACCACGGCAGCATTTCGTAACGTGACAACGGGGAGCATTTCAAAACATGGCCACGGGCAGCATTTCGTGACATGGCCATGGGCAGCATTTTCTGACATGGCCATGGGGAGCATTTTGTGACATGTCCACGGTCATGCAATTCGTGACATGGCCACGGGCAGCATTTCTTGACGTGACCACGGGCATGCATTTCGTAACGTGACCACTGGCAGAGTTTCGTAACATGACCCCGTGCAGCAGTTCGTGACATGACCAAGGGCAGCATTTTGTGACATGGCCAGAGGCAGCTTTTTGTGACATGGCCACGAGCAGCATTTCGTAATGTGACCACGGGGAGCTTTTCGTAACGTGACGAAGGGCAGAATTTCGTGACATGGCCACAGGCAGCTTTTCGTGACATGACCACAGTTGCATTTCGTGACATGGCCACGGGCATGCATTTCGTGACATGACCACAGGCAGCATTTCGTTACATGGCCATGGGCAGCATTTCATGACATGACCACGGGCATGCATTTCTTGACATGGCCACAGGCAGCATTTCGTGACGTGACCACGGGCAGCATTTCGTAACGTGACTACGGGCAGAGTTTTGTAACATGACCCCGCGCAGCATTTCGTGACATGACAAAGGGGAGCATTTCGTGACGTGGCCACAGGCAGATTTTCTTGACATGGCCACGGGCAACATTTCGTGACATGACCACAGCCATGCATTTCGTGACATGGCCACGGGCAGCATTTCGTTACATGGCCACCGGCATGCATTTCATCACATGGCCACGGGCAGCATTTCGAGACATGGCCAAGGGCATGCATTTTGTAACATGCCCACGGGCAGCAGTTCGTAACGTAACCACGGGCAGCATTATGTGAGAAGGCCACGGGCAGGATTTTGTGACATGGCCACGGGCAGCATTTCGTGACATGGCCACGGGGATTATTTTGTGACATGGCCACGGACATGCAATTCGTGACATGGCCACGGGTAGCATTTCGTAACATGGCCACGGGCTGCATTTCGTAACATGGCCATGGGCAGCATTTCGTGACATGGCCACGGGCAGCATTTTGTGACATAGTCACAGGGAGCATTTCGTGACATGACCATGGGCATGCATTTCATGACATGACCACGGGCATGCATTTCTTGACGTGACCACGGGCAGCATTTTGTACCGTGACCACGGGCAGAATTTCATAACATGACCCCGCGCAGCTTTTTGTGACATGACCACGGGCAGCATTTCATGACATGACCACAGCCATACATTTTGTGACATAACCACGGGCATGCATTGTGTGACATGACTACGGACATGCATTTCGTGACATGACCACGGGCAGCATTTCGTTACATGGCCATGGGCAGCATTTCGTGACATGGCCACGGGAAGCATTTTGTGACGTGGGCACAGGCATGCATTTCATGACATGGCCAAGGGCATGCATTTCATGACATGACCACGGGCATGCATTTCATGACATGACCACGGGCATGCATTTCGTGACATGACCAGGGGCAGCATTTTGTAACGTGCCCACGGGCAGCAGTTCGTAACGTAACCACGGGCAGCATTACGTGAGACGGACATGGGCAGGATTTTGTGACATGGCCACGGGCAGCTTTTTGTGACATGACCACGGGCAGCATTTCGTGACATGACCACAGCCATGCAATTCGTGACATAACCACGGGCATACTTTGTGTGACATGACTACGGACATGCATTTCGTGACATGACCACGGGCAGCATTTCGTTACATGGCCATGGGCAGCATTTCGTGACATGGCCACAGGCAGCTTTTCGTGACATGACCACAGTTGGAATTCGTGACATGGCCACGGGCAGCATTTCGTAACATGGCCATGGGATGCATTTCATAACATGGCCATGGGCTGCATATCATGACATGACCACGGGCATGCATTTCTTGACAAGGCCACAGGCAGCATTTCGTGACGTGACCACGGGCAGCATTTAGTAACGTGACCACGGGCAGAGTTTTGTAACATGACCCCGCGCAGCATTTCGTGACATGACAAAGGGCAGCATTTCGTGACGTGGCCACAGGCAGCTTTTCTTGACATGGCCACAGGCAGCATTTCGTAACGTGACCACAGGGAACATTTCATAACGTGACCAAGGGCAGCATTTCGTGACATGGCCACAGGCAGCTTTTCGTGACATGGCCACAGGCAACATTTCGTGACATGACCACAGCCATGCATTTCGTGACATGGCCACGGGCAGCATTTCGTTACATGGCCACCGGCATGCATTTCATCACATGGCCACGGGCAGCATTTCGAGACATTGCCAAGGGCATGCATTTTGTAATATGCCCACGGGCAGCAGTTCGTAACGTAACCACGGGCAGCATTACATGAGAAGGCCACGGGCAGGATTTTGTGACATGGCCACGGGCAGCATTTCGTGACATGGCCACTGGGATTATTTTGTGATATGGCCACGGACATGCAATTCGTGACATGGCCACGGGTAGCATTTCGTAACATGGCCACGGGCTGCATTTCGTAACATGGCCATGGGCAGCATTTCGTGACATGGCCACGGGCAGCATTTTGTGACATAGTCACAGGGAGCATTTCGTGACATGACCATGGGCATGCATTTCATGACATGACCACGGGCATGCATTTCTTGACATGACCACGGGCAGCATTTTGTACCGTGACCACGGGCAGAATTTCATAACATGACCCCGCGCAGCTTTTTGCGACATGACCACGGGCAGCATTTCGTTACATGACCACAGCCATGCAATTCGTGACATAACCACGGGCATGCTTTGTGTGACATGACTACGGACATGCATTTCGTGACATGACCACGGGCAGCATTTCGTTACATGGCCATGGGCAGCATTTCGTGACATGGCCACGGGAAGTATTTCGTGACGTGGGCACAGGCATGCATTTCATGACATGGCCAAGGGCATGCATTTCATGACATGACCACGGGCATGCATTTCGTGACATGACCAGGGGCAGCATTTTGTAACGTGCCCATGGGCAGCAGTTCGTAACGTAACCACGGGCAGCATTACGTGAGATGGACATGGGCAGGATTTTGAGACATGGCCACGGGCAGCATTTTGTGACATGGCCACGGGGAGCATTTTGTGACATGTCCACGGGCATGCAGTTCGTGACTTGGCCACAGGCAGCATTCCGTGACATGACTACGGGAAGCATTTCGTGACATGGCCACGGGCAGCATTTCGTGACATGGCCACGGGAAGCATTTCGTGACATGGCCACGGGCATCATTTCGTGACATGGCCACGGGGAGCATTTCTTGACAAGGCGAAGGGCATGATTTTCATGAAATGACCACGGGTATGCATTTCATTACGTGACCAGGGGCAGCATTTTGTAACGTGCCCACTGGCAGCATTTCATAACATGACCACGGGCAGCTTTTAGTGACATGGCCATGGGCAGCATTTCGTGACATGGCCACGGGCAGCATTTCATGACATGAACACGGGAAGCATTTTGTGACATGACCACGGTTGCATTTCGAGACATGACCACGGGTATTCATTTCGTGATATGACTTCAGGCAGCATTTCGTAACGTGACCAGGGGCAGCATATTGTAAAGTGACCACGAGCAGCATTTCATAATGTGACCAAAGGGTGTATTTCGTAACGTGACCACGAGGAGCATTTTATAACGTGACAACGGGGAGCATTTTGTAACGTGACCAAGGGCAGCATTTCGTGACATGGCCACAGGCAGCTTTTCGTGACATGACCATGGTTGCATTTCGTGACATGACTACGGGCATGCATTTCGTGACATGACCACAGGCAGCATTTCGTAATGTGACCAGGGGCAGCATATCGTAACGTGACTACGAGCAGTATTTCGTAACGTGACCAAAGGGTGTATTTCGTAATGTGACCACGGCAGCATTTCGTAACGTGACAACGGGGAGCATTTCAAAACATGGCCACGGGCAGCATTTCGTGACATGGCCATGGGCAGCATTTTCTGACATGGCCATGGGGAGCATTTTGTGACATGTCCACGGTCATGCAATTCGTGACATGGCCACGGGCAGCATTTCTTGACGTGACCACAGGCATGCATTTCGTAACGTGACCACTGGCAGAGTTTCGTAACATGACCCCGTGCAGCAGTTCGTGACATGACCAAGGGCAGCATTTTGTGACATGGCCAGAGGCAGCTTTTTGTGACATGGCCACGAGCAGCATTTCGTAATGTGACCACGGGGAGCTTTTCGTAACTTGACGAAGGGCAGAATTTCGTGACATGGCCACAGGCAGCTTTTCGTGACATGACCACAGTTGCATTTCGTGACATGGCCACGGGCATGCATTTCGTGACATGACCACAGGCAGCATTTCGTTACATGGCCATGGGCAGCATTTCATGACATGACCACGGGCATGCATTTCTTGACATGGCCACAGGCAGCATTTCGTGACGTGACCACGGGCAGCATTTCGTAACGTGACTACGGGCAGAGTTTTGTAACATGACCCCGCGCAGCATTTCGTGACATGACAAAGGGGAGCATTTCGTGACGTGGCCACAGGCAGATTTTCTTGACATGGCCACGGGCAACATTTCGTGACATGACCACAGCCATGCATTTCGTGACATGGCCACGGGCAGCATTTCGTTACATGGCCACCGGCATGCATTTCATCACATGGCCACGGGCAGCATTTCGAGACATGGCCAAGGGCATGCATTTTGTAACATGCCCACGGGCAGCAGTTCGTAACGTAACCACGGGCAGCATTATGTGAGAAGGCCACGGGCAGGATTTTGTGACATGGCCACGGGCAGCATTTCGTGACATGGCCACGGGGATTATTTTGTGACATGGCCACGGACATGCAATTCGTGACATGGCCACGGGTAGCATTTCGTAACATGGCCACGGGCTGCATTTCGTAACATGGCCATGGGCAGCATTTCGTGACATGGCCACGGGCAGCATTTTGTGACATAGTCACAGGGAGCATTTCGTGACATGACCATGGGCATGCATTTCATGACATGACCACGGGCATGCATTTCTTGACGTGACCACGGGCAGCATTTTGTACCGTGACCACGGGCAGAATTTCATAACATGACCCCGCGCAGCTTTTTGTGACATGACCACGGGCAGCATTTCATGACATGACCACAGCCATACATTTCGTGACATAACCACGGGCATGCATTGTGTGACATGACTACGGACATGCATTTCGTGACATGACCACGGGCAGCATTTCGTTACATGGCCATGGGCAGCATTTCGTGACATGGCCACGGGAAGCATTTTGTGACGTGGGCACAGGCATGCATTTCATGACATGGCCAAGGGCATGCATTTCATGACATGACCACGGGCATGCATTTCATGACATGACCACGGGCATGCATTTCGTGACATGACCAGGGGCAGCATTTTGTAACGTGCCCACGGGCAGCAGTTCGTAACGTAACCACGGGCAGCATTACGTGAGACGGACATGGGCAGGATTTTGTGACATGGCCACGGGCAGCTTTTTGTGACATGACCACGGGCAGCATTTCGTGACATGACCACAGCCATGCAATTCGTGACATAACCACGGGAATGCTTTGTGTGACATGACTACGGACATGCATTTCGTGACATGACCACAGGCAGCATTTCGTTACATGGCCATGGGCAGCATTTCGTGACATGGCCACAGGCAGCTTTTCGTGACATGACCACAGTTGGAATTCGTGACATGGCCACGGGCAGCATTTCGTAACATGGCCACGGGATGCATTTCATAACATGGCCATGGGCTGCATATCATGACATGACCACGGGCATGCATTTCTTGACAAGGCCACAGGCAGCATTTCGTGACGTGACCACGGGCAGCATTTAGTAACGTGACCACGGGCAGAGTTTTGTAACATGACCCCGCGCAGCATTTCGTGACATGACAAAGGGCAGCATTTCGTGACGTGGCCACAGGCAGCTTTTCTTGACATGGCCACAGGCAGCATTTCGTAACGTGACCACAGGGAACATTTCATAACGTGACCAAGGGCAGCATTTCATGACATGGCCACAGGCAGCTTTTCGTGACATGGCCACAGGCAACATTTCGTGACATGACCACAGCCATGCATTTCGTGACATGGCCACGGGCAGCATTTCGTTACATGGCCACCGGCATGCATTTCATCACATGGCCACGGGCAGCATTTCGAGACATTGCCAAGGGCATGCATTTTGTAATATGCCCACGGGCAGCAGTTCGTAACGTAACCACGGGCAGCATTACGTGAGAAGGCCACGGGCAGGATTTTGTGACATGGCCACGGGCAGCATTTCGTGACATGGCCACTGGGATTATTTTGTGACATGGCCACGGACATGCAATTCGTGACATGGCCACGGGTAGCATTTCGTAACATGGCCACGGGCTGCATTTCGTAACATGGCCATGGGCAGCTTTTAGTGACATGGCCATGGGCAGCATTTCGTGACATGGCCACGGGCAGCATTTCATGACATGAACACGGGAAGCATTTTGTGACATGACCACGGTTGCATTTCGAGACATGACCACGGGTATTCATTTCGTGATATGACTTCAGGCAGCATTTCGTAACGTGACCAGGGGCAGCATATTGTAAAGTGACCACGAGCAGCATTTCATAATGTGACCAAAGGGTGTATTTCGTAACGTGACCACGGGGAGCATTTTATAACGTGACAACGGGGAGCATTTTGTAACGTGACCAAGGGCAGCATTTCGTGACATGGCCACAGGCAGCTTTTCGTGACATGACCATGGTTGCATTTCGTGACATGACTACGGGCATGCATTTCGTGACATGACCACAGGCAGCATTTCGTAATGTGACCAGGGGCAGCATATCGTAACGTGACTACGAGCAGTATTTCGTAACGTGACCAAAGGGTGTATTTCGTAATGTGACCACGGCAGCATTTCGTAACGTGACAACGGGGAGCATTTCAAAACATGGCCACGGGCAGCATTTCGTGACATGGCCATGGGCAGCATTTTCTGACATGGCCATGGGGAGCATTTTGTGACATGTCCACGGTCATGCAATTCGTGACATGGCCACGGGCAGCATTTCTTGACGTGACCACGGGCATGCATTTCGTAACGTGACCACTGGCAGAGTTTCGTAACATGACCCCGTGCAGCAGTTCGTGACATGACCAAGGGCAGCATTTTGTGACATGGCCAGAGGCAGCTTTTTGTGACATGGCCACGAGCAGCATTTCGTAATGTGACCACGGGGAGCTTTTCGTAACGTGACGAAGGGCAGAATTTCGTGACATGGCCACAGGCAGCTTTTCGTGACATGACCACAGTTGCATTTCGTGACATGGCCACGGGCATGCATTTCGTGACATGACCACAGGCAGCATTTCGTTACATGGCCATGGGCAGCATTTCATGACATGACCACGGGCATGCATTTCTTGACATGGCCACAGGCAGCATTTCGTGACGTGACCACGGGCAGCATTTCGTAACGTGACTACGGGCAGAGTTTTGTAACATGACCCCGCGCAGCATTTCGTGACATGACAAAGGGGAGCATTTTGTGACGTGGCCACAGGCAGATTTTCTTGACATGGCCACGGGCAACATTTCGTGACATGACCACAGCCATGCATTTCGTGACATGGCCACGGGCAGCATTTCGTTACATGGCCACCGGCATGCATTTCATCACATGGCCACGGGCAGCATTTCGAGACATGGCCAAGGGCATGCATTTTGTAACATGCCCACGGGCAGCAGTTCGTAACGTAACCACGGGCAGCATTATGTGAGAAGGCCACGGGCAGGATTTTGTGACATGGCCACGGGCAGCATTTCGTGACATGGCCACGGGGATTATTTTGTGACATGGCCACGGACATGCAATTCGTGACATGGCCACGGGTAGCATTTCGTAACATGGCCACGGGCTGCATTTCGTAACATGGCCATGGGCAGCATTTCGTGACATGGCCACGGGCAGCATTTTGTGACATAGTCACAGGGAGCATTTCGTGACATGACCATGGGCATGCATTTCATGACATGACCACGGGCATGCATTTCTTGACGTGACCACGGGCAGCATTTTGTACCGTGACCACGGGCAGAATTTCATAACATGACCCCGCGCAGCTTTTTGTGACATGACCACGGGCAGCATTTCATGACATGACCACAGAAATACATTTCGTGACATAACCACGGGCATGCATTGTGTGACATGACTACGGACATGCATTTCGTGACATGACCACGGGCAGCATTTCGTTACATGGCCATGGGCAGCATTTCGTGACATGGCCACGGGAAGCATTTTGTGACGTGGGCACAGGCATGCATTTCATGACATGGCCAAGGGCATGCATTTCATGACATGACCACGGGAAAGCATTTCATGACATGACCACGGGCATGCATTTCGTGACATGACCAGGGGCAGCATTTTGTAACGTGCCCACGGGCAGCAGTTCGTAACGTAACCACGGGCAGCATTACGTGAGACGGACATGGGCAGGATTTTGTGACATGGCCACTGGCAGCTTTTTGTGACATGACCACGGGCAGCATTTCGTGACATGACCACAGCCATGCAATTCGTGACATAACCACGGGCATGCTTTGTGTGACATGACTACGGACATGCATTTCGTGACATGACCACGGGCAGCATTTCGTTACATGGCCATGGGCAGCATTTCGTGACATGGCCACAGGCAGCTTTTCGTGACATGACCACAGTTGGAATTCGTGACATGGCCACGGGCAGCATTTCGTAACATGGCCACGGGATGCATTTCATAACATGGCCATGGGCTGCATATCATGACATGACCACGGGCATGCATTTCTTGACAAGGCCACAGGCAGCATTTCGTGACGTGACCACGGGCAGCATTTAGTAACGTGACCACGGGCAGAGTTTTGTAACATGACCCCGCGCAGCATTTCGTGACATGACAAAGGGCAGCATTTCGTGACGTGGCCACAGGCAGCTTTTCTTGACATGGCCACAGGCAGCATTTCGTAACGTGACCACAGGGAACATTTCATAACGTGACCAAGGGCAGCATTTCGTGACATGGCCACAGGCAGCTTTTCGTGACATGGCCACAGGCAACATTTCGTGACATGACCACAGCCATGCATTTCGTGACATGGCCACGGGCAGCATTTCGTTACATGGCCACCGGCATGCATTTCATCACATGGCCACGGGCAGCATTTCGAGACATTGCCAAGGGCATGCATTTTGTAATATGCCCACGGGCAGCAGTTCGTAACGTAACCACGGGCAGCATTACGTGAGAAGGCCACGGGCAGGATTTTGTGACATGGCCACGGGCAGCATTTCGTGACATGGCCACTGGGATTATTTTGTGATATGGCCACGGACATGCAATTCGTGACATGGCCATGGGTAGCATTTCGTAACATGGCCACGGGCTGCATTTCGTAACATGGCCATGGGCAGCATTTCGTGACATGGCCACGGGCAGCATTTTGTGACATAGTCACAGGGAGCATTTCGTGACATGACCATGGGCATGCATTTCATGACATGACCACGGGCATGCATTTCTTGACATGACCACGGGCAGCATTTTGTACCGTGACCACGGGCAGAATTTCATAACATGACCCCGCGCAGCTTTTTGCGACATGACCACGGGCAGCATTTCGTTACATGACCACAGCCATGCAATTCGTGACATAACCACGGGCATGCTTTGTGTGACATGACTACGGACATGCATTTCGTGACATGACCACGGGCAGCATTTCGTTACATGGCCATGGGCAGCATTTCGTGACATGGCCACGGGAAGTATTTCGTGACGTGGGCACAGGCATGCATTTCATGACATGGCCAAGGGCATGCATTTCATGACATGACCACGGGCATGCATTTCGTGACATGACCAGGGGCAGCATTTTGTAACGTGCCCATGGGCAGCAGTTCGTAACGTAACCACGGGCAGCATTACGTGAGACGGACATGGGCAGGATTTTGTGACATGGCCACGGGCAGCATTTCGTGACATGGCCACGGGCAGCATTTCGTGACATGGCCACGGGCAGCATTTTGTGACATGGCCACAGGCAGCATTTCGTGACATGACCAATGGAATGCATTTCATGACATGACCATGGGCATGCATTTCTTGACGTGACCACGGGCATGCATTTCGTAACGTGACCACGGGCAGCATTTCGTAACGTGACCACGGGCAGAGTTTCGTAACATGACCCCGGGCAGCATTTCGTGACATGACCAACGGCAGCATTTTGTGACATGGCCACAGGCAGCTTTTTGTGACATGGCGACGGGCAGCATTTCGTAATGTCACAACGGGGAGCATTTCGTAACGTGACCACGGGCAGAGTTTCGTAACATGACCCCGTGCAGCAGTTCGTGACATGACCAAGGGCAGCATTTTGTGACATGGCCAGAGGCAGCTTTTTGTGACATGGCCACGAGCAGCATTTCGTAACGTGACCACGGGGAGCTTTTCGTAACGTGACCAAGGGCAGCATTTCGTGACATGGCCACAGGCAGCTTTTAGTGACATGACCACAGTTGCATTTCGTGACATGGCCACGGGCATGCATTTCGTGACATGACCACAGGCAGCATTTCGTAACGTGACCAGGGGCAGCATATCGTAACGTGACCACGAGCAGTATTTTGTAACATGACCAAAGGGTGTATTTCGTAACGTGACCACGGGCAGAATTTCATAACATGACATCGGGGAGCATTTCGTAACATGGCCACAGGCAGCATTTCGTGACATGGCCACGGGTAACATTTTGTGACATGGCCACGGGGAGCATTTTGTAACATGCCCACGGGCAGCAGTTCGTAACGTAACCACGGGCAGCATTACGTGAGAAGGCCACGGGCAGGAGTTTGTGACATGGCCACGGGCAGCATTTCGTGACATGACCACGGGCATGCATTTCTTGACATGGCCACAAGCAGCATTTCGTGACGTGACCACGGGCAGCATTTCGTAACGTGACCACGGGCAGAGTTTTGTAACATGACCCCGCACAGCATTTCGTGACATGACAAAGGGCAGCATTTCGTGACGTGGCCACAGGCAGCTTTTCTTGACATGGCCACAGGCAGCATTTCATAACGTGACTACAGGGAACATTTCATAACGTGACCAAGGGCAGCATTTCGTGACATGGCCACAGGCAGCTTTTCGTGACATGGCCACAGGCAACATTTCGTGACATGACCACAGCCATGCATTTCGTGACATGGCCACGGGCAGCATTTCGTTACATGGCCACCGGCATGCATTTCATCACATGGCCACGGGCAGCATTTCGAGACATGGCCAAGGGCATGCATTTTGTAACATGCCCACGGGCAGCAGTTCGTAACGTAACCACGGGCAGCATTACGTGAGAAGGCCACGGGCAGGATTTTGTGACATGGCCACGGGCAGCATTTCGTGACATGGCCACGGGGATTATTTTGTGACATGGCCACGGACATGCAATTCGTGACATGGCCACGGGTAGCATTTAGTAACATGGCCACGGCTGCATTTCGTAACATGGCCATGGGCAGCATTTCGTGACATGGCCACGGGCAGCATTTTGTGACATAGTCACAGGGAGCATTTCGTGACATGACCATGGGCATGCATTTCATGACATGACCACGGGCATGCATTTCTTGACGTGACCACGGGCAGCATTTTGTACCGTGACCACGGGCAGCAGTTCGTAACGTAACCACGGGCAGCATTACGTGAGACGGACATGGGCAGGATTTTGTGACATGGCCACGGGCAGCATTTCGTGACATGGCCACGGGCAGCATTTCGTGACATGGCCACGGGCAGCATTTTGTGACATGGCCACAGGCAGCATTTCGTGACATGACCAATGGAATGCATTTCATGACATGACCATAGGCATGCATTTCGTAACGTGACCACGGGCATGCATTTCGTAACGTGACCACGGGCAGCATTTCGTTACGTGACCACGGGCAGAGTTTCGTAACATGACCCCGGGCAGCATTTCGTGACATGACCAACGGCAGCATTTTGTGACATGGCCACAGACAGCTTTTTGTGACATGGCGACGGGCAGCATTTCGTAACGTGACAACGGGGAGCATTTCGTAACGTGACCACGGGCAGAGTTTCGTAACATGACCCAGTGCAGCAGTTCGTGACATGACCAAGGGCAGCATTTTGTGACATGGCCACAGGCAGCTTTTCGTGACATGACCACAGTTGCAATTTGTGACATGGCCAAGGGCAGCATTTCGTAACATCGCCAGGGGATGCATTTCATAACATGGCCACGGGCTGCATTTCATGACATGACCACGGGCATGCATTTCTTGACATGGCCACAAGCAGCATTTCGTGACGTGACCACGGGCAGCATTTCGTAACGTGACCACGGGCAGAGTTTTGTAACATGACCCCGCGCAGCATTTCGTGACATGACAAAGGGCAGCATTTCGTGACGTGGCCACAGGCAGCTTTTCTTGACATGGCCACAGGCAGCATTTCGTAATGTGACACAGGGAACATTTCATAACGTGACCAAGGGCAGCATTTCGTGACATGGCCACAGGCAGCTTTTCGTGACATGGCCACAGGCAACATTTCGTGACATGACCACAGCCATGCATTTCGTGACATGGCCACGGGCAGCATTTCGTTACATGGCCACGGGCATGCATTTTGTAACATGCCCACGGGCAGCAGTTCGTAACGTAACCACGGGCAGCATTACGTGAGAAGGCCACGGGCAGGATTTTGTGACATGGACACGGGCAGCATTTCGTGACATGGCCACGGGGATTATTTTGTGACATGGCCACGGACATGCAATTCGTGACATGGCCACGGGTAGCATTTTGTAACATGGCCATGGGCAGCATTTCGTGACATGGCCACGGGGATTATTTTGTGACATGGCCACGGACATGCAATTCGTGACATGGCCACGGCTGCATTTTGTAACATGGCCATGGGCAGCATTTCGTGACATGGCCACGGGCAGCATTATGTGAAATAGTCACAGGGAGCATTTCGTAACATGACCATGGGCATGCATTTCATGACATGACCACGGGCATGCATTTCTTGACGTGACCACGGGCAGCATTTTGTACCGTGACCACGGGCAGAATTTCATAACATGACCCCGCGCAGCTTTTTGTGACATGACCACGGGCAGCATTTCGTGACATGACCACAGCCATGCATTTCGTGACATAACCACGGGCATGCATTGTGTGACATGACTACGGACATGCATTTTGTGACATGACCACAGGCAGCATTTCGTTACATGGCCATGGGCAGCATTTCGTGACATGGCCACGGGAAGCATTTCGTGACGTGGGCACAGGCATGCATTTCATGACATGGCCAAGGGCATGCATTTCATGACATGACCATGGGCATGCATTTCGTGACATGACCAGGGGCAGCATTTTGTAACGTGCCCACGGGCAGCAGTTCGTAACGTAACCACGGGCAGCATTACGTGAGACGGACATGGGCAGGATTTTGTGACATGGCCACGGGTAGCATTTCGTGACATGGCCACGGGCAGCATTTCGTGACATGGCCACGGGCAGCATTTTGTGACATGGCCACAGGCAGCATTTCGTGACATGACCAATGGAATGCATTTCATGACATGACCATGGGCATGCATTTCTTGACGTGACCACGGGCATGCATTTCATAACGTGACCACGGGCAGCATTTCGTAACGTGACCACGGGTAGAGTTTCGTAACATGACCCCGGGCAGCATTTCGAGACATGACCAACGGCAGCATTTTGTGACATGGCCACAGACAGTTTTTTGTGACATGGCGACGGGCAGCATTTCGTAACGTGACAGCGGGGAGCATTTCGTAACGTGACCACGGGCAGAGTTTCGTAACATGACCCCGTGCAGCAGTTCGTGACATGACCAAGGGCAGCATTTTGTGACATGGCCAGAGGCAGCTTTTTGTGACATGGCCACGAGCAGCATTTCATAACGTGACCACGGGGAGCTTTTCGTAACATGACCAAGGGCAGCATTTCGTGACATGGCCACAGGCAGCTTTTCGTGACATGACCACAGTTGGAATTCGTGACATGGCCACGGGCAGCATTTCGTAACATGGCCACGGGATGCATTTCATAACATGGCCATGGGCTGCATTTCATGATATGACCACGGGCATGCATTTCTTGATATGGCCACAGGCAGCATTTCGTGACGTGACCACGGGCAGCATTTTGTAACGTGACCACGGGCAGAGTTTTGTAATATGACCCCGTGCAGCATTTCGTGACATGACAAAGGGCAGCATTTCGTGACATGGCCACGGGCAGCATTTTGTGACATGGCCACGGGCTGCATTTCGTAACATGGCCACGGGCAGCATTTCGTGACAAGGCCACGGGTACCATTTCGTGACATGGCCATGGTCAGCATTTCGTGACTTGGCCACAGGCAGCATTCCATCACATGACCACGGGAAGCATTTCGTGACATGGCCACGGGCTGCATTTCGTAACATGGCCACGGGCAGTATTTCGTGACATCGCCACATGCAGCATTTTGTGACATGGCCACGGGCTGCATTTCGTAACATGGCCACGGGCAGCATTTCGTGACAAGGCCACGGGTACCATTTCGTGACATGGCCATGGGCAGCATTTCGTGAGTTGGCCACAGGCAGCATTCCGTGACATGACCACGGGAAGCATTTCGTGACATGGTCACGGGCAACATTTCGTGACATGGCCACGGGCAACATTTCGTGACATGGCCATGGGAAGCATTTCGTGACATGGCCACCGGCATCATTTCGTGACATGGCCACGGGGAGCATTTCCTGACAAGGCCAAGGGCATGATTTTCATGACCCGACCACGGGTATGCATTTCATGACGTGACCAGGGGCAGCATTTTGTAATGTGCCCACGGGCAGCATTTCGTAACATGACCACGGGCAGCATTTCGTGACATGGCCACGGGCAGCATTTTGTGACATGGCCATGGGGAGCATTTTGTGACATGTCCACGGGCATGCAATTCGTGACATGGCCACAGGCAGCATTTTGTAACATGGCCACGGGCTGCATTTCGTGACATGGCCATGGGCAGCATTTTGTGACATGGCCACGGGCAGCATTTCGTGACATGAACACGCGAAGCATTTCGTGACATGACCACGGTTGCATTTCGAGACATGACCACGGGCATGCATTTCGTGACATGACCACAGGCAGCATTTCGTAACGTGACCAGGGGCAGCATATTGTAACGTGACCACAAGCAGTATTTCATAACGTGACCAAAGGGTGTATTTCGTAACGTGACCACAGGCAGCATTTCGTAACGTGACAACGGGGAGCATTTCGTAACGTGACCAAGGGCAGCATTTCGTGACATGGCCACAGGCAGATTTTCGTGACATGACCACGGTTGCATTTCGTGACATGACCACGGGCATGCATTTCGTGACATGACCACAGGCAGCATTTCGTAACGTGACCAGGGGCAGCATATCGTAACGTGACCACGAGCAGTATTTCAAAACTTGACCAAAGGGTGTATTTCGTAACGTGACAACGGGCAGCATTTCGTAACGTGACCACGGGCAGAGTTTCGTAACATGACCCCGTGCAGCATTTCATGACATGACAAAGGGCAGCATTTCGTGACGTGGCCACAGGCAGCTTTTCTTGACATGGCCACGGGCAGCATTTCATAACGTGACAACAGGGAACATTTCATAACGTGACCAAGGGCAGCATTTCGTGACATGGCCACAGGCAGCTTTTCGTGACATGGCCACGGTTGCATTTCGTGACATGACCACGGGCATGCATTTCGTGACATGACCACAGGCAGCATTTTGTAACGTGACCAGGGGCAGTATATTGTAACGTGACCACGAGCAGTATTTCAAAACTTGACCAAAGGGTGTATTTCGTAACGTGACAACGGGCAGCATTTCGTAACGTGACCACGGGCAGAGTTTCGTAACATGACCCCGTGCAGCAGTTCGTGACATGACCAAGGGCAGCATTTTGTGACATGGCCAGAGGCAGCTTTTTGTGACATGGCCACGAGCAGCATTTCATAACGTGACCACGGGGAGCTTTTCGTAACATGACCAAGGGCAGCATTTCATGACATGGCCACAGGCAGCTTTTCGTGACATGACCACAGTTGGAATTCGTGACATGGCCACGGGCAGCATTTCGTAACATGGCCACGGGATGCATTTCATAACATGGCCATGGGCTGCATTTCATGATATGACCACGGGCATGCATTTCTTGATATGGCCACAGGCAGCATTTCGTGACGTGACCACGGGCAGCATTTTGTAACATGACCACGGGCAGAGTTTTGTAATATGACCCCGTGCAGCATTTCGTGACATGACAAAGGGCAGCATTTCGTGACATGGCCACGGGCAGCATTTTGTGACATGGCCACGGGCTGCATTTCGTAACATGGCCACGGGCAGCATTTCGTGACAAGGCCACGGGTACCATTTCGTGACATGGCCACGGGCAACATTTCGTGACATGGCCATGGGAAGCATTTCGTGACATGGCCACCGGCATCATTTCGTGACATGGCCACGGGGAGCATTTTCTGACAAGGCCAAGGGCATGATTTTCATGACCCGACCACGGGTATGCATTTCATGACGTGACCAGGGGCAGCATTTTGTAATGTGCCCACGGGCAGCATTTCGTAACATGACCACGGGCAGCATTTCGTGACATGGCCACGGGCAGCATTTTGTGACATGGCCATGGGGAGCATTTTGTGACATGTCCACGGGCATGCAATTCGTGACATGGCCACAGGCAGCATTTTGTAACATGGCCACGGGCTGCATTTCGTGACATGGCCATGGGCAGCATTTTGTGACATGGCCACGGGCAGCATTTCGTGACATGAACACGCGAAGCATTTCGTGACATGACCACGGTTGCATTTCGAGACATGACCACGGGCATGCATTTCGTGACATGACCACAGGCAGCATTTCGTAACGTGACCAGGGGCAGCATATTGTAACGTGACCACAAGCAGTATTTCATAACGTGACCAAAGGGTGTATTTCGTAACGTGACCACAGGCAGCATTTCGTAACGTGACAACGGGGAGCATTTCGTAACGTGACCAAGGGCAGCATTTCGTGACATGGCCACAGGCAGATTTTCGTGACATGACCACGGTTGCATTTCGTGACATGACCACGGGCATGCATTTCGTGACATGACCACAGGCAGCATTTCGTAACGTGACCAGGGGCAGCATATCGTAACGTGACCACGAGCAGTATTTCAAAACTTGACCAAAGGGTGTATTTCGTAACGTGACAACGGGCAGCATTTCGTAACGTGACCACGGGCAGAGTTTCGTAACATGACCCCGTGCAGCATTTCATGACATGACAAAGGGCAGCATTTCGTGACGTGGCCACAGGCAGCTTTTCTTGACATGGCCACGGGCAGCATTTCATAACGTGACAACAGGGAACATTTCATAACGTGACCAAGGGCAGCATTTCGTGACATGGCCACAGGCAGCTTTTCGTGACATGGCCACGGTTGCATTTCGTGACATGACCACGGGCATGCATTTCGTGACATGACCACAGGCAGCATTTTGTAACGTGACCAGGGGCAGTATATTGTAACGTGACCACGAGCAGTATTTCAAAACTTGACCAAAGGGTGTATTTCGTAACGTGACAACGGGCAGCATTTCGTAACGTGACCACGGGCAGAGTTTCGTAACATGACCCCGTGCAGCAGTTCGTGACATGACCAAGGGCAGCATTTTGTGACATGGCCAGAGGCAGCTTTTTGTGACATGGCCACGAGCAGCATTTCATAACGTGACCACGGGGAGCTTTTCGTAACATGACCAAGGGCAGCATTTCATGACATGGCCACAGGCAGCTTTTCGTGACATGACCACAGTTGGAATTCGTGACATGGCCACGGGCAGCATTTCGTAACATGGCCACGGGATGCATTTCATAACATGGCCATGGGCTGCATTTCATGATATGACCACGGGCATACATTTCTTGATATGGCCACAGGCAGCATTTCGTGACGTGACCACGGGCAGCATTTTGTAACATGACCACGGGCAGAGTTTTGTAATATGACCCCGTGCAGCATTTCGTGACATGACAAAGGGCAGCATTTCGTGACATGGCCACGGGCAGCATTTTGTGACATGGCCACGGGCTGCATTTCGTAACATGGCCACGGGCAGCATTTCGTGACAAGGCCACGGGTACCATTTCGTGACATGGCCATGGTCAGCATTTCGTGACTTGGCCACAGGCAGCATTCCATCACATGACCACGGGAAGCATTTCGTGACATGGCCACGGGCTGCATTTCGTAACATGGCCACGGGCAGTATTTCGTGACATCGCCACATGCAGCATTTTGTGACATGGCCACGGGCTGCATTTCGTAACATGGCCACGGGCAGCATTTCGTGACAAGGCCACGGGTACCATTTCGTGACATGGCCATGGGCAGCATTTCGTGAGTTGGCCACAGGCAGCATTCCGTGACATGACCACGGGAAGCATTTCGTGACATGGCCACGGGCAACATTTCGTGACATGGCCACGGGCAACATTTCGTGACATGGCCATGGGAAGCATTTCGTGACATGGCCACCGGCATCATTTCGTGACATGGCCACGGGGAGCATTTCCTGACAAGGCCAAGGGCATGATTTTCATGACCCGACCACGGGTATGCATTTCATGACGTGACCAGGGGCAGCATTTTGTAATGTGCCCACGGGCAGCATTTCGTAACATGACCACGGGCAGCATTTCGTGACATGGCCACGGGCAGCATTTTGTGACATGGCCATGGGGAGCATTTTGTGACATGTCCACGGGCATGCAATTCGTGACATGGCCACAGGCAGCATTTTGTAACATGGCCACGGGCTGCATTTCGTGACATGGCCATGGGCAGCATTTTGTGACATGGCCACGGGCAGCATTTCGTGACATGAACACGCGAAGCATTTCGTGACATGACCACGGTTGCATTTCGAGACATGACCACGGGCATGCATTTCGTGACATGACCACAGGCAGCATTTCGTAACGTGACCAGGGGCAGCATATTGTAACGTGACCACAAGCAGTATTTCATAACGTGACCAAAGGGTGTATTTCGTAACGTGACCACAGGCAGCATTTCGTAACGTGACAACGGGGAGCATTTCGTAACGTGACCAAGGGCAGCATTTCGTGACATGGCCACAGGCAGATTTTCGTGACATGACCACGGTTGCATTTCGTGACATGACCACGGGCATGCATTTCGTGACATGACCACAGGCAGCATTTCGTAACGTGACCAGGGGCAGCATATCGTAACGTGACCACGAGCAGTATTTCAAAACTTGACCAAAGGGTGTATTTCGTAACGTGACAACGGGCAGCATTTCGTAACGTGACCACGGGCAGAGTTTCGTAACATGACCCCGTGCAGCATTTCATGACATGACAAAGGGCAGCATTTCGTGACGTGGCCACAGGCAGCTTTTCTTGACATGGCCACGGGCAGCATTTCATAACGTGACAACAGGGAACATTTCATAACGTGACCAAGGGCAGCATTTCGTGACATGGCCACAGGCAGCTTTTCGTGACATGGCCACGGTTGCATTTCGTGACATGACCACGGGCATGCATTTCGTGACATGACCACAGGCAGCATTTTGTAACGTGACCA
The DNA here is from genome assembly GCF_902713425.1 of Acipenser ruthenus. NCBI lineage: Eukaryota > Metazoa > Chordata > Actinopteri > Acipenseriformes > Acipenseridae > Acipenser > Acipenser ruthenus. The sequence goes on along the minus strand of NC_081225.1, from coordinate 4,095,144 downwards.
GGGGCAGTATATTGTAACGTGACCACGAGCAGTATTTCAAAACTTGACTAAAGGGTGTATTTCGTAACGTGACAACGGGCAGCATTTCGTAACGTGACCACGGGCAGAGTTTCGTAACATGACCCCGTGCAGCAGTTCGTGACATGACCAAGGGCAGCATTTTGTGACATGGCCAGAGGCAGCTTTTTGTGACATGGCCACGAGCAGCATTTCATAACGTGACCACGGGGAGCTTTTCGTAACATGACCAAGGGCAGCATTTCATGACATGGCCACAGGCAGCTTTTCGTGACATGACCACAGTTGGAATTCGTGACATGGCCACGGGCAGCATTTCGTAACATGGCCACGGGATGCATTTCATAACATGGCCATGGGCTGCATTTCATGATATGACCACGGGCATGCATTTCTTGATATGGCCACAGGCAGCATTTCGTGACGTGACCACGGGCAGCATTTTGTAACATGACCACGGGCAGAGTTTTGTAATATGACCCCGTGCAGCATTTCGTGACATGACAAAGGGCAGCATTTCGTGACATGGCCACGGGCAGCATTTCGTGACATGGCCACGGGCTGCATTTCGTAACATGGCCACGGGCAGCATTTCGTGACAAGGCCACGGGTACCATTTCGTGACATGGCCATGGTCAGCATTTCGTGACTTGGCCACAGGCAGCATTCCATCACATGACCACGGGAAGCATTTCGTGACATGGCCACGGGCTGCATTTCGTAACATGGCCACGGGCAGTATTTCGTGACATCGCCACATGCAGCATTTTGTGACATGGCCACAGGCAGCATTTCGTGCCATGGCCACGGGTACCATTTCGTGACATGGCCATGGGCAGCATTTCGTGAGTTGGCCACAGGCAGCATTCCGTGACATGACCACGGGAAGCATTTCGTGACATGGCCACGGGCAACATTTCGTGACATGGCCACGGGCAACATTTCGTGACATGGCCATGGGAAGCATTTCGTGACATGGCCACCGGCATCATTTCGTGACATGGCCACGGGGAGCATTTCCTGACAAGGCCAAGGGCATGATTTTCATGACCCGACCACGGGTATGCATTTCATGACGTGACCAGGGGCAGCATTTTGTAATGTGCCCACGGGCAGCATTTCGTAACATGACCACGGGCAGCATTTCGTGACATGGCCACGGGCAGCATTTTGTGACATGGCCATGGGGAGCATTTTGTGACATGTCCACGGGCATGCAATTCGTGACATGGCCACAGGCAGCATTTTGTAACATGGCCACGGGCTGCATTTCGTGACATGGCCATGGGCAGCATTTTGTGACATGGCCACGGGCAGCATTTCGTGACATGAACACGCGAAGCATTTCGTGACATGACCACGGTTGCATTTCGAGACATGACCACGGGCATGCATTTCGTGACATGACCACAGGCAGCATTTCGTAACGTGACCAGGGGCAGCATATTGTAACGTGACCACAAGCAGTATTTCATAACGTGACCAAAGGGTGTATTTCGTAACGTGACCACAGGCAGCATTTCGTAACGTGACAACGGGGAGCATTTCGTAACGTGACCAAGGGCAGCATTTCGTGACATGGCCACAGGCAGATTTTCGTGACATGACCACGGTTGCATTTCGTGACATGACCACGGGCATGCATTTCGTGACATGACCACAGGCAGCATTTCGTAACGTGACCAGGGGCAGCATATCGTAACGTGACCACGAGCAGTATTTCAAAACTTGACCAAAGGGTGTATTTCGTAACGTGACAACGGGCAGCATTTCGTAACGTGACCACGGGCAGAGTTTCGTAACATGACCCCGTGCAGCATTTCATGACATGACAAAGGGCAGCATTTCGTGACGTGGCCACAGGCAGCTTTTCTTGACATGGCCACGGGCAGCATTTCATAACGTGACAACAGGGAACATTTCATAACGTGACCAAGGGCAGCATTTCGTGACATGGCCACAGGCAGCTTTTCGTGACATGGCCACGGTTGCATTTCGTGACATGACCACGGGCATGCATTTCGTGACATGACCACAGGCAGCATTTTGTAACGTGACCAGGGGCAGTATATTGTAACTTGACCACGAGCAGCATTTCATAACGTGACCAAAGGGTTTATTTCGTAACGTGACCACGGGGAGCATTTTATAACGTGACAACGGGGAGCACTTTGTAACGTGACCAAGGGCAGCATTTCGTGACATGGCCACGGGCAGCATTTCGTGACATGGCCACGGGCAGCATTTTGTGACATGGCCATGGGGAGAATTTTGTGACATGTCCACGGGCATGCAATTCGTGACATGGCCACGGGCAGCATTTCGTAACATGGCCACGGGCTGCATTTCGTGACATGGCCATGGGCAGCATTTTGTAACGTGCCCACGGGCAGCATTTCATAACATGACCACGGTCAGCATTTCGTGACATGGCCACGGGCAGCATTTCGTGACATGAACATGGGAAACATTTCGTGACATGACCACGGTTGCATTTCGAGACATGACCACGGGCATGCATTTCGTGACATGACCACAGGCAGCATTTCGTAACGTGACCAGGGGCAGCATATTGTAACGTGACCACAAGCAGTATTTCATAACGTGACCAAAGGGTGTATTTCGTAACGTGACCACAGGCAGCATTTCGTAACTTGACAACGGGGAGCATTTCGTAACGTGACCAAGGGCAGCATTTCGTGATATGGCCACAGGCAGCTTTTCGTGACATGACCACGGTTGCATTTCGTGACATGACCACGGGCATGCATTTCGTGACATGACCACAGGCAGCATTTCGTAACGTGACCAGGGGCAGCATATCGTAACTTGACCACGAGCAGTATTTCGTAACGTGACCAAAGGGTGTATTTCATAACGTGACAATGGGCAGCATTTCGTAACGTGACCACGGGCAGAGTTTCGTAACATGACCCAGCGCAGCATTTCGTGACATGACAAAGGGCAGCATTTCGTGACGTGGCCACAGGCAGCTTTTCTTGACATGGCCACGGGCAGCATTTCGTAACGTGACCACAGGGAACATTTCATAACGTGACCAAGGGCAGCATTTCGTGACATGGCCACAGGCAGCTTTTCGTGACATGGCCACGGGCAACATTTCGTGACATTACCACAGCCATGCATTTCGTGACATGGCCACGGGCAGCATTTCGTTACATGGCCACGGGCATGCATTTCATAACATGGCCACGGGCAGCATTTCGAGACATGGCCAAGGGCATGCATTTTGTAACATGCCCACGGGCAGCAGTTCGTAACGTAACCACGGGCAGCATTACGTGAGATATCCACGGGCAGGATTTTGTGACATGGCCACGGGCAGCATTTCGTGACATGGCCACGGGGATTATTTTGTGACATGGCTACGGACATGCAATTCGTGACATGGCCACGGGTAGCATTTCGTAACATAGTCACAGGGAGCATTTCGTGACATGACCATGGGCATGCATTTCATGACATGACCACGGGCATGCATTTCTTGACGTGACCACAGGCAGCATTTTGTACCGTGACCACGGGCAGAATTTCATAACATGACCGCGCGCAGCTTTTTGTGACATGACCACGGGCAGCATTTCGTGACATGACCACAGCCATGCATTTCGTGACATAACCACAGGCATGCATTGTGTGACATGACTACGGACATGCATTTCGTGACATGACCACGGGCAGCATTTCGTTACATGGCCATGGGCAGCATTTCGTGATATGGCCACGGGAAGCATTTTGTGATGTTGGCACAGGCATGCTTTTCATGACATGGCCAAGGGCATGCATTTCATGACATGGCCACGGGCATGCATTTAGTGACATGACCAGGGGCAGCATTTTGTAACGTGCCCACGGGCAGCAGTACGTAACGTAACCACGGGCAGCATTACGTGAGATGGACATGGGCAGGATTTTGTGACATGGCCACGGGAAGCATTTCGTGACATGGCAACGGGGATCATTTTGTGACATGTCCACGGGCATGCAATTCGTGACATGGCCACGGGCAGCATTTCGTAACATGGCCACGGGCAGCATTTCGTAACATGGCCACAGGGCAGCATTTTGTGACATCGCCACGGGCAGCATTTTGTGACATGGCCACAGGCAGCATTTCGTGCCATGGCCAAGGGTCCCATTTCGTGACATGGCCATGGGCAGCATTTCGTGACTTGGCCACAGGAAGCATTCCGTGACATGACTACGGGAAGCATTTCGTGACATGGCCACGGGCAGCATTTCGTGACATGGCCACGGGAAGCATTTCGTGACATGGCCACGGGCATCATTTTGTGACATGGAAACGGGGAGCATTTCTTGACAAGGCCAAGGGCATGATTTTCATGAAATGACCACGGGTATGCATTTCATAACGTGACCAGGGGCAGCATTTTGTAACGTGCCCACGGGCAGCATTTCATAAAATGACTACGGGCAGCATTTCGTGACATGGCCATGGGCAGCATTTCGTGACATGGCCATGGGCAGCATTTCGTGACATGGCCATGGGCAACATTTCGTGACATGGCCACGGGCAGCATTTCATGACATGAACACGGGAAGCATTTCGTGACATGACCACGGTTGCATTTCGGGACATGACCACGGGCATGCATTTCGTGACATGACCACAGGCAGCATTTTGTAACGTGCCCAGGGACAGTATATTGTAAAGTGACCACGAGCAGCATTTCATAACGTGACCAAAGGGTTTATTTCGTAACGTGACCACGGGGAGCATTTTATAACGTGACAATGGGGAGCATTTTGTAACGTGACCAAGGGCAGCATTTCGGGACATGGCCACGGGCAGCATTTCGTGACATGGCCACGGGCAGCATTTTGTGACATGGCCATGGGGAGCATTTTGTGACATGTCCACGGGCATGCAATTCGTGACGGGCATGCATTTCGTGACATGACCACGGCATTTCGTGACATGGCCATGGGCAGCATTTTGTAACGTGCCCACGGGCAGCATTTCATAACATGACCTAGGTCAGCATTTCGTGACATGGCCACGGGCAGCATTTCGTGACATGAACATGGGAAACATTTCGAGACATGACCACGGTTGCATTTCGAGACATGACCACGGGCATGCATTTCGTGACATGACCACAGGCAGCATTTCGTAACGTGACCAGGGGCAGCATATTGTAACGTGACCACAAGCAGTATTTCATAACGTGACCAAAGGGTGTATTTCGTAACGTGACCACAGGCAGCATTTCGTAACGTGACAACGGGGAGCATTTCGTAACGTGACCAAGGGCAGCATTTCGTGATATGGCCACAGGCAGCTTTAAGTGACATGACCACGGTTGCATTTCGTGACATGACCACGGGCATGCATTTCGTGACATGACCACAGGCAGCATTTCGTAACGTGACCAGGGGCAGCATATCGTAACTTGACCACGAGCAGTATTTCGTAACGTGACCAAAGGGTGTATTTCGTAACGTGACAATGGGCAGCATTTCGTAACGTGACCACGGGCAGAGTTTCGTAACATGACCCAGCGCAGCATTTCGTGACATGACAAAGGGCAGCATTTCGTGACGTGGCCACAGGCAGCTTTTCTTGACATGGCCACGGGCAGCATTTCGTAACGTGACCACAGGGAACATTTCATAACGTGACCAAGGGCAGCATTTCGTGACATGGCCACAGGCAGCTTTTCGTGACATGGCCACGGGCAACATTTCGTGACATGACCACAGCCATGCATTTCGTGACATGGCCACGGGCAGCATTTCGTTACATGGCCACGGGCATGCATTTCATAACATGGCCACGGGCAGCATTTCGAGACATGACCAGGGGCATGCATTTTGTAACATGCCCACGGGCAGCAGTTCGTAACGTAACCACGGGCAGCATTACGTGAGATATCCACGGGCAGGATTTTGTGACATGGCCACGGGCAGCATTTCGTGACATGGCCACGGGGATTATTTTGTGACATGGCTACGGACATGCAATTCGTGACATGGCCACGGGTAGCATTTCGTAACATAGTCACAGGGAGCATTTCGTGACATGACCATGGGCATGCATTTCATGACATGACCACGGGCATGCATTTCTTGACGTGACCACAGGCAGCATTTTGTACCGTGACCACGGGCAGAATTTCATAACATGACCGCGCGCAGCTTTTTGTGACATGACCACGGGCAGCATTTCGTGACATGACCACAGCCATGCATTTCGTGACATAACCACAGGCATGCATTGTGTGACATGACTACGGACATGCATTTCGTGACATGACCACGGGCAGCATTTCGTTACATGGCCATGGGCAGCATTTCGTGATATGGCCACGGGAAGCATTTTGTGATGTTGGCACAGGCATGCTTTTCATGACATGGCCAAGGGCATGCATTTCATGACATGGCCACGGGCATGCATTTAGTGACATGACCAGGGGCAGCATTTTGTAACGTGCCCACGGGCAGCAGTTCGTAACGTAACCACGGGCAGCATTACGTGAGATGGACATGGGCAGGATTTTGTGACATGGCCACGGGAAGCATTTCGTGACATGGCAACGGGGATCATTTTGTGACATGTCCACGGGCATGCAATTCGTGACATGGCCACGGGCAGCATTTCGTAACATGGCCACGGGCAGCATTTCGTAACATGGCCACAGGGCAGCATTTTGTGACATCGCCACGGGCAGCATTTTGTGACATGGCCACAGGCAGCATTTCGTGCCATGGCCAAGGGTCCCATTTCGTGACATGGCCATGGGCAGCATTTCGTGACTTGGCCACAGGAAGCATTCCGTGACATGACTATGGGAAGCATTTCGTGACATGGCCACGGGCAGCATTTCGTGACATGGCCACGGGAAGCATTTCGTGACATGGCCACGGGCAGCATTTTGTGACATGGCCATGGGGAGCATTTTGTGACATGTCCACGGGCATGCAATTCGTGACATGGCCACGGGCAGCATTTTGTGACATGTCCACGGGCATGCAATTCGTGACATGGCCACGGGCAGCATTTCGTAACATGGCCACGGGCTGCATTTCGTGACATGGCCATGGGCAGCATTTCGTAACGTGACCACGGGGAGCATTTTATAACGTGACAATGGGGAGCATTTTGTAACGTGACCAAGGGCAGCATTTCGGGACATGGCCACGGGCAGCATTTCGTGACATGGCCACGGGCAGCATTTTGTGACATGGCCATGGGGAGCATTTTGTGACATGTCCACGGGCATGCAATTCGTGACATGGCCACGGGCAGCATTTCGTAACATGGCCACGGGCTGCATTTCGTGACATGGCCATGGGCAGCATTTCGTGACATGGCCACGGGCAGCATTTCGTGACATGAACACGGGAAACATTTCGTGACATGACCACGGTTGCATTTCGAGACATGACCACGGGCATGCATTTCGTGACATGACCACAGGCAGCATTTCGTAACGTGACCAGGGGCAGCATATTGTAACGTGACCACAAGCAGTATTTCATAACGTGACCAAAGGGTGTATTTCGTAACGTGACCACAGGCAGCATTTCGTAACGTGACAACAGGAAGCATTTCGTAACGTGACCAAGGGCAGCATTTCGTGACATGGCCACAGGCAGCTTTTCGTGACATGACCACGGTTGCATTTCGTGACATGACCACGGGCATGAATTTCGGGACATGGCCACGGGCAGCATTTCGTGACATGGCCACGGGCAGCATTTTGTGACATGGCCATGGGGAGCATTTTGTGACATGTCCACGGGCATGCAATTCGTGACAAGGCCACGGGCAGCATTTCGTAACATGGCCACGGGCTGCATTTCGTGACATGGCCATGGGCAGCATTTCGTGACATGGCCACGGGCAGCATTTCGTGACATGAACACGGGAAACATTTCGTGACATGACCACGGTTGCATTTCGAGACATGACCACGGGCATGCATTTCGTGACATGACCACAGGCAGCATTTCGTAACGTGACCAGGGGCAGCATATTGTAACGTGACCACAAGCAGTATTTCATAACGTGACCAAAGGGTGTATTTCGTAACGTGACCACAGGCAGCATTTCGTAACGTGACAACAGGAAGCATTTCGTAACGTGACCAAGGGCAGCATTTCGTGACATGGCCACAGGCAGCTTTTCGTGACATGACCACGGTTGCATTTCGTGACATGACCACGGGCATGAATTTCGTGACATGACCACAGGCAGCATTTCGTAACGTGACCAGGTGCAGCATATCGTAACGTGACCACGAGCAGTATTTCGTAACGTGACCAAAGGGTGTATTTCGTAACGTGACAACGGGCAGCATTTCGTAACGTGACCACGGGCAGAGTTTCGTAACATGACCCAGCGCAGCATTTCGTGACATGACAAAGGGCAGCATTTCGTGACGTGGCCACAGGCAGCTTTTCTTGACATGGCCACGGGCAGCATTTCGTAACGTGACCACAGGGAACATTTCATAACGTGACCAAGGGCAGCATTTCGTGACATGGCCACAGGCAGCTTTTCATGACATGGCCACGGGCAACATTTCGTGACATGACCACAGCCATGTATTTCGTGACATGGCCACGGGCAGCATTTCGTTACATGGCCACGGGCATGCATTTCATAACATGGCCACGGGCAGCATTTCGAGACATGGCCAAGGGCATGCATTTTGTAACATGCCCACGGGCAGCAGTTCGTAACGTAACCATGGGCAGCATTACGTGAGAAGGCCACGGGCAGGATTTTGTGACATGGCCACGGGCAGCATTTCGTGACATGGCCACGGGGATTATTTTGTGACATGGCGACGGACATGCAATTCGTGACATGGCCACGGGTAGCATTTTGTAACATGGCCACGGGCTGCATTTCGTAACATGGCCATGGGCTGCATTTCGTGACATGGCCACGGGCAGCATTTTGTGACATAGTCACAGGGAGCATTTCGTGACATGACCATGGGCATGCATTTCATGACATGACCACGGGCATGCATTTCTTGACGTGACCACGTGCAGCATTTTGTACCGTGACCACGGGCAGAATTTCATAACATGACCCCGCGCAGCTTTTTGTGACATGACCACGGGCAGCATTTCGTGACATGACCACAGCCATGCATTTTGTGACATAACCACAGGCATGCATTGTGTGACATGACTACGGACATGCATTTCGTGATATGACCACGGGCAGCATTTCGTTACATGGCCATGGGCAGCATTTCGTGACATGGCCACGGGAAGCATTTCGTGACGTGGGCACAGGCATGCATTTCATGACATGGCCAAGGGCATGCATTTCATGACATGGCCACGGGCATGCATTTAGTGACATGACCAGGGGCAGCATTTTGTAACGTGCCCACGGGCAGCAGTTCGTAACGTAACCACGGGCAGCATTACGTGAGATGGACATGGGCAGGATTTTGTGACATGGCCACAGGCAGCATTTCGTGACATGGCCACGGGATCATTTTGTGACATGTCCACGGGCATGCAATTCATGTCATGGCCACGGGCAGCATTTCGTAACATGGCCACGGTCTGCATTTCGTAACATGGCCACAGGGCAGCATTTTGTGACATCGCCACGGGCAGCATTTTGTGACATGGCCACAGGCAGCATTTCGTGCCATGGCCAAGGGTACCATTTCGTGACATGGCCATGGGCAGCATTTCGTGACTAGGCCACAGGCAGCATTCCGTGACATGACTACGGGAAGCATTTCTTGACAAGGCCAAGGGCATGATTTTCATGAAATGACCACGGGTATGCATTCCATGACGTGACCAGGGGCAGCATTTTGTAATGTGCCCACGGGCAGCATTTCATAACATGACCACGGGCAGCATTTCGTGACATGGCCAAGGGCAGCATTTCGTGACATGGCCATGGGCAACATTTCGAGACATGGCCACAGGCAGCATTTCATGACATGAACACGGGAAGCATTTCGTGACATGACCACGGTTGCATTTCGGGACATGACCACGGTCATGCATTTCGTGACATGACCACAGGCAGCATTTTGTAACGTGACCAGGGGCAGTATATTGTAACGTGACCACGAGCAGCATTTCATAACGTGACCAAAGGGTGTATTTCGTAACGTGACCACGGGGAGCATATTATAACGTGACAACGGGGAGCATTTTGTAACGTGACCAAGGGCAGCATTTTGTGACATGGCCACAGGCAGCTTTTCGTGACATGACCATGGTTGCATTTCGTGACATGACTACGGGCATGCATTTCGTGACATGACCACAGGCAACATTTCGTAACGTGACCAGGGGCAGCATATCGTAACGTGACTACGAGCAGTATTTCGTAACGTGACCAAAGGGTGTATTTCGTAACGTGACCACGGGCAGCATTTCGTAACGTGACAACGGGGAGCATTTCGTAATATGGCAACGGGCAGCATTTCGTGACATGGCCATGGGCAGCATTTTGTGACATGGCCATGGGGAGCATTTTGTGACATGTCCACTGTCATGCAATTCGTAACATGGCCACGGGCAGCATTTCGTAACATGGCCACGGGCTGCATTTCGTAACATTGCCACGGGCAGCATTTCGTAACATGGCCACGGGCTGCATTTCGTAACATGGCCACGGGCAGCATTTCGTAACATGGCCACGGGCAGCATTTTGTGACATGGCCACAGGCAGCATTTCTTGACGTGACCACGGGCATGCATTTCATAACGTGACCACGGGCAGCATTTCGTAACGTGACCACGGGCAGAGTCTCGTAACATGACCCCGCGCAGCATTTCGTGACATGACCAACGGCAGCATTTTGTGACATGGCCACAGGCAGCTTTTTGTGACATGGCGACGGGCAGCATTTCGTAACGTGACCACGGGGAGCATTTCGTAAAGTGACCAAGGGCAGCATTTCGTGACATGGCCAAAGGCAGCTTTCCGTGACATGGCCATGGGCAGCATTTCGTGACTTGACCACAAGCATGTATTTTGTGACATGACCATGGGAAGCATTTCGTTACATAGCCACGGGCATGCATTTCATCACAATGCCACGGGCATGCATTTCGTGACATGACCAGGGGCAGCATTTTGTAACGTGCCCACGGGCAGCAGTTCGTAACGTAACCATGGGCAGCATTACGTGAGATGGCCACGGGCAGGATTTTGTGAGATGGCCACGGGCAGCACTTCGTGACATGGCGACGGGGAGCATTTTCTGACATGTCCACAGGCATGCAATCTATGACATGGCCACGGGCAGCATTTCGTAACATGGCCACGGGCTGCATTTCGTAACATGGCCACGGGCAGCATTTTGTGACATGGCCACTGGCAGCATTTCGTGACATTACCATGGGCATGCATTTCTTGACATGGCCACAGGCAGTATTTCGTGATGTCACCACGGGCAGCATTTCGTATCGTGACCACGGGCAGAGTTTCGTAACATGACCCCGCGCAGCTTTTCGTGACATGACCAAGGGCAGCATTTCGTGACATGGCCACAGGCAGCTTTTCTTGACATGGCCACGGGCAGCATTTCATAACGTGACCAAGGGCAGCATTTCGTGACATGGCCACAGGCAGCTTTTCGTGACATGGCCACGGGCAAGATTTCGTGACATGACCACAGCCATGCATTTCGTGACATGGCCACGGGCAGCATTTCGTTACTTGGCCACGGGCATGCATTTCATCACATGGCCACGGTCAGCATTTCATCACATGGCCAAGGGCATGCATTTTGTAACGTGCCCACGGGCAGCAGTTCATAACGTAACCACGTGCAGCATTACGTGAGAAGGCCACGGGCAGGATTTTGTGACATGGCCACTTGCATCATTTTGTGACATGGCCACGGGGATTATTTTGTGACATGGCCACGGGCAACATTTCGTGACATGGCCACGGGGATTATTTTGTGACATGGCTACGGACATGCAATTCGTGACATGGCCACGGGTAGCATTTCGTAACATGGCCACGGGCAGCATTTCGTAACATGGCCATGGGCAGCATTTCGTGACATGGCCACGGGCAGCATTTTGTGACATAGTCACAGGGAGCATTTCGTGACATGACAATGGGCATGCATTTCATGACATGACCACGGGCATGCATTTCTTGACGTGACCACGGGCAGCATTTTGTACCGTGACCACGGGCAGAATTTCATAACATGACCCCGCGCAGCTTTTTGTGACATGACCACGGGCAGCATTTTGTGTCATGACCACAGCCATGCATTTGTGACATAACCACAGGCATGCATTGTGTGACATGACTACGGACATGCATTTCGTAACATGACCACGGGAAGCATTTCGTGACATGGCCATGGGCAGCATTTCGTGACATGGCCACGGGAAGCATTTCGTGACGTGGGCACAGGCATGCATTTCATGACATGGCCAAGGGCATGCATTTCATGACATGACCACGGGCATGCATTTAGTTACATGACCAGGGGCAGCATTTTGTAACGTGCCCACGGGCAGCAGTTTGTAACGTAACCACGGGCAGCATTACGTGAGATGGACATGGGCAGGATTTTGTGACATGGCCACGGGCAGCATTTCGTAACATGGCCACGGGCTGCATTTCGTAACATGGCCACAGGGCAGCAATTTGTGACATCGCCACGGGCAGCATTTTGTGACATGGCCACAGGCAGCATTTCGTGCCATGGCCAAGGGTACCATTTCGTGACATGGCCATGGGCAGCATTTCGTGACTTGGCCACAGGCAGCATTCCGTGACATGACTACGGGAAGCATTTCGTGACATGGCCACGGGCAGCATTTCGTGACATGGCCACGGGAAGCATTTCGTGACATGGCCACGGGCATAATTTCGTGACATGGAAACGGGGAGCATTTCTTGACAAGGAAAAGGGCATGATTTTCATGAAATAACCACGGGTATGCATTTCATGACGTGACCAGGGGCAGCATTTTGTAACGTGCCCACGGGCAGCATTTCATAACATGACCACGGGCAGCATTTCGTGACATGGCCATGGGCAGCATTTCGTGACATGGCCATGGGCAGCATTTCGTGACATGGCCACGGGCAGCATTTCATGACATGAACACGGGAAGCATTTCGTGACATGACCACGGTTGCATTTCGGACATGACCACGGGCATGCATTTCGTGACATGACCACAGGCAGCATTTTGTAACGTGACCAGGGGCAGTATATTGTAACGTGACCACGAGCAGCATTTCATAACGTGTCAAAAGGGTGTATTTCGTAACGTGACCACGGGGAGCATTTTATAACGTGACAACGGGGAGCATTTTGTAACGTGACCAAGGGCAGCATTTCGTGACATGGCCACAGGCAGCTTTTCGTGACATGACCATGGTTGCATTTCGTGACATGACTACGGGCATGCATTTCGTGACATGACCACAGGCAACATTTCGTAACGTGACCAGGGGCAGCATATCGTAACGTGACTATGAGCAGTATTTCGTAACGTGACCAAAGGGTGTATATCGTAACGTGACCACGGGCAGCATTTCGTAACGTGACAACGGGGATCATTTCGTAACATGGCAACTGGCAGCAATTCGTAACATGGCCACGGGCAGCATTTCGTAACATGGCCACGGGCTGCATTTCGTAACATGGCCACGGGCAGCATTTCGTAACATGGCCACGGGCAGCATTTTGTGACATGGCCACAGGCAGCATTTCGTGACATGACCATGGGCATGCATTTCATGACATGACCATGGGCATGCATTTCTTGACATGACCATGTGCATGCATTTCGTAACGTGACCACGGGCAGCATTTCGTAACGTGACCACGGGCACCATTTTGTGACATGGCCACAGGCAGCTTTTTGTGACATGGCGACGGGCAGCATTTCGTAACGTGACCACGGGGAGCATTTCGTAAAGTGACCAAGGGCAGCATTTCGTGACATGGCCACAGGCAGCTTTCCGTGACATGGCCACGGGCAGCATTTCGTGACTTGACCATAAGCATGCATTTTGTGACATGACCATGGGAAGCATTTCGTTACATAGCCACGGGCATGCATTTCATCACATTGCCACGGGCATGCATTTCGTGACATGACCAGGGGCAGCATTTTGTAACGTGCCCACGGGCAGCAGTTCGTAACGTAACCACGGGAAGCATTTCGTGACATGGCCACGGGCAGCATTTCGTGACATGGCCACGGGAAGCATTTCGTGACATGGCCACGGGCATAATTTCGTGACATGGAAACGGGGAGCATTTCTTGACAAGGCCAAGGGCATGATTTTCATGAAATGACCACGGGTATGCATTTCATGACGTGACCAGGGGCAGCATTTTGTAACGTGCCCACGGGCAGCATTTCATAACATGACCACGGGCAGCATTTCGTGACATGGCCATGGGCAGCATTTCGTGACATGGCCATGGGCAGCATTTCGTGACATGGCCACGGGCAGCATTTCATGACATGAACACGGGAAGCATTTCGTGACATGACCACGGTGGCATTTCGGGACATGACCACGGGCATGCATTTCGTGACATGACCACAGGCAGCATTTTGTAACGTGACCAGGGGCAGTATATTGTAACGTGACCACGAGCAGCATTTCATAACGTGACCAAAGGGTGTATTTCGTAACGTGACCACGGGGAGCATTTTATAACGTGACAACGGGGAGCATTTTGTAACGTGACCAAGGGCAGCATTTCATGACATGGCCACAGGCAGCTTTTCGTGACATGACCATGGTTGCATTTCGTGACATGACTACGGGCATGCATTTCGTGACATGACCACAGGCAACATTTCGTAACGTGACCAGGGGCAGCATATCGTAACGTGACTATGAGCAGTATTTCGTAACGTGACCAAAGGGTGTATATCGTAACGTGACCACGGGCAGCATTTCGTAACGTGACAACGGGGATCATTTCGTAACATGGCAACTGGCAGCATTTCGTGACATGGCCATGGGCAGCATTTTGTGACATGGCCGTGGGGAGCATTTTGTGAAATGTCCATGGTCATGCAATTCGTAACATGGCCACGGGCAGCATTTCGTAACATGGCCACGGGCTGCATTTCGTAACATGGCCACGGGCAGCATTTCGTAACATGGCCACGGGCAGCATTTTGTGATATGGCCACAGGCAGCATTTCGTGACATGACCATGGGCATGCATTTCATGACATGACCATGGGCATGCATTTCTTGACGTGACCATGTGCATGCATTTCGTAACGTGACCACGGACAGCATTTCGTAACGTGACCACGGGCAGAGTTTCGTAACATGACCCCGCGCAGCATTTCGTGACATGACCAACGGCAGCATTTTGTGACATGGCCACAGGCAGCTTTTTGTGACATGGTGATGGGCAGCATTTTGTAACGTGCCCATGGGCAGCCGTTCATAACGTAACCACGTGCAGCATTACGTGAGAAGGCCACGGGCAGGATTTTGTGACATGGCCACGGGCATCATTTCGTGACATGGCCACGGGGATTATTTTGTGACATGGCCACGGACATGCAATTCGTGACATGGCCACGGGTAGCATTTCGTAACATGGCCATGGGCTGCATTTCATAACATGGCCACGGGCAGCATTTCGTAACATGGCCACGGGCTGCATTTCATAACATGGAAACGGGCAGCATTTCGTGACATGGAAACGGGCAGCATTTCGTGACATGGCCACGGGGATTATTTTGTGACATGGCCACGGACATGCAATTCGTGACATGGCCACGGGTAGCATTTTGTGACATGGCCACGGGCATGCAATTCGTGACATGGCCACCGGTAGCATTTTGTAACATGGCCACGGGCTGCATTTCATAACATGGAAACGGGCAGCATTTCGTGACATGGCCACGGGCAGCATTTTGTGACATGGCCACAGGCAGCATTTCGTGACATGACCACAGCCATGCATTTCGTGACATCACCACAGGCATGCATTTCGAGACATGACCACAGCAATGCATTTCGTGACATCACCACGGGCATGCATTTTGTGACATGACTATGGACATGCATTTCGTGACATGACCACGGGCAGCATTTTGTTACATGGCCACAGGCAGCATTTCGTGACATGACCACAGCCATGCATTTCGTGACATCACCACAGGCATGCATTTCGAGACATGACCACAGCCATGCATTTCGTGACATCACCACGGGCATGCATTTTGTGACATGACTATGGACATGCATTTCGTGACATGACCACGGTTGCATTTCGTGACATGACCACGTTCATGCATTTCGTGACATGACCACAGGCAGCATTTCGTAACGTGACCAGGGGCAGCATATTGTAACGTGACCACGAGTAGTATTTCGTAACGTGACCAAAGGGTGTATTTCGTAACGTGACCACGGGCAGCATTTCGTAACGTGACAACGGGGAGCATTTCGTAACGTGACTAAGGGCAGCATTTCGTGACATGGCCACAGGCAGCATTTCGTGACATGGCCACAGGCAGCTTTTCGTGACATCACCACGGGCATGCATTTTGTGACATGACTACGGACATGCATTTCATGACATGGCCAAGGGCATGCATTTCATGACATGACCACGGGCATGCATTTCATGACATGACCACGGGCATGCATTTCGTGACATGACCAGGGGCAGCATTTTGTAACGTGCCCACGGGCAGCAGTTCGTAACGTAACCACGGTCAGCATTACGTGAAAAGGCCACGGGCAGGATTTTGTGACATGGCCACGGGCAGCATTTCGTGACATGGCCACGGGGATTATTTTGTGACATGGCCACGGGTAGCATTTTGTGTCATGGCCACGGGCAGCATTTTGTAACATGGCCACAGGCAGCATTTCGTGACATGGCCACGGGTACCATTTCGTGACATGGCCAAGGGCAGCATTTCGTGACATGGCCACAGGCAGCATTCCGTGACATGACCACGGGAAGCATTTCATGACATGGCCACGGGCAACATTTCGTGCATTGGCCTCGGGAAGCATTTCATGACATGGCCACGGGAAGCATTTCATGACATGGCCACGGGCAACATTTCATGACATGGCCACGGGCAGCATTTCTTGACAAGGCCAAGGGCATGCATTTCATGACTTGACCAGGGGCAGCATTTTGTAGCGTGCCCACGGGCAGCATTTCGTAACATGACCATGGGCAGCATTTCGTGACATGGCCATGGGCAGCATTTCGTGACAAGGCCACAGGTATGTATTTCATGACGTGACCAGGGGCAGCATTTTGTAACGTGCCCACGGCAGCATTTTGTAACGTGCCCACGGGTTGCATTTTGTAACGTGACCACGGGCAGCATTTTGTGTTATGGCCACGGGCAGCATTTCATGAAATGGCCACGGGCAGCATTCCGTGACATGACCACGGGCAGCATTTCGTGACATGGCCACGGGCAGCATTTCGTGACATGAACACGGTTGCATTTCGTGACATGACCACGTTCATGCATTTCGTGACATGACCACAGGCAGCATTTCATAACGTGACCAGGGGCAGCATATCGTAACGTGACCACGAGCAGTATTTCGTAACGTGACCAAAGGGTGTATTTCGTAACGTGACCACGGGCAGCATTTCGTAACGTGACAACGGGGAGCATTTCGTAATGTGACTAAGGGCAGCATTTCGTGAAATGGCCACAGGCAGCATTTCGTGACATGGCCACAGGCAGCATTTCGTAACATGACCACGGGGAGCATTTTGTAACGTGACCAAGGACATCATTTCGTGACATGGCCACAGGCAGCTTTTCATGACATCACCACGGGCATGCATTTTGTGATATGACTACGGACATGCATTTCGTGTCATGACAACGGGCAGCATTTCATGACATGGCCAAGGGCATGCATTTCATGACATGACCACGGGCATGCATTTCATGACATGGCCACGGGCATGCATTTCGTGACATGACCAGGGGCAGCATTTTGTAACGTGCCCACGGGCAGCAGTTAGTAACGTAACCACGGGCAGCATTACGTGACATGACCACGGGCATGCATTTCTTGACGTGACCACAGGCATGCATTTCATAACATGGCCAAGGGCAACATTTTGTGACATGGCCACTGGCAGCATTTCGTGACATGACCGTGGGCATGCATTTCATGACATGACCAGGGGCATGCATTTCTTGACGTGACCACAGGCATGCATTTCGTAACGTCACCACAGGCATGCATTTCGTAACGTCACCACGGGCAGCATTTCGTAACGTGACCACGGCCAGAATTTCGTAACATGACCCCGCGCAGCTTTTCGTGACATGAACACGGGCAGCATTTCATGACATGACCACAGATATGCATTTCGTGACATCACCACGGGCATGCATTTCGTGACATGACTACGGACATGCATTTCGTGACATGACCACGGGCAGCATTTTGTTACATGGCCACGGGCAGCATTTCGTGACATGGCCACGGGCATCATTTCGTGACGTGGCCACGGGCATGCATTTCATGACATGGCCAAGGGCATGCATTTCATGACATGACCACGGCCATGCATTTCGTGACATGACCAAGGGCAGCATTTTGTAACGTGCCCACGGGCAGCAGTTCGTAACGTAACCACGGGCAGCATTACGTGAGAAGGCCACGGGCATGCATTTCATGACATGGCCACGGGCATGCATTTCATCACATGACCAAGGGCATGCATTTCGTGACATGACCAGGGACAGCATTTTGTAACGTGCCCACGGGCAGCAGTTTGTAACGTAACCACGGGCAACATTATGTAACATGGCCACAGGCAACATTTCATGACATGGCCATGGGGAGCATTTTGTGACATGTCCACGGGTATGCAATTTGTGACATGGCCACGGGCTGCATTTCGTAACATGGCCATGGGCAGCATTTTGTGACATGGCCACGGGCAGCATTTCGTGACATGACCACAGGCAGCATTTCGTAAAGTGACCAGGGGCAGCATATCGTAATGTGACCACGAGCAGTATTTCATAACGTGACCAAAGGGTGTATTTCGTAATGTGACCACGGGCAGCATTTCGTAACGTGACAACGGGGAGCATTTCGTAACGTGACCAAGGGCAGCATTTCGTGACATGGCCACAGGCAGCATTTCGTGACATCGCCACAGGCAGCATTTCGTAATGTGACCACGGGGAGCATTTCGTGACATGGCCATGGGCAGCATTTTGTGACATGGCCACGGGCAGCATTTCGTGACATGACCACGGTTGCATTTCGTGACATGACCACGGGCATGCATTTCGTAACATGACCACAGGCAGCATTTCGTAAAGTGACCAGGGGCAGCATATCGTAATGTGACCACGAGCAGTATTTCATAACGTGACCAAAGGGTGTATTTCGTAATGTGACCACGGGCAGCATTTCGTAACGTGACAACGGGGAGCATTTCGTAACGTGACCAAGGGCAGCATTTCGTGACATGGCCACAGGCAGCATTTCGTGACATCGCCACAGGCAGCATTTCGTAACGTGACCACGGGGAGCATTTCGTAACGTGACCAAGGACAGCATTTCGTGACATGGCCACAGGCAGCTTTTCATGACATCACCACTGGCATGCATTTTGTGATATGACTATGGACATGCATTTCGTGTCATGACAACAGGCAGCATTTCATGACATGACCACGGGCATGCATTTCGTGACATGACCAGGGGCAGCATTTTGTAACGTGCCCACGGACAGCATTACGGGAGAGGGCCACAGGCAGGATTTTGTGACATGGCCACGGGCAGCATTTCGTGACATGGCCATGGGGATTATTTTGTGACATGGCCACGGGCATGCAATTTGTGACATGGCCACGGGTAGCATTTCGTATCATGGCCACGGGCTGCATTTCATAACATGGCCACGGGCAGCATTTTGTGACATGGCCACAGGCAGCATTTTGTAACATGGCCACAGGCAGCATTTTGTGACATGACCGTGGGCATGCAATTCATGACATGACCACTGGCATGCATTTCTTGACGTGACCACAGGCATGCATTTCATAACATGGCCACGGGCAGCATTTTGTAACATGGCCACAGGCAGCATTTCGTGACATGACCGTGGGCATGCATTTCATGACATGACCACGGGCATGCATTTCTTGACGTGACCACAGGCATGCATTTCGTAACGTCACCACGGGCAGCATTTCGTGACGTGGCCACGGGCAGCATTTCGTGACGTGGCCACGGGCAGCATTTCGTGACATGACTACTGACATGCATTTCGTGACATGACCACAGGCAGCATTTTGTGACATGGCCACGGGCAGCATTTCGTGACATGGCCACGGGCAGCATTTCGTGACGTTGCCACGGGCATGCATTTCATGACATGACCACAGATATGCATTTCGTGACATCACCACGGGCATGCATTTCGTGACATGACTACGGACATGCATTTCATGACATGACCACGGGCAGCATTTTGTTACATGGCCACGGGCATCATTTCGTGACGTGGCCACGGGCATGCATTTCATGACATGGCCAAGGGCATGCATTTCATGACATGACCACGGCCATGCATTTCGTGACATGACCAAGGGCAGCATTTTGTAACGTGCCCACGGGCAGCAGTTCGTAACGTAACCATGGGCAGCATTACGTGAGAAGGCCACGGGCATGCATTTCATGACATGGCCACGGGCATGCATTTCATCACATGACCAAGGGCATGCATTTCGTGACATGACCAGGGACAGCATTTTGTAACGTGCCCACGGGCAGCAGTTTGTAACGTAACCACGGGCAGCATTATGTAACATGGCCACAGGCAACATTTCGTGACATGGCCACGGGCAACATCTCATGACATGGCCATGGGGAGCATTTTATGACATGTCCACGGGTATGCAATTTGTGAAATGGCCACGGGCTGCATTTCGTAACATGGCCATGGGCAGCATTTTGTGACATGGCCACGGGCAGCATTTTGTGACATGGCCACAGGCAGCAGTTCGTGCCATGGTCACGGGTACCATTTCGTGACATGGCCATGGGCAGCATTTCGTGACTTGGCCACAGGCAGCATTCTGTGACATGACCACTGGAAGCATTTCGTGACATGGCCACGGGAAGCATTTCTTGACAAGGCCATGGGCATGATTTTCATGACCTGACTATGGGTATGCATCTCATGACGTGACCAGGGGCAGCATTTTGTAACGTGCCCACGGGCAGCATTTCATAACATGACCACGGGCAGCATTTCGTGACATGGCCATGGGCAGCATTTCGTGACATGGCCACGGGCAGCATTTCGTGACATGACCACGGTTGCATTTCGTGACATGACCACATGCATGCATTTCGTAACATGACCACAGGCAGCATTTCGTAAAGTGACCAGGGGCAGCATATCGTAATGTGACCACGAGCAGTATTTCATAATGTGACCAAAGGGTGTATTTCGTAATGTGACCACGGGCAGCATTTCGTAACGTGACAACGGGGAGCATTTCGTAACGTGACCAAGGGCAGCATTTCGTGACATGGCCACAGGCAGCATTTCGTGACATGGCCACAGGCAGCATTTCGTAACGTGACCACGGGGAGCATTTCGTAACGTGACCAAGGACAGCATTTCGTGACATGGCCACAGGCAGCTTTTCATGACATCACCACTGGCATGCATTTTGTGATATGACTATGGACATGCATTTCGTGTCATGACAACGGGCAGCATTTCATGACATGACCACGGGCATGCATTTCGTGACATGACCAGGGTCAGCATTTTGTAACGTGCCCACGGACAGCATTACGGGAGAAGGCCACAGGCAGGATTTTGTGACATGGCCACGGGCAGCATTTCGTGACATGGCCATGGGGATTATTTTGTGACATGGCCACGGGCATGCAATTTGTGACATGGCCACGGGTAGCATTTCGTAACATGGCCACGGGCTGCATTTCATAACATGGCCACGGGCAGCATTTTGTGACATGGCCACAGGCAGCATTTTGTAACATGGCCACAGGCAGCATTTCGTGACATGACCGTGGGCATGCAATTCATGACATGACCCCGGGCATGCATTTCTTGACGTGACCACAGGCATGCATTTCATAACATGGCCATGGGCAGCATTTTGTGACATGGCCATGGGCAGCATTTTGTAACATGGCCACAGGCAGCATTTCGTGACATGACCGTGGGCAAGCATTTCATGACATGACCACGGGCATGCATTTCTTGACGTGTCCACAGGCATGCATTTCGTAACGTCACCACGGGCAGCATTTCGTAACGTGACCACGGCCAGAATTTCGTAACATGACCCCGCGGAGTTTTTCGTGACATGACCACGGGCAGCATTTCGTGACATGACCACAGACAAGCATTTCGTGACATCACCACTGGCATGCATTTCGTGACATGACTACGGACATGCATTTCATGACATGACCACGGGCAGCATTTTGTTACATGGCCACGGGCAGCATTTCGTGACGTGGCCACGGGCAGCATTTCGTGACGTGGCCACGGGCAGCATTTCGTGACATGACTACTGACATGCATTTCGTGACATGACCACAGGCAGCATTTTGTGACATGGCCACGGGCAGCATTTCGTGACATGGCCACGGGCAGCATTTCGTGACGTGGCCACGGGCATGCATTTCATGACATGGCCAAGGTCATGTATTTCATGACATGACCACGGCAATGCATTTCGTGACATGACCAAGGGCAGCATTTTGTAACGTGCCCATGGGCAGCAGTTTGTAACATAACCACGGGCAGCATTATGTAACATGGCCACAGGCAGGATTTTGTGACATGGCCACGGGCAGCATCTCATGACATCGCCATGGGGAGCATTTCGTGACATGACCACGGGCAGCATTTCGTGACATGACCACAGACAAGCATTTCGTGACATCACCACTGGCATGCATTTCGTGACATGACTACGGACATGCATTTCATGACATGACCACGGGCAGCATTTTGTTACATGGCCACGGGCAGCATTTCGTGACGTGGCCACGGGCAGCATTTCGTGACGTGGCCACGGGCAGCATTTCGTGACATGACTACTGACATGCATTTCGTGACATGACCACAGGCAGCATTTTGTGACATGGCCACGGGCAGCATTTCGTGACATGGCCACGGGCAGCATTTCGTGACGTGGCCACGGGCATGCATTTCATGACATGGCCAAGGTCATGTATTTCATGACATGACCACGGCAATGCATTTCGTGACATGACCAAGGGCAGCATTTTGTAACGTGCCCATGGGCAGCAGTTTGTAACATAACCACGGGCAGCATTATGTAACATGGCCACAGGCAGGATTTTGTGACATGGCCACGGGCAGCATCTCATGACATCGCCATGGGGAGCATTTTGTGACATGTCCACGGGTATGCAATTTGTGACATGGCCATGGGCTGCATTTCGTAACATGGCCATGGGCAGCATTTCGTGACATGGCCACGGGCAGCATTTTGTGACATGGCCACAGGCAGCAGTTCATGCCATGGTCACGGGTAGCACTTCGTGACATGGCCAGGGGCAGCATTTCGTGACTTTGCCACAGGCAGCATTCTGTGACATGACCACTGGAAGCATTTCGTGACATGGCCACGGGAAGCATTTCTTGACAAGGCCATGTGCATGATTTTCTTGACCTGACCATGGGTATGCATTTCATGACGTGACCAGGGGCAGCATTTTGTAACGTGCCCACGGGCAGCATTTCATAACATGACCACAGGCAGCATTTCGTAACGTGACCACGAGCAGTATTTCATAACGTGACAAAAGGGTGTATTTCGTAATGTGACCACGGGCAGCATTTTGTAACGTGACAACGGGGAGCATTTCGTAACTTGACCAAGGGCAGCATTTCGAGACATGGCCACAGGCAGCTTTTCGTGACATGGCCACAGGCAGCATTTCGTAACGTGACCACGGGGAGCATTTCGTAACGTGACCAAGGACAGCATTTCTTAACATGGCCACAGGCATCTTTTCATGACATCACCACGGGCATGCATTATGTGACATGACTACGGACATGCATTTCGTGTCATGACCACGGGCAGCATTTCGTGACATGGCTATGGGCAGCATTTCATGACATGACCACGGGCATGCATTTCGTGACATGACCAGGGGCAGCATTTTGTAACGTGCCCACGGGCAGCAGTTCGTAACGAAACCACGGGCAGCATTACGTGAGATAGCCACAGGCAGGATTTTGTGACATGGCCACGGGCTGCATTTTATAACATGGCCACGAGCAGCATTTTGTGACATGGCCACGTGCAGCATTCCGTAACATGGCCACAGGCAGCATTTCGTGACATGACCGTGGGCATGCATTTCATGACATGACCACGGGCATGCATTTCTTGACGTGACCACAGGCTTGCATTTCGTAACGTCACCACGGGCAGCATTTCGTAAGGTGACCACGGGCAGAATTTAGTAACATGACCCCGCGCAGCTTTTTGTGACATGACCACGGGCAGCATATCGTGACATGACCACAGACATTCATTTCGTGACATCACCACGGGCATGCATTTTGTGACATGACTACGGACATGCATTTCGTGACATGACTACGGGCAGCATTTTGTTACATGGCCACGGGCTGCATTTTGTGACATGGCCACGGGCAGAATTTCGTGACGTGGCCACGGGCATGCATTTCATGACATGGCCAAGGGCATGCATTTCATGACATGACCACGGGCATGCATTTCGTGACATGACCAAGGGCAGCATTTTGTAACGTGCCCACGGGCAGCAGTTAGTAACGTAACCACGGGCAGCATTACGTGAGATGGCCACGGGCATGCATTTCATGACATGGCCACGGGCATGCATTTCATGATATGACCACGGGCATGCATTTCGTGACATGACCAGGGGCAGCATTTTGTAACGTGCCCACGGGCAGCAGTTTTTAACGTAACCACGGGCAGCATTATGTGAGATGGCCACAGGCTGGATTTTGTGACATGGCCACGGGCAGCATCTCGTGACATGGCCACGGGGTGCATTTCGTAACATGGCAAAGGGCTGCATTTCGTAACATGGCCAGGGGCAGCATTTTGTGACATGGCCCCGGACAGCATTTTGTGACAAGGCCACAGGCAGCAGTTCGTGCCATGGCCACGGGTACCATTTCGTGACATGGCCATGGGCAGCATTTCGTGACTTGGCCACAGGCAGCATTCCGTGACATGACCACGGGAAGCATTTCGTGACATGGCCACGGGCAGCATTTCTTGACAAGGCCATGGGCATGATTTTCATGACCTGACCATGGGTATTTATTTCATGACGTGACCAGGGGCAGCATTTTGTAACGTGCCCACGGGCAGCATTTCGTAACATGATCAGGGGCAGCATTTCATGACATGGCCATGGGAAGCATTTCGTGACATGGCCACGGGCAGCATTTCGTGACATGACCACGGTTGCATTTCGTGACATGACCACGGGCATGCATTTCGTGACATGACCAAAGGCAGCATTTCGTAATGTGACCAGGGGCAGCATATCGTAACGTGACCACGAGCAGTATTTCATAACGTGACCAAAGGGTGTATTTTGTAACGTGACCACTGGCAGCATTTCGTGACATGGCCACAGGCAGCATTTCGTGACATGGCCAAGGGCATGCATTTCGTGACATGGCCACGGGCAGCATTTTATGACATAGCCCTGGACAGCATTTTGTGACATGGCCACAGGAGCAGTTCGTGCCATGGCCACGGGTACCATTTCGTGACATGGCCATGGGCAGCATTTCGTGACTTGGCTACAGGTAGCATTCCGTGACATGACCACGGGCATGCATTTCGTGACATGACCAAGGGCAGCATTTTGTAACGTGCCCACGGGCAGCAGTTAGTAACGTAACCACGGGCAGCATTACGTGAGATGGCCACGGGCATGCATTTCATGACATGGCCACGGGCATGCATTTCATGACATGACCACGGGCATGCATTTCGTGACATGACCAGGGGCAGCATTTTGTAACGTGCCCACGGGCAGCAGTTTTTAACGTAACCACGGGCAGCATTATGTGAGATGGCCACAGGCAGGATTTTGTGACATGGCCACGGGCAGCATCTCGTGACATGGCCACGGGGAGCATTTTGTGACATGTCCACGGGTATGCAATTCGTGACATGGCCACAGGCAGCATTTCGTAACATGGCCACGGGCTGCATTTCGTAACATGGCCAGGGGCAGCATTTTGTGACATGGCCCCGGACAGCATTTTGTGACATGGCCACAGGCAGCAGTTCGTGCCATGGCCACGGGTACCATTTCGTGACATTGCCATGGGCAGCATTTCGTGACTTGGCCATAGGCAGCATTCTGTGACGTGGCCACGGGCATGCATATCATGACATGGCCAAGGGCATGCATTTCATGACATGACCACGGGCATGCATTTCGTGACATGACCAAGGGCAGCATTTTGTAACGTGCCCACGGGCAGCAGTTAGTAACGTAACCACGGGCAGCATTACGTGAGATGGCCACGGGCATGCATTTCATGACATGGCCACGGGCATGCATTTCATGACATGACCACGGGCATGCATTTCGTGACATGACCAGGGGCAGCATTTTGTAACGTGCCCACGGGCAGCAGTTCGTAACGTAACCACGGGCAGCATTACGTGAGATGTCCAGGGGCATGCATTTCGTGACATGACCACAGGCAACATTTCGTAACGTGCCCACGTGCAGCAGTTCGTAACGTAACCACCGACAGCATTACGTGAGATGGCCACGGGCAGCATGTTGTGACATTGCCATGGGGAGCATTTTGTGACATGTCCACAGGTATGCAATTCGTGACATGGCCACGGGCAGCATTTCGTAACATGGCCACGAGCTGCTTTTCGTAACATGGCCACGTGCAGCATTTCGTGACATGGCCACGGGCAGCATTTTATGACATGGCCACAGGCAGCAGTTCGTGCCATGGCCACGGGTACCATTTCTTGACATGGCCATGGGCAGCATTTCGTGACTTGGCCACAGGCAGCATTCCGTGACATGACCACGGGAAGCATTTCGTGACATGGCCACGGGAAGCATTTTTTGACAAAGCCATGGGCATGATTTTCATGACCTGACCATGGGTATGCATTTCATGACGTGACCAGGGGCAGCATTTTGTAACGTGCCCACGGGCAGCAATTCGTAACATGACCACGGGCAGCATTTCGTGACATGGCCATGGGAAGCATTTCGTGACATGGCCACGGACAGCATTTCGTGACATGACCACGGTTGCATTTCGTGACATGACCACGGGCATGCATTTCGTGACATGACCACAGGCAGCATTTCGAAACGTGACCAGGAAGCAGCATATCGTAACGTGACCTCGAGCAGTATTTCATAACGTGACCAAAGGGTGTGTTTTGTAACGTGACCACTGGCAGCATTTCGTGACATGGCCACAGCCAGCTTTTCGTGACATGACCACGGTTGCATTTCGTGACATGACCACGGGCATGCATTTCGTGACATGTCCACAGGCAGCATTTCGAAACGTGACCAGGAGCAGCATATCGTAACGTGACCTCGAGCAGTATTTCATAACGTGACCAAAGGGTGTGTTTTGTAACGTGACCACTGGCAGCATTTCGTGACATGGCCACAGCCAGCTTTTCGTGACATGACCACGGTTGCATTTCGTGACATGACCACGGGCATGCATTTCATGACATGACCACAGGCAGCATTTCGTAACGTGACCAGGGGCAGCATATTGTTACCTCCTGCCCGTCCATCTCGGTCAGCTTACTCACTGGCTTACCCCGGGGAGGTCGCTGCGCGAGTCTCGCAGATCGTTGGAGGGTGGATGGAGACCAAAGGCTTGCTTTATCCGGCGGCAGAAAATAAGGCACTGACTCAGCCAGTTTAACTGAAACCAACCATTTATTAAGAAAACAATGTAACAGTACAGAGGTTGTATTCAGCACTGCAAGGCCCTCCGTGTAGTACACTCATACCGCAGCACAGTCCCGCAGTACAGTACCTCACCCTAACGCAGCTGGGAATCAGAGCGCGCCAATACTCCCGCTCCGAGTTTATATAACAAGGCTCCTTCCCGCCACACAAATGTAACAATTTCAGAGACAGAGGAGGGAGTGCTTGGGGGTTTCGATACATAAAACACAACCAATACATACAGTTGACAATACAAACACAGGAGATATTCACATACACTAGACCCCACTAGTATAACAATACCCCCTCCTTAAGGGTCAATCGTCCCAATGACACCAAATTGCATTAACACCACATTGCTCCCATTTGTATGGGTTTATTTATTTATTTTAACCTACAGGGCTACTCCCCATTGTACCTCCAAAGGCGGTCCTGATGAATAATTTTAGGTGTGGACCTGTTATCTTTCCTAATGCCATACACCACCTCATTTACTTTCTTACACACTGTATATGGCCCTTCCCAATCTTTTTGCAGTTTAGGTGACCTACCCTTGTACCTCCGTGGGTTATGAAACCACACTTTGTCTCCCACTTCATAAGTGTCAGCCACAGCTCTTACATCATAACGCCGCTTTACCTGGTCAGCAGCTGATTTTAAGTTTTCCCTTACGAACCGGTGAACCCGCTCGAGAGACTGCTGCAGGCAATCAGCATAGTCCAGGGGATCCTCAAAGCTAAGAGACGCATCGGGAGTTCCATAAACCAGCCTCACTGGTGAACGGAGCTCCTCTCCAAACATCAGTAGTGCAGGTGTGCACTGTGTCATTTCATGTTTAGCCGTTCTATAGGCGAACAACAGTAAGGGGATGTGAGTATCCCAATCCCGCTGGTTCTGATCTACAAACAGGGCTAACTGGTTTTTGAGAGTGCGTATGTACCTCTCCACCATGCCATCAGACTGAGGCCTTAGTGGCGTGGTGCGTGTTTTCCGCACACCCATCAGCTGACACACCCTGGAGAAAATCTCCGATTCAAAGTTGCGGCCCTGGTCTGAATGCAGTTCACCGGGCACGCCAAACCGAGTAAACATCTGAGAGACCAGTGTCTGGGCAACTGTGTTGGCATCCTGGGTAGGAATGGGGAAGGCTTCCGGCCATTTAGTTAGGTAGTCCATAGCAACCAGCAGATACTGATTGCCAGACTCAGACCTTGGAAATGGGCCAGCGATGTCAACTGCTACACGCTGGAGCCGGTCCCCCACTACATACTGCTGCATTGGAGCATGGCCCCGCCTCCGTGGACCCTTCCTCGCTGCGCAGTCTGTACATTTCCTACACCACCGCTCACAGTCCTGCCGACACTTTACCCAATAGAAGCATTCCCTTACCTTCCCCAGAGTTTTGTCGACCCCAAAGTGCCCACCGGCTCGGGTGCTGTGGGCCAGGGTTAGCACTTCACTTCGCAGGGACCCTGGAACTAACAGCTGATACCTGCAGCGCCCACCCGAGGGAGCCTCCCACTTACGATACAGTAACCCGTCTTTTAGTTCTATACTATCCCAAATAGCCCAGTATGCTCTGACGTCTGAGCTGAGGTGTGACACACTTTCCCACCGTGGACGACCCCCATTCTCTTTCCAGCCAAACAGAGGATGAAAATCAGAATCAGCTTGTTGTGCAGCCCTCAGCTCTTCAGCACTGTGACCCTCAATAAGCTGCTCGGTCTGCCTTGCAGCAGCTCCACGTGTTAACCGGCACAGTGGCTCTGTAGCTGTATTACTTTCGCACTGGCCCTTCTGGTAGTCCCCTTTTCCAGCACCTCCCTCACAGCCCTTCTCAACCGTGGCAGCATGTTCCCCTCCCACATTGCTACACTCCCGCTGCTCTACTCTCGAACAGAAGCTGCAATTAGTAACAGAACAGGGCCGCCTAGAGAGAGCATCAGCATTGCCATGCTTTACGCCCTGCCGGTGTAACACCTTAAACTCATACTGCTGCAGGTGTTGCAGCCACCTTGCAATCTGGCCCTCTGGGTGCTTGAACCTGAAAAGCCACTGTAAAGCAGAGTGGTCAGTACGTACAACAAAAGGTCGGCCATACAAATAATGATGGAAATGTGTGACACCTTTTACCACAGCTAGCAGTTCTTTGCGAGTGGTGCAGTAGTTCCTCTCCGGTGCTGTCAGGGTCTGGCTGTAGTAAGCTATGACCCTCTCCACTCCATCCTGGACCTGTGAAAGGACAGCTCCAACTCCCACGTCACT
Source organism: Acipenser ruthenus (assembly GCF_902713425.1). Taxonomy (NCBI): domain Eukaryota; kingdom Metazoa; phylum Chordata; class Actinopteri; order Acipenseriformes; family Acipenseridae; genus Acipenser; species Acipenser ruthenus. The sequence continues at coordinate 4,064,837 of NC_081225.1, read as the reverse complement.
GGCGTCTGTGTCCAGGGTGAATGGGAGGTTAAATTGAGGGTAACCTAATAAAGGGGCAGAGCCTAAAGCCTGTTTGAGGTGAATAAAAGCACTCTCACATGCTTCACTCCAGTAGAACATCTGTCCCTTCTTTGTCAAAGCATGCAGCGGCTTAGCAATGTCTGCAAACGACCCAATAAACTTCCGATAGTAGGAGCATAAACCCAAGAAGCGGCGTATCTCAGTTACATTTACTGGCCTAGGCCAGTTGCTAACTGCTGCTATTTTGTTGGGGTCTGTAGCAACACCCTGTTCACTAACTATGTGTCCAAGATAAGCCACCTCCTTTTTAAACAGCTCACATTTAGCAGGGTTCAGTTTTAAACCAGCTTTCTTGAGTTTCTCAAACACTTGTTCTAAATTACTTAATGCCTGTGAAAATGTGCGTGCGTGCACCAGCACGTCATCAAGGTAAACAAGACAGACTTCCCATGGCAGGCCCACCAGCACCCTCTCCATAAGCCTTTCAAAGGTGGCTGGCGCATTACAGAGACCAAAGGGCATCACATTGAACTGGTACAAGCCCCGCCCAACTGTGAATGCCGTCTTCGCTCTATCAGCTTTGTCGACCTCCACCTGCCAATACCCACTCTTTAAATCAAGTGTGGAAAACCACACAGAACCACTCACTGCTTGAAGTGTGTCATCAATCCTCGGCAGAGGGTAAGAATCTTTCTCAGTAACCTCATTCAGCTTCCTATAGTCTACGCAGAATCTAGTGCTGCCATTCTTTTTCTTCACTAGTACTATAGGCGAGGCCCATGGACTACTGGAGTCCTCAATAACCCTCTGCCTCTTGAGGTCTCTAACAATGCTTTCCACCTCCCCTTGTTTAGCTATTGGGATCCTCCTAGGGGCCTGTTTAATTGGTGTTGCATTGCCAGTATTTATTTTATGTTTTACCAATGCAGTCCTACCAAAGTCATCCTCATCTTTGCAAAAAATATTGTGGTGCTCAATCAGAAATGCTTTAAGTTGTCTCTGTTGTTCCTCGTTTAGCTCAGCTCTGCTGCTTTCCCACAAACCTGTTAAGTAGTCAGGCAGTGTTCTGAGAACTAAACCACTTTTTAGTCTACGGCAATTCTTAAAATCACCACTGGGTGGCGGCTGGCTGCGTGAGCAGCACTCTGCGCTCTCGGCTTGTACAATTGTTGCTGCTTCCCATTCAGCTAACACTTGACCCTTTTTAATCACTTTGTCGGTGTAGAAGATATTTAACAGCCTTATGGGCACCGTTTTCGACTTTAGATCTACTACAGATCTTGCGACTAAGATGTCAGGGTAATCTTTGTTTTTAGGATCATTTTCGATTATGCCCCACTGCGAGATACAAGCTCTTTCGCAGTCTAACTCGGCCGCTACGAGTATCTCAGAGCCTGCAGGAACAGTAAGTCTACGCCCCGCTACAACACACCCACAAAATGAGGGTTCTGATTCGGTCTGCGTGTGGCTTAATGCAAGCTCTGTGCCATTCAGTGACAGTACATTTCTTTGCATATCTAAAATCCCACGATGTGCCTGTAATAGATCCAAACCCATTAACAACTCGTCGGTAATATCAGCTACCCAGACCCTGTGATGAAAGGAGTATTGTCCAATCAGAAATTTTAGCTCGCCAGTCCTAGTTGCTGACGTAACATCTCCGGTTACAGTCTTAATGTTGCAAGTCTCCGGAGCACTACAATCTGATACTTTTGGTGCTATCTTCTCGAATAGCTTGGGACTCATTACAGTCAAATTTGATCCGGTATCTATTACGGCATCGACATGCAACCCTTCTATGACACAGCGGATAACCAAACCACACACAGTCCCCAGTTTCCCAACCTTAAACACAGTTTTAGAGGCCTCCTTTACATTATTTCCCAGGTTCAGCCCCGCAACCTGGGAACTTAACAGTTTCCCTGATCAATTGCAGACATTGCTTTGTCCCCCGTTTCACCCTCCTTATTTCGATCTCTTTTGAATTTCTGACAAAATCTTTTTATGTGTCCTCGCTTATGGCAATAGTGACACTCGCCATCAAATTTAGCCGTTTTAGAGTTGCCCAAATCAATTATAGCCTTCCCCATGGCGTCCAATTTTTCAACCAAATTTGCCAACACCTCCCCTATAACCAGATCATTGTTACCTCCCATTCCCTTGCAAGCAGACTCACCAGTTGTCGAGTCATTCTGGTTTTGAGTGCGGCGAACGATGTGCTGAACCGGCTTCTTTTCACCAACGGTTGCGTAGATGCACTCTAGCTGAATCGCTCGATTGAGTACGTCGGTGAGTGTGCGAAAAGACCCCTCCCTCAGTCGGATTTTCAACTCCCGGTCCGGCAGCAAGCTGATGAATTTATCGATGAGCAAAGCATCTCTGCAGCTCTCCGGCACGTCAGCGAATGAAAGCGCGAAGAGACGTTGTAGATCCTGAGCAAAGTCAGCAAGGGACTCGTCTGGCTTTTTCTTCCTGGTGTCGTACTGGGCTTTGGCAAGTTCCTTCTGCGATCGCCCGTAGCGCAGAGCCAGGACATCCACCAGCCCCCTATAATCGGACGCAGCCTCCGTTTGCAGCAAGATAAGTGTAGTCATAGCATCTCCGTCTAGACTGTCATTCCAGCCATTTAGTGCACTGACCGTCTCGAAGTGCTCGTAGTATGCTGCCCAGTCCATTTTCCCGTTAAACTTGCTTGGTTTAACTTTCTGTTGTGCAGACCCTGAAGCAGCAGCAGGAAGCGAGGTCTGCGGGCTCTGTTGTGCAGCGGGGTTGGAGAGCGCTGTAGTCGGCAGTCTTTCTAGCTGATCGATCATCTCCTTCAGCAGGTTCTGTTCGCCAACAGCGGCATTGCGAACCGCTTGTAATTTGTACTCGAAGCCTTCCAAATTCTCCCCGATTTTTCTGTGACCCTCTTCCATTTCGTCGCGGAGTTGGCTTGCAGTTTCTGCAATTTCGACTTTGCAAATCTGTTGGACCGCCTTAGTGCTAGTTTGTATATCAGATTTTAACTCGTTCTGACTATGCAGCAACTGCACCAGCATAGCCTTTAATTCGTCCATATCTCCCCTCTCTGTGCGATCTCCACTTCTGACACCAGTTGTTACCTCCTGCCCGTCCATCTCGGTCGGCTTACTCACTGGCTTACCCCGGGCAGGTCGCTGCGCGAGTCTCGCTGATCGTTGGAGGGTGGATGGAAACCAAAGGCTTGCTTTATCCGGCGGCAGAAAATAAGGCACTGACTCAGCCAGTTTAACTGAAACCAACCGTTTATTAAGAAAACAATGTAACAGTACAGAGGTTGTATTCAGCACTGCAAGGCCCTCCGTGTAGTACACTCATACCGCAGCACAGTCCCGCAGTACAGTACCTCACCCTAACGCAGCTGGGAATCAGAGCGCGCCAATACTCCCGCTCCGAGTTTATATAACAAGGCTCCTTCCCGCCACACAAATGTAACAATTTCAGAGACAGAGGAGGGAGTGCTTGGGGGTTTCGATACATAAAACACAACCAATACATACAGTTGACAATACAAACACAGGAGATATTCACATACACTAGACCCCACTAGTATAACAATATCGTAACGTCACCATGAGCAGTATTTCATAACGTGACCAAAGGGTGTATTTCGTAACGTGACCACTGGCAGCATTTCGTGACATGGCCACAGGCAGCTTTTCGTGACATGACCACGGTTGCATTTCGTGACATGACCACAGGCAGCATTTCGTAACGTGACCAGGGGCAGCATATCGTAACGTGACCACGAACAGTATTTCGTAACATGACCAAAGGGTGTATTTCGTAACGTGACCACGGGCAGAATTTCATAACATGACAACGGGGAGCATTTCGTAACATGGCGACAGGCAGCATTTCGTGACATGACCCCGTGCAGCTTTTCATGACATGACCACGGGCAGCATTTCGTGACATGACCACAGACATGCATTTCGTGACATCACCACGGGCATGCATTTCGTGACATGACTACGGACATGCATTTCGTGACATGACCACAGGCAGCATTTTGTTACATGGCCACAGGCAGCATTTCGTGACATGGCCACGGGCAGAATTTCGTGACGTGGCCACGGGCATGCATTTCATGACATGGCCAAGGGCATGCATTTCATGACATGACCACGGGCATGCATTTCGTGACATGACCAAGGGCAGCATTTTGTAATGTGCCCACGGGCAGCAGTTCGTAACGTAACCACGGGCAGCATTACGTGAGATGGCCAGGGGCATGCATTTCATGACATGGCCACGGGCATGCATTTCATGACATGACCACGGGCATGCATTTCGTGACATGACCAGGGGCAGCATTTTGTAACGTGCCCACGGGCAGCAGTTCGTAACGTTACCACGGGCAGCATTACGTGAGATGGACACAGGCAGGATTTTGTGACATGGCCACGGGCAGCATCTCGTGACATGGCCACAGGGAGTATTTTATGACATGTCCACGGGCATGCAATTTGTGACATGGCCACGGGCAGCATTTCGTAACATGGCCACGGCTGCATTTCGTAACATGGCCACGGGCAGCATTTTGTGACATGGCCACGGGCAGCAGTTCGTTCCATGGCCACGGTTACCATTTCGTGACATGGCCATGGGCAGCATTTCGTGACTTGGCCACAAACAGCATTCCGTGACATGACCACGGGAAGCATTTCATGACATGGCCACGGGCAACATTTCGTGACATGGCCACGGGCAGCATTTTGTGACGGCCACGGGAAGAATTTTGTGACATGGCGACGGGCATCATTTCGAGACATGGCCACGGGCAGCATTTCTTGACAAGACCATGGGCATGATTTTCATGACCTGACCATGGGTATGCATTTCATGACGAGACCAGGGGCAGCATTTTGTAACGTGTCCACAGGCAGCATTTCGTAACATGACCACGGGCACCATTTCGTGACATGGCTATGGGCAGCATTTCATGACATGGCCATGGGCAGCATTTCGTGACATGACCACGGTTGCATTTTGTGACATGTCCACGGGCATGCATTTCGTGACATGACCACAGGCAGCATTTCGTAACGTGACCAGGGGCAGCATATCGTAACGTGACCACGAGCAGTATTTCGTAACGTGACCAAAGGGTGTATTTCGTAACGTGACCACGGGCAGAATTTCATAACATGACAATGGGGAGCATTTCGTGACATGGCCACGGGCAGCATTTTGTGACGGCCACGGGAAGCATTTCGTGACATGGCGACGGGCATCATTTCGAGACATGGCCACTGGCAGCATTTCTTGACAAGGCCATGGGCATGATTTTCATGACCTGACCATGGGTATGCATTTCATGACGTGACCAGGGGCAGCATTTTGTAACGTGCCCACAGGCAGCATTTCGTAACATGACCACGGGCACCATTTCGTGACATGCCCACGGGCAGAATTTCGTGACGTGGCCACGGGCATGCATTTCATGACATGGCCAAGGGCATGCATTTCATGACATGACCACGTGCATGCATTTCGTGACATGACCAAGGGCAGCATTTTGTAATGTGCCCACGGGCAGCAGTTCGTAACGTAACCACGGGCAGCATTACGTGAGATGGCCAGGGGCATGCATTTCATGACATGGCCACGGGCATGCATTTCATGACATGACCACGGGCATGCATTTCGTGACATGACCAGGGGCAGCATTTTGTAACGTGCCCACAGGCAGCAGTTCGTAACGTTACCACGGGCAGCATTACGTGAGATGGACACAGGCAGGATTTTGTGACATGGCCACGGGCAGCATCTCGTGACATGGCCACGGGGAGCATTTTATGACATGTCCACGGGCATGCAATTCGTGACATGGCCACGGGCAGCATTTCGTAACATGGCCACGGGCAGCATTTCGTAACATGGCCACGGGCAGCATTTTGTGACATGGCCACAGGCAGCAGTTCGTCCCATGGCCACGGTTACCATTTCGTGACATGGCCATGGGCAGCATATCGTGACTTGGCCACAAACAGCATTCCGTGACATGACCATGGGAAGCATTTCATGACATGGCCACAGGCAACATTTCGTGACATGGCCATGGGCAGCATTTTGTGACGGCCACGGGAAGAATTTTGTGACATGGCGACGGGCATCATTTCGAGACATGGCCACGGGCAGCATTTCTTGACAAGGCCATGGGCATGATTTTCATGACCTGACCATGGGTATGCATTTCATGACGTGACCAGTGGCAGCATTTCGTAACATGACCACGGGCACCATTCCGTGACATGGCTTTGGGCAGCATTTCATGACTTGGCCATGGGCAGCATTTCGTGACATGACCACGGTTGCATTTTGTGACATGACCACGGGCATGCATTTCGTGACCTGACCACAGGCAGCATTTTGTAACGTGACCAGGGGCAGCATATCGTAACGTGACCACGAGCAGTATTTCATAACGTGACCAAAGGGTGTATTTCATAACGTGACCACTGGGAGCATTTCGTGATATGGCCACAGGCAGCTTTTCGTGACATGACCACGGTTGCATTTCGTGACATGACCACGGGCATGCATTTCGTAACATGACCACAGGCAGCATTTCGTAAAATGACCAGGGGCAGCAAATCGTAACGTGACCACAAGCAGTATTTCGTAACGTGACCAAAGGGTGTATTTCGAAACGTGACAAAGGGCAGAATTTCGTAACATGACAACGGGGAGCATTTCGTAACATGGCCACAGGCAGCATTTCATGACATGGCCATGGGCATCATTTTGTGACATGGCCACGGGATGCATTTCGTAACATGGCCACGGGCAGCATTTCGTGACATGGCCACGGGCAGCATTTTGTGACATGGCCACGGGATGCATTTCGTAACATGGCCACGGGCAGCATTTCGTGACATGACCACGAGCATGCAATTCTTGACGTGACCACGGGCATGCATTTCGTAACGTGACCACGGGCATGCATTTCTTGACGTGACCACGGGCATGCATTTCGTAACGTGACCAGAGGCAGCATTTCGTGATATGGCCACAGGCAGCTTTTCTTGACATGGCCACGGGCAGCATTTCGTAACGTGACCACAGGGAGCATTTCATAACGTGACCACAGGGAGCATTTCATAACGTGACCAAGGGCAGCATTTCGTGACATGGCCACAGGCAGCTTTTAGTGACATGGCCACGGGCAACATTTCGTGACATGACCACAGCCATGCATTTCGTGACTTGGCCATGGGCAGCATTTCGAGACATGGCCAAGGTCATGCAATTTGTAACGTGCCCACGGGCACAGTTCGCAACGTAACCACGGGCAGCATTACGTGAGAAGGCCACGGGCTGGATTTTGTGACATGGCCATGGGCAGCATTTCGTGACATGGCCAAGGGGATTATTTTGTGACATGGCCACGGACATGCAATTCGTGACATGGCCACGGGTAGCATTTCGTAACATGTCCACAGGATGCATTTCGTAACATGGCCACGGGCAGCATTTCGTGACATGGCCACGGGCAGCATTTTGTGACATGGCCTCAGGGATCATTTCGTGACATGACAATGGGCATGCATTTCATGACATGACTACGGGCATGCATTTCTTGATGTGACCATGGGCAGCATTTCGTACCGTGACCACGGGCAGAATTTCTTAACATGACCCCGCGCAGCTTTTCGTGATATGACCACGGGCAGCATTTCGTGACATGACCACAGCCATGTATTTCGTGACATAACCACGGGCATGCATTTCGTGACATGACCAAGGGCAGCATTTTATAATGTGCCCACGGGCAGCAGTTCGTAAAGTAACCACGGGCAGCATTACATGAGATGGCGACGGGCATGCATTTCATGACATGACCACGGGAATGCATTTCGTGACATGACCAGGGGCAGCATTTCATAACATGCCCACGGGCAGCAGTTCGTAATGTAACCACGGGCAGGATTACTTGAGATGGACACGGGCAGGATTTTGTGACATGGCCACGGGCAGCATTTTCTGACATGGCCACGGGGAGTATTTTGTGACATGTCCACAGGCATGCAATTCGTAACATGGCCATGGGCAGCATTTCGTGACTTGGCCACAGGCAGCATTCCGTGACATGACCACGGGCATCATTTTGTGACATGGCCACCCGCAGCATTTCTTGACAAGGCCAAGGGCATGATTTTCATGACCTGACCACGGGTATGCATTTCATGACGTGACCAGGGGCAGCATTTTGTAACGTGCCCACGGGCAGCATTTCATAACATAACCACGGGCAGCATTTCGTGACATGGCCATTGGTAGCATTTCGTGACATGGCCACGGGCAGCATTTCGTGACATGAACACTGGAAACATTTCGTGACATGACCATGGTTGCATTTCGAGACATGACCACAGGCATGCATTTCGTGACATGACCACAGGCAGCATTTCGTAACGTGACCAGGGGCAGCATATTGTAACGTGACCACGAGCAGTATTTCATAACGTGACCAAAGGTTGTGTTTCGTAACGTGACCACGGGCAGCATTTCGTAACGTGACAACGGGGAGCATTTCGTAACGTGACCAAGGGCAGCATTTTGTGACATGGCCACAGGCAGCTTTTCATGACATGACCACGGTTGCATTTCGTGACATGACCACAGGAAGCATTTCATAACGTGACCAGGGGCAGCATATCGTAACGTGACCACGAGCAGTATTTCGTAACGTGACCAAAGGGTGTATTTCGTAACGTGACAACGGGCAGCATTTCGTAACGTTACAACGGGGAGCATTTCGTAACATGGCCACGGGCAGAATTTCGTGACATGGCCAAGGGCAGCATTTTGTGAAGTGGCCATGGGGAGCATTTTGTGACATGTTCACGGGCATGCAATTCGTGACATGGCCACGGGCAGCATTTCGTAGCATGGCCACGGGCTGCGTTTCGTAACATGTCCACGGGCAGCATTTCGTGACATGGCCACGGGCAGCATTTTGTGACATGGCCACAGGCAGCATTTCGTGACATGACCATGGGCATGCATTTCATGACATGACCATGGGCATGCATTTCTTGACGTGACCACGGGCATGCATTTCGTAACGTGACCAGAGGCAGCATTTCGTAACGTGACCACGGGCAGAGTTTTGTAACATGACCCCGCGCAGCATTTCGTGACATGACCAAGGGCAGCATTTCGTGTCATGGCCACAGGCAGCTTTTTATGACATGGCCACAGGCAGCATTTCGTAACTTGACCACGGGGAGCATTTCGTAACGTGACCATGACAGCATTTCGTGACATGGCCACAGGCAGCTTTTCGTGACATGGCCACGGGCAGCATTTCGTGACATGACCACGGGCAGCATTTCGTTACATGGCCACGGGCATGCATTTCATCACATGGCCACGGGCATCCATTTCGTGACATGACCAGGGGCATGCATTTCGTTACATGGCCACGGGCATGCATTTCATCACATGGCCACAGCCATGCATTTCGTAACATGACCACGGGCAGCATTTCGTTACATGGCCACGGGCATGCATTTCATCACATGGCCATGGGCATGCATTTCGTGACATGACCAGGGGCAGCATTTTGTAACGTGCCCACGGGCAGCAGTTCGTAACGTAACCATGGGCAGCATTACGTGAGATGGCCACGGGCAGGATTTTGTGACATGGCCACGGGCAGCATTTTGTGACATGGCCAAGGGGAGCATTTTGTGACATGTCCACAGGCATGAAATTCGTGACATGGCCACGGGCAGCATTTCGTAACATGGCCACGGGCTGCATTTCGTAACATGGCCACGTGCAGCATTTTGTGACATGGCCACAGGCAGCATTACGTGACATTACCATGGGCATGCATTTCATGACATGACCACGGGCATGCATTTCGTGATGTGACCACGGGCATGTATTTCGTAACGTGACCCCGCGCAGCATTTCGTAACATGACCCCGCGCAGCATTTCGTAACATGACCCCGCGCAGCATTTCGTGACATGGCCACAGGCAGCTTTTCGTGACATGACCACAGCCATGCATTTCGTGACATCACCACGGGCATGCATTTCGTGACATGACTACGGACATGCATTTCATGACATGACTATGGGCAGCATTTCGTGACATGGCCACGGGGATGCATTTCATGACATGGCCAAGGGCATGCATTTCATGACATGACCACGGGCATGCATTTCGTGACATGACCAAGGGCAGCATTTTGTAACGTGCCCACGGGCAGCAGTTCGTAACGTAACCACAGGCAGCATTATGTGAGATGGCCACGGGCAGCATTTTGTGACATGGCCACGGGCAGCATTTCGTGACATGGCCACGGTGAGCATTTTGTGACATGTCCACGGGCATGCAATTTGTGACATGGCCACGGGCAGCATTTCGTAACATGACCAAGGGCATGCATTTTGTAACGTGCCCACGGGCAGCAGTTCGTAACGTAACCACGGGCAGCATTACGTGATAAGGCCACGGGCAGGATTTTGTGACATGGCCACGGGCATCATTTCATGACAAGGCCACTGGGATTATTTTGTGACATGGCCACGGACATGCAATTCTTGACATGGCCACCGGTAGTATTTCGTAACATGGCCACGGGCTGCATTTCGTAACATGGCCACGGGCAGCATTTCGTAACATGGCCACGGGCAGAATTTCGTGACATGACCACAGCCATGCATTTCGTGACATCACCACAGGCATGCATTTCGTAACATGACCACAGCCATGCATTTTGTGACATCACCACGGGCATGCATTTCGTGACATGACTACGGACATGCATTGCGTGACATGACCACTGGCAGCATTTTGTTACATGGCCACGGGCAGCATTTCGCGACATTGCCACGGGCAACATTTCGTGACGTGGCCACGGGCATGCATTTCATGATATGGCCAAGGGCATGCATTTCATGACATGACCACAGGCATGCATTTCGTGACATGACGAAGGGCAGCATTTTGTAACGTGCCCACGGGCAGCAGTTTGTAACGTAACCACGGGCAGCACTACGTGAGATGAACACGGGCATGCATTTCATGACATGGCCACGGGCATGCATTTCATGACATGACCACGGGCATGCATTTTGTGACATGACCAGGGGCAGCATTTTCTAACGTGCCCACGGGCAGCAATTCCTAACGTAACCACGGGCAGTATTATGTGAGATGGCCACTGGCAGGATTTTGTGACATGGCCACAGGCAGCATTTCGTGCCATGACCACGGGAAGCATTTCGTGACATGGCCACGGGCAACATTTCGTGACATGGCCATGGGCAGCATTTCATGACATGGCCACGGGAAGCATTTCGTGACATGGCCTCGGGCATCATTTCGTGACATGGCCACGGGCAACATTTCTTGACAAGGCCAAGGGCATGATTTTCATGACCTGACCACGGGTATGCATTTCATGACGTGACCAGTGGCAGCATTTTGTAACGTGCCCACGGGCAGCATTTCGTAACATGACCACGGGCAGCATTTTGTGACATGGCTATGGGCAGCATTACGTGAGATGGCCACAGGCAGCATTATGTGAGATGGCCACGGGCATGCATTTCATGACATGGCCACGGGCATGCATTTCATGACATGACCACGGGCATGCATTTTGTGACATGACCAGGGGCAGCATTTTGTAACGTGCCCAAGGGCAGCAGTTTGTAACGTAACCACGGGCAGCATTACGTGAGATGGCCACGGGCAGGATTTTGTGAGATGGCCACGGGCAGCATTTCGTGACATGGCCAAGGGGAGCATTTTGTAATATGTCCACAGCCATGCATTTCGTGACATCACCACAGGCATGCATTTCGTAACAAGACCACAGCCATGCATTTTGTGACATCACCACGGGCATGCATTTCGTGACATGACTACGGACAATCATTGCGTGACATGACCACGGGCAGCATTTTGTTACATGACCACGGGCAGCATTTCGTGACATTGCCACGGGCAACATTTCGTGACGTGGCCATGGGCATGCATTTCATGACATGGCCAAGGGCATGCATTTCATGACATGACCACAGGCATGCATTTCGTGACATGACGAAGGGCAGCATTTTGTAATGTGCCCACGGGCAGCAGTTCGTAACGTAACCACGGGCAGCATTACGTGAGATGAACACGGGCATGCATTTCATGACATGGCCACGGGCATGCATTTCATGACATGACCATGGGCATGCATTTCGTGACATGACCAGGGGCAGCATTTTGTAACGTGCCCACGGGCAGCAATTCCTAACGTAACCACGGGCAGCATTATGTGAGATGGCCACGGGCAGGATTTTGTGACATGACCACAGGCAGCATTTCGTGCCATGATCACGGGAAGCATTTTGTGACATGGCCACGGGCAACATTTCGTGACATGGCCACGGGCAGCATTTCATGACATGGCCACGGGAAGCATTTCGTGACATGGCCTCGGGCATCATTTCGTGACATGGCCACGGGCAGCATTTCTTGACAAGGCCAAGGGCATGATTTTCATGACCTGACCACGGGTATGCATTTCATGACGTGACCAGTGGCAGCATTTTGTAACGTGCCCACGGGCAGCATTTCGTAACATGACCACGGGCAGCATTTTGTGACATGGCTATGGGCAGCATTACGTGAGATGGCCACGGGCAGCATTATGTGAGATGGCCACGGTCATGCATTTCATGACATGGCCACGGGCATGCATTTCATGACATGACCACGGGAATGCATTTTGTGACATGACCAGGGGCAGCATTTTGTAACGTGCCCAAGGGCAGCAGTTCGTAACGTTACCACGGGCAGCATTACGTGAGATGGCCATGGGCAGGATTTTGTGAGATGGCCACGGGCAGCATTTCGTTACATGGCCACGGGGAGCATTTTGTGATATGTCCACAGCCATGCAATTCGTGACATGGCCACGGGCAGCATTTCGTAACATGGCCACAGGCAGCATTCCGTGACATGGCCACGGGCAACATTTCGTGACATGGCCACGGGCAGCATTTTGTGACATTGCCACCGGAAGCATTTCGTGACATAGCCTCGGGCATCATTTCGTGACATGGCCACAGGCAGCATTTCTTGACAAGGCCAATGGCATGATTTTCATGACCTGACCACGGGTATGCATTTCATGACGTGACCAGTGGCAGCATTTTGTAACGTGCCCACGGGCAGCATTTCGTAACATGACCACGGGCAGCTTTTCGTGACATGACCACGGGCATGCATTTCGTGACATGACCACAGGCAGCATTTCGTAACGTGACCAGGGGCAACATATCGTAACGTGACCACGAGCAGTATTTCGTAACGTGACCAAAGGGTGTATTTCGTAACGTGACCATGGGCAGCATTTCGTGAGATGGATACGGGCAGGATTTTGTGACATGGCCACGGGGAGCATTTTGTGACATTTCCACGGGCATGCAATTCGTGACATGGCAACGGGCAGCATTTCGTAACATGGCCACGGGCTGCATTTCGTAACATGGCCACGGGCAGCATTTTGTGACATGGCCACAGGCAGCATTTCGTGCCATGGCCACGGGTACTATTTCGTGACATGGCCACAGGCAGTATTTTGTGACATCACCACGGGCAGCATTTTGTGACATGGCCACAGGCAGCATTTCGTGCCATGGCCACGGGTAACATTTCATGACATGGCCACGGGCAACATTTCGTGATATGGCCACGGGCAGCATTTCGTGACATGGCCACGGGAAGCATTTCGTGACGTGGCCACGGGCATCATTTCGTGACATGGCCACGAGCAGCATTTCTTGACAAGGCCAAGGCCATGATTTTCATGACCTGACCACGGGTATGCATTTCATGACGTGACCAGTGGCAGCATTTCGTAACATGACCACGGGCAACATTTCGTGACATGGCCATGGGCAGCATTTCGTGCCATGGCCACGGGTACCATTTCGTGACAATGCCATGGGCAGCATTTCGTGACTTGCCCACAGGCAGCATTCCATGCCATGACCACGGGAAGCATTTCCTGACATGGCCACGGGCAACATTTCGTGACATGGCCACGGGCAGCATTTCGTGACATGGCCACGGGAAGCATTTCGTGACGTGGCCACAGGCAGCTTTTCGTGACATGGCCACGTGCAACATTTCGTGACATGACCACAGCCATGCATTTCGTGACATGGCCACGGGCAGCATTTCGTTACATGGCCACGGGCATGCATTTCATCACATGGCCACGGGCAGCATTTCGAGACATGGCCAAGGGCATGCATTTTGTAACATGCCCACGTGCAGCAGTTCCTAACGTAACCACGGAGAGCATTATGTGAGAAGGCCACGGGCAGGATTTTGTGACATGGCCACGGGCAGCATTTCGTGACATGGCCACGGGCAGCATTTCGTGACATGGCCACGGGGATTATTTTGTGACATGGCCACGGACATGCAATTCGTGACATGGCCACGGGTAGCATTTCGTAATATTTCCACGGGCTGCATTTAGTAACATGGCCACGGGCAGCATTTCGTGACATGGCCAAGGGCAGCATTTTGTGACATGGCCACAGGGAGCATTTCGTGACATGACCATGGGCATGCATTTCATGATATGACCACGGGCATGCATTTCATGATATGACCATGGGGAGCATTTCGTACCGTGACCACTGGCAGAATTTCGTAACATGACCCCGCGCAGCTTTTCGTGACATGACCACGGGCAGCATTTCGTGACATGACCACAGCCATGCATTTCATAACATAACCACGGGCATGCATTTCGTGACATGACTACGGACATGCATTTCGTGACATGACCACGGGCAACATTTCGATACATGGCCACAGGCAGCATTTCATGACATGGCCACGGGCAGCATTTCATGACGTGGCCACGAGCATGCATTTCATGACATGGCCAAGGGCATGCATTTCATTACATGACCACAGGCATGCATTTCGTGTCATGACCAAGGGCAGCATTTTGTAACGTGCCCACGGGCATCAGTTCGTAACGTAACCACGGGAAGCATTACGTGAGATGGCCACAGGCATGCAATTCATGACATGACCACAGCCATGCATATCGTGACATGGCCACGGGCAGCATTTCGTTACATGGCCACGGGCATGCATTTCATCACATGGCCATGGGCAGCATTTCGAGACATGGCCAAGGGCATGTATTTTGTAACGTGCCCACGTGCAGCAGTTCCTAACGTAACCACGGAGAGCATTACGTGAGAAGGCCACGGGCAGGATTTTGTGACATGGCCACAGGCAGCATTTCGTGACATGGCCACGGGGATTATTTTGTGACATGGCCATGGACATGCAATTCGTGACATGGCCACGGGTAGCATTTTGTAACATGGCCACGGGCTGCATTTCGTAACATGGCCACGGGCAGCATTTCGTGACATGGCCAAGGGCAGCATTTTGTGACATGGCCACAGGGAGCATTTTGTGACATGTCCATGGGCATGCATTTCATGATATGACCACGGGGATGCATTTCATGATATGACCATGGGCAGCATTTCGTAACATGACCCCGCGCAGCGTTTCGTGACATGACCACGGGCAGCATTTCGTGACATGACCACAGCCATGCATTTCATGACATAACCACTGGCATGCATTTCGTGACATGACTACGGACATGCATTTCGTGACATGACAACAGGCAGCATTTCGATACATGGCCACGGGCAGCATTTCATGACATAACCACGGGCATGCATTTCGTGACGTGACCACGAGCATGCATTTCATGACATGGCCAAGGGCATGCATTTCATTACATGACCACAGGCATGCATTTCGTTTCATGACCAAGGGCAGCATTTTGTAACGTGCCCACAGGAAGCATTACGTGAGATGGCCACAGGCAGGCATTTCATGATATGACCACGGGCAGCATTTCGTAACGTAACCACGGGCAGCATTACTTGAGATGGACACGGGCAGGATTTTGTGACATGGCCACGGGGAGCATTTTGTGACATGTCCACGGGCATGCAATCCGTGCCATGACCACGGGAAGCATTTCGTGACATGGCCACGGACAAAATTTCGTGACATGGCCACGGGCAGCATTTCGTGACATGGCCACGGGATGCATTTCGTGATGTGGCCACGGGCATCATTTCGTGACATGGCCACGGGCAGCATTTCTTGACAAGGCCAAGGGCATGATTTTCATGACCTGACCATGGGTATGCATTTCATGACATGAACAGTGGCAGCATTTTGTAACGTGCCCACGGGCCGCATTTCATAACATGACCACGGGCAGCATTTCGTGACATGAACACGGGCAGCATTTCGTGACATGAACACGGGCAGCATTTCGTGACATGAACACGGGCAGCATTTCGTGACATGACCACGGGCATGCATTTCGTGACATGACCACAGGCAGCATTTCGTAACATGACCAGTGGCAGCATATTGTAACGTGACAACGAGCAGTATTTCATAACGTGACCAAAGGGTGTATTTCGTAACGTGACCACGGGCAGCATTTTGTAACGTGACAACGGGGAGCTTTTCGTAACGTGACCAAGGGCAGCATTTCATGACATGGCCACAGGCAGCTTTTCATGACATGACCACGGTTGCATTTCGTGACATGACCATGGGCATGCATTTCGTGACATGACCACAGGCAGCATTTTGTAACGTGACCAGGGGCAGCATATCGTAACGTGACCACGAGCAGTATTTCGTAACGTGACCAAAGGGTGTATTTCGTAACGTGACCATGGGCAGCATTTCGTAACGTGACAACGGGGAGCATTTTGTAACATGGCCACAGGCAGCATTTTGAGACATTACCATGGGCATGCATTTCATGATATGACCACGGGGATGCATTTCATGATATGACCATGGGCAGCATTTCGTAACATGACCCCGCGCAGCGTTTCGTGACATGACCACGGGCAGCATTTCGTGACATGACCACAGCCATGCATTTCATGACATAACCACGGGCATGCATTTCATGACATGACTACGGACATGCATTTCGTGACATGACAACAGGCAGCATTTCGATACATGGCCACGGGCAGCATTTCATGACATGGCCACGGGCAGCATTTCGTGACGTGACCACGAGCATGCATTTCATGACATGGCCATGGGCATGCATTTCATTACATGACCACAGGCATGCATTTCGTGTCATGACCAAGGGCAGCATTTTGTAACGTGCCCACGGGAAGCATTACGTGAGATGGCCACAGGCAGGCATTTCATGATATGACCACGGGCAGCATTTCGTAACGTAACCACGGGCAGCATTACTTGAGATGGACACAGGCAGGATTTTGTGACATGGCCACGGGGAGCATTTTGTGACATGTCCACGGGCATGCAATTCGTGACATGGCCACGGGCAGCTTTTCGTAACATGGCCACAGGCAGCATTCCGTGCCATGACCACGGGAAGCATTTCGTGACATGGCCACGGACAAAATTTCGTGACATGGCCACGGGCAGCATTTCGTGACATGGCCACGGGATGCATTTCGTGATGAGGCCACGGGCATCATTTCGTGACATGGCCACGGGCAGCATTTCTTGACAAGGCCAAGGGCATGATTTTCATGACCTGACCATGGGTATGCATTTCATGACATGAACAGTTGCAACATTTCATAACATGACCACGGGCAGCATTTCGTGACATGAACACGGGCAGCATTTCGTGACATGAACACGGGCAGCATTTCGTGACATGAACACGGGCAGCATTTCATGACATGACCACGGGCATGCATTTCGTGACATGACCACAGGCAGCATTTCGTAACGTGACCAGTGGCAGCATATTGTAACGTGACAACGAGCAGTATTTCATAACGTGACCAAAGGGTGTATTTCGTAACGTGACCACGGGCAGCATTTTGTAACGTGACAACGGGGAGCTTTTCGTAACGTGACCAAGGGCAGCATTTCATGACATGGCCACAGGCAGCTTTTCATGACATGACCACGGTTGCATTTCGTGACATGACCATGGGCATGCATTTCGTGACATGACCACAGGCAGCATTTTGTAACGTGACCAGGGGCAGCATATCGTAAAGTGACCACGAGCAGTATTTCGTAACGTGACCAAAGGGTGTATTTCGTAACGTGACCATGGGCAGCATTTCGTAACGTGACAACGGGGAGCATTTTGTAACATGGCCACAGGCAGCATTTTGTGACATTACCATGGGCATGCATTTCATGACATTACCATGTTCATGCATTTCATGACATGACCACGGGCATGCATTTCTTGACGTGACCACGGGCATGCATTTCGTAACGTGACCACGGGCATCATTTTGTGACATGTCCACGGGCAGCATTTTGTGACATGTCCACAGGCAGCATTTCGTGACATGACCATGGGCATGCATTTCATGACATGACCACGGGCATGCATTTCTTGACGTGACCACAGGCATGCATTTCGTAACGTGACCACGGGCAGCATTTCGTAATGTGACCACGGGCAGAGTTTCGTAACATGACCCCGCGCAGCATGTCGTGACATGACCAATGGCAGCATTTCGTGACAAGGCCACAGGCAGCATTTCTTGACATGGCCACGGGCAGCATTTCGTAACGTGACCACAGGGAGCATTTCGTAACATGACCAAGTGCAGCATTTCGTGACATGGCCACAGGCAGCTTTTCGTGTCATGGCCACGGGCAACATTTCGTGACATGACCACAGCCATGTATTTCGTGACATGGCCACGGACAGCATTTCGTTACATGGCCATAGGCATGCATTTCATCACATGGCCACGGGCAGCATTTCGAGACATGGCCAAGGGCATGCATTTTGTGACATGGCCACAGGCAGCATTTCGTGACATGACCATGGGCATGCATTTCATGACATGACCACTGGCATGCATTTCTTGACATGACCACGGGGAGCATTTCGTAACGTGACCACGGGCAGAATTTCATGACATGACCACAGCCATGCATTTTGTGACATCACCACAGGCATGCATTTCGTGACATGACCACAGCCATGCATTTTGTGACATCACCACGGACATGCATTACAGGACATGACTACGGACATGCATTGCGTCACATCACCACGGGCATGCATTTCGTGACATGACTACGGACATGCATTGCGTGACATGACCACGGGCAGCATTTCGTGACATGGCCACGGGCAGCATTTCGTGACGTGGCCACGGGCATGCATTTCATGACATGACCACAGGCATGCATTTTGTGACATGACCACAGGCATGCATTTCGTGACATGACCAAGGGCAGCATTTTGTAACGTGCCCACGGGCAGCAGTTTTTAATGTAAGCACGAGCAGCATTACATGAGATGGTCACGGGCATGCATTTCATGACATGGCCACGGGCATGCATTTCATGACATTACCACGGGCATGCATTTCGTGACATGACCAGAGGCAGCATTTTGTAACGTGTCCACGTGCAGCAGTTCGTAACGTAACCACGGGCAGCATTAAGTGAGATGGCCACGGGCAGGATTTTGTGACATGGCCATGGGCAGCATTTTGTGACATGGCCACGGGGAGCATTTTGTGACATGTCCACAGGCATGCAATTCGTGACATGGCCACGGGCAGCATTTAGTAACATGGCCACGGGCTGCATTTCGTAACATGGCCACGGGCAGCATTTCGCGACATCACCACGGGCAGCATTTTGTGACATTGCCACAGGCAGCATTTCGTGCCATGACCACGGGAAGCATTTCGTGACATGGCCACGGGCAACATTTCGTGACATGGCCTTGGGCAGCATTTCATGACATGGCCACGGGAAGCATTTCCTGACATGGCCTCGGGCATCATTTCGTGACATGGCCACGGGCAGCATTTCTTGACAAGGCCAAGGGCATGATTTTCATGACCTGACCACGGGTATGCATTTCATGACGTGACCAGTGGCAGCATTTTGTAACGTGCCCACGGGCAGCATTTCGTAACATGACCACGGGCAGCATTTCTTGACAAGGCCAAGGGCATGATTTTCATGACCTGACCACGGGCATGCATTTTGTGACATGACCAGGGGCAGCATTTTGTAACGTGCCCAAGGGCAGCAGTTCGTAACGTAACCACGGGCAGCATTACGTGAGATGGCCACGGGCAGGATTTTGTGAGATGGCCACGGGCAGCATTTCGTGACATGTCCACGGGCAGCATTTCGTAACATGGCCACAGGCAGCATTCCGTGACATGGCCATGGGCAACATTTCGTGACATGGCCACGGGCAGCATTTTGTGACATGGCCACGGGAAGCATTTCGTGACATGGCCTCGGGCATCATTTCGTGACATGGCCACGGGCAGCATTTCTTGACAAGGCCAATGGCATGATTTTCATGACCTGACCACGGGTATGCATTTCATGACGTGACCAGTGGCAGCATTTTGTAACTTGCCCACTTGCAGCATATCGTAACATGACCACGGGAAGCATTTCGTGACATGGCCATGGGCATGCAATTCATGACATGACCACAGCCATGCATATCGTGACATGGCCACGGGCAGCATTTCGTTACATGGCCACGGGCATGCATTTCATCACATGGCCATGGGCAGCATTTCGAGACATGGCCAATGGCATGTATTTTGTAACGTGCCCACGTGCAGCAGTTCCTAACGTAACCACGGAGAGCATTACGTGAGAAGGCCACGGGCATCATTTCGTGACATGGCCACAGGCAGCATTTCTTGACAAGGCCAATGGCATGATTTTCATGACCTGTCCACGGGCATGCATTTCGTGACATGACCACAGGCAGCATTTCTTAACGTGACCAGGGGCAACATATCGTAACGTGACCACGAGCAGTATTTCGTAACGTGACCAAAGGGTGTATTTCGTAACGTGACCATGGGCAGCATTTCGTGAGATGGATACGGGCAGGATTTTGTGACATGGCCACGGGGAGCATTTTGTGACATTTCCACGGGCATGCAATTCGTGACATGGCAACGGGCAGCATTTCGTAACATGGCCACGGGCTGCATTTCGTAACATGGCCACGGGCAGCATTTTGTGACATGGCCACAGGCAGCATTTCGTGCCATGGCCACGGGTACTATTTCGTGACATGGCCACAGGCAGTATTTTGTGACATCGCCACGGGCAGCATTTTGTGACATGGCCACAGGCAGCATTTCGTGCCATGGCCACGGGTAACATTTCATGACATGGCAATGGGCAGCATTTCGTGACTTGGCCACAGGCAGCATTCCGTGCTATGACCATGGGAAGCATTTCCTGACATGGCCACGGGCAACATTTCGTGATATGGCCACGGGCAGCATTTCGTGACATGGCCACGGGAAGCATTTCGTGACGTGGCCACGGGCATCATTTCGTGACATGGCCACGAGCAGCATTTCTTGACAAGGCCAAGGGCATGATTTTCATGACCTGACCACGGGTATGCATTTCATGACGTGACCAGTGGCAGCATTTCGTAACATGACCACGGGCAACATTTCGTGACATGGCCATGGGCAGCATTTCGTGCCATGGCCACGGGTACCATTTCGTGACATGGCCATGGGCAGCATTTCGTGACTTGCCCACAGGCAGCATTCCATGCCATGACCACGGGAAGCATTTCCTGACATGGCCACGGGCAACATTTCGTGACATGGCCACGGGCAGCATTTCGTGACATGGCCACGGGAAGCATTTCGTGACGTGGCCACAGGCAGCTTTTCGTGACATGGCCACGGGCAACATTTCGTGACATGACCACAGCCATGCATTTCGTGACATGGCCACGGGCAGCATTTCGTTACATGGCCACGGGCATGCATTTCATCACATGGCCACGGGCAGCATTTCGAGACATGGCCAAGGGCATGCATTTTGTAACATGCCCACGTGCAGCAGTTCCTAACGTAACCACGGAGAGCATTATGTGAGAAGGCCACGGGCAGGATTTTGTGACATGGCCACGGGCAGCATTTCGTGACATGGCCACGGGCAGCATTTCGTGACATGGCCACGGGGATTATTTTGTGACATGGCCACGGACATGCAATTCGTGACATGGCCACGGGTAGCATTTCGTAACATTTCCACGGGCTGCATTTAGTAACATGGCCACGGGCAGCATTTCGTGACATGGCCAAGGGCAGCATTTTGTGACATGGCCACAGGGAGCATTTCGTGACATGACCATGGGCATGCATTTCATGATATGACCACGGGCATGCATTTCATGATATGACCATGGGGAGCATTTCGTACCGTGACCACTGGCAGAATTTCGTAACATGACCCCGCGCAGCTTTTCGTGACATGACCACGGGCAGCATTTCGTGACATGACCACAGCCATGCATTTCATAACATAACCACGGGCATGCATTTCGTGACATGACTACGGACATGCATTTCGTGACATGACCACGGGCAACATTTCGATACATGGCCACAGGCAGCATTTCATGACATGGCCACGGGCAGCATTTCGTGACGTGGCCACGAGCATGCATTTCATGACATGGCCAAGGGCATGCATTTCATTACATGACCACAGGCATGCATTTCGTGTCATGACCAAGGGCAGCATTTTGTAACGTGCCCACGGGCAGCAGTTCGTAACGTAACCACGGGAAGCATTACGTGAGATGGCCACAGGCATGCAATTCATGACATGACCACAGCCATGCATATCGTGACATGGCCACGGGCAGCATTTCGTTACATGGCCACGGGCATGCATTTCATCACATGGCCATGGGCAGCATTTCGAGACATGGCCAAGGGCATGTATTTTGTAACGTGCCCACGTGCAGCAGTTCCTAACGTAACCACGGAGAGCATTACGTGAGAAGGCCACGGGCAGGATTTTGTGACATGGCCACAGGCAGCATTTCGTGACATGGCCACGGGGATTATTTTGTGACATGGCCATGGACATGCAATTCGTGACATGGCCACGGGTAGCATTTCGTAACATGGCCACGGGCTGCATTTCGTAACATGGCCACGGGCAGCATTTCGTGACATGGCCAAGGGCAGCATTTTGTGACATGGCCACAGGGAGCATTTTGTGACATGTCCATGGGCATGCATTTCATGATATGACCACGGGGATGCATTTCATGATATGACCATGGGCAGCATTTCGTAACATGACCCCGCGCAGCGTTTCGTGACATGACCACGGGCAGCATTTCGTGACATGACCACAGCCATGCATTTCATGACATAACCACTGGCATGCATTTCGTGACATGACTACGGACATGCATTTCGTGACATGACAACAGGCAGCATTTCGATACATGGCCACGGGCAGCATTTCATGACATAACCACGGGCATGCATTTCGTGACGTGACCACGAGCATGCATTTCATGACATGGCCAAGGGCATGCATTTCATTACATGACCACAGGCATGCATTTCGTGTCATGACCAAGGGCAGCATTTTGTAACGTGCCCACAGGAAGCATTACGTGAGATGGCCACAGGCAGGCATTTCATGATATGACCACGGGCAGCATTTCGTAACGTAACCACGGGCAGCATTACTTGAGATGGACACGGGCAGGATTTTGTGACATGGCCACGGGGAGCATTTTGTGACATGTCCACGGGCATGCAATCCGTGCCATGACCACGGGAAGCATTTCGTGACATGGCCACGGACAAAATTTCGTGACATGGCCACGGGCAGCATTTCCTGACATGGCCACGGGATGCATTTCGTGATGTGGCCACGGGCATCATTTCGTGACATGGCCACGGGCAGCATTTCATGACAAGGCCAAGGGCATGATTTTCATGACCTGACCATGGGTATGCATTTCATGACATGAACAGTGGCAGCATTTTGTAACGTGCCCACGGGCCGCATTTCATAACATGACCACGGGCAGCATTTCGTGACATGAACACGGGCAGCATTTCGTGACATGAACACGGGCAGCATTTCGTGACATGAACACGGGCAGCATTTCGTGACATGACCACGGGCATGCATTTCGTGACATGACCACAGGCAGCATTTCGTAACATGACCAGTGGCAGCATATTGTAACGTGACAACGAGCAGTATTTCATAACGTGACCAAAGGGTGTATTTCGTAACGTGACCACGGGCAGCATTTTGTAACGTGACAACGGGGAGCTTTTCGTAACGTGACCAAGGGCAGCATTTCATGACATGGCCACAGGCAGCTTTTCATGACATGACCACGGTTGCATTTCGTGACATGACCATGGGCATGCATTTCGTGACATGACCACAGGCAGCATTTTGTAACGTGACCACGAGCAGTATTTCGTAACGTGACCAAAGGGTGTATTTCGTAACGTGACCATGGGCAGCATTTCATAACGTGACAACGGGGAGCATTTTGTAACATGGCCACAGGCAGCATTTTGAGACATTACCATGGGCATGCATTTCATGATATGACCACGGGGATGCATTTCATGATATGACCATGGGCAGCATTTCGTAACATGACCCCGTGCAGCGTTTCGTGACATGACCACGGGCAGCATTTCGTGACATGACCACAGCCATGCATTTCATGACATAACCACGGGCATGCATTTCATGACATGACTACGGACATGCATTTCGTGACATGACAACAGGCAGCATATCGATACATGGCCACGGGCAGCATTTCATGACATGGCCACGGGCAGCATTTCGTGACGTGACCACGAGCATGCATTTCATGACATGGCCATGGGCATGCATTTCATTACATGACCACAGGCATGCATTTCGTGTCATGACCAAGGGCAGCATTTTGTAACGTGCCCACGGGAAGCATTACGTGAGATGGCCACAGGCAGGCATTTCATGATATGACCACGGGCAGCATTTCGTAACGTAACCACGGGCAGCATTACTTGAGATGGACACAGGCAGGATTTTGTGACATGGCCACGGGGAGCATTTTGTGACATGTCCACGGGCATGCAATTCGTGACATGGCCACGGGCAGCTTTTCGTAACATGGCCACAGGCAGCATTCCGTGCCATGACCACGGGAAGCATTTTGTGACATGGCCACGGACAAAATTTCGTGACATGGCCAGGGGCAGCATTTCGTGACATGGCCACGGGATGCATTTCGTGATGAGGCCACGGGCATCATTTCGTGACATGGCCACGGGCAGCATTTCTTGACAAGGCCAAGGGCATGATTTTCATGACCTGACCATGGGTATGCAATTCATGACATGAACAGTGGCAGCATTTTGTAACGTGCCCACGGGCAGCATTTCATAACATGACCATGGGCAGCATTTCGTGACATGAACACGGGCAGCATTTCGTGACATGAACACGGGCAGCATTTCGTGACATGAACACGGGCAGCATTTCGTGACATGACCACGGGCATGCATTT
Organism: Acipenser ruthenus; assembly: GCF_902713425.1. NCBI lineage: Eukaryota > Metazoa > Chordata > Actinopteri > Acipenseriformes > Acipenseridae > Acipenser > Acipenser ruthenus. Next base: position 4,039,364 of record NC_081225.1, on the reverse strand, counting down.
CGTGACATGACCACAGGCAGCATTTCGTAACGTGACCAGTGGCAGCATATTGTAACGTGACAACGAGCAGTATTTCATAACGTGACCAAAGGGTGTATTTCGTAACGTGACCACGGGCAGCATTTTGTAACGTGACAACGGGGAGCTTTTCGTAACGTGACCAAGGGCAGCATTTCATGACATGGCCACAGGCAGCTTTTCATGACATGACCACGGTTGCATTTCGTGACATGACCATGGGCATGCATTTCGTGACATGACCACAGGCAGCATTTTGTAACGTGACCAGGGGCAGCATATCGTAAAGTGACCACGAGCAGTATTTCGTAACGTGACCAAAGGGTGTATTTCGTAACGTGACCATGGGCAGCATTTCGTAACGTGACAACGGGGAGCATTTTGTAACATGGCCACAGGCAGCATTTTGTGACATTACCATGGGCATGCATTTCATGACATTACCATGTTCATGCATTTCATGACATGACCACGGGCATGCATTTCTTGACGTGACCACGGGCATGCATTTCGTAACGTGACCACGGGCATCATTTTGTGACATGTCCACGGGCAGCATTTTGTGACATGTCCACAGGCAGCATTTCGTGACATGACCATGGGCATGCATTTCATGACATGACCACGGGCATGCATTTCTTGACGTGACCACAGGCATGCATTTCGTAACGTGACCACGGGCAGCATTTCGTAATGTGACCACGGGCAGAGATTCGTAACATGACCCCGCGCAGCATGTCGTGACATGACCAAGGGCAGCATTTCGTGACAAGGCCACAGGCAGCATTTCTTGACATGGCCACGGGCAGCATTTCGTAACGTGACCACAGGGAGCATTTCGTAACATGACCAAGTGCAGCATTTCGTGACATGGCCACAGGCAGCTTTTCGTGTCATGGCCACGGGCAACATTTCGTGACATGACCACAGCCATGTATTTCGTGACATGGCCACGGACACCATTTCGTTACATGGCCATAGGCATGCATTTCATCACATGGCCACGGGCAGCATTTCGAGACATGGCCAAGGGCATGCATTTTGTGACATGGCCACAGGCAGCATTTCGTGACATGACCATGGGCATGCATTTCATGACATGACCACTGGCATGCATTTCTTGACATGACCACGGGCAGCATTTCGTAACGTGACCACGGGCAGAATTTCATGACATGACCACAGCCATGCATTTTGTGACATCACCACAGGCATGCATTTCGTGACATGACCACAGCCATGCATTTTGTGACATCACCACGGGCATGCATTACATGACATGACTACGGACATGCATTGCGTCACATCACCACGGGCATGCATTTCGTGACATGACTACGGACATGCATTGCGTGACATGACCACGGGCAGCATTTCGTGACATGGCCACGGGCAGCATTTCGTGACGTGGCCACGGGCATGCATTTCATGACATGACCACGGGCATGCATTTTGTGACATGACCACAGGCATGCATTTCGTGACATGACCAAGGGCAGCATTTTGTAACGTGCCCACGGGCAGCAGTTTTTAATGTAAGCACGAGCAGCATTACATGAGATGGTCACGGGCATGCATTTCATGACATGGCCACGGGCATGCATTTCATGACATTACCACGGGCATGCATTTCGTGACATGACCAGAGGCAGCATTTTGTAACGTGTCCACGTGCAGCAGTTCGTAACGTAACCACGGGCAGCATTAAGTGAGATGGCCATGGGCAGGATTTTCTGACATGGCCATGGGCAGCATTTTGTGACATGGCCACGGGGAGCATTTTGTGACATGTCCACAGGCATGCAATTCGTGACATGGCCACGGGCAGCATTTAGTAACATGGCCACGGGCTGCATTTCGTAACATGGCCACGGGCAGCATTTCGCGACATCACCACGGGCAGCATTTTGTGACATTGCCACAGGCAGCATTTCGTGCCATGACCACGGGAAGCATTTCGTGACATGGCCACGGGCAACATTTCGTGACATGGCCTTGGGCAGCATTTCATGACATGGCCACGGGAAGCATTTCCTGACATGGCCTCGGGCATCATTTCGTGACATGGCCACGGGCAGCATTTCTTGACAAGGCCAAGGGCATGATTTTCATGACCTGACCACGGGTATGCATTTCATGACGTGACCAGTGGCAGCATTTTGTAACGTGCCCACGGGCAGCATTTCGTAACATGACCACGGGCAGCATTTCTTGACAAGGCCAAGGGCATGATTTTCATGACCTGACCACGGGCATGCATTTTGTGACATGACCAGGGGCAGCATTTTGTAACGTGCCCAAGGGCAGCAGTTCGTAACGTAACCACGGGCAGCATTACGTGAGATGGCCACGGGCAGGATTTTGTGAGATGGCCACGGGCAGCATTTCGTGACATGGCCACGGGGAGCATTTTGTGACATGTCCACAGGCATGCAATTCGTGACATGTCCACGGGCAGCATTTCGTAACATGGCCACAGGCAGCATTCCGTGACATGGCCATGGGCAACATTTCGTGACATGGCCACGGGCAGCATTTTGTGACATGGCCACGGGAAGCATTTCGTGACATGGCCTCGGGCATCATTTCGTGACATGGCCACGGGCAGCATTTCTTGACAAGGCCAATGGCATGATTTTCATGACCTGACCACGGGTATGCATTTCATGACGTGACCAGTGGCAGCATTTTGTAACTTGCCCACTTGCAGCATATCGTAACATGACCACGGGAAGCATTTCGTGACATGGCCATGGGCAGCATTTCGTGACATGGCCACGGGCAGCATTTCGTGACATGAAGACGGGCAGCATTTCGTGACATGACCACGGTTGCATTTTGTGACATGACCACGGGCATGCATTTCGTGACATGACCACAGGCAGCATTTCGTAACGTGACCATTGGCAGCATATTGTAACGTGACCACGAGCAGTATTTCATAACGTGACCAAAGGGTGTATTTCGTAACGTGACCACGGGCAGAATTTTGTAACGTGACAACGGGGAGCATTTCGTAACGTGACCAAGGGCAGCATTTCGTGACATGGCCACAGGCAGCTTTTCGTGACATGACCACAGTTGCATTTCGTGACATGACCACAGGCAGCATTTCGTAACGTTACAAGTGGCAACATATCGTAACGTGACCACGAGCAGTATTTCGTAACGTGACCAAAGGGTGTATTTCGTAACGTGACCACGGGCAGCATTTCGTAACGTGACAACGGGGAGCATTTCGTAACATGGCCACATGCAGCATTTCATGACATGGCCACGGGCAGCATTTTGTGACATGGACACGGGGAGCATTTTGTAACATGGCCACGGGATGCATTTCGTAACGTGACCACGGGGAGCATTTTGTGACGTGGCCACAGGCAGCTTTTCGTGACATGGCCACGGCAACATTTCGTGACATGACCACAGCAATGCATTTCGTGACATGGCCACGGGCAGCATTTCGTTACATGGCCACGGGCATGCATTTCATCACATGGCCACGGGCAGCATTTTGAGACATGGCCAAGGGCATGCATTTTGTAACGTGCCCACGTGCAGCAGTTCCTAACGTAACCACGGAGAGCATTACGTGAGAAGGCCACGGGCAGGATTTTGTGACATGGCCACGGGCAGCATTTCGTGACATGGCCACGGGGATTATTTTGTGATATGGCCACGGACATGCAATTCGTGACATGGCCACGGGTAGCATTTCGTAACATGGCCACGGGCTGCATTTAGTAACATGGCCACGGGCAGCATTTCGTGACATGGCCAAGGGCAGCATTTTGTGACATGGCCACAGGGAGCATTTCGTGACATGACCATGGGCATGCATATCATGATATGACCACGGGCATGCATTTCATGATATGACCATGGGCAGAATTTTGTACCGTGACCACTGGCAGAATTTCGTAACATGACCCCGCGCAGCTTTTCGTGACATGACCACGGGCAGCATTTCGTGACATGACCACAGCCATGCATTTCATGACATAACCACGGGCATGCATTTCGTGACATGACTACGGACATGCATTTCGTGACATGACCATGGGCAGCATTTCTATACATGGCCACGGACAGCATTTCATGACATGGCCACGGGCAGCATTTCGTGACGTGGCCACGAGCATGCATTTCATGACTTGGCCAAGGGGATGCATTTCATTACATGACCACAGGCATGCATTTCGTATCATGACCAAGGGCAGCATTTTGTAACGTGCCCACGGGCAGCAGTTCGTAACGTAACCACGGGAAGCATTACGTGAGATGGCCACAGGCATGCATTTCATGACATGACCACAGCCATGCATTTCGTGACATTGCCACGGGCAGCATTTCGTTACATGGCCACGGGCATGCATTTCATCACATGGCCACGGGCAGCATTTCGAGACATGGCCAAGGGCATGCATTTTGTAACGTGCCCACGTGCAGCAGTTCTTAACGTAACCACGGAGAGCATTACGTGAGAAGGCCAGGGGCAGGATTTTGTGACATGGCCACGGGCAGCATTTCGTGACATGGCCACGGGGATTATTTTGTGACATGGCCACGGACATTCTATTCGTGACATGGCCACGGGTAGCATTTCGTAACATGGCCACGGGCTGCATTTCGTAACATGGCCACGGGCAGCATTTCGTGACATGGCCAAGGGCAGCATTTTGTGACATGGCCACAGGGAGCATTTCGTGACATGACCATGGGCATGCATTTCATGATATGACCACGGGCATGCATTTCATGATATGACCATGAGCAGCATTTCGTACCATGACCACGGGCAGAATTTCGTAACATGACCCCGCGCAGCCTTTCGTGACATGACCACGGGCAGCATTTCGTGACATGACCACAGCCATGCATTTCATGACATAACCACGGGCATGCATTTCGTGACATGACTACGGACATGCATTTCGTGACATGACCACGGGCAGCATTTCGATACATGGCCACGGGCAGCATTTCATAACATGGCCACGGGCAGCATTTCGTGACGTGGCCACGAGCATGCATTTCATGACATGGCCAAGGGCATGAATTTCATTACATGACCACAGGCATGCATTTCGTGTCATGACCAAGGGCAGCATTTTGTAACGTGCCCACAGGCAGCAGCTCGTAACGTAACCACGGGAAGCATTACGTGAGATGGCCACAGGCATGCATTTCATGATATGACCACGGGCAGCATTTCGTAACGTAACCACGGGCAGCATTACGTGAGATGGCCACGGGGAGCATTTTGTGACATGTCCACGGGCATGCAATTCGTGACATGGCCACGCGAAGCTTTTCGTAACATGGCCACGGGCTGCATTTCGTAACATGGCCACGGGCAGCATTTCGTGACATCGCCACGGGCAGCATTTTGTGACATGGCCACAGGCAGCATTTTGTGCCATGGCCACGGGTACCATTTCGTGACATGGCCATGGGCAGCATTTCGCGACATCGCCACGGGCAGCATTTTTTGACATGGCCACAGGCAGCATTTCGTGCCATGGCCACGGGTACCATTTCGTGACATGGCCATGGGCAGCATTTTGTGACTTGGCCACAGGCAGCATTCCGTGCCATGACCACGGGAAGCATTTCGTGACATGGCAACGGGCAGCATTTCGTGACATGGCCACGGGCAGCATTTCGTGACATGGCCACGGGAAGCATTTCATGACAAGGCCAAGGGCATGATTTTCATGACCTGACCATGGGTATGCATTTCATGACGTGACCAGTGGCAGCATTTTGTAACGTGCCCACGGGCAGCATTTTATAACATGACCACGGGCAGCATTTCGTGACATGACCAAGGGCAGCATTTTGTAACGTGCCCACAGGCAGCAGTTCGTAACGTAACCACGGGCAGCATTACGTGAGAAGGCCACGGGCAGGATTTTGTGACATGGCCACGGGCAGCATTTTGTGACATGGCCACGGGGATTATTTTGTGACATGGCCACGGACATGCAATTCGTGACATGTCACCAGTAGCATTTCGTAACATGACCACGGGCCATGTCACGAAATGCTGCCTATGGCCATGTCATGAAATGCTGCCCGTGGCAATGTAATGAAATGCTGGCCGTGGTCATGTCTCAAAATGCATGCCTGTGGTCATGTCATGAAATGTTGCCCGTGGCCATGTCATAAAAAGCTGTCCGTGGCCATGTCACGAAATGCTGCCCTTGGACATGTCACAAAATGCTGCCCGTGGTCATGTTACAAAATGCTGGCCATGGTCATGTCTCGAAATACATGCCTGAGGTCATGTCACGAAATGTAACCAGAGGCCATGTTACGAAATGTTGCCCATGGCCATGTCGCGAAATGATGACCGTGGCCATTTCACGAAATGCTGCCCGTAGTCACGTTACGAAATGCTGCCCGTGGGCACGTTACAAAATGCTGCCCCTGGTCACATCACAAAATGCTTCCCGTGGCCATGTCACAAAAAGATGCCTGTGGCCATGTCACGAAATGCTGCCCGTGGTCATGTCTCGAAATGCATGCCTGTGGTCATGTCACGAAATGCTGCCCGTGGCCATGTCACGAAATGCTGCCCGTGGTCATGTCTCGAAATGCATGCCTGTGGTCATGTCATGAAATGCTGTCCGTGGCCATGTCACGAAAAGCTGCCCGTGGCCATGTTACGAAATGCTGCCCTTGGTCATGTCACGAAATGCTTCTCATGGTCACGTTACGAAATGGAGCCTGTGGTCATGTCACAAAATGCATTTCCGTAATCATGTTATGAAATGCTGCCCGTGGTCATGTCACGAAATGCATGCCTCTGGTCATGTTACAAAATGCTGCACATGGCCATGTCACGCAAAGCTGCCTGTGGACATGTCACGAAATGCTGCCCGTGGTCAAGTTACGAAATGCTGCCTGTGGCAATATCATGAAATGCTTCCCGTGGCCATGTAACAAAATGCTGCCCGTGGCCATGTCACGAAATGCTGCCCTTGGCCATGTCACGAAATGCTGCCTGTGGTAATAACACGAAATGCTGCCCGTGGGCACGTTACAAAATGCTGCCCCAGGTCACATCACAAAATGCTTGCCCGTGGCCATGTCACGAAAATCATGCAATTGGCCATGTCTCGAAATGCTTGCCCCTGGCCATGTCACAAAATGCTGCCCATAGCCATGTCACGAAATGCTTCCCGTGGCCATGTAAGGAAATGATGGCCGTGGACGTGTCTCGAAATGCATGCCTGTGGTCATGTCACGAAATGCTTGCACCTGGGTATGTCACGAAATGCTACCCGTGGCCATGTCACGAAAAGCTGCCTTTGGCCATGTCACGAAATGCTGCCCTTGGTCATGTCACAAAATGCTGCCCGGGGTCATGTTACGAAATGCTGGCCGTGGTAATGTCTCGAAATGAATGCCTGTGGTCATGTCACAAAATGCTGCCCGTGGTCATGTCTCGAACTGCATGCCTGTGGTCATGTCAGGAAATGCTGCCCGTGGCCATGTCACGAAAAGCTGCCTGTGGCCATGTCACAAAATGCTGCACTTGGTCATGTCACAAAATGCTGCCCGTGGTCATGTTACGAAATGGAACCCGAGGCCATGTCACGAAATGTTGCCCGTGGTCATGACACGAAATGCTGCCCGTGGCCATGTCATGAAATGTTGCCCTTGGCCATGTTACGAAATGCTATCCGTGGTCATGTCAGGGAATGCTGCATGTGGTCATGTCATGAAGTGCTGGCCGTGGCCATGTCACGAAATGCTTCCCGTGGCCATGTAACGAAATGCTGGCCATGGCCGTGTCACGAAATGCTGCCCTTGGCCATGTCACGAAATGCTGCCCTTGGTCATGTCACGAAATGCATGCCTGTGGTCATGTTACAAAATGCTTCCCATGGCCATGTCACGAAAAGCTGCCTCTGGCCATGTAACGAAATGCTACCCGAGGCCATGTTACGAAATGCATGCCCATGGCCATGTCACGAAATGCTGCCCATGGTAATGTTACGAAATGCTGGCCGTGGGCCCATTACAAAATGCTGCCCCTGGTCACATCACGAAATGCTTGCCCGTGGTCAGGTCACAAATATAATGCAATTGGCCATGTCTCGAAATGCTTGCACCTGGGTATGTCACGAAATGCTACCCGTGGCCATGTCACGAAAAGCTGCCTTTGGCCATGTCACGAAATGCTGCCCTTGGTCATGTCACAAAATGCTGCCCGGGGTCATGTTACGAAATGCTGGCCGTGGTAATGTCTCGAAATGCATGCTTGTGGTCATGTCAGAAATTGCTGCCCGTGGTCATGTCTCGAAATGCATGCCTGTGGTCATGTCACGAAATGCTGCCCGTGGCCATGTCACGATAAGCTGCCTGTGGCCATGTCACAAAATGCTGCACTTGGTCATGTCACAAAATGCTGCCCGTGGTCATGTTACGAAATGCTGGCCGTGCTCATGTCTCGAAATGCATGCCTGTGGTCATGTCACGAAATGGAACCCGATGCCATGTCACGAAATGTTGCCCGTGGTCATGACACGAAATGCTGCCCGTGGCCATGTCATGAAATGTTGCCCTTGGCCATGTTACGAAATGCTATCCGTGGTCATGTCAGGGAATGCTGCATGTGGTCACGTCATGAAGTGCTGGCCGTGGCCATGTCACGAAATGCTGGCCATGGCCGTGTCACGAAATGCTGCCCTTGGCCATGTCACGAAATGCTGCCCTTGGTCATGTCACGAAATGCATGCCTGTGGTCATGTTACAAAATGCTGCCCATGGCCATGTCACGAAAAGCTGCCTCTGGCCATATAACGAAATGCTACCCGAGGCCATGTTACGAAATGCATGCCCATGGCCATGTCACGAAATGCTGCCCATGGTAATGTTACGAAATGCTGGCCGTGGGCCCATTACAAAATGCTGCCCCTGGTCACATCACGAAATGCTTGCCCGTGGTCAGGTCACAAATATCATGCAATTGGCCATGTCTCGAAATGCTTGCACCTGGGTATGTCACGAAATGCTACCCGTGGCCATGTCACGAAAAGCTGCCTTTGGCCATGTCACGAAATGCTGCCCTTGGTTATGTCACAAAATGCTGCCCGGGGTCATGTTACGAAATGCTGGCCGTGGTAATGTCTCGAAATGCATGCCTGTGGTCATGTCACAAAATGCTGCCCGTGGTCATGTCTCGAAATGCATGCCTGTGGTCATGTCACGAAATGCTGCCCGTGGCCATGTCACGATAAGCTGCCTGTGGCCATGTCACAAAATGCTGCACTTGGTCATGTCACAAAATGCTGCCCGTGGTCATGTTACGAAATGCTGGCCGTGCTCATGTCTCGAAATGCATGCCTGTGGTCATGTCACGAAATGTTGCCCATGGCCATGTCGCGAAATGCTGCCCATAGTCATTTCACGGAATGCTGCCCGTGGCCATGTCACGAAATGCTGCCCGTGGTCACGTTACGAAATGCTGCCCGTGGGCACGTTACAAAATGCTGCCCCTGGTCACGTCACAAAATGCATACCCGTGGCCATGTCGGGAAATGCATGCCTGTAGTCATGTTACGAAATGCATGCCCGTGTGCCATGTCATGAAATGCTGCCCATGGCCATGTCACAATATGCTGCCCGTGGTAATGTTACGAAATGCTGCCCGTGGGCACATTACAAAATGCTGCCCCTGGTCACATCATGAAATGCTTGCCCGTGGTAACGTCATGAAAATCATGCCATTGGCCATGTCTCGAAATACTTGCACCTGGCCATGTCACGAAATGCTGCCTATGGCCATGTCACGAAATGCTGCCCGTGTCCATGTAATGAACTGCTGGCCGTGGTCATGTCACGAAATGTTGCCCGTTTCCATGTCAGGAAAAGCTACCTGTGGCCATGTCGCGAAATGCTGCCCTTGGTAATGTCACAAAATGATGCATGTGGCCAGCTCACGTAATGCTGCACGTGGTCACGTTACATACTGCTGCGTGTCGGGACGTTACAAAATGCTGCCCCTGGTCACGTCACGAAATGCATGCCTGTGGCCATGTCACGAAATACATGCCCGTGGCAATGTCACAAAATGCTGCCCATGGCCATGTCACGAAATGCTGCCCATGGTAATGTTACGAAATGCTGGCTGTGGGCATGTTACAAAATGCTGCCCCTGGTCACATCACGAAATGCTTGCCCGTGGTCAGGTCACAAAAATCATGCAATTGGCCATGTTTCGAAATGCTTGCACCTGGGTATGTCTTGAAATGCTTTCCGTGGCCATGTCACGAAAAGCAGCCTTTGGCCATGTCACGAAATGCTGCCCTTGGTCATGTCACAAAATGCTGCCCTGGGTCATGTTACGAAATGCTGGCCGTGGTCATATCTCGAAATGCATGCCTGTGGTCATGTCACGAAATGTTGCCCGTGGTCATGTCTCGAAATGCATGCCTGTGGTCATGTCACGAAATGCTGCCTGTGGCCATGTCATGAAAAGCTGCCTGTGGCCATGTCACGAAATGCTGCACTTAGTCATGTCACAAAATGCTGCCCGTGGACATGTTACGAAATGCTGGCCGTGCTCATGTCTCGAAATGCATGCCTTTGGTCATGTCACGAAATGGAACCCGAGGCTATGTCACATAATGTTGCCTGTGTTTATGTCACGAAATGCTGCCCGTGGCCATTTCACGAAATGTTGCCCATGGCCATGTCGCGAAATGCTGCCCATGGTCATGTCACGGAATGCTGCCCGTGGCCATTTCACAAAATGCTGCCCGTGGCCATGTCACGAAATGCTGCCCGTGGTCACGTTACAAAATGCTGCCCGTGGGCACATTACAAAATGCTGCCTCTGGTCATGTCACAAAATGCATACCCGTGGCCATGTCGCGAAATGCATGCCTGTAGTCATGTTACGAAATGCATGCCCATGGCCATGTCATGAAATGCTGCCCATGGCCATGTCACGAAATGCTGCCCGTGGTAATGTTACGAAATGCTGCCCGTGGGCACGTTACAAAATGCTGCCCCTGGTCACATCATGAAATGCTTGCCCGTAGTAAGGTCATGAAAATCATGCCATTGGCCATGTCTCGAAATACTTGCCCCTGGCCATGTCACGAAATGCTGCCTATGGCCCTGTCACGAAATGCTGCCCGTGTCCATGTAATGAACTGCTGGCCGTGGTCATGTCACGAAATGTTGCCCGTGGCCATGTCAGGAAAAGGTGCCTGTGGCCATGTCGCGAAATGCTGCCCTTAGTAATGTCACAAAATGATGCATGTGGCCAGCTCACGTAATGCTGCGCGTGGTCACGTTACAAACTGCTGCGTGTTGGGACATTACAAAATGCTGCCCCTGGTCACGTCATGAAATGCATGCCCGTGGTCAAGTCATGAAATGCATGACCTTCGCCATGTCATGAAATGCATGCCCGTGGCCATGTCACAAAATGCTGCCCGTGGCCATGTCACGAAATGCTGCCTGTGGTCATGTCACGAAATGCAACCTGTTGTCATGAAACGAAATGCTGAACGTGGCCATGTCACGAAATGCTCCTCTTGGTCATGTCACGGAATGCTGCCCGTGGCCATGTCACGAAAAGCTGCCAGTGGACATGTCACGAAATGCTGCCAGTGGTCACGTTACGAAATGCTGCCCTTGGGCACATTACAAAATGCTGCCCCTGGTCACGACAAGAAATGCGTGCCCGTAGTCATGTAACGAATTGCATGCCCGTGGTCATGTCATGAAAATCAAGCCCTTGGCCATGTCACGAAATGCATACACGGTGCTACGTCACAAAATGATGCCCGTGGCCATGTCACGAAATGCTGCCCATGGCCATGTCACGAAATGCTGCCCATGGACATGTAACGAAATGCTGCCCGTGGTCATGTAACGAAATGCATTTCCGTAATCATGTTATGAAATGCTGCCCATGGTCATGTCTCGAAATGCATGCCTGTGGTCATTTCACGAAATGCTGCCCGTGGCCATGTCACGAATAGCTGCCTGTGGCCATGTCACAAAATGCTGCCCGTGGTCATGTTACGAAATGCTGGCCATGCGCATGTCTCGAAATGCATGCCTGTGGTCATGTCACGAAATGGAACCCGAGGCCATGTCACGAAATGTTGCCCGTGGTCATGACACGAAATGCTGCCCGTGGCCATGTCATGAAATGTTGCCCTTGGCCATGTTACGAAATGCTGTCCGTGGTCATGTCAGGGAATGCTGCATGTGGTCACGTCATGAAGTGCTGGCCGTGGCCATGTCACGAAATGCTTCCCGTGGCCATGTAACGAAATGCTGGCCATGGCCGTGTCACGAAATGCTGCCCTTGGCCATGTCACGAAATGCAGCCCTTGGTCATGTCACGAAATGCTGCCCGTGTTTATGTAACGAAATGCTGCCCGTGGCCATGTCACCAAATGTTGCCCATGGCCATGTCGCGAAATGCTGCTCATGGTCATGTCACGGAATGCTGCCCGTGGCCATTTCACGAAATGCTGCCCGTGGCCATGTCACGAAATGCTGCCCGTGGTCACGTTACGAAATGCTGCCCGTGGGCACGTTACAAAATGCTGCCCCTGGTCACGTCACAAAATGCATACCCGTGGCCATGTCGTGAAATGCATGCCTGTAGTCATGTTACGAAATGCATGCCCGTGGCCATGTCATGAAATGCTGCCCATGGCCCTTGTCACAGTATGCTGCCCGTGGTAATGTTACGAAATGCTGCCCGTGGGCACATTACAAAATGCTGCCCCTGGTCACATCATGAAATGCTTGCCCGTGGTAAGGTCATGAAAATCATGCCATTGGCCATGTCTCGAAATACTTGCCCCTGGCCATGTCACGAAATGCTGCCTATGGCCATGTCACGAAATGCTGCCCGTGTCCATGTAATGAACTGCTGGCCGTGGTCAGGTCACGAAATGTTGCCCGTTTCCATGTCAGGAAAAGCTACCTGTGGCCATGTCGCGAAACGCTGCCGTGGTCATGTCACGAAATGCATGTCCGTAATGATGTTACGAAATGCATGCCCTTGGTCATGTTACAAAATGCTGCCCGTGGCCATGTCACGAAAAGTTGCCTGTGGCCATGTCACAGAATGCTGCCCTTGGTCACGTTACAAAATGCTCCCCGTGGTCACGTTACGAAATGCTGCCCATGGTCAAGTTACGAAATTCCCTCTTTGGTCACGTTACAAAATGCTGCCCCTGTTCACGTTACGAAATGCTGCCCATTGTCACGTTACGATATGCTACCTGTGGTCACGTTACGAAATGCTGCCCGTGGTCATGTCACAAAATGCATGCCCGTGTTCATGTCACGAAATGCTGCCCATGGCCATGTCACGAAATGCTTCCCGTGGTAATGTTACGAAATGCTGCCCGTGGGCACGTTACAAAATGCTGCCCCTGGTCACATCACGAAATGCTTGCCCGTGGTCAGGTCATGAAAATCATGGAATTGGCCATGTAACGAAATGCTGCCCGTGGCCATGTCACGAAATGTTGCCTGTGGTCATGTCACGAAATGTTGCCCGTGGTCATGACACGAAATGCTGAACGTGGCCATGTCATGAAATCTTGCCCTTTTCCATGTTACGAAATGCTGCCCGTGGTCATGTGACGGAATGCTTCCCGTGGCCACGTCACAAAATGCATGCCTGTGGCCATGTCACGAAATGCATGCCCGTGCCATGTCACAAAATGCTGCCCATGGCCATGTCACGAAATGCTGCCCGTGGTAATGTTACAAAATGCTGGCAGTGGGCACGTTACAAAATGCTGCCCCTGGTCACATCACGAAATGCTTACCCGTGGTCAGTTCACAAAAATCATGCAATTGGTCATGTCTCGAAATGCTTGCACCTGGGTATGTCACGAAATACTTCCCGTGGCCATGTCACGAAAAGCTGCCTGTGGCCATGTCACGAAATGCTGCCCTTGGTCATGTCACAAAATGCTGCCTGTGGTCATGTTACGAAATGCTGGCAGTGGTCATGTCTCGAAATGCATGCCTGTGGTCATGTCACGAAATGCTGCCCGTGGTCATGTCTCGAAATGCATGCCTGTGGTCATGTCACGAAATGCTGCCCGTGGCCATGTCACGAAAAGCTGCCTGTGGCCATATCGCGAAATGCTGCCCTTGGTCATGTCACAAAATGCTGCAATTGGCCAGCTCACGTAATGCTGACCGTGGTCACGTTACAAACTGCTGTGTGTCGGGACATTACAAAATGCTGCCCCTGGTCAAGTCACGAAATGCATGCCCGTGGTCATTTCATGAAATGCATGACCTTCGCCATGTCATGAAATGCATGCCCATGGCCATGTCACAAAATGCTTCCTGTGGCCATGCAACAAAAGGCTGCCCTTGGTCATGTCACGAAATGCATGTCCGTAGTCAAGTCACGAAATGCTGCCTGTGGTCATGACATGAAATGCTGCCCGTGGCCATGTCATGAAAAGCTGCCCGTGGCCATGTCACGAAATGCTGCTTTTTGGTCATGTCACAAAATGCTGCCCGTGGTCATGTTACGAAATGCTGGCCGTGGTCATTTCAAGAAATGCATGCCCATGGCCATGTCGCGAAATGCTGCCCGTGGCAATGTCGTGAAATGCTGCCCTTGGCCATGTCACGAAATGCAACCCGTGGTCATGTCACGGAATGCTGCCCGTGGCCATGTCACGAAATGCTGCCCTTGGGCACGTTACAAAATGCTGCATCCTGGTTACGACACGAAATGCGTGCCTGTGGTCATGTCACGAATTGCATGCCTGTGGTCATGTCATGAAAATCAAGACCTTGGCCATGTCACGAAATGCATACCCGTGGCTACGTCACGAAATGATGCCCGTGGCCATGTCACGAAATGCTGCCCGTGGGGACGTTACAAAATGCTGCGCCTGGTCACATCACGAAATGCATACCCGTGGCAATATAGCGAAATGCATGCCTGTGGTCATGTCATGAAAATCAAGACCTTGGCCATGTCAGAAAATGCTGCCCTTGGCCATGTCACGAAATGCTGCCTGTGGGCACGTTACAAAATGCTGCCCCTGGTCACATCATGAAATGCTTGCCCGTGGTCAGGTCACGAAAATCATGGAATTGGCCATGTCTCGAAATGCTTGCCCTTGGCCATGTCACGAAATGCTGCATATGGCCATGTCACAAAATGCTGCCCGTGGCAATGTAATGAAATGCTGGCCGTGGTCATGTCTCGAAATGCATGCCCGTGGCCATATCACAAAATGCTGCCCTTGGTCATGTCACAAAATGCTGCCCGTGGTCATGTTACAAAATGCTGGCCATGGTCATGTCTCGAAATGTAACCCAAGTCCATGTTTCGAAATGTTGCCCATGGCCATGTCGCGAAATGATGCCCGTGGCCATTTCACGAAATGCTGCCCCTGGCCATGTCACGAAATGCTGCCCATGGCCATGTCACGAAATGCTGCCCGTGGCCATGTAATGAAATGCTGGCCGTGGTCATGTCTCAAATTGCATGCCTGTGGTCATGTCACGAAATGCTGGCCATTGTCATGTCTCGAAATGCATGCCTGTGGTCATGTCACGAAATGCATGCCCCTGGCCATGTCAGAAAATGCTGCCCTTGGCCATGTCACGAAATGCTGCCCGTGGGCACGTTACAAAATGCTGCCCCTGGTCACATCATGAAATACTTGCCCGTGGTCAGGTCACGAAAATCATGGAATTGGCCATGTCTCGAAATGCTTGCCCTTGGCCATGTCACGAAATGCTGCCTATGGCCATGTCACAAAATGCTGCCCGTGGCAATGTAATGAAATGCTGGCCGTGGTCATGTCTCAAAATGCATGCCCGTGGCCATATCACAAAATGCTGCCCTTGGTCATGTCACAAAATGCTGCCCGTGGTCATGTTACGAAATGCTGGCCATGGTCATGTCTCGAAATGTAACCCAAGTCCATGTTACGAAATGTTGCCCATGGCCATGTCGCGAAATGATGCCCGTGGCCATTTCACGAAATGCTGCCCCTGGCCATGTCACGAAATGCTGCCCATGGCCATGTCACGAAATGCTGCCCGTGGCCATGTAATGAAATGCTGGCCGTGGTCATGTCTCAAATTGCATGCCTGTGGTCATGTCACGAAATGCTGGCCATTGTCATGTCTCGAAATGCATGCCTGTGGTCATGCCACGATATGCTGCCCGTGGTCATGTCTCGAAATGCATGCCTGTGGTCATGTGACGAAATGCTGCCTGTGGCCATGTCACGAAAAGCTCCCTGTGGCCATGTCACGAAATGCTGCACTTGGTCATGTCACAAAATGCTGCCCGTGGTCATGTTACGAAATGCTGGCCGTGCTCATGTCTCGAAATGCATGCCTGTGGTCATGTCACGAAATGGAACCCGAGGCCATGTCACGAAATGTTGCCCGTGGTCATGACACGAAATGCTTCCCTTGGCCATGTCATGAAATGTTGCCCTTGGCCATGTTACGAAATGCTACCCGTGGTCATGTCAGGGTTGCTGCCCGTGGTCACGTCATGAAATTCTGGCCGTGGCCATGTTACGAAATGCTTCCCGTGGCCATGTAACGAAATGCTGGCCATGGCCGTGTCACGAAATGCTGCCCTTGGCCATGTCATGAAATGCTGCCCGTGGCCATGTCACGAAATGCTGCCCGTGGCCATTTCACGAGATGCTGCTCATGGCCATGTCACGAAATGCTGCCCGTGGTCAGTTTACTAAATGCTGTCCGTGGGCACGTTACAAAATGCTGCCCCTGGTCAAGTCACAAAATGCATACCCGTGGCCATGTCGCGAAATGCATGCCTGTAGTCATGTTACGAAATGCATGCACGTGGCCATGTCATGAAATGCTGCCCATGGCCATGTCACGAAATGCTGCCCGTGGTAATGTTACGAAATGCTGCCCGTGGGCACGTTACAAAATGCTGCCCCTGGTCACATCACGAAATGCTTACCCGTGGTCAGTTCACAAAAATCATGCAATTGGTCATGTCTCGAAATGCTTGCACCTGGGTATGTCACGAAATACTTCCCGTGGCCATGTCACGAAAAGCTGCCTGTGGCCATGTCACGAAATGCTGCCCTTGGTCATGTCACAAAATGCTGCCTGTGGTCATGTTACGAAATGCTGGCAGTGGTCATGTCTCGAAATGCATGCCTGTGGTCATGTCACGAAATGCTGCCCGTGGTCATGTCTCGAAATGCATGCCTGTGGTCATGTCACGAAATGCTGCCCGTGGCCATGTCACGAAAAGCTGCCTGTGGCCATATCGCGAAATGCTGCCCTTGGTCATGTCACAAAATGCTGCAATTGGCCAGCTCACGTAATGCTGACCGTGGTCACGTTACAAACTGCTGTGTGTCGGGACATTACAAAATGCTGCCCCTGGTCAAGTCACGAAATGCATGCCCGTGGTCATTTCATGAAATGCATGACCTTCGCCATGTCATGAAATGCATGCCCATGGCCATGTCACAAAATGCTTCCTGTGGCCATGCAACAAAAGGCTGCCCTTGGTCATGTCACGAAATGCATGTCCGTAGTCAAGTCACGAAATGCTGCCTGTGGTCATGACATGAAATGCTGCCCGTGGCCATGTCATGAAAAGCTGCCCGTGGCCATGTCACGAAATGCTGCTTTTTGGTCATGTCACAAAATGCTGCCCGTGGTCATGTTACGAAATGCTGGCCGTGGTCATTTCAAGAAATGCATGCCCATGGCCATGTCGCGAAATGCTGCCCGTGGCAATGTCGTGAAATGCTGCCCTTGGCCATGTCACGAAATGCAACCCGTGGTCATGTCACGGAATGCTGCCCGTGGCCATGTCACGAAATGCTGCCCTTGGGCACGTTACAAAATGCTGCATCCTGGTTACGACACGAAATGCGTGCCTGTGGTCATGTCACGAATTGCATGCCTGTGGTCATGTCATGAAAATCAAGACCTTGGCCATGTCACGAAATGCATACCCGTGGCTACGTCACGAAATGATGCCCGTGGCCATGTCACGAAATGCTGCCCGTGGGGACGTTACAAAATGCTGCGCCTGGTCACATCACGAAATGCATACCCGTGGCAATATAGCGAAATGCATGCCTGTGGTCATGTCATGAAAATCAAGACCTTGGCCATGTCAGAAAATGCTGCCCTTGGCCATGTCACGAAATGCTGCCCGTGGGCACGTTACAAAATGCTGCCCCTGGTCACATCATGAAATGCTTGCCCGTGGTCAGGTCACGAAAATCATGGAATTGGCCATGTCTCGAAATGCTTGCCCTTGGCCATGTCACGAAATGCTGCATATGGCCATGTCACAAAATGCTGCCCGTGGCAATGTAATGAAATGCTGGCCGTGGTCATGTCTCGAAATGCATGCCCGTGGCCATATCACAAAATGCTGCCCTTGGTCATGTCACAAAATGCTGCCCGTGGTCATGTTACAAAATGCTGGCCATGGTCATGTCTCGAAATGTAACCCAAGTCCATGTTTCGAAATGTTGCCCATGGCCATGTCGCGAAATGATGCCCGTGGCCATTTCACGAAATGCTGCCCCTGGCCATGTCACGAAATGCTGCCCATGGCCATGTCACGAAATGCTGCCCGTGGCCATGTAATGAAATGCTGGCCGTGGTCATGTCTCAAATTGCATGCCTGTGGTCATGTCACGAAATGCTGGCCATTGTCATGTCTCGAAATGCATGCCTGTGGTCATGTCACGAAATGCATGCCCCTGGCCATGTCAGAAAATGCTGCCCTTGGCCATGTCACGAAATGCTGCCCGTGGGCACGTTACAAAATGCTGCCCCTGGTCACATCATGAAATACTTGCCCGTGGTCAGGTCACGAAAATCATGGAATTGGCCATGTCTCGAAATGCTTGCCCTTGGCCATGTCACGAAATGCTGCCTATGGCCATGTCACAAAATGCTGCCCGTGGCAATGTAATGAAATGCTGGCCGTGGTCATGTCTCAAAATGCATGCCCGTGGCCATATCACAAAATGCTGCCCTTGGTCATGTCACAAAATGCTGCCCGTGGTCATGTTACGAAATGCTGGCCATGGTCATGTCTCGAAATGTAACCCAAGTCCATGTTACGAAATGTTGCCCATGGCCATGTCGCGAAATGATGCCCGTGGCCATTTCACGAAATGCTGCCCCTGGCCATGTCACGAAATGCTGCCCATGGCCATGTCACGAAATGCTGCCCGTGGCCATGTAATGAAATGCTGGCCGTGGTCATGTCTCAAATTGCATGCCTGTGGTCATGTCACGAAATGCTGGCCATTGTCATGTCTCGAAATGCATGCCTGTGGTCATGCCACGATATGCTGCCCGTGGTCATGTCTCGAAATGCATGCCTGTGGTCATGTGACGAAATGCTGCCTGTGGCCATGTCACGAAAAGCTCCCTGTGGCCATGTCACGAAATGCTGCACTTGGTCATGTCACAAAATGCTGCCCGTGGTCATGTTACGAAATGCTGGCCGTGCTCATGTCTCGAAATGCATGCCTGTGGTCATGTCACGAAATGGAACCCGAGGCCATGTCACGAAATGTTGCCCGTGGTCATGACACGAAATGCTTCCCTTGGCCATGTCATGAAATGTTGCCCTTGGCCATGTTACGAAATGCTACCCGTGGTCATGTCAGGGTTGCTGCCCGTGGTCACGTCATGAAATTCTGGCCGTGGCCATGTTACGAAATGCTTCCCGTGGCCATGTAACGAAATGCTGGCCATGGCCGTGTCACGAAATGCTGCCCTTGGCCATGTCATGAAATGCTGCCCGTGGCCATGTCACGAAATGCTGCCCGTGGCCATTTCACGAGATGCTGCTCATGGCCATGTCACGAAATGCTGCCCGTGGTCAGTTTACTAAATGCTGTCCGTGGGCACGTTACAAAATGCTGCCCCTGGTCAAGTCACAAAATGCATACCCGTGGCCATGTCGCGAAATGCATGCCTGTAGTCATGTTACGAAATGCATGCACGTGGCCATGTCATGAAATGCTGCCCATGGCCATGTCACGAAATGCTGCCCGTGGTAATGTTACGAAATGCTGCCCGTGGGCACGTTACAAAATGCTGCCCCTGGTCACATCATGAAATGCTTGCCCTTGGTAAGGTCATGAAAATCATGCCATTGGCCATGTCTCAATGCTTGCCCCTGGCCATGTCACGAAATGCTGCCTATGGCCATGTCACGAAATGCTGCCCGTGTCCATGTAATGAACTGCTGGCCGTGGTCATTTCACGAAATGTTGCCCGTGGCCATGTCAGGAAAAGCTGCCTGTGGCCATGTCGCGAAATGCTGCCCTTGGTAATGTCACAAAATGCTGCATGTGGCCAGCTCACGTAATGCTCCGCGTGGTCACGTTACAAACTGCTGCGTGTCGGGACGTTAGAAAATGCTGCCCCTGGTCACGTCACGAAATGCATGCCCGTGGTCATGTCATGAAATGCATGACCTTCGCCATGTCATGAAATGCATGCCCGTGGCCATGTCACGAAATGCTGCTTGTGGCCATGTCACGAAATGCTGCCTGTGGCCATGTCACGAAATGCAACCCGTGGTCATGAAACGAAATGCTGCCCGTGGCCATGTCACGAAATGCTGCTCTTGGTCATGTCACGGAATGCTGCCCGTGGCCATGTCACGAAAAGCTGCCCGTGGACATGTGACGAAATGCTGCCAGTGGTCACATTACAAAATGCTGCCCTTGGGCACATTACAAAATACTGCCCCTGGTCACGACACGAAATGCGTGCCCGTGGTCATGTCATGAAAATCAAGCCCTTGGCCATGTCACGAAATGCATACCCGTGGCTACGTCACGAAATGATGCCCGTGGCCATGTCACGAAATGCTGCCCGTGGGGACGTTACAAAATGCTGCCCCTGGTCACATCACGAAATGCATACCCGTGGCCATATAGTGAAATGCATGCCTGTAGTCATGTCACGAAATGCATGCCCATTGCCATGTCAGAAAATGCTGCCCATGGCCATGTCACGAAATGCTGCCCGTGGGCACGTTACAAAATGCTGCCCCTGGTCACATCATGAAATGCTTGCCCGTGGTCAGGTCACGAAAATCATGGAATTGGCCATGTCTCGAAATGCTTGCCCCTGGCCATGTCACGAAATGCTGCCTATGGCCATGTCACGAAATGCTGCCCGTGGCAATGTAATGAAATGCTGGCCGTGGTCATGTCTCGAAATGCATGCCTGTGGTCATGTCACAAAATGTTGCCTGTGGCCATGTCATGAAAAGCTGCCCGTGGCCATGTCACGAAATGCTGCCCTTGGTCATGTCACAAAATGCTGCCCGTGGTCATGTTACGAAATGCTGGCCATGGTCATGTCTCGAAATGCATGCCTGTGGTCATGTCACGAAATGTAACCCGAGGCCATGTTACGAAATGTTGCCCATGGCCATGTCGCGAAATGATGCCCGTGGCCATTTCACGAAATGCTGCCCGTGGTCACGTTACGAAATGCTGCCCGTGGGCACGTTACAAAATGCTGCCCCTGGTCACATCATGAAATGCTTGCCCTTGGCAATGTCGCGAAATGCATGACTGTAGTCATGTTACGAAATGCATGCCCCTGGCCATGTCACGAAATGTTGCCCGTGGCAATTTCACGAAATGCTTCCCGTGGCCATGTAACGAAATGCTGGCCGTGATCATGTCTCGAAACGCATGCCTGTGGTCATGTCACAAAATGCTGCCTGTGGCCATGTCACAAAATGGTGCCCGTGGCGAGCTCACGTAATGCTACCCGTGGTCACGTTACGAACTGCTGCGTGTGGGCACGTAACAAAATGCTGCCCCTGGTCACATCACGAAATGCATGCCCGTGGTTATGTAATGAAATGCATGACCTTCGCCATGTCATGAAATGAATGCCCGTGGCCATGTCACGAAATGCTGCCCTTGGCCATGTCACGAAATGCTGCCATTGGTCATGTCACGAAATGCTGCCCGTGTTTATGTCATGAAATGCTGCCCGTGGCCATGTCACGAAATGCTGCCCGTGGCCATTTCACGAGATGCTGCTCATGGCCATGTCACGAAATGCTGCCCGTGGTCAGTTTACTAAATGCTGTCCGTGGGCACGTTACAAAATGCTACCCCTGGTCACGTCACAAAATGCATACCCGTGGCCATGTCGCGAAATGCATGCCTGTAGTCATTTTACGAAATGCATGCACGTGGCCATGTCATGAAATGCTGCCCATGGTCATGTCACGAAATGCTGCCCGTGGTAATGTTACGAAATGCTGCCCGTGGGCACGTTACAAAATGCTGCCCCTGGTCACATCATGAAATGCTTGCCCTTGGTAAGGTCATGAAAATCATGCCATTGGCCATGTCTCGTAATGCTTGCCCCTGGCCATGTCACGAAATGCTGCCTATGGCCATGTTACGAAATGCTGCCCGTGTCCATGTAATGAACTGCTGGCAGTGGTCATTTCACGAAATGTTGCCCGTGGCCATGTCAGGAAAAGCTGCCTGTGGCCATGTCGCGAAATGCTGCCCTTGGTAATGTCACAAAATGCTGCATGTGGCCAGCTCACGTAATGCTCCGTGTGGTCACGTTACAAACTGCTGCGTGTCGGGACGTTAGAAAATGCTGCCCCTGGTCACGTCACGAAATGCATGCCCGTGGTCATGTCATGAAATGCATGACCTTCGCCATGTCATGAAATGCATGCCCGTGGCCATGTCACGAAATGCTGCTTGTGGCCATGTCACGAAATGCTGCCTGTGGCCATGTCACGAAATGCAACCCGTGGTCATGAAACGAAATGCTGCCCGTGGCCATGTCACGAAATGCTGCTCTTGGTTATGTCACGGAATGCTGCCCGTGGCCATGTCACGAAAAGCTGCCCGTGGACATGTGACGAAATGCTGCCAGTGGTCACATTACAAAATGCTGCCCTTGGGCACATAACAAAATGCTGCCCCTGGTCACGACACGAAATGCGTGCCCGTGGTCATGTCATGAAAATCAAGCCCTTGGCCATGTCACGAAATGCATACCCGTGGCTACGTCACGAAATGATGCCCGTGGCCATGTCACGAAATGCTGCCCGTGGGGACGTTACAAAATGCTGCCCCTGGTCACATCACGAAATGCATACCCGTGGCCATATAGTGAAATGCATGCCTGTAGTCATGTCACGAAATGCATGCCCATGGCCATGTCAGAAAATGCTGCCCATGGCCATGTCACGAAATGCTGCCCGTGGGCACGTTACAAAATGCTGCCCCTGGTCACATCATGAAATGCTTGCCCGTGGTCAGGTCACGAATATCATGGAATTGGCCATGTCTCGAAATGCTTGCCCCTGGCCATGTCACGAAATGCTGCCTATGGCCATGTCACGAAATGCTGCCCGTGGCAATGTAATGAAATGCTGGCCGTGGTCATGTCTCGAAATGCATGCCTGTGGTCATGTCACAAAATGTTGCCTGTGGCCATGTCATGAAAAGCTGCCCGTGGCCATGTCACGAAATGCTGCCCTTGGTCATGTCACAAAATGCTGCCCGTGGTCATGTTACGAAATGCTGGCCATGGTCATGTCTCGAAATGCATGCCTGTGGTCATGTCACGAAATGTAACCCGAGGCCATGTTACGAAATGTTGCCCATGGCCATGTCGCGAAATGATGCCCGTGGCCATTTCACGAAATGCTTCCCGTGGCCATGTAACGAAATGCTGGCCGTGATCATGTCTCGAAACGCATGCCTGTGGTCATGTCACAAAATGCTGCCTGTGGCCATGTCACAAAATGGTGCCCGTGGCGAGCTCACGTAATGCTACCCGTGGTCACGTTACGAACTGCTGCGTGTGGGCACGTAACAAAATGCTGCCCCTGGTCACATCACGAAATGCATGCCCGTGGTTATGTAATGAAATGCATGACCTTCGCCATGTCATGAAATGCATGCCCGTGGCCATGTCACGAAATGCTGCCCTTGGCCATGTCACGAAATGCTGCCTGTGGTCATGTCACGAAATGCTGCGCGTGGTCATATCACAAAATGCTGCCCGTGTTCATGTCACGAAATGCTGCCCGTGGCCATGTCACAAAATGTTGGCCATGGCCATGTCACAAAATGCTGCCCATGGTCACGTCACGAAATGCATACCCATGGCAATGTCGTGAAATGCATGCCTGTAGTCATGTGACAAAATGAATGCCCGTGGCCATGTCATGAAATGCATGACCTTCGCCATGTCATGAAATGCATGCCCGTGGCCATGTCACAAAATTCTGCTCTTGGCCATGTCACGAAATGCTTCCGGTGGCCTTGCAACAAAAGGCTGCCCTTGGTCATGTCATGAAATGCATGTCCGTAGTCAAGTCACGAAATGCTGCCCGTGGTCATGACACGAAATGCATGTCCGTGGTCACGTTACGAAATGCTGCCTGTGGGCACGTTACAAAATTCTGCCCCTGGTCACGTCACGAAATGCATACCCGTGGCCATGTCGCGAAATGCATGCCTGTAGTCATGTTACGAAATGCATGCCCCTGGCCATGTCACGAAATGCTGCCCGTGGCCATTTCATGAAATGCTTCCCTTGGCCATGTAACGATAATCTGGCCGTGGTCATGTCACGAAATGTAACCCGAGGCCATGTTACGAAATGTTGCCCATGGCCATGTCGCGAAATGATGCCCTTGGTCATGTAATGAAATGCATGTCCGTGGTCACGTTACGAAATGCTGCCCGTGGGCACGTTACAAAATGCTGCCCCTGGTCACGTCACGAAATGCATACCCGTGGCCATGTCGCGAAATGATGCCTCTGGCCATGTCACGAAATGCTGCCCGTGGCCATTTCACGAAATGCTTCCCGTGGCCATGTAACGAAATGCTGGACGTGATCATATCTCGAAATGCATGCCCGTGGTCATGTCACGAAATGCTGCCCGTGGCCATGTCACAAAATGGTGCCCGTGGCGAGCTCACGTAATGCTGCCCATGGTCACGTTACGAACTGCTGCGTGTGGGCACGTTACAAAATGCTGCCCCTGGTCACATCACGAAATGCATGCACGTGGTCATGTCATGAAATGCATGCCCGTGGTCATGTCATGAAATGCATGACCTTCGCCATGTCACGAAATGCTACCCATGGCCATGTCGCGCAATGATGCCCGTGGCCATTTCACGAAATGCTGCCCGTGGTCATGTTACGAAATGCTGCCCGTGGGCACGTTACAAAATGCTGCCCCTGGTCACATCATGAAATGCTTGCCCGTGGTCATGTCACGAAAATCATGGAATTGGCCATGTCTCGAAATGCTTGCCCCTGGCCATGTCACGAAATGCTTCCCATTTCCATGTCACGAAATGCTTCCCGTGGCCATGTAAGGAAATGATGGCCATGGTCATGTCACGAAATGCATGCCCGTGGCCATGTCACGAAATGCTGCCCGTGGTAATGTTACGAAATGCTGCCCTTGGGCACATTACAAAATGCTGCCCCTGGTCACGACACGAAATGCGTGCCCGTGGTCATGTCACGAATTGCATGCCCGTGGTCATGTCATGAAAATCAAGCCCTTGGCCATGTCACGAAATGCATACCCGTGGCTACGTCACGAAATGATGCCCTTGGTCATGTCACAAAATGCTGCCCATGGTCATGTTACGAAATGCTGGCCATGGTCATGTCTCGAAATGCATGCCTGTGGTCATGTCACGAAATGTAACCCGAGGCCATGTTACGAAATGTTGCCCATGGCCATGTCGCGAAATGATGCCCGTGGCTATTTCACGAAATGCTGCCCGTGGTCACGTTACGAAATGCTGCCCGTGGGCACGTTACAAAATGCTGCCCCTGGTCACGTTACGAAATGCATACCCGTGGCAATGTCGCGAAATGCATGACTGTAGTCATGTTACGAAATGCATGCCCATGATCATGTCACGAAATGCTGCCTGTGACCATGTCATGAAATGCTGCCTGTGGCCATATCATGAAATGCTGCCCGTGGCCATATTACGAAATGCAGCCCGTTGCCATGTTACGAAATGCTGCCCTTGGCCATGTCACGAATTGCATGTCCGTGGCCATGTCACAAAATGCTCCCCGTGCCCATGTCACAAAATGGTGCCCGTGGCCATGTCACAAAATGCTGCCCGTGGCCAGCTCGCGTAATGCTGCCCGTGGTAACGTTTCGAACTGCTGCGTGTGGACACTTTACAAAATGCTGCCCCTGGTCACGTCACCAAATGCATGCCCGTGGTTATGTCATGAAATGCATGACCTTTGCCATGTCATGAAATGCATGCCCGTGGCCATGTCACAAAATGCTTCCTGTGGCCATGTAACGAAATGCTGGCCGTGGTCATGTCTCGAAATGCATGCCTGTGGTCATGTCATGAAATGCTGCCCTTGGTCATGTCACAAAATGCTGCCCGTGGTCATGTTACGAAATGCTGGCCGTGGTCATGTCTCAAAATGCATGCCTGTGGTCATGTCACGAAATGCAACCCGCGGGCCATGTCACAAAATGCTGCCCCCGGTCATGTCACGAAATGCTGCCCTTGGTCATGTCACAAAATGCTGCCCGTGGTCACGTTACAAAATGCTGGCTGTGGGCACGTTACAAAATCCTGCCCCTGGTCACATCACGAAATGCTTGCCCGTGGTCATGTTTTGAAATGTATGCCTGTGGTCATGCCTCAAAATGCATGCCTGTGGTCATGTCATGAAATGCTGCCCTTGGTCATGTCACAAAATGCTGCCCGTGGTCACGTTACGAAATGCTGCCTGTGGGCACGTTACAAAATGCGGCCCCTGGTCACGTCACGAAATGCATGCCAGTGGTTATGTCATGAAATGCATGACCTTCGCCATGTCATGAAATGCATGCCCGTGGCCATGTCACAAAATGCTGTCTGTGGCCAGCTGACGTAATGCTGCCCGTTATTACGTTACGAACTGCTGCGTGTGGGCACTTTACAAAATGCTGCCCCTGGTCACGTCACAAAATGCATGCCCGTGGTTATGTCATGAAATGCATGACCTTCGCCATGTCATGAAATGCATGCCCGTGGCCATGTCACGAAATGCTTCCCGTTGCCATGTCACGAAATGCAACCTGAGGCCATGTCACGAAATGCTGCCCCTGGTCATGTCACGAAATGCTGCCAGTGGCCATGTTACGAAATGCTGCCCGTGGTCACGTTACGAAATGCTGCCCGTGGTCATGTTACGAAATGCAGCCCCTGGTCACGTCATGAAATGCATGCCCGTGTTCATGTTATGAAATGCATGCCTGTGGTGATGTCACGAAATGCTGCTTGTGGCCATGTCACGAAATGCTGCCCGTGGTCACGTGACGAAATGCTGCCCATGGGCACGTCACAAAATACATACCCGTGGCCATGTCGCGAAATGCATGACTGTGGCCATGTTATGATATGCATGCCAATGATCATGTCACGAAATGCTGCTTGTGGCCATGTCACGAAATGCTGCCCGTGGCCATGTCACGAAATGTTGCCCATGGCCATGTTACGAAATGTTGCCCATGGCCTTGTCGCGAAATGCTGCCCCTGGCCATGTTGCGAAACGCTGCCCCTGGTCATGTCACAAAATGCATGTCCGTAATCATGTTACGAAATGCATGCCCTTGGTCATATCATGATATGCATGCCTGTGGTCATGTCACGAAATGTTGCCCGTGGTCATGTCACGGAATGCAGCCTGTGGCCATGTCACGAAATGTTGCCCGTTGTCATGACACGAAATGCTGCCGGTGGCCATGTCATGAAATCTTGCCCTTGGCCATGTTACAAAATGCTGCCCGTGGTCATGTGACGGAATGCTTTCCGTGGCCACTTCACAAAATGCTTCCCGTGGCCATGTAACGAAATTCTGGCCATGGCCATGTCACGAAATGCTGCCCTTGGCCATGTCACGAAATGCTGCCCGTTGCCATGTTACAAAGTGCTGGCCAAGGCCATGTCACAAAATGCTTCCCGTGGCCATGTAACGAAATGCTGGCCGTGGCCGTGTCACGAAATGCTGCCCTTGCTCATGTCACGAAATGCTGCCCTTGGTCATGTCACGAAATGCTGCCCTTGGCCATTTCACGAAATGCTGCCCGTGGCCATGTTACAAAGTGCTGCCTGTTGCCATGTCGCGAAATGCTTCCCGTGGCCACGTCACGAAATGCTTACCGTGGCCATGTAACGAAATTCTGGCCATGGCCGTGTCACGAAATGCTGCCCTTGGCCATTTCACGAAATGCTGCCCGTGGCCATGTTACAAAGTGCTGCCTGTTGCCATGTCAAGAAATGCTGCCCGTGGTCACGTTACGAAATGCTGCCCATGGGCACGTTACAAAATGCTGCCCCTGGTCAAGTCACAAAATGCATACCCATGGCCATGTCGCGAAATGCATGCCTGTGGCCATGTTACGAAATGCATGCCCATGGCCATGTCACGAAATGCTGCCCATGGTAATGTTACGAAATGCTGGCCGTGGGCCCGTTACAAAATGCTGCCCCTGGTCACATCACGAAATGCTTGCCCGTGGTCAGGTCACAAAAATCAAGCAATTGGCCATGTCTCAAAATGCTTGCACCTGGGTATGTCACGAAATGCTTCCCGTGGCCATGTCACGAAAAGCTGCCTTTGGCCATGTCACGAAATGCAGCCCTTGGTCATGTCACAAAATGCTGCCCGGGGTCATGTTACGAAATGCTGGCCGTGGTCATGTCTCGAAATGCATGCCTGTGGTCATGTCACGAAATGCTGCCCGTGGTCATGTCTCGAAATGCATGACTGTGGTCATGTCATGAAATGCTGCCCATGTCCATGTCACGAAAAGCTGCCTGTGGCCATGTCACAAAATGCTGCACTTGGTCATGTCACAAAATGCTGCCCGTGGTCATGTTACGAAATGCTGGCCGTGCTCATGTCTCGAAATGCATGCCTGTGGTCATGTCACGAAATGGAAACCAAGGCCATGTCACGAAGTGTTGCCCGTGGTCATGACACGAAATGCTGCCCGTGGCCATGTCATGAAATGTTGCCCTTGGCCATGTTACGAAATGCTAC
Source organism: Acipenser ruthenus (assembly GCF_902713425.1). Taxonomy (NCBI): domain Eukaryota; kingdom Metazoa; phylum Chordata; class Actinopteri; order Acipenseriformes; family Acipenseridae; genus Acipenser; species Acipenser ruthenus. The sequence goes on along the minus strand of NC_081225.1, from coordinate 4,010,217 downwards.
CCGTGGTTATGTCAGGGAATGCTGCATGTGGTCACGTCATGAAGTGCTGGCCGTAGCCATGTCACGAAATGCTTCCCATGGCCATGTAACGAAATGCTGGCCATGGCCGTGTCACAAAATGCTGCCCTTGGCCATGTCACGAAATGCTGCCCTTGGTCATGTCACGAAATGCTGCCCGTGTTTATGTAACGAAATGCTGGCCATGGCCGTGTCACAAAATGCTGCCCTTGGCCATGTCACGAAATGCTGCCCTTGGTCATGTCACGAAATGCTGCCCGTGTTTATGTCACGAAATGCTGCCCGTGGGCACGTTACAAAATGCTGCCCCTGGTCACATCATGAAATGCTTGCCCGTGGTAAGGTCATAAAAATCATGCCATTGGCCATGTCTCGAAATACTTGCCCCTGGCCATGTCACAAAATGCTGCCCGTGTCCATCTAATGAACTGCTGGCCGTGGTCATGTCACGAAATGTTGCCCGTTTCCATGTCAGGAAAAGCTGCCTGTGGCCATGTCACGAAATGCTGCCCTTAGTAATGTCACAAAATGATGCATGTGGCCAGCTCACGTAATGCTGCGCGTGGTCACGTTACAAACTGCTGCGTGTCGGGACGTTACAAAATGCTGCCCCTGGTCACGTCACGAAATGCATGCCTGTGGCCATGTCACGAAATGCATGGCCGTGGCCATGTCACAAAATGCTGCCCCTGGTCACATCACGAAATGCTTGCCCGTAGTCAGGTCACAAAAATCATGGAATTGGCCATGTCTCGAAATGCTTGCCCCTGGCCATTTCACGAAATGCTGCCTATGGCCATGTCACGAAATGCTGCCCGTGGCAATGTAATGAAATGCTGGCCGTGGTCATGTCTCGAAATGCATGCCTGTGGTCATGTCACAAAATGTTGCCTGTGGCCATGTCATGAAAAGCTGCCCGTGGCCATCTCACGAAATGCTGCCCTTGGTCATGTCACAAAATGCTGCCCTGGGTCATGTTACGAAATGCTGGCCATGGTCATGTCTCGAAATGCATGGCTGTGGTCATGTCACGAAAAGCTGCCTGTGGCCATGTCACGAAATGTTGCCCGTGGCCATGTCAGGAAAAGCTGCCTGTGGCCATGTCGCGAATTGCTGCCCTTGGTAATGTCACAAAATGATGCATGTGACCAGCTCACGTAATGGTGCGCGTGGTCACGTTACAAACTGCAGTGTGTCGGGACGTTACAAAATGCTGCACCTGGTCACGTCATGAAATGCATGCCCGTGGTCATGTCATAAAATGCATGACCTTCACCATGTCATGAAATGCATGCCCGTGGCCATGTCACGAAATGCTGCCCATGGCCATGTCACGAAATGCTGCCTGTGGCCATGTCACAAAATGCAACCCGTGGTCATGAAACGAAATGCTGCCCGTGGCCATGTCACGAAATGCTGCTCTTGGTCATGTCATGGAATGCTGCCCGTGGCCATGTCACGAAAAGCTGCCCGTGGACATGTCACGAAATGCTGCCAGTGGTCACGTTATGAAATGCTGCCCTTGGGCACATTACAAAATGCTGCCCCTGGTCACGACACGAAATGCGTGCCCGTAGTCCTGTCACGAATTGCATGCCCGTGGTCATGTCATGAAAATCAAGCCCTTGGCCATGTCACGAAATGCATACCCGTGGCTACGTCACAAAATGATGCCCGTGGCCATGTCACGAAATGCAGCCCGTGGGGACGTTACAAAATGCTGCCCCTGGTCACATCACGAAATGCATACCTGTGGCCATATAGCGAAATGCATGCCTGCAGTCATGTCACGAAATGCATGCCCGTGGCCATGTCAGAAAATGCTGCCCATGGCCATGTCACGAAATGCTGCCTGTGGGCACGTTACAAAATGCTACCCCTGGTCACATCATGAAATGCTTGCCCGTGGTCAGGTCACGAAAATCATGGAATTGGCCATGTCTCGAAATGCTTGCCCCTGGCCATGTCACGAAATGCTGCCTATGGCCATGTCACGAAATTTATGCCCGTGGTCATGTCATGAAATGCATGACCTTCGCCATGTCATGATATTCATGCCCGTGGCCATGTCACAAATTGCTGCCCTTGGCCATGTCATGAAATGCTGCCAGTGGTCATGTCACGAAATGCTGCCCATGGCCATTTAACGAAATGCTGCCCATGGTCATGTCTCGAAATGCATGCCTGTGGCCATTTCACGAAATGCTGCCCGTGGTCACGTTACGAAATGCTGCCCGTGGGCCAGTTACAAAATGCTGCCCCTGGTCACATCACGAAATGCTTCCCGTGGCCATGTCACAAAAAGCTACCTGTGGCCATGTTGTAACAACCAGACTTTTAAGACACAAGCCAAGACTAACTGTTTTCAAAAACAGATAATTAAAGACTGATTGACAGCAAATAATGGGACCAAAAGTTCGTGGGTAAGAGTGTCATAATCTTCAGTAACCTTTTTATAGTGGCAAAAAACTGTAGAACAGTACAATGTCGATACAAAGGAAGCAAAATATACCTTAAACATTGCTCTAAGAAACCTCATAGCACAATAGAATGCATAGTGTATACACTGGTATAAATATTTTGGCAGTGAAACAGCAAGTAATACAGTAAACAGTCAAAATGACCCTGTTAACCCTGGGTATTACTGGTAAAAACGATTCGCAAAAACAGCTTGAAACACAATGAAGTAGTATTAACAAAAATTAACCAGTCCATGTAAATTAATGCGGTTATAAAGTTCCTTATTGCAGAAAAAAGACAAACCAAACAAAGTCAATCCAAAAAACAAAGTCAAACGTGCTTCAAAACAAAACAAGTTTGCAAAAAACATATTCCAGAGAAAAATAAAGTATCAAAATAAACGCCCATAGTACTATGAAGAAAAAAAACAATTGTAATCCAGCATTGTCCAGCGCAAAAAAGAAAAGTTTAACAGACCGTCTCACCCCTTCCTGCCGTGTGTCCGAGGACCGGCTGCGCGTTGTTCCTGGGACGTAAATCGATCTGTTTTCTTCAGTTTCAAATAATCCATATAAAACGAACGGTATTCCAAAGCTGTATTCGCGACAATTAGCTCAGTGCTACTCCATAAAAAATGTTACATCGTTTCTAGATAAGCTTAAATAATTTAAAAAACAAAAAAGAAACCGCAACAAAACTGCAAACGACACTCAGCTCTTTTCAGGCCATTCCCCTCATTTCCCACAATACGCTCTTTATCAATGAAACCCAGGTGGCTTTAATTAAAACAATTACCGTAACTGGCATAATAGAAGAGCCTTCACATAGAAAAAAGAAATAAAATGAACCCCGATAAATCCCCCTCAAGCCTGGACAACTAAGCCAAACGGGAGATAGGCTAATAAACAAGGCAGAGATGAACAACTTATTCTAACCTGGCCAGGTATAATCCATTCTAATTAAAGAACAGATAATGATGTATTTTTAACATCATTTATGTGGCGGTCGCCACAATGTCACGAAATGCTGCCCTTGGTCATGTCACAAAATGCTGCCCCTGGTCACATCATGAAATGCTTGCCCGTGGTCATGTCACGAAAATCATGGAATTGGCCATGTCACAAAATGCTGCCCATGGTCATGTTACGAAATGCTGGCCATGGTCATGTCATGAAATGCAACCCGAGGCCATGTCACGAAATGCTGCCTATGGCCATGTCGCGAAATGGTGCACATGGTCATGTCACGAAATGCATGTCCGTAATTATTTTACGAAATGCATGCCCATGGTCATGTCACGAAATGCATGCCTGTGGTCATGTTACAAAATGTTGCCCGTTTCCATGTCAGGAAAAGCTGCCTGTGGCCATGTCATGAAATGCTGCCCTTAGTAATGTCACAAAATGATGCATGTGGCCAGCTCACGTAATGCTGCGCGTGGTCACGTTACAAACTGCTGCGTGTCGGGACGTTACAAAATGCTGCCCCTGGTCACGTCACGAAATGCATGCCTGTGGCCATGTCACGAAATGCATGCCCGTGGCCATGTCACAAAATGCTGCCCCTGGTCACATCACGAAATGCTTGCCCGTAGTCAGGTCACAAAAATCATGGAATTGGCCATGTCTCGAAATGCTTGCCCCTGGCCATTTCACGAAATGCTGCCTATGGCCATGTCACGAAATGCTGCCCGTGGCAATGTAATGAAATGCTGGCCGTGGTCATGTCTCGAAATGCATGCCTGTGGTCATGTCACAAAATGTTGCCTGTGGCCATGTCATGAAAAGCTGCCCGTGGCCATCTCACGAAATGCTGCCCTTGGTCATGTCACAAAATGCTGCCCTGGGTCATGTTACGAAATGCTGGCCATGGTCATGTCTCGAAATGCATGGCTGTGGTCATGTCACGAAAAGCTGCCTGTGGCCATGTCACGAAATGTTGCCCGTGGCCATGTCAGGAAAAGCTGCCTGTGGCCATGTCGCAAATTGCTGCCCTTGGTAATGTCACAAAATGATGCATGTGACCAGCTCACGTAATGGTGCGCGTGGTCACGTTACAAACTGCAGTGTGTCGGGACGTTACAAAATGCTGCACCTGGTCACGTCATGAAATGCATGCCCGTGGTCATGTCATAAAATGCATGACCTTCACCATGTCATGAAATGCATGCCCGTGGCCATGTCACGAAATGCTGCCCATGGCCATGTCACGAAATGCTGCCTGTGGCCATGTCACGAAATGCAACCCGTGGTCATGAAACGAAATGCTGCCCGTGGCCATGTCACGAAATGCTGCTCTTGGTCATGTCATGGAATGCTGCCCGTGGCCATGTCACGAAAAGCTGCCCGTGGACATGTCACGAAATGCTGCCAGTGGTCACGTTATGAAATGCTGCCCTTGGGCACATTACAAAATGCTGCCCCTGGTCACGACACGAAATGCGTGCCCGTAGTCCTGTCACGAATTGCATGCCCGTGGTCATGTCATGAAAATCAAGCCCTTGGCCATGTCACGAAATGCATACCCGTGGCTACGTCACAAAATGATGCCCGTGGCCATGTCACGAAATGCAGCCCGTGGGGACGTTACAAAATGCTGCCCCTGGTCACATCACGAAATGCATAACTGTGGCCATATAGCGAAATGCATGCCTGCAGTCATGTCACGAAATGCATGCCCGTGGCCATGTCAGAAAATGCTGCCCATGGCCATGTCACGAAATGCTGCCTGTGGGCACGTTACAAAATGCTACCCCTGGTCACATCATGAAATGCTTGCCCGTGGTCAGGTCACGAAAATCATGGAATTGGCCATGTCTCGAAATGCTTGCCCCTGGCCATGTCACGAAATGCTGCCTATGGCCATGTCACGAAATTTATGCCCGTGGTCATGTCATGAAATGCATGACCTTCGCCATGTCATGATATTCATGCCCGTGGCCATGTCACAAATTGCTGCCCTTGGCCATGTCATGAAATGCTGCCAGTGGTCATGTCACGAAATGCTGCCCATGGCCATTTAACGAAATGCTGCCCGTGGTCATGTCTCGAAATGCATGCCTGTGGCCATTTCACGAAATGCTGCCCGTGGTCACGTTACGAAATGCTGCCCGTGGGCCAGTTACAAAATGCTGCCCCTGGTCACATCACGAAATGCTTCCCGTGGCCATGTCACAAAAAGCTACCTGTGGCCATGTTGTAACAACCAGACTTTTAAGACACAAGCCAAGACTAACTGTTTTCAAAAACAGATAATTAAAGACTGATTGACAGCAAATAATGGGACCAAAAGTTCGTGGGTAAGAGTGTCATAATCTTCAGTAACCTTTTTATAGTGGCAAAAAACTGTAGAACAGTACAATGTCGATACAAAGGAAGCAAAATATACCTTAAACATTGCTCTAAGAAACCTCATAGCACAATAGAATGCATAGTGTATACACTGGTATAAATATTTTGGCAGTGAAACAGCAAGTAATACAGTAAACAGTCAAAATGACCCTGTTAACCCTGGGTATTACTGGTAAAAACGATTCGCAAAAACAGCTTGAAACACAATGAAGTAGTATTAACAAAAATTAACCAGTCCATGTAAATTAATGCGGTTATAAAGTTCCTTATTGCAGAAAAAAGACAAACCAAACAAAGTCAATCCAAAAAACAAAGTCAAACGTGCTTCAAAACAAAACAAGTTTGCAAAAAACATATTCCAGAGAAAAATAAAGTATCAAAATAAACGCCCATAGTACTATGAAGAAAAAAAACAATTGTAATCCAGCATTGTCCAGCGCAAAAAAGAAAAGTTTAACAGACCGTCTCACCCCTTCCTGCCGTGTGTCCGAGGACCGGCTGCGCGTTGTTCCTGGGACGTAAATCGATCTGTTTTCTTCAGTTTCAAATAATCCATATAAAACGAACGGTATTCCAAAGCTGTATTCGCGACAATTAGCTCAGTGCTACTCCATAAAAAATGTTACATCGTTTCTAGATAAGCTTAAATAATTTAAAAAACAAAAAAGAAACCGCAACAAAACTGCAAACGACACTCAGCTCTTTTCAGGCCATTCCCCTCATTTCCCACAATACGCTCTTTATCAATGAAACCCAGGTGGCTTTAATTAAAACAATTACCGTAACTGGCATAATAGAAGAGCCTTCACATAGAAAAAAGAAATAAAATGAACCCCGATAAATCCCCCTCAAGCCTGGACAACTAAGCCAAACGGGAGATAGGCTAATAAACAAGGCAGAGATGAACAACTTATTCTAACCTGGCCAGGTATAATCCATTCTAATTAAAGAACAGATAATGATGTATTTTTAACATCATTTATGTGGCGGTCGCCACAATGTCACGAAATGCTGCCCTTGGTCATGTCACAAAATGCTGCCCCTGGTCACATCATGAAATGCTTGCCCGTGGTCATGTCACGAAAATCATGGAATTGGCCATGTCACAAAATGCTGCCCATGGTCATGTTACGAAATGCTGGCCATGGTCATGTCATGAAATGCAACCCGAGGCCATGTCACGAAATGCTGCCTATGGCCATGTCGCGAAATGGTGCACATGGTCATGTCACGAAATGCATGTCCGTAATTATTTTACGAAATGCATGCCCATGGTCATGTCACGAAATGCATGCCTGTGGTCATGTTACAAAATGTTGCCCGTTTCCATGTCAGGAAAAGCTGCCTGTGGCCATGTCATGAAATGCTGCCCTTAGTAATGTCACAAAATGATGCATGTGGCCAGCTCACGTAATGCTGCGCGTGGTCACGTTACAAACTGCTGCGTGTCGGGACGTTACAAAATGCTGCCCCTGGTCACGTCACGAAATGCATGCCTGTGGCCATGTCACGAAATGCATGCCCGTGGCCATGTCACAAAATGCTGCCCCTGGTCACATCACGAAATGCTTGCCCGTAGTCAGGTCACAAAAATCATGGAATTGGCCATGTCTCGAAATGCTTGCCCCTGGCCATTTCACGAAATGCTGCCTATGGCCATGTCACGAAATGCTGCCCGTGGCAATGTAATGAAATGCTGGCCGTGGTCATGTCTCGAAATGCATGCCTGTGGTCATGTCACAAAATGTTGCCTGTGGCCATGTCATGAAAAGCTGCCCGTGGCCATCTCACGAAATGCTGCCCTTGGTCATGTCACAAAATGCTGCCCTGGGTCATGTTACGAAATGCTGGCCATGGTCATGTCTCGAAATGCATGGCTGTGGTCATGTCACGAAAAGCTGCCTGTGGCCATGTCACGAAATGTTGCCCGTGGCCATGTCAGGAAAAGCTGCCTGTGGCCATGTCGCGAATTGCTGCCCTTGGTAATGTCACAAAATGATGCATGTGACCAGCTCACGTAATGGTGCGCGTGGTCACGTTACAAACTGCAGTGTGTCGGGACGTTACAAAATGCTGCACCTGGTCACGTCATGAAATGCATGCCCGTGGTCATGTCATAAAATGCATGACCTTCACCATGTCATGAAATGCATGCCCGTGGCCATGTCACGAAATGCTGCCCATGGCCATGTCACGAAATGCTGCCTGTGGCCATGTCACGAAATGCAACCCGTGGTCATGAAACGAAATGCTGCCCGTGGCCATGTCACGAAATGCTGCTCTTGGTCATGTCATGGAATGCTGCCCGTGGCCATGTCACGAAAAGCTGCCCGTGGACATGTCACGAAATGCTGCCAGTGGTCACGTTATGAAATGCTGCCCTTGGGCACATTACAAAATGCTGCCCCTGGTCACGACACGAAATGCGTGCCCGTAGTCCTGTCACGAATTGCATGCCCGTGGTCATGTCATGAAAATCAAGCCCTTGGCCATGTCACGAAATGCATACCCGTGGCTACGTCACAAAATGATGCCCGTGGCCATGTCACGAAATGCAGCCCGTGGGGACGTTACAAAATGCTGCCCCTGGTCACATCACGAAATGCATAACTGTGGCCATATAGCGAAATGCATGCCTGCAGTCATGTCACGAAATGCATGCCCGTGGCCATGTCAGAAAATGCTGCCCATGGCCATGTCACGAAATGCTGCCTGTGGGCACGTTACAAAATGCTACCCCTGGTCACATCATGAAATGCTTGCCCGTGGTCAGGTCACGAAAATCATGGAATTGGCCATGTCTCGAAATGCTTGCCCCTGGCCATGTCACGAAATGCTGCCTATGGCCATGTCACGAAATTTATGCCCGTGGTCATGTCATGAAATGCATGACCTTCGCCATGTCATGATATTCATGCCCGTGGCCATGTCACAAATTGCTGCCCTTGGCCATGTCATGAAATGCTGCCAGTGGTCATGTCACGAAATGCTGCCCATGGCCATTTAACGAAATGCTGCCCGTGGTCATGTCTTGAAATGCATGCCTGTGGCCATTTCACGAAATGCTGCCCGTGGTCACGTTACGAAATGCTGCCCGTGGGCCAGTTACAAAATGCTGCCCCTGGTCACATCACGAAATGCTTCCCGTGGCCATGTCACAAAAAGCTACCTGTGGCCATGTCATGAAATGCTGCCCGTGGTCATGTCACGAAATGCTGCGCGTGGTCATGTCACAAAATGCTGCCCATGTTCATGTCACGAAATGTTGCCCATGGCCATGTTGCGAAATGCTGCCCATGGTCATGTCACGGAATGCTGCCCGTGGCCATTTAAAGAAATGCTGCCTATGGCCATGTCGCGAAATGGTGCACATGGTCATGTCACGAAATGCATGTCCGTAATTATTTTACGAAATGCATGCCCATGGTCATGTCACGAAATGCATGCCTGTGGTCATGTTACAAAATGCTGCCCGTGGTCATGTCACGAAATGCTGCCTGTGGCCATGTCATGAAATGCTGCCTGTGGCCATATCATGAAATGCTGCCCGTGGCCATATTACGAAATGCAGCCCGTTGCCATGTTTCGAAATGCTGCCCTTGGCCATGTCACGAATTGCATGTCCGTGGCCATGTCACAAAATGCTCCCCGTGCCCATGTCACAAAATGGTGCCCGTGGCCATGTCACAAAATGCTGCCCGTGGCCAGCTCGCGTAATGCTGCCCGTGGTCACGTTACGAACTGCTGCGTGTGGACACTTTACAAAATGCTGCCCCTGGTCACGTCACCAAATGCATGCCTGTGGTTATGTCATGAAATGCATGACCTTTGCCATGTCATGAAATGCATGCCCGTGGCCATGTCACGAAATGCTTCCCGTGGCCATGTAACGAAATGCTGGCCGTGGTCATGTCTCGAAATGCATGCCTGTGGTCATGTCATGAAATGCTGCCCTTGGTCATGTCACAAAATGCTGCCCGTGGTCATGTTACGAAATGCTGGCCATGGTCATGTCTCAAAATGCATGCCTGTGGTCATGTCACGAAATGCTGCCCGTGGTCACGTTACGAAATGCTGCCTGTGGGCACGTTACAAAATGCTGCCCGTGGTCACGTCACAAAATGCATGCCCGTGGTTATGTCATGAAATGCATGACCTTCACCATGTCAAGAAATGCATGCCCGTGGCCATGTCACAAAATGCTGCCTGTGGCCAGCTGACGTAATTCTGCCCGTTGTCACGTTACGAACTGCTGCGTGTGTGCACTTTACAAAATGCTGCCCCTGGTCAGGTCACGAAATGCATGCCCGTGGTTATGTCATGAAATGCATGACATTCGCCATGTCATGAAATGCATGCCCGTGGCCATGTCACGAAATGCTTCCCGTTGCCATGTAACGAAATGCTGCCCCTGGTCATGTCACGAAATGCTACCAGTGGCCATGTTACGAAATGCTTCCCGTGGTCACGTTACGAAATGCAGCCCGTGGTCACGTCATGAAATGCATGCCCGTGTTCATGTTATGAAATGCATGCCAATGATCATGTCACGAAATGCTGCTTGTGGCCATGTCACGAAATGCTGCCCGTGGCCATGTCACGAAATGTTGCCCGTGGCCATGTTACGAAATGTTGCCCATGGCCATGTCGCGAAACGCTGCCCGTGGTCATGTCACGAAATTCATGTCCGTAATGATGTTACGAAATGCATACCCTTGGTCATGTCATGAAATGCATGCCTGTGGTCATGTTACAAAATGCTGCCCGTGGCCATGTCACGAAAAGTTGCCTGTGGCCATGTCACGGAATGCTGCCCTTGGTCACGTTACAAAATGCTCCCTGTGGTCACGTTACGAAATGCTGCCCATGGTCAAGTTACGAAATTCCCTCTTTGGTCACGTTACGAAATGCTGCCCCTGGTCACGTTACGAAATGCTGCCCATTGTCACGTTACGATATGCTACCTGTGGTCACGTTACGAAATGCTGCCCGTGGTCATGTCACAAAATGCATGCCCGTGGTCATGTCACGAAATGCTTCCCGTGGTAATGTTACGAAATGCTGCCCGTGGGCACGATACAAAATGCTGCCCCTGGTGACATCACGAAATGCTTGCCCGTGGTAGGGTCACAAAAATCATGGAATTGGCCATGTAACGAAATGCTTGCCCGTGGCCATGTCACGAAATGCAACCCGAGGCCATCTCACAAAATGCTGCCCCTGGTCATGTCACGAAATGCTGCCAGTGGCCATGTTACGAAATGCTGCCCGTGGTCACGTTACGAAATGCAGCCCGTGGTCACGTCATGAAATGCATGCCCGTGTTCATGTTATGAAATGCATGCCAATGATCATGTCACGAAATGCTGCTTGTGGCCATGTCACGAAATGTTGCCCGTGGCCATGTCACGAAATGTTGCCCATGGCCTTGTCGCATAATGCTACCCATGGCCATGTCGCGAAACGCTGCCCGTGGTCATGTCACGAAATTCATGTCCGTAATGATGTTACGAAATGCATGTCCTTGTTCATGTCATGAAATGCATGCCTGTGGTCATGTTACAAAATGCTGCCCATGGCCATTTCATGAAAAGATGCATGTGGCCATGTCACGGAATGCTGCCCTTGGTCACGTTACAAAATGCTCCCCGTGGTCACGTTATGAAATGCTGCCCATGGTCAAGTTACGAAATTCCCTCCTTGGTCACGTTACGAAATGTTGCCCCTGGTCACGTTACGAAATGCTGCCCATTGTCACGTTACGATACCTGTGGTCACGTTACGAAATGCTGCCCGTGGTCATGTCACAAAATGCATGCCCGTGGTCATGTCAAGAAATTCTGCCCGTGGTCATGTCTCGAAATGCATGCCTGTGGTCATGTCACAAAATGCTGCCCGTGGCCATGTCACAAAAAGCTGCCTGTGGCCATGTCACGAAATGCTGCATTTGGTCATGTCACAAAATGCTGCTCGTGGTCATGTTACGAAATGCTGGCCGTGCTCATGTCTCGAAATGCATGCCTGTGGTCATGTCACGAAATTCTGCCCGTGGTCATGTCTCGAAATGCATGCCTGTGGTCATGTCACAAAATGCTGCCCGTGGCCATGTCACGAAAAGCTGCCTGTGGCCATGTCACGAAATGCTGCATTTGGTCATGTCACAAAATGCTGCCCGTGGCCATGTCACGAAATGCTGCCCTTGGCCATGTCACGAAATGCTGCCTGTGGTCATGTCACGAAATGCTGCGCGTGGTCATGTCACAAAATGCTGCCCGTGTTCATGTCACGAAATGTTGCCCATGGCCATGTTGCGAAATGCTGCCCATGGTCATGTCACGGAATGCTGCCCGTGGCCATTTAAAGAAATGCTGCTCATGGCAATGTCACGAGATGCTGCCCTTGGTAATGTCACAACATGATGCATGTGGCCAGCTCACGTAATGCTGCGCGTGGTCACGTTACAAACTGCTGTGTGTTGGCACATTACAAAATGCTGCCCCTGGTCACGTTACGAAATGCATGCCCGTGGTCATGTCATGAAATGCATGACCTTTGCCATGTCATGAAATGCATGCCCTTGGCCATGTCACGAAATGCTGCCCGTGGCCATGTCACGAAATGCTTCCCGTGGCCATGCAACAAAAGGCTGCCCTTGGTCATGTCATGAAATGCATGTCCGTAGTCAAGTCACGAAATGCTGCCCATGGTCATGACACGAAATGCATGTCTGTGGTCACGTTACGAAATGCTGCCTGTGGGCACGTTACAAAATTCTGCCCCTGGTCACGTCACGAAATGCATACCCGTGGCCATGTAGCGAAATGCATGCCTGTAGTCATGTTACAAAATGCATGCCCCTGGCCATGTCACGAAATGCTGCCCGTGGCCATTTCACGAAATGCTTCCCGTGGCCATGTAACGAAAAGCTGGACGTGGTCATGTCACGAAATGTAACCCGAGGCCATGTTACGAATTGTTGCCCATGGCCATGTTGCGAAATGATGCCCTTGGTCATGTCACGAAATGCATGTCCGTGGTCACGTTACGAAATACTGCCCGTGGGCACGTTACAAAATGCTGCCCATGGTCACGTCACGAAATGCATACCCGTGGCCATGTCGCGAAATGCATGCCTGTAGTCATGTTACGAAATGCATGCCCCTGGCCATGTCACGAAATGCTGCCCGTGGCCATTTCACGAAATGCTGCCCGTGGCCATGTCACAAAATGGTGTCCGTGGCGAGCTCACGTAATGCTGCTTGTGGTCACGTTACGAACTACTGCGTGTGGGCACGTTACAAAATGCTGCCCCTGGTCACATCACGAAATGCATGCCCGTGGTCATGTCATGAAATGCATGACCTTCGCCATGTCACGATATGCTGCCCTTGGCCATGTCACGAAATGCTGCCTGTGGCCATGTCATGAAATGCTGCCCGTGGTCATGTCACGAAATGCTGCCCGAGTTCATGTCACGAAATGCTGCCCGTGGCCATGTCATGAAATGTTGGCCATGGCCATGTCACAAAATGCTGCCCATGGTCATGTCAAGAAATGCATGCCCGTGGCATTGTCACAGAATGCTGCCCATGGCCATGTCACGAAATGCTGCCCGTGGTAATGACACGAAATGCTGCCCGTGGGCACGTTACAAAATGGAGCCCCTGGTCACATCACGAAATGCTGCCCGTGGCCATGTCACGAAATGTTGCCCATGGCCATGTTGCGAAATGCTGCCCATGGTCATGTCACGGAATGCTGCCCGTGGCCATTTAAAGAAATGTTGCTCATGGCAATGTCACAAGATGCTGCCCTTGGTAATGTCACAACATGATGCATGTGGCCAGCTCACGTAATGCTGCGCGTGGTCACGTTACAAACTGCTGTGTGTTGGCACATTACAAAATGCTGCCCCTGGTCACGTCACGAAATGCATGCCCGTGGTGATGTCATGAAATGCATGACCTTTGCCATGTCATGAAATGCATGCCCTTGGCCATGTCACGAAATGCTGCCCGTGGCCATGTCACGAAATGCTGCCTGTGGCCATGTCACGAAATGCAACCCGTGGTCATGAAACGAAATGCTGCCCGTGGCCATGTCACGAAATGCTGCTCTTGGTCATGTCATGGAATGCTGCCCTTGGCCATGTCACGAAAAGCTGCCCGTGGACATGTGACGAAATGCTGCCAGTGGTCACATTACTAAATGCTGCCCTTGGGCACATTACAAAATGCTGCCCCTGGTCACGACACGAAATGCGTGCCAGTGGTCATGTCACGAATTGCATGCCTGTGGTCATGTCATGAAAATCAAGACCTTGGCCATGTCACGAAAAGCATACCCGTGGCTACGTCACGAAATGATGCCCGTGGCCATGTCACGAAATGCTGCCCGTGGGGACGTTACAAAATGCTGCCACTGGTCACATTACGAAATGCATACCCGTGGCAATATAGCGAAATGCATGCCTGTAGTCATGTCACGAAATGCATGCCCATGGCCATGTCAGAAAATGCTTCCCATGGCCATGTCACGAAATGCTGCCCGTGGGCACGTTACAAAATGCTGCCCCTGGTCACATCGTGAAATGCTTGCCCGTGGTCAGGTCACGAAAATCATGGAATTGGCCATGTCTCGAAATGCTTGCCCCTGGCCATGTCACGAAATACTGCCTATGGCCATGACACGAAATGCTGCCTGTGGCAATGTAATGAAATGCTGGCCATGGTCATGTCTCGAAATGCATACCTGTGGTCATGTCACGAAATGTTGCCCGTGGCAATGTCATGAAAAGCTGCCCGTGGCCATGTCACGAAATTCTGCCCTTGGTCATGTCACAAAATGCTGCCCGTGGTCATGTTACGAAATGCTGGCCATGGTCATGTCTCGAAATGCATGCCTGTGGTCATGTCAAGAAATGTAACCCGAGGCCATGTTACGAAATGTTGCCCATGGCCATGTCGCGAAATGATGCCCGTGGCCATTTCATGAAATGCTGCCCGTGGTCACGTTACGAAATGCTGCCCGTGGGCACGTTACAAAATGCTGCCCCTGGTCACGTCATGAAATGCATACCCGTGGCAATGTCGCGAAATGCAAGCCTGTAGTCATGTTACGAAATGCATGCCCCTGGCCATGTCACGAAATGCTGCCCGTGGCCATTTCACGAAATGGTTCCCGTGGCCATGTAACGAAATGCTGGCCGTGATCATGTCTCGAAATGCATGCCTGTGGTCACGTCACGAAATGCTGCCTGTGGCCATGTAGCGAAATGCATGCCTGTAGTCATGTTACGAAATGCATGCCCCTGGCCATGTCATGAAATGCTGCCCGTGGCCATTTCACAAAATGCTGCCCGTGGCCATGTCACAAAATGGTGCCCGTGGCGAGCTCATGTAATGCTGCCCGTGGTCACGTTACGAACTACTGCGTGTGGGAACGTTACAAAATGCTTTCCCTGGTCACATCACGAAATGCATGCCCGTGGTCATGTAATGAAATGCATGACCTTCGCCATGTCACGAAATGCTGCCCTTGGCCATGTCACGAAATGCTGCCTGTGGCCATGTCACGAAATGCTGCCCGTGGTCATGTCACGAAATGCTGCCCGTGTTCATGCCACAAAATGCTGCCCGTGGCCATGTCATGAAATGTTGGCCATGGCCATGTCACGAAATGCTGCCCATGGTCATGTCACGAAATGCATGCCCATGGCCATGTCACAGAATGCTGCCCATGGCCATGTCACGAAATGCTTCCCGTGGTAATGACACGAAATGCTGACCGTGGGCACGTTACAAAATGGAGCCCCTTATCACATCACGAAATGCTGCCCGTGGCCATGTCACGAAATGTTGCCCATGGCCATGTCGCGAAATGCTGCCCATGGACATGTCACGGAATGCTGCCCGTGGCCATTTCACGAAATGCTGCTCGTGGCCATGTCACGAAATGCTGCCCTTGGTAATGTCACAAAATGATGCATGTAGCCAGCTCACGTAATGCTGCGCGTGGTCACGTTACAAACTGCTGCGTGTCGGCACGTTACAAAATGCTGCCCCTGGTCACGTCACGAAATGCATGCCCGTGGTCATGTCATGAAATGCATGACCTTCGCCATGTCATGAAATGCATGCCCGTGGCCATGTCACGAAATGCTGCCCTTGGCCATGTCACGAAATGCTGCCTGTGGCCATGTCACGAAATGCTGCCCGTGTTCATGTCACAAAATGCTGCCCGTGGTCATGTCACGAATATCAAGCCCTTGGCCATGTCATGAAATGCATACCCGTGGCTACGTCACGAAATGATGCCCGTGGCAATGTCACGAAATGCTGCCCGTGGGGACGTTACAAAATGCTACCCCTGGTCACGTCACAGAATTCATACCCGTGGCCATGTCGCGAAATGCATGCCTGTAGTCACATCACGAAAAGCATGCCTGTGGCAATGTCAGAAAATGCTGCCCATGGCAATGTGACGAAATGCTGCCCGTGGTAATGTTACGAAATGCTGCCCGTGGGGACGTTACAAAATGCTGCTCCTGGTCACATCATGAAATGCTTGCCCATGGTAAGATCAAGAAAATAATGCAATTGTCCATGTCTCGAAATGCTTGCCCCTGGCCATGTCACGAAATGCTGCCTATGGCCATGTCACGACATGCTGCCTGTGGCCATGTCATGAAATGCTGCCTGTGGCCACGGCATGAAAGGTAACCCGAGGCCATGTCACGAAGTGTTGCCCATGGCCATTTTGCGAAATGCTGCCCATGGCCATGTCGCGAAATGCTGCCCATGGCAATGTCGTGAAATGCTGCCCGTGGCCATGTCACGAAATACTACCCGTGGTCATGTCAAGAAATGCTGCCCTTGGCCATGTCACGAAATGCTTTCCGAGGTCATGTTACGAAATGCTGGCCATGGTCATGTCTCGAAATGCATGCCTCTGGTCATGTCATGAAATGTAACCCGAGTCCATGTCATGAAATGTTGCCCATGGCCATGTTGCGAAATGCTGCCCATGGCCATGTCACGAAATGCTTCCCTTGGCCATGTAACGAAAGGCTGCCCATGGTCATGTTACAAAATGCATGTCCGTAGTCATGTCACGGAATGCATGCCTCTGGTCATGTCACGAAATGCTGCCCTTGGCCATGTCACAAAATGCTGCCCGTGGCCATGACACGAAAAGCTGCCCGTGGTCATGATACAAAATGCTGCCCGTGGCCATGTCATGAAATGTTGCCCGTGGTCATGTCACAGAATGCTGCCTGTTGGCATTTCACGAAATGCTGCCCATGGCCACTTTACAAAATACTTCCCATGGTGACGTCACGAAATGCATACCAGTGGCCATGTCGCAAAATGCATGCTCGTAGTCATGTCACGAAATGCATGCCCGTGGCCATGTCATGAAATGCTGCCATTGGCCATGTCACGAAATGCTGCCCGTCGCCATTTCACGAAATGCTTCACGTGGCCATGTAACAAAATGCTGGCCGTGATCATGTCTCGAAACGCATGCCTGTGGTCATGTCACAAAATGCCGCCTGTGGCCATGCCACAAAATGGTGCCCATGGCGATCTCACGTAATGCTGCCCGTTGTCACGTTACGAAATGCTGCCCGTGAACACGTTACAAAATCCATCCCCTGGTCACGTCATGAAATGCATGCCCGTGGTCAGGTCACAAAAATCATGCCCTTGGTCATGACACGAAATGCATGTCCGTGGTCACGTTACGAAATGCTGCCTGTGGGCACGTTACAAAATTCTGCCCCTGGTCACGTCACGAAATGCATACCCGTGGCCATGTAGCGAAATGCATGCCTGTAGTCATGTTACGAAATGCATGCCCCTGGCCATGTCACGAAATGCTGCCCGTGGCCATTTCACAAAATGCTGCCCGTGGCCATGTCACAAAATGGTGCCCGTGGCGAGCTCATGTAATGCTGCCCGTGGTCACGTTACGAACTACTGCGTGTGGGAACGTTACAAAATACTTTCCCTGGTCACATCACGAAATGCATGCCCGTGGTCATGTAATGAAATGCATGACCTTCGCCATGTCACGAAATGCTGCCCTTGGCCATGTCACGAAATGCTGCCTGTGGCCATGTCACGAAATGCTGCCCGTGGTCATGTCACGAAATGCTGCCTGTGTTCATGCCACAAAATGCTGCCCGTGGCCATGTCATGAAATGTTGGCCATGGCCATGTCACGAAATGCTGCCCATGGTCATGTCACGAAATGCATGCCCATGGCCATGTCACAGAATGCTGCCCATGGCCATGTCACGAAATGCTTCCCGTGGTAATGACACGAAATGCTGACCGTGGGCACGTTACAAAATGGAGCCCCTTATCACATCACGAAATGCTGCCCGTGGCCATGTCACGAAATGTTGCCCATGGCCATGTCGCGAAATGCTGCCCATGGACATGTCACGGAATGCTGCCCGTGGCCATTTCACGAAATGCTGCTCGTGGCCATGTCACGAAATGCTGCCCTTGGTAATGTCACAAAATGATGCATGTGGTCATGTTACGAAATGCTGCCCGTGAACACGTTACAAAATCCATCCCCTGGTCACGTCATGAAATGCATGCCCGTGGTCAGGTCACGAAAATCATGCCCTTGGCCATGTCACAAAATGCTGCCCGTGGCCATGTCACGAAATGTTGCCCGTGGCCATGTCACGAAATGCTGCCCGTGGTCATGTCACAGAATGCTGCCCGTTGGCATTTCACGAAATGCTCCCCATGGCCACTTTACAAAATACTTCCCATGGTGACGTCACGAAATGCATACCAGTGGCCATGTCGCGAAATGCATGCTCGTAGTCATGTCACGAAATGCATGCCCGTGGCCATGTCATGAAATGCTGCCCATGGCCATGTCACGAAATGCTGCCCGTGGTCATGTTACGAAATGCTGCCCGTGAACACATTACAAAATCCATCCCCTGGTCACGTCATGAAATGCATGCCTGTGGTCAGGTCACGAAAATCAAGCCCTTGGCCATGTCAAGAAATGCATGCCCGTGGCCATGTCAAAAAATGCTGCCCTTGGCCAGGTTATGAAATGCTTCCCGTGGCCATGTAACAAAAGACTGCCCTTGGTCATGTCACGAAATGCATGTCCGTAGTCAAGTCACGAAATGCATGCCTCTGGTTATGTCAAGAAATGCTGCCCTTGGCCATGTCACAAAATGTTGCCCATGGCCATGTTGCAAAATGCTGCCCATGGCCATGTCGCGAAATGCTGCCCATGGCAATGTCGTTAAATGCTGGCCATGGACATGTCACGAAATGCTGCCAGTGGTAACGTTACGAAATGCAGCCCTTGGGCACGTTACAAAACGCTGCCCCTGGTCACGACACGAAATACATGCCCGTGGTCATGTCATGAAATGTATGCCTGTGGTAATGCCTCAAAATGCATGCCTTTTGTCATGTCGTGAAATGCTGCCCTTGGTCATGTCATGAAATGCTGCCCGTGGGCATGTTACGAAATGCTGCCCGTGGTCACATTACGAAATGCTGCCCGTGGTCACGTTACGAAATGCAGCCCATGGTCATGTCACGAAATGCATGCCCGTGGTCATGTCACGAAATGCATGCAAATGATCATGTCACGATATTCTGCCTGTGGCCATGTCATGAAATGCTGCCCGTGGCCATATTACGAAATGCAGCCCGTTCCCATGTTACGAAATGCTGCCCTTGGCCATGTCACAAAATGCTGCATGTGGCCAGCTCACGTAATACTGTCCGTGGCCACGTTACAAACTGCTGCGTGTCGGGACGTTACAAAATGCTGCCCGTGGTCATGTCACGAAATGCTGCCGTTGGCCATGTCACGAAATGCTTCCCTTGTCCATGTAACGAAAGGCTGCCCATGGTCATGTTACAAAATGCATGTCCGTAGTCATGTCACGGAATGCATGCCTCTGGTCATGTCACGAAATGCTGCCCTTGGCCATGTCACAAAATGCTGCCTGTGGCCATGACACGAAAAGCTGCCCGTGGTCATGATACAAAATGCTGCCCGTGGCCATGTCACGAAATGTTGCCCGTGGCCATGTCACGAAATGCTGCCTGTGGTCATGTCACAGAATGCTGCCCGTTGGCATTTCACGAAATGCTGCCCATGGCCACTTTACAAAATACTTCCCATGGTGACGCCACGAAATGCACACCAGTGGCCATGTCGTGAAATGCATGCTCGTTGTCATGTCACGAAATGCGTGCCCGTGGCCATGTCACAAAATGCTTGCCTGTGGCCATGTCACGAAATGCTGCCCATGGCAATATTACGAAATGATGCCCTTGGCCATGTAAAGAAATGCTAGCTGTGGTCATGTCTCCAAATGCATGCCTGTGGTCATGTCACGAAACGCTGCCCGTGGCCATGTCACGAAATGCTGCCCTTGGTCATGTCACAAAATGCTGCCCGTGGTCATGTTGCGAAATGCTGGCCATGGTAATGTCTCGAAATGCATGCCTGTGGTCATGTCACGAAATGCTACCCGAGGCTATGTCACGAAATGTTGCCCATGGCCATGTCGCAAAATGCTGCCCGTGGCCATGTCGCGAAATGCTGCACGTGGTCATGACACGAAATGCTGCCTGTGGTCATGTCACAGAATGCTGCAAGTTGGCATTTCACGAAATGCTGCCCGTGGCCACATTACAAAATGCTGCCCCTGGTCAAGTCAAGAAATGCATGTCCGTAGTCAAGTCACGAAATGCATGCCTCTGGTTATGTCACGAAATGCTGCCCGTGGCCATGTCACAAAATGTTGCCCGTGGCCATGTCACAAAATGTTGCCCGTGGTCATGTCACAGAATGCTGCCCATTGGCATTTCACGAAATGCTGCCCGTGGTCATGTTACCAAATGCTGCCCATGGTCATGTTACCAAATGCTGCCCGTGGGCACATTACAAAATGCTGCCCCTTGTCATGTCACGAAATGCATGCCCGTGGTCAGGTCACGAAAATCATGCCCTTGGCCATGTCACAAAATGCTGCCCGTGGCCATGTCACGAAATGTTGCCCGTGGCCATGTCACGAAATGCTGCCCATGGCCATGTCACGAAATGCTTCCCTTGGCCATGTAACGAAAGGCTGCCCATGGTCATGTTACAAAATGCATGTCCGTAGTCATGTCACGGAATGCATGCCTCTGGTCATGTCACGAAATGCTGCCCTTGGCCATGTCACAAAATGCTGCCCGTGGCCATGACACGAAAAGCTGCCCGTGGTCATGATACAAAATGCTGCCCGTGGCCATGTCATGAAATGTTGCCCGTGGTCATGTCACAGAATGCTGCCTGTTGGCATTTCACGAAATGCTGCCCATGGCCACTTTACAAAATACTTCCCATGGTGACGTCACGAAATGCATACCAGTGGCCATGTCGCAAAATGCATGCTCGTAGTCATGTCACGAAATGCATGCCCGTGGCCATGTCATGAAATGCTGCCATTGGCCATGTCACGAAATGCTGCCCGTCGCCATTTCACGAAATGCTTCACGTGGCCATGTAACAAAATGCTGGCCGTGATCATGTCTCGAAACGCATGCCTGTGGTCATGTCACAAAATGCCGGCTGTGGCCATGCCACAAAATGGTGCCCATGGCGATCTCACGTAATGCTGCCCGTTGTCACGTTACGAAATGCTGCCCGTGAACACGTTACAAAATCCATCCCCTGGTCACGTCATGAAATGCATGCCCGTGGTCAGGTCACAAAAATCATGCCCTTGGTCATGACACGAAATGCATGTCCGTGGTCACGTTACGAAATGCTGCCTGTGGGCACGTTACAAAATTCTGCCCCTGGTCACGTCACGAAATGCATACCCGTGGCCATGTAGCGAAATGCATGCCTGTAGTCATGTTACGAAATGCATGCCCCTGGCCATGTCACGAAATGCTGCCCGTGGCCATTTCACAAAATGCTGCCCGTGGCCATGTCACAAAATGGTGCCCGTGGCGAGCTCATGTAATGCTGCCCGTGGTCACGTTACGAACTACTGCGTGTGGGAACGTTACAAAATGCTTTCCCTGGTCACATCACGAAATGCATGCCCGTGGTCATGTAATGAAATGCATGACCTTCGCCATGTCACGAAATGCTGCCCTTGGCCATGTCACGAAATGCTGCCTGTGGCCATGTCACGAAATGCTGCCCGTGGTCATGTCACGAAATGCTGCCCGTGTTCATGCCACAAAATGCTGCCCGTGGCCATGTCATGAAATGTTGGCCATGGCCATGTCACGAAATGCTGCCCATGGTCATGTCACGAAATGCATGCCCATGGCCATGTCACAGAATGCTGCCCATGGCCATGTCACGAAATGCTTCCCGTGGTAATGACACGAAATGCTGACCGTGGGCACGTTACAAAATGGAGCCCCTTATCACATCACGAAATGCTGCCCGTGGCCATGTCACGAAATGTTGCCCATGGCCATGTCGCGAAATGCTGCCCATGGACATGTCACGGAATGCTGCCCGTGGCCATTTCACGAAATGCTGCTCGTGGCCATGTCACGAAATGCTGCCCTTGGTAATGTCACAAAATGATGCATGTGGTCATGTTACGAAATGCTGCCCGTGAACACATTACAAAATCCATCCCCTGGTCACGTCATGAAATGCATGCCCGTGGTCAGGTCACGAAAATCATGCCCTTGGCCATGTCACAAAATGCTGCCCGTGGCCATGTCACGAAATGTTGCCCGTGGCCATGTCACGAAATGCTGCCCGTGGTCATGTCACAGAATGCTGCCCGTTGGCATTTCACGAAATGCTCCCCATGGCCACTTTACAAAATACTTCCCATGGTGACGTCACGAAATGCATACCAGTGGCCATGTCGCGAAATGCATGCTCGTAGTCATGTCACGAAATGCATGCCCGTGGCCATGTCATGAAATGCTGCCCATGGCCATGTCACGAAATGCTGCCCGTGGTCATGTTACGAAATGCTGCCCGTGAACACATTACAAAATCCATCCCCTGGTCACGTCATGAAATGCATGCCTGTGGTCAGGTCACGAAAATCAAGCCCTTGGCCATGTCAAGAAATGCATGCCCGTGGCCATGTCAAAAAATGCTGCCCTTGGCCAGGTTACGAAATGCTTCCCGTGGCCATGTAACAAAAGACTGCCCTTGGTCATGTCACGAAATGCATGTCCGTAGTCAAGTCACGAAATGCATGCCTCTGGTTATGTCAAGAAATGCTGCCCTTGGCCATGTCACAAAATGTTGCCCATGGCCATGTTGCAAAATGCTGCCCATGGCCATGTCGCGAAATGCTGCCCATGGCAATGTCGTTAAATGCTGGCCATGGACATGTCACGAAATGCTGCCAGTGGTAACGTTACGAAATGCAGCCCTTGGGCACGTTACAAAACGCTGCCCCTGGTCACGACACGAAATACATGCCCGTGGTCATGTCATGAAATGTATGCCTGTGGTAATGCCTCAAAATGCATGCCTTTTGTCATGTCGTGAAATGCTGCCCTTGGTCATGTCATGAAATGCTGCCCGTGGGCATGTTACGAAATGCTGCCCGTGGTCACATTACGAAATGCTGCCCGTGGTCACGTTACGAAATGCAGCCCATGGTCATGTCACGAAATGCATGCCCGTGGTCATGTCACGAAATGCATGCAAATGATCATGTCACGATATTCTGCCTGTGGCCATGTCATGAAATGCTGCCCGTGGCCATATTACGAAATGCAGCCCGTTCCCATGTTACGAAATGCTGCCCTTGGCCATGTCACAAAATGCTGCATGTGGCCAGCTCACGTAATACTGTCCGTGGCCACGTTACAAACTGCTGCGTGTCGGGACGTTACAAAATGCTGCCCGTGGTCATGTCACGAAATGCTGCCGTTGGCCATGTCACGAAATGCTTCCCTTGTCCATGTAACGAAAGGCTGCCCATGGTCATGTTACAAAATGCATGTCCGTAGTCATGTCACGGAATGCATGCCTCTGGTCATGTCACGAAATGCTGCCCTTGGCCATGTCACAAAATGCTGCCTGTGGCCATGACACGAAAAGCTGCCCGTGGTCATGATACAAAATGCTGCCCGTGGCCATGTCACGAAATGTTGCCCGTGGCCATGTCACGAAATGCTGCCTGTGGTCATGTCACAGAATGCTGCCCGTTGGCATTTCACGAAATGCTGCCCATGGCCACTTTACAAAATACTTCCCATGGTGACGCCACGAAATGCACACCAGTGGCCATGTCGTGAAATGCATGCTCGTTGTCATGTCACGAAATGCGTGCCCGTGGCCATGTCACAAAATGCTTGCCTGTGGCCATGTCACGAAATGCTGCCCATGGCAATATTACGAAATGATGCCCTTGGCCATGTAAAGAAATGCTAGCTGTGGTCATGTCTCCAAATGCATGCCTGTGGTCATGTCACGAAACGCTGCCCGTGGCCATGTCACGAAATGCTGCCCTTGGTCATGTCACAAAATGCTGCCCGTGGTCATGTTGCGAAATGCTGGCCATGGTAATGTCTCGAAATGCATGCCTGTGGTCATGTCACGAAATGCTACCCGAGGCTATGTCACGAAATGTTGCCCATGGCCATGTCGCAAAATGCTGCCCGTGGCCATGTCGCGAAATGCTGCACGTGGTCATGACACGAAATGCTGCCTGTGGTCATGTCACAGAATGCTGCAAGTTGGCATTTCACGAAATGCTGCCCGTGGCCACATTACAAAATGCTGCCCCTGGTCAAGTCAAGAAATGCATGTCCGTAGTCAAGTCACGAAATGCATGCCTCTGGTTATGTCACGAAATGCTGCCCGTGGCCATGTCACAAAATGTTGCCCGTGGCCATGTCACAAAATGTTGCCCGTGGTCATGTCACAGAATGCTGCCCATTGGCATTTCACGAAATGCTGCCCGTGGTCATGTTACCAAATGCTGCCCATGGTCATGTTACCAAATGCTGCCCGTGGGCACATTACAAAATGCTGCCCCTTGTCATGTCACGAAATGCATGCCCGTGGTCAGGTCACGAAAATCATGCCCTTGGCCATGTCACTAAATGCTTGCCCGTGGCCATGTCACAAAATGCAGCCCGTGGCCATGTCACGAAATGCTGCCCGTGGTCATGTTACCAAATGCTGCCTGTGGCCACGTTACAAAATGCTTCCCCTGGTAACGTCACGAAATGCATACCCGTGGCCATGTCGTGAAATGCATGCCCGTAGTAATGTCACGAAATGCATGCCCGTGGCCATGTCACAAAATGCATGCCCGTTGTAATGTCACGAAATGCATGCCCGTGGCCATGTCACAAAATGCTGCCCGTGGCCATATCACGAAATGCTGCCCGTGGCCACGTAAAGAAATGCTAGCCGTGGTCATGTCTCCAAATGCATGCCAGTGGTCACGTTACGAAATGCTGCCCTTGGGGACGTTACAAAATGCTGCCCCTGGTCATGTCACGAAATGAATGCCCGTGGTCATGTCATGAAATGCATGCCCATGGTCACGTCACGAAAATCATGCCCATGGGCATTACACGAAATGCATGCCTGTGGACATGTCACGAAATGATGCCAGTGGCCATGTCACGAAAAGATGCCCGTGGCCATGTCACGAAATGCTTGCCAGTGGGCATGTCACGAAATGCTGCCCCTGGCTGTGTTACGAAATGCTGCCCGTGGTCATGTTACCAAATGCTGACCGTGGGCACGTTACAAAATGCTGCCCCTGGTCACGTCACGAAATGTATGCCCGTGGTCAGGTCACGAAAATCATGCCCTTGGCCATGTCACGAAAATCATGCCCGTGGCCATGTCACAAAATGCTTGCCCGTGGCCATGTCATGAAATGCTGCCCGTGGCCATATGACGAAATGCTGCCCGTGGCCACGTAAAGAAATGCTAGCTGTGGTCATGTCTCCAAATGCATGCCCATGGTCATGTCACGAAAATCATGCCCATGGGCATTACACGAAATGCATGCCGGTGGTCATGTCACGAAATGCTGCCCGTGGCCATGTCACGAAAAGCTGCCCGTGGCCTTGTCACGAAATGCTGCTTTTTGGTCATGTCACAAAATGCTGCCCGTGGTCATGTTACGAAATGCTGCCCGTGGTCATGTTACCATATGCTGGCTGCGGTCATGTCTCAAAATGGATGCCTGTGGCCATGTCACAAAATGCTACCCGAGGCCATGTCATGAAATGGTGCCCATGGCCATGTTGCGAAATGCTACCCGTGGCTATGTCACGAAATGTTGCCCATAGCCATGTCGCAAAATGCTGCCCGTGGCCATGTCGCGAAATGCTGCACGTGGTCATGACACGAAATGCTGCCTGTGGTCATGTCACAGAATGCTGCAAGTTGGCATTTCACGAAATGCTGCCCGTGGCCACATTACAAAATGCTGCCCCTGGTCACGTCAAGAAATGCATGCCCGTAGCCATGTCACAAAATGCTGCCCTTGGCCATGTCACGAAATGCATCCCGTGGCCATGTAACAAAAGGCTGCCCTTGGTCATGTCACGAAATGCATGTCCGTAGTCAAGTCACGAAATGCATGCCTCTGGTTATGTCACGAAATGCTGCCCTTGGCCATGTCACGAAATGTTGCCCGTGGCCATGTCACAAAATGTTGCCCGTGGTCATGTCACAGAATGCTGCCCGTTGGCATTTCACGAAATGCTGTCCGTGGGCACATTACAAAATGCTGCCCCTTGTCATGTCACGAAATGCATGCCCGTGGTCAGGTCACGAAAATCATGCCCTTGGCCATGTCACTAAATGCTTGCCCGTGGCCATGTCACAAAATGCAGCCCGTGGTCATGTTACGAAATGCTGGCTGCGGTCATGTCTCAAAATGGATGCCTGTGGCCATGTCACGAAATGCTACCCGAGGCCATGTCATGAAATGGTGCCCATGGCCATGTTGCGAAATGCTACCCGTGGCCATGTCGCGAAATGCTGCCCGTGGCCATGTCACGAAATGCTGCCTGTGGCCATGTCACGAAATGCAACCCGTGGTCATGACATGAAATGCTGCCCGTGGCCATGTCACGAAATGCTGCACTTGGTCATGTCACGGAATGCTGCCTGTGGTCATGTCACGAAATGCTGCCCGTGGCCATGTCGTGAAATGCCTGCTCGTAGTCTTGTCACGAAATGCATGCCCGTGGCCCTGTCACAAAATGCTACCCATGGCCGTGTCACGAAATGATGCCCGTGGTCATGTTACCAAATGCTGCCCGTGGGTACGTTACAAAATGCTGCCCCTGGTCATGTCACGAAATGCATGCCCGTGGTCATTTCACGAAAATCATGCCCTTGGCCATGTCACAAAATGCTTGCCCGTGGCCATGTCACAAAATGCTGCCCGTGGACATGTCACAAAATGCTGCCCGTGGTCATGTTACCAAATGCTGTCCGTGGCCACGTTACAAAATGCTTCCCCTGGTGAAGTCACAAAATGCATACCCGTGGCCATGTCATAAAATGCATACCCGTAGTAATGTCACGAAATGCATGCCCGTGGCCATGTCACAAAATGCTGCCCATGGCCGTGTCACGAAATGCTGCCCGTGGCCATGTCACAAAATGCTTGCCCGTGGCCATGTCACAAAAAGCTGCCCGTGGCCATGTCACGAAATGCTGCTTTTTGGTCATGTCACAAAATGCTGCCCATGGTCATGTTACGAAATGCTGGCTGCGGTCATGTCTCGAAATGGATGCCTGTGACCATGTCACGAAATGCTACTCGAGGCCATGTCACGAAATGTTGCCCATGGCCATGTTGCAAAATGCTGCCTGTGG
Organism: Acipenser ruthenus; assembly: GCF_902713425.1. Taxonomy (NCBI): domain Eukaryota; kingdom Metazoa; phylum Chordata; class Actinopteri; order Acipenseriformes; family Acipenseridae; genus Acipenser; species Acipenser ruthenus. Next base: position 3,982,537 of record NC_081225.1, on the reverse strand, counting down.
CCATGTCGCGAAAAGCTGCCCGTGGCCATGTCACGAAATGCTGACTGTGGCCATGTCACGAAATGCAACCCGTGGTCATGACACGAACTGCTGCCCATGGCCATGTCACGAAATGCTGCACTTGGTCATGTCACGGAATGCTGTCCGTGGCCATGTCACGAAATGCTGCCCGTGGACATGTCACGAAATGCTGCCAGTGGTCACGTTACGAAATGCTGCCCTTGGGCACGTTACAAAATGCTGCCCTTTGTCACGACACGAAATGCGTTCCCGTGGTCATGTCACGAATTGAATGCCCGTGGTCATGTCCCGAAAATCAAGCCCTTGGCCATGTCACAAAATGCATACCCGTGGCTACGTTACGAAATGCATGCCCGTAGTCATATCACGAAATGCATGCCTGTGGCCATGTCACGAAATGCTGCTCGTGGCCATGTCACGAAATGCTGCCCTTGGTAATGTCACAAAATGATGCATGTGGTCATGTTACGAAATGCTGCCCGTGAACACGTTACAAAATCCATCCCCTGGTCACGTCATGAAATGCATGCCCGTGGTCAGGTCACGAAAATCATGCCCTTGGCCATGTCACAAAATGCTGCCCGTGGCCATGTCACGAAATGTTGCCCGTGGCCATGTCACGAAATGCTGCCCGTGGTCATGTCACAGAATGCTGCCCGTTGGCATTTCACGAAATGCTCCCCATGGCCACTTTACAAAATACTTCCCATGGTGACGTCACGAAATGCATACCAGTGGCCATGTCGCGAAATGCATGCTCGTAGTCATGTCACGAAATGCATGCCCGTGGCCATGTCATGAAATGCTGCCCATGGCCATGTCACGAAATGCTGCCCGTGGTCATGTTACGAAATGCTGCCCGTGAACACATTACAAAATCCATCCCCTGGTCACGTCATGAAATGCATGCCTGTGGTCAGGTCACGAAAATCAAGCCCTTGGCCATGTCAAGAAATGCATGCCCGTGGCCATGTCAAAAAATGCTGCCCTTGGCCAGGTTATGAAATGCTTCCCGTGGCCATGTAACAAAAGACTGCCCTTGGTCATGTCACGAAATGCATGTCCGTAGTCAAGTCACGAAATGCATGCCTCTGGTTATGTCAAGAAATGCTGCCCTTGGCCATGTCACAAAATGTTGCCCATGGCCATGTTGCAAAATGCTGCCCATGGCCATGTCGCGAAATGCTGCCCATGGCAATGTCGTTAAATGCTGGCCATGGACATGTCACGAAATGCTGCCAGTGGTAACGTTACGAAATGCAGCCCTTGGGCACGTTACAAAACGCTACCCCTGGTCACGACACGAAATACATGCCCGTGGTCATGTCATGAAATGTATGCCTGTGGTAATGCCTCAAAATGCATGCCTTTTGTCATGTCGTGAAATGCTGCCCTTGGTCATGTCATGAAATGCTGCCCGTGGGCATGTTACGAAATGCTGCCCGTGGTCACATTACGAAATGCTGCCCGTGGTCACGTTACGAAATGCAGCCCATGGTCATGTCACGAAATGCATGCCCGTGGTCATGTCACGAAATGCATGCAAATGATCATGTCACGATATTCTGCCTGTGGCCATGTCATGAAATGCTGCCCGTGGCCATATTACGAAATGCAGCCCGTTCCCATGTTACGAAATGCTGCCCTTGGCCATGTCACAAAATGCTGCATGTGGCCAGCTCACGTAATACTGTCCGTGGCCACGTTACAAACTGCTGCGTGTCGGGACGTTACAAAATGCTGCCCGTGGTCATGTCACGAAATGCTGCCGTTGGCCATGTCACGAAATGCTTCCCTTGTCCATGTAACGAAAGGCTGCCCATGGTCATGTTACAAAATGCATGTCCGTAGTCATGTCACGGAATGCATGCCTCTGGTCATGTCACGAAATGCTGCCCTTGGCCATGTCACAAAATGCTGCCTGTGGCCATGACACGAAAAGCTGCCCGTGGTCATGATACAAAATGCTGCCCGTGGCCATGTCACGAAATGTTGCCCGTGGCCATGTCACGAAATGCTGCCTGTGGTCATGTCACAGAATGCTGCCCGTTGGCATTTCACGAAATGCTGCCCATGGCCACTTTACAAAATACTTCCCATGGTGACGCCACGAAATGCACACCAGTGGCCATGTCGTGAAATGCATGCTCGTTGTCATGTCACGAAATGCGTGCCCGTGGCCATGTCACAAAATGCTTGCCTGTGGCCATGTCACGAAATGCTGCCCATGGCAATATTACGAAATGATGCCCTTGGCCATGTAAAGAAATGCTAGCTGTGGTCATGTCTCCAAATGCATGCCTGTGGTCATGTCACGAAACGCTGCCCGTGGCCATGTCACGAAATGCTGCCCTTGGTCATGTCACAAAATGCTGCCCGTGGTCATGTTGCGAAATGCTGGCCATGGTAATGTCTCGAAATGCATGCCTGTGGTCATGTCACGAAATGCTACCCGAGGCTATGTCACGAAATGTTGCCCATGGCCATGTCGCAAAATGCTGCCCGTGGCCATGTCGCGAAATGCTGCACGTGGTCATGACACGAAATGCTGCCTGTGGTCATGTCACAGAATGCTGCAAGTTGGCATTTCACGAAATGCTGCCCGTGGCCACATTACAAAATGCTGCCCCTGGTCAAGTCAAGAAATGCATGTCCGTAGTCAAGTCACGAAATGCATGCCTCTGGTTATGTCACGAAATGCTGCCCGTGGCCATGTCACAAAATGTTGCCCGTGGCCATGTCACAAAATGTTGCCCGTGGTCATGTCACAGAATGCTGCCCATTGGCATTTCACGAAATGCTGCCCGTGGTCATGTTACCAAATGCTGCCCATGGTCATGTTACCAAATGCTGCCCGTGGGCACATTACAAAATGCTGCCCCTTGTCATGTCACGAAATGCATGCCCGTGGTCAGGTCACGAAAATCATGCCCTTGGCCATGTCACAAAATGCTGCCCGTGGCCATGTCACGAAATGTTGCCCGTGGCCATGTCACGAAATGCTGCCCATGGCCATGTCACGAAATGCTTCCCTTGGCCATGTAATGAAAGGCTGCCCATGGTCATGTTACAAAATGCATGTCCGTAGTCATGTCACGGAATGCATGCCTCTGGTCATGTCACGAAATGCTGCCCTTGGCCATGTCACAAAATGCTGCCCGTGGCCATGACACGAAAAGCTGCCCGTGGTCATGATACAAAATGCTGCCCGTGGCCATGTCATGAAATGTTGCCCGTGGTCATGTCACAGAATGCTGCCTGTTGGCATTTCACGAAATGCTGCCCATGGCCACTTTACAAAATACTTCCCATGGTGACGTCACGAAATGCATACCAGTGGCCATGTCGCAAAATGCATGCTCGTAGTCATGTCACGAAATGCATGCCCGTGGCCATGTCATGAAATGCTGCCATTGGCCATGTCACGAAATGCTGCCCGTCGCCATTTCACGAAATGCTTCACGTGGCCATGTAACAAAATGCTGGCCGTGATCATGTCTCGAAACGCATGCCTGTGGTCATGTCACAAAATGCCGCCTGTGGCCATGCCACAAAATGGTGCCCATGGCGATCTCACGTAATGCTGCCCGTTGTCACGTTACGAAATGCTGCCCGTGAACACGTTACAAAATCCATCCCCTGGTCACGTCATGAAATGCATGCCCGTGGTCAGGTCACAAAAATCATGCCCTTGGTCATGACACGAAATGCATGTCCGTGGTCACGTTACGAAATGCTGCCTGTGGGCACGTTACAAAATTCTGCCCCTGGTCACGTCACGAAATGCATACCCGTGGCCATGTAGCGAAATGCATGCCTGTAGTCATGTTACGAAATGCATGCCCCTGGCCATGTCACGAAATGCTGCCCGTGGCCATTTCACAAAATGCTGCCCGTGGCCATGTCACAAAATGGTGCCCGTGGCGAGCTCATGTAATGCTGCCCGTGGTCACGTTACGAACTACTGCGTGTGGGAACGTTACAAAATGCTTTCCCTGGTCACATCACGAAATGCATGCCCGTGGTCATGTAATGAAATGCATGACCTTCGCCATGTCACAAAATGCTGCCCTTGGCCATGTCACGAAATGCTGCCTGTGGCCATGTCACGAAATGCTGCCCGTGGTCATGTCACGAAATGCTGCCCGTGTTCATGCCACAAAATGCTGCCCGTGGCCATGTCATGAAATGTTGGCCATGGCCATGTCACGAAATGCTGCCCATGGTCATGTCACGAAATGCATGCCCATGGCCATGTCACAGAATGCTGCCCATGGCCATGTCACGAAATGCTTCCCGTGGTAATGACACGAAATGCTGACCGTGGGCACGTTACAAAATGGAGCCCCTTATCACATCACGAAATGCTGCCCGTGGCCATGTCACGAAATGTTGCCCATGGCCATGTCGCGAAATGCTGCCCATGGACATGTCACGGAATGCTGCCCGTGGCCATTTCACGAAATGCTGCTCGTGGCCATGTCACGAAATGCTGCCCTTGGTAATGTCACAAAATGATGCATGTGGTCATGTTACGAAATGCTGCCCGTGAACACGTTACAAAATCCATCCCCTGGTCACGTCATGAAATGCATGCCCGTGGTCAGGTCACGAAAATCATGCCCTTGGCCATGTCACAAAATGCTGCCCGTGGCCATGTCACGAAATGTTGCCCGTGGCCATGTCACGAAATGCTGCCCGTGGTCATGTCACAGAATGCTGCCCGTTGGCATTTCACGAAATGCTCCCCATGGCCACTTTACAAAATACTTCCCATGGTGACGTCACGAAATGCATACCAGTGGCCATGTCGCGAAATGCATGCTCGTAGTCATGTCACGAAATGCATGCCCGTGGCCATGTCATGAAATGCTGCCCATGGCCATGTCACGAAATGCTGCCCGTGGTCATGTTACGAAATGCTGCCCGTGAACACATTACAAAATCCATCCCCTGGTCACGTCATGAAATGCATGCCTGTGGTCAGGTCACGAAAATCAAGCCCTTGGCCATGTCAAGAAATGCATGCCCGTGGCCATGTCAAAAAATGCTGCCCTTGGCCAGGTTACGAAATGCTTCCCGTGGCCATGTAACAAAAGACTGCCCTTGGTCATGTCACGAAATGCATGTCCGTAGTCAAGTCACGAAATGCATGCCTCTGGTTATGTCAAGAAATGCTGCCCTTGGCCATGTCACAAAATGTTGCCCATGGCCATGTTGCAAAATGCTGCCCATGGCCATGTCGCGAAATGCTGCCCATGGCAATGTCGTTAAATGCTGGCCATGGACATGTCACGAAATGCTGCCAGTGGTAACGTTACGAAATGCAGCCCTTGGGCACGTTACAAAACGCTGCCCCTGGTCACGACACGAAATACATGCCCGTGGTCATGTCATGAAATGTATGCCTGTGGTAATGCCTCAAAATGCATGCCTTTTGTCATGTCGTGAAATGCTGCCCTTGGTCATGTCATGAAATGCTGCCCGTGGGCATGTTACGAAATGCTGCCCGTGGTCACATTACGAAATGCTGCCCGTGGTCACGTTACGAAATGCAGCCCATGGTCATGTCACGAAATGCATGCCCGTGGTCATGTCACGAAATGCATGCAAATGATCATGTCACGATATTCTGCCTGTGGCCATGTCATGAAATGCTGCCCGTGGCCATATTACGAAATGCAGCCCGTTCCCATGTTACGAAATGCTGCCCTTGGCCATGTCACAAAATGCTGCATGTGGCCAGCTCACGTAATACTGTCCGTGGCCACGTTACAAACTGCTGCGTGTCGGGACGTTACAAAATGCTGCCCGTGGTCATGTCACGAAATGCTGCCGTTGGCCATGTCACGAAATGCTTCCCTTGTCCATGTAACGAAAGGCTGCCCATGGTCATGTTACAAAATGCATGTCCGTAGTCATGTCACGGAATGCATGCCTCTGGTCATGTCACGAAATGCTGCCCTTGGCCATGTCACAAAATGCTGCCTGTGGCCATGACACGAAAAGCTGCCCGTGGTCATGATACAAAATGCTGCCCGTGGCCATGTCACGAAATGTTGCCCGTGGCCATGTCACGAAATGCTGCCTGTGGTCATGTCACAGAATGCTGCCCGTTGGCATTTCACGAAATGCTGCCCATGGCCACTTTACAAAATACTTCCCATGGTGACGCCACGAAATGCACACCAGTGGCCATGTCGTGAAATGCATGCTCGTTGTCATGTCACGAAATGCGTGCCCGTGGCCATGTCACAAAATGCTTGCCTGTGGCCATGTCACGAAATGCTGCCCATGGCAATATTACGAAATGATGCCCTTGGCCATGTAAAGAAATGCTAGCTGTGGTCATGTCTCCAAATGCATGCCTGTGGTCATGTCACGAAACGCTGCCCGTGGCCATGTCACGAAATGCTGCCCTTGGTCATGTCACAAAATGCTGCCCGTGGTCATGTTGCGAAATGCTGGCCATGGCCATGTCGCAAAATGCTGCCCGTGGCCATGTCGCGAAATGCTGCACGTGGTCATGACACGAAATGCTGCCTGTGGTCATGTCACAGAATGCTGCAAGTTGGCATTTCACGAAATGCTGCCCGTGGCCACATTACAAAATGCTGCCCCTGGTCAAGTCAAGAAATGCATGTCCGTAGTCAAGTCACGAAATGCATGCCTCTGGTTATGTCACGAAATGCTGCCCGTGGCCATGTCACAAAATGTTGCCCGTGGCCATGTCACAAAATGTTGCCCGTGGTCATGTCACAGAATGCTGCCCATTGGCATTTCACGAAATGCTGCCCGTGGTCATGTTACCAAATGCTGCCCATGGTCATGTTACCAAATGCTGCCCGTGGGCACATTACAAAATGCTGCCCCTTGTCATGTCACGAAATGCATGCCCGTGGTCAGGTCACGAAAATCATGCCCTTGGCCATGTCACTAAATGCTTGCCCGTGGCCATGTCACAAAATGCAGCCCGTGGCCATGTCACGAAATGCTGCCCGTGGTCATGTTACCAAATGCTGCCTGTGGCCACGTTACAAAATGCTTCCCCTGGTAACGTCACGAAATGCATACCCGTGGCCATGTCGTGAAATGCATGCCCGTAGTAATGTCACAAAATGCATGCCCGTGGCCATGTCACAAAATGCATGCCCGTTGTAATGTCACGAAATGCATGCCCGTGGCCATGTCACAAAATGCTGCCCGTGGCCATATCACGAAATGCTGCCCGTGGCCACGTAAAGAAATGCTAGCCGTGGTCATGTCTCCAAATGCATGCCAGTGGTCACGTTACGAAATGCTGCCCTTGGGGACGTTACAAAATGCTGCCCCTGGTCATGTCACGAAATGAATGCCCGTGGTCATGTCATGAAATGCATGCCCATGGTCACGTCACGAAAATCATGCCCATGGGCATTACACGAAATGCATGCCTGTGGACATGTCACGAAATGCTGCCAGTGGCCATGTCACGAAAAGATGCCCGTGGCCATGTCACGAAATGCTTGCCAGTGGGCATGTCACGAAATGCTGCCCCTGGCTGTGTTACGAAATGCTGCCCGTGGTCATGTTACCAAATGCTGACCGTGGGCACGTTACAAAATGCTGCCCCTGGTCACGTCACGAAATGTATGCCCGTGGTCAGGTCACGAAAATCATGCCCTTGGCCATGTCACGAAAATCATGCCCGTGGCCATGTCACAAAATGCTTGCCCGTGGCCATGTCATGAAATGCTGCCCGTGGCCATATGACGAAATGCTGCCCGTGGCCACGTAAAGAAATGCTAGCTGTGGTCATGTCTCCAAATGCATGCCCATGGTCATGTCACGAAAATCATGCCCATGGGCATTACACGAAATGCATGCCGGTGGTCATGTCACGAAATGCTGCCCGTGGCCATGTCACGAAAAGCTGCCCGTGGCCTTGTCACGAAATGCTGCTTTTTGGTCATGTCACAAAATGCTGCCCGTGGTCATGTTACGAAATGCTGGCTGCGGTCATGTCTCAAAATGGATGCCTGTGGCCATGTCACAAAATGCTACCCGAGGCCATGTCATGAAATGGTGCCCATGGCCATGTTGCGAAATGCTACCCGTGGCTATGTCACGAAATGTTGCCCATAGCCATGTCGCAAAATGCTGCCCGTGGCCATGTCGCGAAATGCTGCACGTGGTCATGACACGAAATGCTGCCTGTGGTCATGTCACAGAATGCTGCAAGTTGGCATTTCACGAAATGCTGCCCGTGGCCACATTACAAAATGCTGCCCCTGGTCACGTCAAGAAATGCATGCCCGTAGCCATGTCACAAAATGCTGCCCTTGGCCATGTCACGAAATGCATCCCGTGGCCATGTAACAAAAGGCTGCCCTTGGTCATGTCACGAAATGCATGTCCGTAGTCAAGTCACGAAATGCATGCCTCTGGTTATGTCACGAAATGCTGCCCTTGGCCATGTCACGAAATGTTGCCCGTGGCCATGTCACAAAATGTTGCCCGTGGTCATGTCACAGAATGCTGCCCGTTGGCATTTCACGAAATGCTGTCCGTGGGCACATTACAAAATGCTGCCCCTTGTCATGTCACGAAATGCATGCCCGTGGTCAGGTCACGAAAATCATGCCCTTGGCCATGTCACTAAATGCTTGCCCGTGGCCATGTCACAAAATGCAGCCCGTGGTCATGTTACGAAATGCTGGCTGCGGTCATGTCTCAAAATGGATGCCTGTGGCCATGTCACGAAATGCTACCCGAGGCCATGTCATGAAATGGTGCCCATGGCCATGTTGCGAAATGCTACCCGTGGCCATGTCGCGAAATGCTGCCCGTGGCCATGTCACGAAATGCTGCCTGTGGCCATGTCACGAAATGCAACCCGTGGTCATGACATGAAATGCTGCCCGTGGCCATGTCACGAAATGCTGCACTTGGTCATGTCACGGAATGCTGCCTGTGGTCATGTCACGAAATGCTGCCCGTGGCCATGTCGTGAAATGCCTGCTCGTAGTCTTGTCACGAAATGCATGCCCGTGGCCCTGTCACAAAATGCTACCCATGGCCGTGTCACGAAATGATGCCCGTGGTCATGTTACCAAATGCTGCCCGTGGGTACGTTACAAAATGCTGCCCCTGGTCATGTCACGAAATGCATGCCCGTGGTCATTTCACGAAAATCATGCCCTTGGCCATGTCACAAAATGCTTGCCCGTGGCCATGTCACAAAATGCTGCCCGTGGACATGTCACAAAATGCTGCCCGTGGTCATGTTACCAAATGCTGTCCGTGGCCACGTTACAAAATGCTTCCCCTGGTGAAGTCACAAAATGCATACCCGTGGCCATGTCATAAAATGCATACCCGTAGTAATGTCACGAAATGCATGCCCGTGGCCATGTCACAAAATGCTGCCCATGGCCGTGTCACGAAATGCTGCCCGTGGCCATGTCACAAAATGCTTGCCCGTGGCCATGTCACAAAAAGCTGCCCGTGGCCATGTCACGAAATGCTGCTTTTTGGTCATGTCACAAAATGCTGCCCATGGTCATGTTACGAAATGCTGGCTGCGGTCATGTCTCGAAATGGATGCCTGTGACCATGTCACGAAATGCTACTCGAGGCCATGTCACGAAATGTTGCCCATGGCCATGTTGCAAAATGCTGCCTGTGGCCATGTCGCGAAAAGCTGCCCGTGGCCATGTCACGAAATGCTGACTGTGGCCATGTCACGAAATGCAACCCGTGGTCATGACACGAACTGCTGCCCATGGCCATGTCACGAAATGCTGCACTTGGTCATGTCACGGAATGCTGTCCGTGGCCATGTCACGAAATGCTGCCCGTGGACATGTCACGAAATGCTGCCAGTGGTCACGTTACGAAATGCTGCCCTTGGGCACGTTACAAAATGCTGCCCTTTGTCACGACACGAAATGCGTTCCCGTGGTCATGTCACGAATTGAATGCCCGTGGTCATGTCCCGAAAATCAAGCCCTTGGCCATGTCACAAAATGCATACCCGTGGCTACGTTACGAAATGCATGCCCGTAGTCATATCACGAAATGCATGCCTGTGGCCATGTCACGAAATGCTGCCCATGGCCATGTCACGAAATGCTGCCCCTGGTCACGTCACGAAATGCATGCCCGTGGTCAGGTCACGAAAATCATGCCCTTGGCCATGTCACAAAATGCTTGCCCGTGGCCATGTCACGAAATGCTGCCTGTGGCCATATCACGAAATGCTGCTCGTGGCCACGTAAAGAAATGCTATCCGTAGTCATGTCTCCAAATGCATGCCAGTGGTCACATTACGAAATGCTGCCCTTGGGCACATTACAAAATGCTGCCCCTGGTCACGTCACGAAATGAATGCCCGTGGTCATGTCATGAAATGCATGCCCATGGTCATCTCACGAAAATCATGCCCATGGGCATTACACGAAATGCATGCCTGTGGTCATGTCACGAAATGCTGCCCGTGGCCATGTCACGAAAAGCTGCCCGTGGCCATGTCATGAAATGCTGCTTTTTGGTCATGTCACAAAATGCTGCCCGTGGTCATGTTACGAAATGCTGGCCATGGTCATGTCTCGAAATGCATGCCTGTGGCCATGTCACAAAATGCTACCCTAGGCCATGTCATGAAATGTTGCCCATGGCCATGTCGCGAAATGCTACCCGAGGCCATGTCGCAAAATGCTGCCCGTGGCCATGTCACGAAATGCTACCTGAGGCCATGTCATGAAATGCAACCAGTGGTCATGACACGAAATGCTGCCCGTGGCCATGTCACGAAATGCTGCTCTTGGTCATGTCACGGAATGCTGCCCGTGGCCATGTCACAAAATGCTGCCCATGGACATGTCACGAAATGCTGCCAGTGGTCATGTTACGAAATGCTGCCCTTGGGCACATTACAAAATGCTGCCCCTGGTCACGACTCGAAATGCATGCCCGTGGTCATGTCATGAATTGCATACACGTGGTCATGTTATGAAAATCAAGCCCTTGGCCATGTCACGAAATGCATACCCGTGGCTACGTTATGAAATGATGCCCGTAGCCATGTCACGAAATGCTGCCCGTGGGGACGTTACAAAATGCTGCCCCTGGTCACGTCACAAAATGCATACCCGTAGTCATGTCACGAAATGCATGCCCGTGGCCATGTCAGAAAATGCTGCCCATGGCCATGTCAAGAAATGCTGCCTGTGGTAATGTTACGAAATTCTGCCTGTGGGCACATTACAAAATGCTGCCCCTGGTCACATCACAAAATGCTTGCCCGTGGTCAGGTCACGAAATCATGCCATTGGCCATGTCTCGAAATCCTTGCCCCTGTCCATGTCTCGAAATGCTGCCTATGGCCATGTCATGAAATGCTGCCCGTGGCCAAGTAATGAAATGGTGGTCGTGGTCATGTCTCGAAATGCATGCCTGTGGTCATGTCACGAAATGTTGCCCGTGGCTATGTCATTAAAAGCTGCCCGAGGCCATGTCACGAAATGCTGCCCTTGGTCATGTTAGAAAATGCTGCCCTTGGTCATGTTACAAAATGCTGCCCCTGGTCATGACACGAAATGCGTGCCCGTGGTCATGTCATGAATTGCATGCCCGTGGTCATGTCATGAAAATCAAGCCCTTGGCCATGTCACAAAATGCATACCCATGGCTACGTCATGAAAGAATGCCCGTAGCCATGTCACGAAATGCTGCCCGTGGGGACGTTACAAAATGCTGCCCCTGGTCACGTCACAAAATGCATACCCGTGGCCATGTCGCAAAATGCATGCCTGTAGTCATGTCACGAAATGCATGCCCGTGGCCATGTCAGAAAATGCTGCCCATGGCCATGTAACGAAATGCTGCCCGTGGTAATGTTACGAAATTCTGCCTGTGGGCACGTTACAAAATGCTGCCCCTGGTCACATCACAAAATGCTTGCCCGTGGTCAGGTCACGAAAATCATGCCATTGGCCATGTCTCGAAATCCTTGCCCCTGGCCATGTCACGAAATGCTGCCTATGGCCATGTCATGAAATGCTGCCCGTGGCCATGTAATGAAATGGTGGTCGTGGTCATGTCTCGAAATGCATGCCTGTGGTCATGTCACGAAATGTTGCCCGTGGCTATGTCATTAAAAGCTGCCCGTGGCCATGTCACGAAATGCTGCCCTTGGTCATGTTAGAAAATGCTGCACTTGGTCATGTTACGAAATGCTGGCCATGGTCATGTCTCGAAATGCATGCCTGTGGTCATGTCACGAAATGTAACCCGAGGCAATGTCGCGAATGCTGCCCATGACCATGTCGCGAAATGCTGCCCATGGCAATGTCGCGAAATGCTGCCCGTGGCAATGTCACGATATGCTACCCGTGGTCATGACACGAAATGCTGCCCTTGGCCATGTCATGAAATGTTGCCCGTGGTCATGTTACAAAATGCTGCCCTTGGTCATGTCAAAAATGCTGCTCGTGGTCATGTTGCGAAATGCTGGCCATGGTAATGTCTCGAAATGCATGCCTGTGGTCATGTCCCGAAATGCTACCCGAGGCTATGTCACGAAATGTTCCCCATGGCCATGTCACGACATGGTGCCTGTGGCCATGTCACGAAATGCTGCCCGTGGTCATGTCACAGAATGCTGCACGTTGGCATTTCACGAAATGCTGCCCGTGGCCACGTTACAAAATGCTTCCCCTGGTGACGTCACGAAATGCATACCCGTGGCCATGTCGTGAAATGCATGCCCGTAGTAATGTCACGAAATGCATGCCCGTGGCCATATCAGAAAATGCTGCCCTTGGCCGTGTCTTGAAATGCTGCCCGTGGTCATGTTACCAAATGCTGCCCTTGGGCACGTTACAAAATGCTTGCTCATGGCCATGTCACAAAATGCTGCCCATGGCCATATCACGAAATGCTGCCCGTGGCCACGTAAAGAAATGCTAGCCGTGGTCATGTCTCCAAATGCATGCCAGTGGTCACGTTACGAAATGCTGCCCTTGGGGACGTTACAAAATGCTGCCCCTGGTCACGTCACGAAATGAATGCCCGTGGTTATGTCATGAAAATCATGCCCATGGGCATTACACGAAATGTATGCCTGTGGACATGTCACGAAATGCTGCCCGTGGCCATGTCACGAAAAGCTGCCCGTGGCCATATCACAAAATGCTTGAACGTGGGCATGTCATGAAATGCTGCCCATGGCTGTGTTACGAAATGCTGCCCGTGGTCATGTTACCAAATGCTGCCCGTGGGCACGTTACAAAATTCTGCCCCTGGTCACGTCACGAAATGCATGCCCGTGGTCAGGTCACAAAAATCATGCCCTTGGCCATGTCACAAAATGCTTGCCCGTGGCCATGTCACGAAATGCTGCCCGTGGCCATATGACGAAATGCTGCCCATGGCCACGTAAAGAAATGCTGGCTGTGGTCATGTCTCCAAATGCATGCCCCTGGTCATGTCACGAAAATCATGCCCATGGGCATTACACGAAATGCAGGCCTGTGGTCATGTCACGAAATGCTGCCTGTGGCCATGTCACGAAATGCAACCCGTGGTCATGACACGAAATGCTGCCAGTGGCCATGTCACTAAATGCTGCACTTGGTCATGTCACGGAATGCTGCCCGTGGACATGTCACGAAATGCTGCCAGTGGTGACGTTACGAAATCCTGCCCTTGGGCACGTTACAAAATGCTGTCCCTTGTCATGACACGAAATGCGTGCCCGTGGTCATATCACGAATTGCATTCCCATGGTCATGTCACGAAATGCATGCCCGTAGTCATGTCACGAAATGCATGCCCGTGGCCGTGTCAGGAAATGCTGCCCATGGCCGTGTCACGAAATGCTGCCCGTGGTCATGTTACCAAATGCTGCCCGTGGGGATGTTACAAAATACTGCACCTGGTCACATCACGAAATGCATGCCCGTGGTCAGGTCACGAAAATCATGCCCTTGGCCATGTCACAAAATGGTTGCCCGTGGCCATGTCACGAAATGCTGCCCATGGCCGTGTCACGAAATGCTGCCCGTGGTCATGTTAACAAATGCTGCCCGTGGTCATGTTACCAAATGCTGCCCATGGGGATGTTACAAAATGCTGCCCTGGTCATGTCACGAAAATCATGCCCATGGCCATTACACTAAATGCATGCCTGTGGTCATGTCACGAAATGCTACCGGTGGCCATGTCACGAAAAGCTGCCCCTGGCCATGTCATGAAATGCTGCTTTTTGGTCATGTCACAAAATGCTGCCCTTGGTCATGTCTCGAAATGCATGCCTGTGGCCATGTCACGAAATGCTACCCTAGGACATGTCATGAAATGTTGCCCATGGAAATGTCGCGAAATGCTACCCGAGGCGATGTCGCGAAATGCTGCCCGTGGCCATGTCACGAAATGCTGCCAGTGGCCATGTCATGAAATGCAACCCGTGGTCATGACACGAAATGCTGCCCGTGGCCATGTCACGAAATGCTTCTCTTGGTGATGTCATGGAATGCTGCCCGTGGACATGTCACAAAATGCTTCCAGTGGTCATGTTACGAAATGCTGCCCTTGGGCACATTACAAAATGCTGCCCCTGTTCACGACACGAAATGCGTGCCCGTGGTCATGTCATGAAATGCATACCCGTGGCTACGTCATGAAATGATGCCCGTAGCCATGTCATGAAATGCTGATCGTGGGGACGTTACAAAATGCTGCCCCTGGTCACGTCACAAAATGCATACCCGTGGCCATGTCGTGAAATGCATGCCTGTAGTCATGTCACAAAATGCATGCCCGTGGCCATGTCAGAAAATGCTGCCCATGGCCATGTCATGAAATGCTGCCCGTGGTAATTTTACGAAATTCTGCCTGTGGGCACGTTACAAAATGCTGCCCCTGGTCACATCACAAAATGCTTGCCCGTGGTCAGGTCACAAAAATCATGCCATTGGCCATGTCTCGAAATCCTTGCCCCTGGCCATGTCGCGAATGCTGCCCATGGCCATGTCGCGAAATGCTGCCCATGGCAATGTCGCGAAATGCTGCCCGTGGCAATGTCACGAAATGCTACCCGTGGTCATGACACGAAATGCTGCCCGTGGCCATGTCATGAAATGTTGCCCATGGTTATGTTACAAAATGCTGCCCTTGGTCATGTCATAAAATACTGCTCGTGGTCATGTTGCGATATGCTGGCCATAGTAATGTCTCAAAATTAATGCCTGTGGTCATGTCCCGAAATGCTACCCGAGGCTATGTCATGAAAGGTTGCCCATGGCCATGTCGTGAAATGCTCCCTGTGGCCATGTCGCGAAATGCTGCCCGTGGTCATGACACGAATTGCTACATGTGGCCATCTCACGTAATGCTGCCCGTGGTCAAGTTACAAACTGTTGCGTGTCGGGATGTTACAAAATGCTGTCCCTGCTCACATCAAGAAATGCATGCCTGTGGTCATGTCATGAAATGCCTGACATTCGCCATGTAATGAAATGCATGCCCGTGGCCATGTCACGAAATGCTGCCCTTGGCCATGTCAAGAAATGCTTCCCGTGGCCATGTAACAAAAGGCTGCACTTGGTCATGTCACGAAATGCATGTCCGTAGTCAAGTCACAAAATGCATGCTTCTGGTCATGTCACGAAATGCTGCCCTTGGCCATGTCTCAAAATGCTGCCCGTGGCCATGTCACGAAATGCTGCCCGTGGTCATGACACAAAATGCTGCCCGTGGCCATGTCACGAAATGTTGCCTGTGGCCATGTCACGAAATGCTGCCCGTGGTCATGTCACAGAATGCTGCCCATTGGCATTTCACGAAATGCTGCCCATGGCCACGTTACAAAATGCTTCTCCTGGTGACGTCACAAAATGCATACCCGTGGCCATGTCGTGAAATGCATGCCTGTAGTAATGTCACGAAATGCATGCCCGTGGCCATGTCACGAAATGCTGCCCATGGCCGTGTCACGAAATGCTGCCCGTGGTCATGTTGCGAAATGCTGCCCATGGCCATGTCGTGAAATGCTGCCCGTGGCCATATCACGAAATGCTGCCTGTGGCCATGTCACAAAATGCAACCCATGGTCATGACATGAAATGCTGCCCGTGGCCATGTCACAAAATGCATGCCCGTGGTCATGTCATGAAACGCATGCCCATGGTCATGTCACGAAAATCATGCCCATGGGCATTACACAAAATGCATGCCTGTGGTCATGTCACGAAGTGGTGTCCGTAGCCATGTCACGAAAAGCTGCCCGTGGCCATGTCACGAAATGCTGCTTTTTGGTCATGTCACAAAATGCTGCCCGTGGTCATGTTACGAAATGCTGGCTGTGGTCATGTCTCAAAATGCATTCCTGTGGCCATATCACGAAATGCAAAACGTGGTCATGACACGAAATGCTGCCTATGGCCATGTCATGAAATGCTGCCCGTGGTCATGTTACCAATTGCTGCCCGTGGGGACGTTACAAAATGCTGCCCCTGGTCACGTCACGAAATGGATGTCCGTAGTCATGTCATGAAATGCATGCCCATGGTCATGTCACGAAAATCATGCCCATGGGCATTACACGAAAAGCATGCCTGTGGTCATGACACGAAGTGCTGCCCGTGGCCATGTCACGAAAAGCTGCCTGTGGCCATGTCACGAAATGCTGCTTTTTGGTCATGTCACAAAATGCTGCCCGTGGTCATGTTACGAAATGCTGGCTGTGGTCATGTCTCGAAATGCATGCCTGTGGCCATGTCACGAAATTCTACCCGAGGCCATGTCATGAAATGTTTCCCATGGCTATGTTGCGAAATGCTGCCCGTGGCCATGTCGTGAAACGCTGCCCGTGGCCATGTCACGAAATGCTGCTCTTGGTCATGTCACGGAATGCTGCCCGTGGCCATGTCATGAAATGCTGCCCATGGACATGTCACGAAATGCTGCCAGTGGTCACGTTACGAAATGCTGCCCTTGGGCATGTTACAAAATGCTGCTCCTGGTCACGACACGAAATGCGTGCAAGTGGTCATGTCACGAATTGCATGCCAGTGGTCATGTCACAAAAATCAAGACCTTGGCCTTGTCACGAAATGCATACCCGTGGCTACGTCACGAAATGCATGCCCGTAGTCATGTCACAAAATGCATGCCCGTGGCCATGTCACGAAATGCTGCCTATGGCCATGTCACGAAATGCTGCCCGTGGTTATGTTACCAATTGCTGCCCGTGGGGACGTTACAAAATGCTGCCCCTGGTCATGTCACGAAATGCATGCCCGTGGTCATGTCATGAAACGAATGCCCATGGTTATGTCACGAAAATCATGCCCATGGGCATTACACGAAATGCATGCCTGTGGTCATGTCACGAAAAGCTGCCCGTGGCCATGTCACGAAATGCTGCTTTTTGGTCATGTCACAAAATGCTGCCCGTGTTCCTGTTACGAAATGAAGGCTGTGGTCATGTCTCGAAATGCATGCCTGTGGCCATGTCACGAAATTCTACCCGAGGCCATGTCATGAAATGTTGCCCATGGCTATGTTGCGAAATGCTGCCCGTGGCCATGTCGCGAAACGCTGCCCGTGGCCATGTCACGAAATGCTGCTCTTGGTCATGTCACGGAATGCTGCCCGTGGCCATGTCACGAAATGCTGCCCGTGGACATGTCACGAAATGCTGCCAGTGCTCACGTTACGAAATGCTGCCCTTGGGCATGTTACAAAATGCTGGCCCTGGTCAAGACACGAAATGCGTGCAAGTCGTCATGTCACGAATTGTATGCCAGTGGTCATGTCATGAAAATCAAGCCCTTGGCCATGTCCCAAAATGCATACCAGTGGCTACGTCAGGAAATGATGCCCGTAGCCATGTCACAAAATGCTGTCCGTGGAGACGTTACAAAATGCTGCCCCTGGTCACGTCACGAAATGCATACCCGTGGCCATGTCGCGAAATGCATGCCTGTAGTCATGTTACGAAATGCATGCCCGTGGCCATGTTACGAAATACTGCCCGTGGTCATGTTACCAAATGCTGCCCGTGGGCACGTTACAAAATGCTGCCCATGGTCACATCACGAAATGCATGCCCCTGGCCATGTCACGAAATGCTGCCCGTGGCCATATCACGAAATGCTGCCCGTGGCCACGTAAAGAAATGCTAGCCATGGTCATGTCTCCAAATGCATGCCCATGGTCATGTCACGAACATCATGCCCATGGGCATTACATGAAATGCATGCCTGTGGTCATGTCACGAAATGCTGCCCGTGGCCATGTCACGAAAAGCTGCCCGTGGCCATGTCACGAAATGCTTCTTTTTGGTCATGTCACAAAATGCTGCCTGTCGTCATGTTACGAAATGCTGGCTGTGGTCATGTCTCGAAATTCATGCCTGTGGCCATGTCACGAAGTGCTACCCGAGGCCATGTAATGAAATGGTAACCATGGCCATGTTGCGAAATTCTGCCCGTGGCCATGTCGCGAAATGCTGCCTGTGGCCATGTCACGAAATGCTGCCTGTGGCCATGTTATGAAATGCAACCCGTGGTCATGACACGAAATGCTGCCCTTGGCCATGTCATGAAATGCTGCTCTTGGTCATGTCACGGAATGCTGCCCGTGGCCATGTCATGAAAAGCAGCCCGTGGCCATGTCACGAAATGCTGCTTTTTGGTCATGTCACAAAATGCTGCCCGTGGTCATGTTACGAAATGCTGGCTGTGGTCATGTCACGATATTCTACCCGAGGCCATGTCATGAAATGTTTCCCATGGCTATGTTGCGAAATGCTGCCCGTGGCAATGTCGCGAAACGCTGCCCGTGGCCATGTCACAAAATGCTGCTCTTAGTCATGTCACGGAATGCTGCCCGTGGCCATGTCACGAAATGCTGCCCGTGGACATGTCACGAAATGCTGCCAGTGGTCACTTTACGAAATGCTGCCCTTGGGCATGTTACAAAATGCTGCCCCTGGTCACGACACAAAATGCATGCCCGTGGTCATGTCATGAAACGCATGCCCATGGTCATGTCACGAAAATCATGCCCATGGGCATTACACGAAATGCATACCCGTGGCAACGTCACGAAATGCATGCCCGTAGTCATGTCATGATATTGATGCCCGTGGCCATGTCACGAAATGCTGCCTATGGCCATGTCACGAAATGCTGCCCGTGGTCATGTTACCAATTGCTGCCCCTGGTCACGTCACAAAATGCATGCCCGTGGTCATGTCATGAAACGCATGCCCATGGTCATGTCACGAAAATCATGCCCATGGGCATTACACGAAATGCATGCCTGTGGTCATGTCACGAAGTGCTGCCCGTGGCCATGTCACGAAAAGCTGCCCGTGGCCATGTCACGAAATGCTGCTTTTTGGTCATGTCACAAAATGCTGCCCGTGGACATGTTACGAAATGCTGCCAGTGGTCACGTTACGAAATGCTGCCCTTGGGCATGTTACAAAATGCTGCTCCTGGTCACGACACGAAATGCGTGCAAGTGGTCATGTCACGAATTGCATGCCAGTGGTCATGTCACAAAAATCAAGACCTTGGCCTTGTCACGAAATGCATACCCGTGGCTACGTCACGAAATGCATGCCCGTAGTCATGTCACAAAATGCATGCCCGTGGCCATGTCACGAAATGCTGCCTATGGCCATGTCACGAAATGCTGCCCGTGGTTATGTTACCAATTGCTGCCCGTGGGGACGTTACAAAATGCTGCCCCTGGTCATGTCACGAAATGCATGCCCGTGGTCATGTCATGAAACGAATGCCCATGGTTATGTCACGAAAATCATGCCCATGGGCATTACACGAAATGCATGCCTGTGGTCATGTCACGAAAAGCTGCCCGTGGCCATGTCACGAAATGCTGCTTTTTGGTCATGTCACAAAATGCTGCCCGTGTTCCTGTTACGAAATGAAGGCTGTGGTCATGTCTCGAAATGCATGCCTGTGGCCATGTCACGAAATTCTACCCGAGGCCATGTCATGAAATGTTGCCCATGGCTATGTTGCGAAATGCTGCCCGTGGCCATGTCGCGAAACGCTGCCCGTGGCCATGTCACGAAATGCTGCTCTTGGTCATGTCACGGAATGCTGCCCGTGGCCATGTCACGAAATGCTGCCCGTGGACATGTCACGAAATGCTGCCAGTGCTCACGTTACGAAATGCTGCCCTTGGGCATGTTACAAAATGCTGGCCCTGGTCAAGACACGAAATGCGTGCAAGTCGTCATGTCACGAATTGTATGCCAGTGGTCATGTCATGAAAATCAAGCCCTTGGCCATGTCCCAAAATGCATACCAGTGGCTACGTCAGGAAATGATGCCCGTAGCCATGTCACAAAATGCTGTCCGTGGAGACGTTACAAAATGCTGCCCCTGGTCACGTCACGAAATGCATACCCGTGGCCATGTCGCGAAATGCATGCCTGTAGTCATGTTACGAAATGCATGCCCGTGGCCATGTTACGAAATACTGCCCGTGGTCATGTTACGAAATGCTGCCCGTGGGCACGATACAAAATGCTGCCCCTTGGTCACGTCACGAAATGCATGCCCGTGGTCAGGTCACGAAAATCATGCCCTTGGGCATGTCACAAAATGCTTGACCGTGGCCATGTCACAAAATGCTGACCATGGCCATTTCACAAAATGCTGCCCGTGGCCATGTAAAGAAATGCTAGTAGTGGTCATGTCTCCAAATGCATGCCTGTGGTCATGTCACGAAATGCTGCCTGTGGTCATGTCACGAAAAGCTGCCCGTGGCCATGTCACGAAATGCTGCCCTTGGTCATATCACAAAATGCTGCCCGTGGTCATGTTACGAAATGCTGCCCGTGGTCATGTCTCGAAATGCCTGCCTGTGGTCATGTCTTGAAATGCTACCCGAGGCTATGTCACGAAATGTTGCCCATGGCCATGTCACGAAATGCTACCCATGGCCATGTCGCGAAATGCTGTCCGTGGCATTGTCATGAAATGCTGCCCGTGGCCATGTCACGAAATGCTACCTGTGGTCATGACACGAAATGCTGCCCATGGTCATGTCACGGTATGCTGCTCATGGCCATGTCGCGAAATGCTGCCCGTGGGGACGATACAAAATGCTGCCCCTGGTCATGTCTCAAAATACATGCCTGTTGTCATGTCACGAAATTTTACCTGAGGCCATGTCACGAAATGCTGCCCGTGGCCACGTTACAAAATGCCTCCACTGGTGACGTCACGAAATGCATACCCGTTTCCATGTTGCGAAATGCATGGCCGTAGTCATGTCACAAAATGCATGCCCGTGGCCATGTCACGAAATGCTGCCCATGGCCATGTCACGAAATGCTGCCCGTGATCATGTAACGAAATGCTGCCCGTGGGCACGTTACAAAATGCTGCCCCTGGTCACATCACGAAATGCATGCCCGTGGTCACGTCACAAAAATCATGCCCTTGGCCATGTCACGAAATGCTGCCCGTGGCCATGTCATGAAATGCTGCCTGTGGCCATGTCACGAAATGCTGCCCGTAGTCATGTCACGGAATGCTGCCAGTGGAAATTTCACGAAATGCTGCTCGTGGCCATGTCACGAAATGCTGCCCGTGGTCACGTTATGAAATGCTGCAAGTGGGCACATTACAAAATGGTGCCCCTGGTCACATCACGAATTGAATGCCCATGGCCATGTCACGAAATGCTGCCCATGGCCCGTGGTCATGTTACGAAATGCTGCCCGTGGGCACGATACAAAATGCTGCCCCTGGTCATGTCTCAAAATGCATGCCTGTGGTCATGTCACAAAATGCTACCCGAGGCCATGTCACGAAATGATACCAGTGGCCATATCACGAAATGCTGCCCATGGCCATGTAACGAAATGCTGGCCGTGGTCATGTCTCAAAATGCTGCCCGTGGTCATGTCACAGAATGCAGCCCGTTGGCATTTCACGAAATGCTGCTCGTGGCCAAGTCACGAAATGCTGCCCGTGGTCACGTTATGAAATGCTGCAAGTGGGCACATTACAAAATGGTGCCCCTGGTCACGTCACGAATTGAATGCCCGTGGCCATGTCACGAAATGCTGCCCATGGCCCGTGGTCATGTTACGAAATGCTGCCCGTGGGCACGATACAAAATGCTGCCCCTGGTCATGTCTCAAAATGCATGCCTGTGGTCATGTCACAAAATGCTACCCGAGGCCATGTCACGAAATGATGCCAGTGGCCATATCACGAAATGCTGCCCATGGCCATGTAACGAAATGCTGGCCGTGGTCATGTCTCAAAATGCTGCCCGTGGTCATGTCACAGAATGCTGCCCGTTGGCATTTCACAAAATGCTACCCGTGGCCACGTTACAAAATGCTTCCACTGGTGACGTCACGAAATGCATACCCGTGGCCATGTGGCGAAATGCATGCCCGTAGTCATGTCACGAAATGCATGCCTGTGGCCATGTCACGAAATGCTGCCCATGGCCATGTCACGAAATGCTGTCCGTGGTCATGTTACGAAATGCTGCCCATGGGCACTTTATAAAATGCTGCCCCTGGTCATGTCACGAAATGCATGCCTGTGGTCAGGTCACGGAAATCATGCCCTTGGCCATGTCACAAAATGCTTGACCGTGGCCATGTCACGAAATGCTGCCCATGGCCATATCATGAAATGCTGCCCGTGGCCATGTAAAGAAATGCTAGATGTGGTCATGTCTCCAAATGCATGCCTGTGGTCATGTGACGAAATGCTGCCCGTGGCCATGTCACGAAAAGCTGCCCGTGGCCATATTACGAAATGCAGCCCGTGGACATGTTACGAAATGCTACCCGTGGCCATATTAGGAAATGCAGCCCATGGCCATATTACGAAATGCAGCCCGTGGCTATGTTACGAAATGCTGCCCTTGGACATGTCACAAAATGCTGCCCGTGGTCACGTTACGAAATGCATGCCAGTGGTCATGTCACGAAATGCATGCCCATGATCATGTCACGAAATGCATGCCTGTGGCCATGTCACGAAATGCTGCCCATGGCCATATTACGAAATGCAGCCCGTGGACATGTTACGAAATGCTGCCCGTGGCCATATTACGAAATGCAGCCCATGGCCATATTACGAAATGCAGCCCGTGGCCATGTTACGATATGCTGCCCTTGGACATGTCACGAAATGCTGCCGGTGGTCACATTACAAAATGCATGCCAGTGGTCATGTCACGAAATGCATGCCCATGATCATGTCACAAAATGCTGCCTGTGGCCATGTCACGAAATGCTGCCCGTGGCCATATTACGAAATGCCGCCTGTGGCAATGTTATGAAATGCTGCCCGTGGCCATGTCACGAATTGCATGTCCGTGGCCATGTCACAAAATGCTCCCTGTGGCCATGTCACGACATGCTGCCCGTGGACATGTCACAAAATGCTGCCCGTGGCCATCTCACGGAATGCTGCCCGTGGTCATGTCATGAAATGCATGCCCTTCGCCATGTCATGAAATGCATGCCCGTGGCCATGTCATGAAATGCTGCCCTTGACCATGTCACAAAATGCTTCCCGTGGCCATGTCACGAAATGCTGCCCGTAGTTATGTCATGGAATGTTGCCCGTGGCCATTTCACGAAATGCTGCTCGTGGACATGTCACGAAATGCTGCCCATGGTCACGTTATGAAATGCTGCCAGTGGGCACATTACAAGATGGTGCCCCTGGTCACGTCACGAATTGAATGCCCGTGGCCATGTCACGAAATGCTGCCCATGGCCCGTGGTCATGTTACGAAATGCTACCCGTGGGCACGATACAAAATGCTGCCCCTGGTCATGTCTCAAAATGCATGCCTGTGGTCATGTCACAAAATGCTACCCGAGGCCATGTCACGAAATGATGCCAGTGGCCATATCACGAAATGCTGCCCATGGCCATGTAACGAAATGCTGGCTGTGGTCATGTCTCAAAATGCTGCCCGTGGTCATGTCACAGAATGCTACCCGTTGGCATTTCACGAAATGCTACCCGTGGCCACGTTACAAAATGCTTCCCCTGGTGACGTCACGAAATGCATACCCGTGGCCATGTGGCGAAATGCATGCCCGTAGTCATGTCAAGAAATGCATGCCCGTAGTCATGTCAAGAAATGCATGCCCGTGGCCATGTCACGAAATGCTACCCGTGGCCACGTTACAAAATGCTGCCCCTGGTCACGTCACGAAATGCATGCCTGTGGTCAGGTCATGAAAATCATGCCCTTGGCCATGTCACAAAATGCTTGACCGTGGCCATGTCACGAAATGCTGCCCATGGCCATATCATGAAATGCTGCCCGTGGCCATGTAAAGAAATGCTAGATGTGGTCATGTCTCCAAATGCATGCCTGTGGTCATGTGACGAAATGCTGCCCGTGGTCATGTTACGAAATGCTGCCCGTGGCCATATTAGGAAATGCAGCCCATGGCCATATTACGAAATGCAGCCCGTGGCCATGTTACGAAATGCTGCCCATTGGCATTTCACGAAATGCTACCCGTGGCCACGTTACAAAAGCTTCCCCTGGTGACGTCACGAAATGCATACCCGTGGCCATGTCGCAAAATGCATGCCCGTAGTCATGTCACGGTATGCTGCTCATGGCCATGTCACGAAATGCTGCCTGTGGGCACGATAGAAAATGCTGCCCCTTGTCATGTCTCAAAATGCATGCCTGTTGTCATGTCACGAAATGCTACCTGAGGCCATGTCACGAAATGCTGCCAGTGGCCATGTCATGAAATGCTTCCTGTGGTCATGACATGATATGCTGCCCGTGGTCATGTCACGGTATGCTGCTCATGGCCATGTCACGAAATGCTGCCCGTGGGCACGATAGAAAATGCTGCCCCTTGTCATGTCTCAAAATGCATGCCTGTTGTCATGTCACGAAATGCTACCTGAGGCCATGTCACAAAATGCTGCCCGTTGGCATTTCACGAAATGCTGCCCGTGGCCACGTTACAAAATGCCTCCCCTGGTGACGTCAGAAAATGCATACCCGTGGCCATGTCGCGAAATGCATGCCCGTAGTCATGTCACAAAATGCATGCCCGTGGCCATGTCACGAAATGCTGCCCATGGCCATGTCACGAAATGCTGCCCGTGGTCATGTTACAAAATGCTGCCCCCGGTCACGACACTAAATGCATGCCTGTGGTCATGTCACGAAATGTATGCCCGTGGTCAGGTCACGAAAATCATGCCCTTGACCATGTCACGAAATGCTACCCGTGGTCATGACACGAAATGATGCCCGTGGCCATGTCATGAAATGTTGCCCGTGGCCATGTTACGAAATGCTGCCCATGGTCATGTCACGGAATGCTGCCCGTGGCCACGGCATGAAATGCTGGCCGTGGACATGTCACGAAATGCTGCCAGTGGTAACGTTATGAAATGCTGCCCTTGGGCACGTTAGAAAATGCTGCCCCTGGTCACGACACGAAAAGCATGCCCTTGGTCATGTCATGAAATGTATGCCCGTGGTCATGTCTCGAAATGCATGCCTTTGGTCATGTCATGAAATGCTGCCTGTGGCCATGTCACGAAATGATGCCCGTTGCCATGTTACAAAATGCTGCCCGTGGTCATGTCAAGAAATGCTGCCCTTGGCCATGTCACGAAATGCTGCCCATGGACATGTCACAAAATGCCGCCAGTGGTAACGTTAAGTAATGATGCCCTTGGGCTCGTTACAAAATGCTGCCCCCGGTCACGACACTAAATGCATGCCTGTGGTCATGTCACGAAATGTATGCCCGTGGTCATGTCATGAAAATCATGCCCTTGGCCATCTCACAAAATGCATGCCCGTTGCCATGTCACAAAATGATGCCCGTGGCCATGTCACGAAATGCTGCCCGTGGCCATGTACAAAAAGCTGCCCGTGGTCATGTTACGAAATGCTGCACGTGGGAACGTTACAAAATGCTGCCCCTGGTCACGTCAGGAAATGCATGTCCGTGGTCAGGTCCCGAAAGTCATGCCCTTGGCCATGTCACAAAATGCTAGCCCATGGCCATGTCACGAAATTCTGCCCATGGCCATATCACGAAATGCTGACCGTGGCCATGTCACGAAAAGCTGCCCGTGGCCATGTCACGAAATGCTGCCCTTGGTCATGTCACAAAATGCTGCCCGTGGTCATGTTACGAAATGCTGGCCATGGTCATGTCTCGAAATGCATGCCTGTGGTCAAGTCCCAAAATGCTACCCGAGGCTATGTCACGAAATGTTGCCCACGGAATTGTCGCGAAATGCTGCCCGTGGCCATGTCGCGAAATGCTACCTGTGGTCATGTCATGAAATGCTGCCCGTGGTCATGTCACTGTATGCTGCTCATGGCCATATCAGAAAATGCTGCCCGTGGTCATGTTTCGAAATGCTGGCCATGGTCATGTCTCGAAATGCATGCCTGTGGCCAAGTCCCGAAATGCTACCCGAGGCTATGTCACGAAATGTTGCCCACGGAATTGTCGCAAAATGCTGCCCGTGGCCATGTCGCGAAATGCTACCTGTGGTCATGACATGAAATGCTGCCCGTGGTCATGTCACGGTATGCTGCTCATGGCCATATCACAAAATGCTGCCCGTGGTCATGTCACGAAATGCTGCCCATGGCCATGTCACGAAATGCTGCCCGTGGCCATGTCGCAAAATGCTGCCCGTGGCCATGTAACGAAATGCTGCCCCTGGTCTTGACAAGAAATGCTGCCCGTGGTCATGTCACGGAATGCTGCTCATGGCGATGTCATGAAATGCTGCCCATGGTCATGTCACGAAATGCTACCCTTGGTCATGTCTCGAAATGCATGCCCTTGGTCATGTCACGAAATGCTGCCCGTGGCCATATTACGAAATGCAGCCCGTGGCCATATTACAAAATGCAGCACGTGTCCATGTTACGATATGCTGCCCTTGGTCATGTCACGAAATGCTGCCCGTGGTCACGTTACGAAATGCTGCCAGTGGTCACATTACGAAATGCATGCCAGTGGTCATGTCACGAAATGCATGCCCATGATCATGTCATGAAATGCTGCCTGTGGCCATGTCACGACATGCTGCCCTTGTCCATATTACGAAATGCAGCCCATGGCCATGTTACGAAATGCTGCCCGTTGCCATGTCACGAATTGCATGTCCGTGGCCATGTCACAAAATGCTCCCTGTGGCCATGTCACGAAATGTTGCCCGTGGCCATGTCACAAAATTTTGCCCGTGGCCATCTCACATAATGCTGCCCATGGTCATGTTACAAACTGTTGCATGTGGGCATGTTACAAAATGCTGCCCCTGGTCACGTCACAAAATGCATGCCTGTGGTCATGTCATGAAATGCATGCACTTCGCCATGTCATGAAATGCATGCCCGTGGCAATGTCACGAAATGCTGCCCTTGGCTATGTCACGAAATGCTTCCCGTGGCCATGTCACGAAATGTTGCCCGTGGCCATGTCACAAAATGTTGCCCGTGGCCATCTCACGTAATGCTGCCCGTGGTCACGTTACAAACTGCTGCGTGTGGGCATGTTACAAAATGCTGCCCCTGGTCACGTCACGAAATGCATGCCCGTGGTCATGTCATGAAATGCATGCACTTCGCCATGTCATGAAATGCATGCCCATGGCCATGTCACGAAATGCTGCCCTTGGACATGTCACGAAATGCTTCCCGTGGCCTTGTCACGAAATGCTGCCCATGGTCATTTCACGGAATGCTGCCCGTGGCCATTTCACGAAATGCCGCTCATGGCCATGTCACGAAATGGTGCCAGTGGGCACGTTACAAAATGGTGCCCCTGGTCACGTCACGAATTGAATGCCCGTGGCAATGTCACGAAATGGTGCCCATGACCCGTGCTCATGTTACGAAATGCTACCCGTGGGCACGATACAAAATGCTTCCCCTGGTCATGTCTCAAAATGCATGCCTGTGGTCATGTCACGAAATGCTACCTGAGGCCATGTCACGAAATGCTGCCCGTGGCCATATCACGAAATGCTGCCCATGGCCATGTAACGAGATGCTGGCCGTGTTCATGTGTCAAAATGCATGCCTGTGGTCATGTCACGAAATGCTAGCCGAGGCCATGTCACAAAATCTTGCCTGTGGCCATGTCACGAAATGCTACCCGTGGTCATGTCACGAAATGCTGCACGTGGCCATGTCACGAAATCTTGCCCATGGCCAAATCAGAAAATGCTGCCCGTGGCCTTGTCACGAAATTCTGCCAGTGGTCACGTTACAAAATGCTGCCCTTGGGCACATTACAAAATGCTGCCCCTGTTCATGTCACGAAATGGATGCCTGTGGTCATGTAATGAAATGCATGCCCATGGTCATGTCACGAAATGCATGCCCTAGGCCATTACACGAGATGCTTGCCTGTGGTCATGTCACGAAATGCTGCCCTTGGCCATGACACGAAAAGCTGCCCATGGCCATGTCACGTAATGCTGCTTTTTGGTCATGTCACAAAATGCTGCCCGTGGCCAAGTTACAAAATGCTTCCCCCGGTGACGTCACAAAATGCTTACCCATGGCCATGTCACGAAATGCTGCCCGTGGTCATATTACGAAATGCTGCCTGTGGGAACGTTACAAAATGCTGCCCCTGGTCACTTCAGGAAATGCATGCCCGTGGTCAGGTCCCAAAAGTCATGCCCTTGGCTATGTCACAAAATGCTTGCCCGTGGCCATGTCACGAAATGCTGCCCATGGCCATATCACGAAATGATGCCCGTGGCCATGTAAAGAAATGCTAGCAGTGGTCATGTCTCCAAATGCATGCCTGTGGTCATGTCACGAAATGCTGACCGTGGCCATGTCACGAAAAGCTGCCCATGGCCATGTCACGAAATGCTGCCCTTGGTCATGTCACAAAATGCTGCCCGTGGTCATGTTACGAAATGCTGGCCATGGTCATGTCTCGAAATGCATGACTGTGGTCAAGTCCCGAAATGCTACCCGAGGCTATGTCACGAAATGTTGCCCACGGAATTGTCGCGAAATGCTGCCCGTGGCCATGTCGCGAAATGCTACCTGTGGTCATGTCATGAAATGCTGCCCGTGGTCATGTCACGGTATGCTGCTCATGGCCATATCACAAAATGCTGCCCGTGGTCATGTCACGAAATGCTGCCCATGGCCATGTCACGAAATGCTGCCCGTGGCCATGTCGCGAAATGCTGCCCGTGGCCATGTAACGAAATGCTGCCCCTGGTCTTGACAAGAAATGCTGCCCGTGGTCATGTCACGGAATGCTGCTCATGGCGATGTCATGAAATGCTGCCCATGGTCATGTCACGAAATGCTGCCCGTGGTCATGTCACAAAATGCTGCCCGTGGTCATGTCACAAAATGCTGCCCGTGGTCATGTTACGAAATGCTGGCCGTGGTCATGTCTCGAAATGCATGGCTGTGGCTATGTCATGAAATGCTGCCCGTGGCCACGTTACAAAATGCTTCCCCCGGTGACGTCACAAAATGCTTGCCCGTGGCCATGTCACGAAATGCTGCCCATGGCCATGTCACGAAATGCTGCCCGTGGCCATGTAAAGAAATGCTAGTAGTGGTCATGTCTCCAAATGCATGCCTGTGGTCATGTCACGAAAAGCTGCCCGTGGCCATGTCACGAAATGCTGCCCTTGGTCATGTCACAAAATGCTGCCCATGGTCACATTACGAAATGCTGCCCGTGGCCATGTAAAGAAAAGCTAGTAGTGGTCATGTCTCCAAATGCATGCCAGTGGTCATGTCACGAAATGCATGCCCATGATCATGTCACGAAATGCTGCCTGTGGCCATGTCACGAAATGCTGCCCGTGGCCATATTACGAAATGCAGCCCGTGGACATGTTACGAAATGCTGCCCGTGGCCATATTACGAAATGCAGCCCGTGGCCATATTACAAATTGCAGCTCGTGGCCATGTTACGAAATGCTGCCCTTGGTCATGTCAGGAAATGCTGCTCGTGGTCACGTTACGAAATGCTGCCCATGGTCATGACAAGAAATGCTGCCTGCGGTCATGTCACAGAATGCTGCCCTTGGCCATGTCACGAAATGCTGCCCATGGACATGTCACAAAATGCCGCCAGTGGTAAAGTTACGTAATGCTGCCCTTGGGGTCGTTACAAAATGCTGCCCCTGGTCACGACACTAAATGCATGCCTGTGGTCATGTCACGAAATGTATGCCCGTGGTCATGTCACGAAAATCATTCCCTTGGTCATGTCACGAAATGCATGCCCGTTGCCATGTCACGAAATGATGCCCATGGCCATGTCACGAAATGCTTCCTGTGGCCATGTAACAAAATGCTGCCCGTGGTCATGTTTTGAAATGCATGCCAGTGGTCATGTCATGAAATGCATGCCCATGATCATGTCACAAAATGCTGCCTGTGGCCAAGTCACAAAATGCTGCCCGTGGCCATATTACGAAATGCAGCCCGTGGCCATGTTACAAAATGCTGCTCTTGGGCACGTTACAAAATGCTGCCCGTGGTCACGTCACGAAATGCATTCCCGTGGTCATGTCACGAATTGCATGCCCATGGTCATGTCATGAAAATCAAGCCCTTGGCCATGTCACAAAATGCATACCCGTGGCCATGTCATGAAATGATGCCCGTGGCCATGTCACGAAATGATGCCCGTGGCCATGTCACTAAATGCTGCCCTAGGTTATGTCACAAAATGCTGCCCTTGGTCGTGTTACGAAATGCTGCCCATGGCCATGTCACGAAATGCTGCCCATGGCCATGTCACGAAATGCATGCCCGTGGTCATGTCATGAAAATCATGCCCTTGGCCATGTCACGAAATGCATACCCGT
Source organism: Acipenser ruthenus (assembly GCF_902713425.1). NCBI lineage: Eukaryota > Metazoa > Chordata > Actinopteri > Acipenseriformes > Acipenseridae > Acipenser > Acipenser ruthenus. The sequence continues at coordinate 3,951,625 of NC_081225.1, read as the reverse complement.
GGCCATGTCATGAAATGATGCCCGTGGCCATGTCACGAAATGCTGCCCATGGCCATGTAACGAAATGCTGCCAGTGGTCATGTCTCTATCTGCATGCCTTTGGTCATGTCACGAAATTCTGCCTGTGGCCATGTAACGTGAAGCTGCCCGTGGCCATGTCACTAAATGCTGTCCTTGGTCATGTCACAAAATCCTGCCCGTGGTCATGTCACAAAATCCTGCCCGTGGTCATGTCACGAAATGCTGCACATGGCCATGTCACAAAATGTTTCCTATGGCCATGTCACGAAATGCTGCCCGTGATCATGTCACGGAATGCTGCACGTGGCCATTCCATGAAATGCTGCCGATGGCCATATTACGAAATGCTGCTCATGGTCACGTTACGAAATGCTGTCTGTATGCACGTTATAAATTGCTGCCCCTGGTCACATCACGAAATGCATTCCCGTGGCTATGTTGCGAAATGCATGCCCGTAGTCATGTCACAAAATGCATGAACGTGGCCATGTCACAAAATGCTGCCCATGGCCATGTCACAAAATGCTGTCCGTGGTCATGTTACAAAATGCTGCCCGTGGGCACGTTACAAAATTCTGCCCCTGGTCACGTCACGAAATGCATGCCCGTGGTCAGGTCACGAAAATCATGCCCTTGGCCATGTCAAGAAATGCTGCCCATGGCCATGTCACGAAATGTTGCCCGAGGCCATGTCACGAAATCCTTCCCGTGGTCATGTTACGAAATGCTGCCCTTGGCCATGTCACGAAATCTTGCCTGTGGCCATGTCACAAAATGCTTGCCGTGGTCACGTCACGGAATACTGCCTGTGACCATGTCACGAAATGCGGGCCGTGGCCTTATCACGAAATGGTACTCGTGGCCATGTCAGGAAATGCTGCTCCTGGTCATGTCACAGAATGCTGCCTGTGGCCATGTCACGAAATGCTGCCCATGGCCTTGTCACGAAATGGTACCAGTGGCCATGTCACGAAATGCTGCCAGTGGTCACATTATGAAATGCGAGATCGTGAGAGAAGTACGAGTGGACAAGTACAACGCAGTTAGAAGCAGAAAGGAGGAATTACATCTTTAAATTTGGAGTTGCTTTAATCAGAAAACATTGCAGCTTAAAGCCTTGCAGCTGCGTGTATTTTTCTGATCAGCTGAAACTCGGAGCAGCTGATTCAAATCCCGCGGCGTTCTGGGACATGGGGGAGGAGCAGAGTACGCAGCACAGACACAAACAAACACAAACAAACAAAAGGCAGGCAGACTTCCCAGCGACAGCGTGTGGAAGCGACATCGTGGGAAAAGTACGAGTGGACAAGTACAACGCAGTTAGAAGCAGTTTGAAAGCAGGTTGACAGCTGCAGAAGCTAAACTAAACAAAAAATATGGTCTTCAAGCCAGTAATCTGTGACAACTGCATGATGTGGGAAATCCGAGAAAACCCAACAGAGCTCAACCAAGTTTGTGTAAAGTGCCGCACGATCCAGGACTTGCTTCAGCGATTAAGCCTGCTAGAAAAGGAGCTGGAGGAAATGAGACAGCAACAGGAGCTTGAGGAGCTGACACACCCACAATTCATGGAAGTCTGCACCCCTAGCAGACTGAAAGCCAACAGGGAGATGGAAGAGAGTCGAAACAGCTGGTTTCAGATAGGCAGAAGCAGGGAAAAAAAGAAACTTCGTCAAACACAACCACCAGAAATCCAGACAGCCAACACATTTGAGCCACTTCAACATTTAGATGACCAAAACAGACATCACGAGAATGAAAGAAACAACACCCAGGACCCTATAAACAGTGTTGACCAGGCAGCAAAAAGAAGGGAGGTCATGATTGTTGGGGACTCCATACTGAGAAACACAGCAAGTTCAGTTCGCAGTTTGGACCCCCTTACTACAACAGTGTGCTGCCTTCCAGGAGCCTCAGTCAAGCACATCACTGAGAATGTGGACAGGCTCCTAGAACGAACAGGAGATGACCCGGTAGTAGTCGTCCACATTGGTACAAACAACATTGGAAGAGACAGGCCAAGATCCCTGCAAAACAAATTCAGAGAGCTAGGAAGGAAATTAAAAGACAAGACCAAAACTGGTATTTTTTGGGATACTGCCCGCGCCTTGCAAAGGACCATATGGACAGCTGGAAATACAAAATCAAAATGCATGGCTGAAATCGTGGTGTACACAGGAAGGCTTCACCTTTCTTGAACATTGGAGCACTTTCTATACAGGTGGGACGGACTGCACTTAAACAGAAAGGGAACCAATCTACTCGGAGAAAGGATCCTTCATGCGGTACAGAAGCATTTAAACTAGAAAGGAAGGGGGGAGAAAACAAAAAAAACAGAAGGGAGACCACATCAAAACAAGGGCAACAACTCAGGTAAGACCACTATTAAATGTATTTATATTAATGCTAGAAGTCTCAGAAACAAAATGTTAGAACTTGAAGCTACTGCACTAACAAGCAACTACGATGTGATAGGTGTTACAGAAACTTGGTTGTCAGAGTGATGGAGACGAAAATAATATTAGTGGGTACACACTGTATAGGAAAGACAGACAGGACAGAAGAGGCGGAGGGGTAGCGCTATACATAAGAAATAGCCTTGAAGCCCAGGTGTTAAATCAGGACAAAGAAAACAAAGCAGAATCAATATGGGTCAGAATAATGGACACAAATTCAAAGAGCATAATAATAGGAGCATGCTATAGACCGCCAAATTCAGACGCTGAGCAAAATAATCTGTTATACAATGACATTCGAAATGCGTGTAGAAAAGGAGAAGCCATACTAATGGGGGATTTCAACTTCCCCTGTATAAAATGGGAAAACCCAATGGGGGGCACGACGGACGAAATTGAAATGGTGGAAATGACAAATGACTGCTTCCTAATGCAATTTGTCAAGGCACCGACTAGAGGGGAGGCATGCCTTGATTTAGTCTTTTCAAATAATGAAGACAGAATAACTAAAACAGAGGTCAGAGAGCCATTGGCAAACTCAGACCACAACATGTTCTCATTTGAAATATTTTTTAAAACCCCAAAAGTAATGACTAAAGCTAAGGTTTACAATTTTAGAAAAGCAAACTACGAAGGTATGAAACAGAGACTAATAGAAGTAGATTGGAGTAAAATAGAAAAAACATCCACAGAAAAAGGGTGGCTGTTTTTTAAAAATGTAGTACTAGAGGCACAAAACAATTACATCCCAAAAGGAGACAAATCTAAATCTAAAACAAAATGGCCAAAATGGTTTAATAGATCAATTAAAAAAAATATTCAGCGAAAAAAGGCACTTTACAGAGCGTCTAAAAGGGACCAAAAACAAAGCAAACAGAAAGAGTACTTGGAACTGCAAACACAAGTCAAAAAGGAAGTTAGAAAGGCCAAGAGAGAGATAGAAATCAATATTGCTAAGGGGGCTAAAACCAATTCCAAAATGTTTTCCAATATTATAACAGCAAGAGAACATTCAAAGAGGAGGTTAAATGTCTAAGAGACACAAATGGCAAAATCATAGATGAAGAAAAAAAAATAGCAAATATATTAAATGATTACTTTTCACAGGTTTTTACAAAGGAGGACACGGACAACATGCCCCACATGTCGACCTGTTCCTATCCAGTTTTAAATAACTTTAGCATAACAGAGGCAGAAGTGTTAAAGGGACTAGGAGCTCTTAAAATAAACAAATCCCCTGGGCCGGATGAGATCCTCCCAATAGTACTCAAAGAAATGAAAGAAGTTATTTACAAACCGCTAACCAAGATCATGCAACAGTCTCTTGACACAGGGGTTGTACCAACAGACTGGAAAATAGCAAATGTAATACCAATCCACAAAAAGGGAGACAAAACCGAACCAGGTAACTACAGACCAATAAGCCTGACTTCTATTGTATGTAAACTTATGGAAACTATAATAAGATCCAAAATGGAAAGTTACCTATATGGTAACACTATCCTGGGAGACAGCCAGCATGGTTTTAGGAAAGGGAGATCATGTCTAACTAACCTACTTGACTTTTTTGAGGATGCAACATTGAAAATGGATAACTGCAAAGCATACGACATGGTCTATTTAGATTTCCAGAAAGCTTTTGACAAAGTCCCGCATAAAAGATTAATTCTCAAACTGAACGCAGTAGGGATTCAAGGAAATGCATGCACATGGATTAGGGAGTGGTTAACAGGTAGAAAACAGAAAGTACTGATTAGAGGAGAAACCTCGAAATGGAGTGAGGTAACCAGTGGTGTACCACAGGGATCAGTATTAGGTCCTCTGCTATTCCTAATCTACATTAATGATTTAGACTCTGATATAGTAAGCAAACTCGTTAAATTTGCAGACGACACAAAAATTGGAGGAGTGGCAGACACTGTTGAAGCAGCAAAGGTCATTCAAAATGATCTAGACAGCATTCAAAATTGGGCAGACACATGGCAAATGAAATTTAATAGAGAAAAGTGTAAAGTATTGCATGTGGGCAATAAAAATGTGCATCATAAATATCATATGGGAGATAGTGAAATTGAAGAAGGGAACTATTAAAAAGACCTAGGAGTTTATGTTGACTCAGAAATGTCTTCATCTAGACAATGTGGGGAAGCTATAAAAAAGGCAAACAAGATGCTTGGATATATTGTGAAAAGTGTTGAATTTAAATCAAGGGAAGTAATGTTAAAACTTTACAATGCATTAGTAAGACCTCACCTAGAATATTGTGTTCAGTTCTGGTCACCTCGTTACAAAAAGGATATTGCTGCTCTAGAAAGAGTGCAAAGAAGAGCAACCAGAATTATCCCGGGTTTAAAAGGCATGTCGTATGCAGACAGGCTAAAATAATTGAATCTATTCAGTCTTGAATAAAGAAGACTACGCGGCGATCTGATTCAAACATTCAAGATCCTAAAAGGTATAGACAATGTCAACCCGGGGGACTTCTTTGACCTGAAAAAAGAAACAAGGACCAGGGGTCACAAATGGAGATTAGATAAAGGGGCATTCAGAACAGAAGATAGGAGGTACTTTTTTTTTTACACAGAGAATTGTGAGGGTCTGGAACCAACTCCCCAGTAATGTTGTTGAAGCTGACACCCCGGGATCCTTCAAGAAGCTGCTTGATGAGATTCTGGGATCAATAAGCTACTAACAACCAAATGAGCAAGATGGGCTGAATGGCCTCCTCTCGTTTGTAAACTTTCATATGTTCTTATGTATAGCGAGGGTTATAGTGTAGCCGGTTCCTGGAGCGGGACGCCTCATTTTAAGGCTAGCGCTCACCCTCTGGGGCACCTTTTATTTGTAGTTTTTGTACTGTGTTTTATTTTGCATTTTGTACAGCTTGCTGTATGTGTCCTCTGTGCATTACCATGGCTGGTAATGTCACATGACCACCTTTACTTTCTTTTCTGTTTGTGTTAATAAATCCTGCGCGCCTGTGCCGGCGTTTCAAATTCACCTCCCAGTTGTCTCTCTCTAGTTTGTAAACAGCGGCTATACACGCAAGTGATGTAAGACCCGGTCACACTACCCTTTTCTGGGTCATATCTCCATGACCCTGGGGCCTAGAAACCGGGTTGAACTTCCTAGGGTCATGTCTGGGATCCCTCTTTCACAGGGAGCCATCCGTTTTCAAATGCTACATTTTCAACAAATTTACACATTTTCAGCATGATGGAATGTCAAGGTTGCATTTCCAATAGCTTTTGAGCTCCAGGTTGGTAAAAAAAGTCTAAACTGGTGTCCTTTCTAGCTGGGGACACGTCGCTTGGAGGGATCGACAGGGGCCCTGAGGTGGACCTCCGTACCGATTTTCAAGTCTCGGGGACCCCCGGAACCCGAGATATAGCACCCTGAAAAATGTCTATGGGAAATCCCATTATAAAACCCTTTGGGGCAATGCCCACCATCTGGCGGTGGGGTGGCGTTTGAACCCGTGGCCAATGTCTTTCTTTAGCTAAGACTCTTGTGCATCTAAAGAGGGTACTAGTGAGTTTGTTGGCCCAGTATTTGTGGACTCATGGGGTACGACAGGAGGACCCCCCCCCCCCGACCACGATTTCCTATAGCAAAATACATACAAAAAATGTCCATTATATATAAGACCTGAAATGTGCACATTTTGTAGTGTATTTATGCAACAGAAGCACCAATTTAAGGTCATTCCAAGTGTTTTGTGATCACAGTATCAGCTTGAGTGTATCGGAGCATAGTTTTGCACCAAAAGAGAGCAGAGGCGAAAAAAAGGACTATATACCCTATTCTTTAAAATATCACTTTTCAGTGCAAATTTGAGGAGTTCAACCACTTAGCAACTTGCAAATTGGTACTGCAATTTAAAGGCCTGTAGTGTCAGACTGGTAGTCCCTAACTGATTGAAGTGTTTTTGGAATGATTCCTGCAAAGACTGATTTATAAGAAAAAAGAGAGATTGACAAACAGCATTTTGCTTTATATGCAGAAACGGGCAACTACAAGAGGGTGTCAAACAAGCTGTGAATGTCCTAGGAGGCTACAGAGTACCTCTGGGTATGAATCTAGATGCTCGCAGAACCTGTTCTTAGATGTCCGAACCCACTGTATCGTTGTATAACTGTATACCTTATAAATATCACTTTTTATTGTGTATTTGAGGAACACAACCAATTACAAACTTCATTTGAATTGCTGTGCTATCAGAATATCAGTGTATAACTTTGCTGGGTATTGCAGTGTATGCTGGGTATCAAAAGGCTGTCAATTTAAAAAAGGCCATCAGAGTTACAAAAAAATAGGTGTGCTCCTAACCCAATACTTGTCTTTTTAATTCTGTGCATCCAAATACTTGTAGTTAAAAGTTTTAAGAATTAAGCCTACTGTTTGTTGTTCTGTCCTAAACCAGCAGTTTGTCACCCAAATTTATTAAATAAACAGGGGGGGGGCATCATATTATTCTCCATTTTATTGTAACTGAGGTACCGTTCAGTTGAGCGAAAATTGTAAAGGGGTACTCGAGCTGAAACCTCCAGATAGAAGGGGTACAGTTTCAAAAAAAGGTTGAAAACCCCTGACCTACAGTAAAACTAACAGGAATAGATAAGGGAAATGTTGACTAATACAATACAATAGGATTTATTTGAAGTTGTTGAAGGGCACTGGTCTCTTAAACTCAGAAGTTCTGATAAACCCCTACGCCTCACTATATATTGATGGACATTACATAAGCAAATGAGATGTCCTTTTTTTGGTATACCATGTTGCTAAATGTTTTCTGGGGAGAGTAAAAATACATTAACTTTGATTCATGTAATAAGGGCTACTCTTAATTGAATTAACGGTCCAGTTTATGGTAAACTGTGCATGCATGACTAGAAACTCGGGTGTCAGCTAAGCAGAATTTCTCAAAAACTGGCCTGAATTCGAAATTGCAGAATTCAGGACGTTATCTAAAAACCAGAGCAGCACAGAAATTGGGATGTTATCAGAGCAGCCCAGAATTTGCAACGTAAATGAAAACAGGGGCAGTCTATATGTAAAACTGTGATTACATTAGAGATAAACTAATGTATCCTGTAACAGAACTGCAATAGTGTATACATTTTATATTAAAATATATCACAAAAACGATTATAGATATATGCTACTTGAAAGAAAAAAGTACACCACCACAGAAAGCCAATTCTTACATTTGTGGATAACATGATAATTCATATAAAGTAATCGCCCATAGTTTGTTATATCAGTACAGCGTAATACCACATTATATTTTAATGGTAAGGTTGTGGAAAGCAGATCTCCCTCTCTCTGATCACAATGTTAAAAATGCCTGCAAGCTTTTCCACTCGTGTGACGACATATTCCTGTGACAGACATGGACCAATCAAAACGCGAGACAGTTATGCGGTCCATCCCAAATACCGGGCCTGTGTCATACCTCGTCACCCTCCTTTCAAAAGCACATTCTGTCGCTCTCCACTCCAGAGCTGCGGACTCCGTCCACTTGTCACCCGTTGGCGCCTCGATCACCATTATGTGGGTGACGACACTTGCACACAGACAGACACTCACGCAAGCAGGCAGGCAAGTCTGCCAGTGAAACATACATTCATTCACGCACACAGCAGTACACGAAACAGGTATGCTTTATTATGGTGTCAGACACGCGTAACTTACTGTTTCATTTCGTACAGTCAGAATATATATATATATTGTTTTTGCTCACATAATCAATTACTAAATCCTATAAACACTTGTATCTGCCTCATAGGCAGTAACCTGATGTTATCGAGTTTCGTATTAACTTGAAGGGAGGGAAGGCGGTCAGAATTCTCAATTTGAAAATCACAACATTCTTCTCAGGCGCCGCTTGATTTTCTTGGCCCGCTAAACTCCACCTATGACGTTTTTTCGATTTTTTCATCTGCGCTTTAGGGCTTTGGTAACTTTTAGTGTCAATCTGACCTTTTCTGATTTGCGTGAACTATTTACACTTATTTAATTTAAATATATTTGCTAGCAATTCTTTCGAATATACAATATTCAATTTTTGTTTTTATATAGCGGCTAAACATTAAGTTTCCTCAAAGCGCTGTACAGGAGAACAATAAATACAAATAAAACAGAATCTTAATTCTTAAAAGGAACACAAGAAATGAATACATTGGTATAAATACATTAATAAAGAGCGGTAAAAACTAAGGCTAACAACAATGCTATAGGTAACGCTATTATTTCTACCAGCAAATTAAAATATTGGCTCTATATATATAAAGTGTAAAGGGATTTAATTACCAACCGCTTTCCTCCAAGTCTGGAACGCCTCTGACAATTATATTGAGATTTTCTCGAGGCAGAGACTCACGAGACATGAACTGCCTGTTTTAAAATGGTTCTTTAAAAGAACCCTTTGACTTGAGAATGAAAACGGTTCTATATGAAACCATTGAATGCTGTAAAGAACCTTTAAAGGGTGCAAAGAACCATTTTCTCTATGGTGTAGCTACGCCCCTGGACTGATGGTATTCTACCGACCCCCCCCCCCCCCCCCAAAAAAAAAAACACACCTGAGCAGAAGCAGATTAATTACAGTAATACATAATATGTGTTTTTGTTCTGTGGAACCCTGGCCACAGCTAAACAAACAAACATTCTACCGTTTGCCTTTAGCTCGAAACAAGAACCGACCGAAGACTTTTAAATGGAGCTGGAGCTCATGACACCGTTATATAATGTAACCTTCTGAGATTGTGCAGCTGCTCACGGGTAAGAGAAGAAAGCGCATTTATTTTATATAAGGATATTTCACTCTCCTCCAGCTGAGTGTTGCCGGGTGGATATTAACTTGTGATATGGTTGGTAGAGAAATTAACAAAACAGAGTTTTCTTTAAAACGGTCACGTTCTCCATTTTACTCAACATAGCAAAATTTGATGCATTTAAATCATCTGTTTTAGATATGGGATAGTTTACAATATATATTGCTTATCTTTCTTGATTACAACAAGTGTCTCGGATTGAAGTCATGCTAGGTTACTACCTAGCCAACTGCCTAAACTTGTGTAAAACTATTACAATGTGGAAAACTACAATTGAGGTAAAGAAAAAAAAGGCAATAGTGGCCAATCTGGGGGAAACAGCAAACACAAAATCAGTATAGATATACAATATCAAAATGAAACACAGCCACATTATCAACACCAAGCAAATCAAATTATATTGTAACAAGAAACCACAAGCAGTATGCAACAAACATATTCCTTAATCTAATTCATAGCACACAGATTTAAAAAGATTTAAAACCTTTTCAAACAGTTAAAGCACATGGCTTACCTGAGGTATCCTTCCAAACAAAGCTTCCCCAATGCCACAGGTGTTCTCAGTTTATACAAATAAAATCCAGGGTGCGTCCACCAGAGGGAACTCTAATTTAACCCATTTTCTGCCAAACTGGCCACATGAGTTTGAACTTTTAGTTCCCTTTTAGGATTCTTGACTCACCTCTTATTCTCATTTGTTTCATTTCATTTTTTATAATGATCAAAAAGATGACATACCAAAACGTTATAGTGTCTTATGAACACCTCCTGTGTCTGCTGGCTTTCATTCCAGCTTAACTAAAAGGATAAGAGTTTCAGACTGTTGGATGGCACTGTTGTTATTCAGGGACAGTAGGTCCCCAGGACCAGGGCTGGGAATCATTATTATATAGTATAGAATAAAATAGGTTTTTTAAAACAAATTTAATAACCTAGGTGAAAGTTCAGAAAGAGAAATGTGACAGTGCTTCCTTTTTCTCCCACTAGAGGGGAGTAAAGTCAAAGAAAAGACAGACTGGTCCATAAAATGTGTGTTTATTTATTATATCCAAAAGCATATGTACGTTTGTGTCTCCAGAAAGCAGCCCCTGTTGACAGTTCATTTAGAAGTAGGTACACAAACACGCAATGGCTGAAAATAAAACTAATAAATTATTGAGCATTTCTACAGAAATGGTCCAGTCTTATGTGTTGCTCATTTTAGTTATTATTATTATTATTATTATTATTATTATTATTATTATTATTATTATTATTATTATGATTATTATTATTATTATTATTATTATTATTATTATTAATATTATTTCTTAGCACACACGCTTATCCAGTGCGACTTCCAATTGTTACAAGATATCACAATATTTTTACATACAATTACACGGGGGGGGGGGGGGGGGGTAAAATTAAAACCTCATTAAACTAATTGAGATTAAACAGAGCTTTAAAAAAAAAGGGAATTAAATTCCTCCCCTCTGTTTAAGAGCTGAAGATTTAAATTGCCTGAGTAATGCCTTGCTGTAAGGAGGGCAATTTGATTGTGATTTATGATATCCATGGAAATGTCTTCTTTCTTGCGACAGTATTTTCACTCACATTATATTACAAAGAAGCCATGATATTTTTTTGTCTGTTTTGTACACTGCCGAGCAACTTCCAGGACCGGTATTTTACAACAGACTGGGCTCAGATGACATGGCACACACTCCACAAGGTTCTGTAAGGTGTCTCCAGGAATATTCATTCTTTCAGTTATTGGTCTTTGCGACCTGACTGTCACTAAGCAACAGCTGCCTCTCTTTGGGCTTCCCTTGATGTTGCTGATCCACTCGGATGCCTCTTGGAGCAGCCTGATCAACAGCATTGTCCTCTCTACTGTGCGCACTCACTATCATACACTGTGGTTTAATATGCTTTACCATACCTCTGTGCTTTACAATGCTTCCCTGTGCTTTACCATAACTCTGTGCTTTACACAGAACATAAGAACGTTTACAAACGAGAGGAGGCCATTCGACCCATCTTGCTCGTTTGGCAGCTTCTTGAAGGATCCCAGGGTTTCGGTTTCAACAACATTACTAGGGAGTTGGTTCCAGAATCTCACAATTCTTTGTGTAAAAAAGTGCCTCCTATCTTCTGTTCTGAATGCCCCTTTATCTAATCTCTATTTGTGACCCCTGGTCCTTGTTTCTTTTTTCAGGTCGAAAAAGTCCCCTGGGTCGATATTGTCAGTACCTTTTCGAATTTTGAATGCTTGAATCAGATCACCGCGTAGTCTTTGTTCAAGTCTGAATAGATTCAATTCTTTTAGCCTGGCTACACATGCCTTTTATTATTTGTTTATTATTATTTGTTTATTTAGCAGATGCCTTTATCCAAGGCGACTTACAGAGACTAGGGTGTGTGAGCTATGCATCAGCTGCAGAGTCACTTACAACTACGTCTCACCCGAAAGACGGAGCACAAGGAGGTTAAGTGACTTGCTCAGGGTCACACAATGAGTCAGTGGCTCAGGTGGGATTTGAACCGGGGACCTCCTGGTTACAAGCCCTTTTCTTTAACCACTGGACCACACAGCCTCCTAAACCACGGGATAATTCTGGTTGCACTTCTTTGCACTCTTTCTCGAGCAGCAATATCCTTTTTGTAACAAGGTGACCAGAACTGAACACAATATTCTAGGTTAGGTCTTACTAATGCATTGTAAAGTTTTAACATTACTTCCCTTGATTTAAATTCAACACTTTTCACAATATATCCGAGCATCTTGTTGGTCTTTTTTTTATAGCTTCCCCACTTTGTCTAGATGACATTTCTGAGTCAACATAAACACCTAGGTCTTTTTCATAGATTCCTTCTTCAATTTCAGTATCTCCCTGTGGAAGGGTGGTGGGTAATTCACTGACACACAGGACACAGAGAAGTAACTTAGGAACACCGCACAGGTGCCCAGTTTTATTATGGGAGCTTAATTTCTTTTCAGCCCGCAGAGGGCGCTGTTGTCTGTGGTCTGCCGTACCAACTATGGTAGCGACAGAGCCACAACTATACCAGGGGCGGTACAGGATACAGAGTTTCAAACAAAACCATAATCAAAAGGCGAAAGGAACAGGGAAAATAAAACACAGTAAACAAAACTACAAATAAAAGGTGCTGCGCTCGGCAGCTTCACCCCAACCGTCGCTACCCACATGGCCCGGGTCTCCGTCCTACACTAGCGGCTCCCTCAGCCTGCTATACACTGTTTACCGGGGCTGCCCAAGGTTTTTCCCCGCTACCGCTAATTCTTTTATTTATTTATTTATTTATTTTTCTTGTTGGGATTTCCGTCCCCACAGCTTTTTCTCCAGCGCTTCCGCACACCTTTTACGTCTCCGAGGGCAGACCTGAGGGAAAAGCAGAATGTTAACTTATAGGGCCAGCAATTCCCCCAAGACCCGCCTCTCAGCCACTCAGAGAGAAGGAAAGCCTGCACACCCACTCTCCCACCTCTCCGTGTCACTGCCATGACTGACAGGCGGATATTGACGGGCTGCTGCCCTCTCCCTGCAGCACTATGAACACATCAGAAGAGTCAGCACAGGTCTCCCCCTGTTACACTCCCATATGACATTTATGCTGCAACAGTGTTTGCCACTCCTCCTATTTTTGTGTCGTCTACATATTTATCAAGTTTGCTTACTATACCAGAATCTAAATCATTAATGTAGATTAGGAATAGCAGAGGATCTAATACTGATCCCTGTGGTACACCACTGGTTACCTCGCTCAATTTTGAGGTTTCTCCTCTAAAATCAGTACTTTCTGTTTTCTACATGTTAACCACTCCCTAATCCTTGTGCATGCATTTCCTTGAATCCCTAATGCGTTCAGTTTGAGGATTAATCTTTTATGCAGGACTTTGTCAAAAGATTTCTGGAAATCTAAATAAACCATGTATATGCTTTGCAATTATCCATTGTCGATGTTGCATCCTCAAAAAAATCAAGCAGATTATTTAGACACGATCTCCCTTTCCTAAAACCATGCTGAATGTCTCCCAGGATATTGTTACCATATAGGTAATTTTCCATTTTGGATACTATTATAGTTTCCATAATTTTACATATAATAGAAGTCAGGCTTTAGTTACCTGGTTCGGTTTTGTCTCCCTTTTTGTGGATCGGTATTATGTTTGCAATTCTCCAGTCTGTCAGTACAACCCCTGTGTCAAGAGACTGTTGCATGATCTTGGTTAGCGGTTTGTAAATAACTTCTTTCATTTCTTTGACTACTATTGGGAGGATCTCATCTGGCCCAGGGGATTTGTTTATTTTAAGTGCTCCTAGTCCCTTTAATACTTCTGCCTCTGTTATGCTAAAGTTATTTAAAACTGGATAGGAACATGTTGTCCGTATCCTCCTTTGTAGAAACTTGTGAAAAGTAATCATTTAATATATTTGCTTTTTTTTGTCTTCATCTATGATTTTGCCATTTGTATCTCTTTGACATTTAACCTCCTCTTTGAATGTTATCTTGCTGTTATAATATTGGAAAACCATTTCGGAATTGGTTCTAGCCCCCTTAACAATGCTCATTTCTATATCTATTGGCTTCCCTATGTTTTACTGTACCACTCTGTGCTTTACCAGACCCCTCTGTGCTTTACAATGCTTCCCTGTGCTTTACCATACCTCTCTGTGCTTTACCATGCCTTTGTGCTTTATAATGCTTTCCTGTGCTTTGCCAGACCTCTCTGTGCTTCAGAATGCTTCCATGTGATTTACCATACATCTGGGTGCTTTACAATGCTTCATTACACAACTCAAGGATCTTTGGGTTAAGTAATGGGATTGATGTTTTGTTGGGAAACGGTCTAGCCAATAGCTATAATACACATTATCAGTCGAGTAAAGCAGTTTCCATTCCTTAAATTAGGGAGCAAATAGTAGAAGGTTTTTTGGTTAGTGCTTGTTATATTAACCACCAAATTCAGACGCAGAGCAAAATAAAATAATCTGTTATACAATGCCATTAGAAATGCATGTAGCAAAGGAGAAGCCCAGGTGTTAAATCTGGACAAAGAAAACAACACCGAATCAATATGGGTCAGAATAATGTACAAAAATTCAAAGGGCATAATAATAGGAGCATGCTATAGACCGCCAAATTCAGAAGCTGAGCAAAATAATCTCTTATACAATGTCATTAGAAATGCGTGTAGAAAAGGAGAAGCCATACTAATGGGGGATTTCAGCTTCCCCCATATAAAATGGGAAAATCCGGTGGGGAGCACAATGGATGAAATTTAAAATTGTGGAATTGACAAATGACTGCTTCCTAACGCAATTTGTCAAGGCACCGACTAGAGGGGAGGCATGCCTTGATTTAGTCTTTTCAAATAACGAAGACAGAATGAAAAGGCACACGGGCCAAACAAAATAAATAAATAATAAACAGGGACGGGACACTGCCACAGAGCTCTTAAAATAAGCAAATCGTCTGGGCCTGATGAGATCCTCCCAATAGTACTCAAAGAAATGAAGGAAATTATTTACAAACTACTAACCAAGATCATGCAACAGTCTCTTGACACAGGGGTTGTACCGACAGATTGGAGAATTGCAAACGTAATACCGATCCACAAAAAGGGAGACAAAACCGAACCAGCTAAATACAGACCAATGAGCCTGACTTCTATTATATGTAAACATATGGAAACTATAATTAGATCCAAAATGGAAAATTACCTATATGGTAACAGTATCCTGGGAGACAGCATGGTTTTAGGAAAGGGAGATAGTGTCTAACTAACCTGCTTGACTTTTTTGATGTGCAACATTGACCATAGATACGACATGGTTTATTTAGATTCCCAGAAAGCTTTTGACAAGATCCTGCATAAAAGGATTAGGGAGTGCTTAACATGTAGAAAACAGAATCAAACGCAAACACTGTTGTAGCAGCAAAGGTCATTCAAAATGATCTAGACAGCATTCAGAACTGGTCAGACACATGGCAAATGACATTTAATAGAGAAAAGTGTAAGGTACTGCACACAGGCAATAGAAATATCATATGGGAGATACTGAAATTGAAGAAGGAATCTATGAAAAAGACCTAGGAGTTTATGTTGACTCAGAAATGTCTTCATCTAGACAATGTGGGGAAGCTATAAAAAAAGGCCAACAAGATGCTCGGCACCCTGGGATCCTTCAAGAAGCTGCTTGATGAGATTCTGGGATAAATAAGATACTAACAACCAAACGAGCAAGATGGGCTGAATGGCCACCTTTTGTTTGTAAATTTTCTTATGTTCTTAACAGTGTTTGCCACTCCTCCTATTTTTGTATTGTCTGCAAATTTAACAAGTTTGCTTACTATACCAGAATCTAAATAAAAATTAAATAAATAAAATAAAACATGGTCTTCAAACCAGTAATCTCTGACAACTGCATGATGTTCGAAATCCGAGAAAACCCAATAGAGCTCAACCAAGTGTGTGTAAAGTGCAGCACGATCCAGGACTTGCTTCAGCGAGTAAGTCTGTTAGAAATGGAGATGGAGGAAATGAGACAGCACCAGGAGCTTTTAGGAGCTGACACACTCACAATTCATAGAAGTCTGCACCCCTAGCAGACTGAAAGCCACCAGGGAGATGGAAGAGAGTTGAACCAGCTGGGTTCAGATAGGCAGAAGCAGGGGAAAAAAGAAAGTTAGTCAAACACAACCACCAGAAATCCAAACATCCAACAAATTTGAGCCACTTCAACATTTAGATGACCAAAACCAACATCAAGAGAATGAAAAGATGAACATCCAGGACCCTATAAATAGTGCTGGCCAGGCAGCAAAAAGAAGGGAGGTCATGATTGTTGGGGACTCCATATTGAGAAACACAGCAAGTTCAGTTCGCAGTTTGGACCCCTTTACTACAACAGTGTGCTGCCTTCCAGGAGCCTCAGTCAAGCACATCACTGTGTAACGGTTGGCTATCTGGGGTGCCAGGCAAATGCATAATCTACCATATTTAATTGTCAGCAAACCGCTACTAGGACATAGTAATCCACTTTTCCATATGTGACACCACTACACCCTATATATGCCCAGGGAATAATAACTGTGTAATTGAAAATAAATAATTAACAAACAGGACAGAAGAGCTAAACAGCTAGGAGAAGAAGCACTGAGGAACTATACCATCCTCAAGCATTTATTACGCTCTACAAGTAACAAGCAGGCCTCTTGGTTACTGACAGTGAACCAACAAAGGAAAATATACTAGTTAATTACATCAATTGAACAATCACACTTAATTAGTTAGTTATACAGACTCCAACCATAAATATATTGCACACCATTGTTATATATTGCACAACTTTATTATATATTGCACATAACATTAAATAGTTAGCACATAATCACACTATTAATTGGTTATACTGAGCCCAACAGGTAATTATATTGCACATCACTATATATTGCGCAACCAGTTATAGTACGCTCTCCTTTTCCACCGTAATAAAAAAATCAGCATGAAATAGTCAAGACAGTTTGATGAAAATGCAATTGTCCATATCAGGAAAAACTATAAACAAAAGTTTATTTTCTCAAACCCGATGTAGATTCGGCAGCACACGTCTCTCCAGGTTCCACACGCACTCCAGCCACAGCTCTCACCGCAACACTGCAACACAGCTCACTCGAATAGTTTGTTGTTTTTCTTTAATCTATTCTGTGAAACATCCAACAGCTATACTTGCACAGCTAAACGTGTTGTCTCCAGTAGCGTGCCGCCATATTTTTAAAACTTTCTTCTTTTTCTGTCTCTCTCTCTTGCTCAGCTCAACCATATCTCCCGCAACACACCTTGCGCACAACTTCTTTTTTTTCCCCGTCCTGCAACAGTGCTAGCTTTATACCCCTGCCCCTGCAATCCTAATGTTACGTAATCATTTTTTTTTTTTTAAAGAAGCAAGTAATATATAGACAAGCACCGACACATTTACCTATCGTCACACTCCCCCCCCCCCCATACGGAGCTGGAACGTGGAGGAACAGACTCTTCCATCTCTTTATCTACAAATCCCCAAAACTCCTCATCATCACTATCTTCATTAAAGATCTTCATCACGTTCCGCTTCTCTTGCTCCTCTAGTTCAGCTGCAATAGGATAGCAAGGCTTGAGATTTGAAATGTGAATAACTCTGGCATCCTCACCAGTCTCCTCCATAACTACCTGGAAGTTCACAGGTCCCACTTGTTTGATAATTCAGTATGGGCCCTTCCATCTTGGAACAAACTTTGCAGTATAACTGGTAGCAGCTTTAGATTGGGGATGATTACGATCCCAAACTCGATCCTTGAGGCTAAAACTAATGTCTCTGTGGTGTTTATTATAATTTCTTCTCTGTCGCGCTTGTGCTTTACTTACATTTTCTTGCACGGCAGCACGTAATTTACTTAACGTAGACAGTAACTCATAACTAGGCAAGTCAGGCCTCATATTATGTTGGAAAGCTTTCTCCAGGGGTCCACCAAGGGTACGTCCCAAATTCACTTCAGCAGGAGTGTAACCAGTGGATTCTTGTAATGCTGAGTTGATAGCAAATTGAAATTCGCAAAGATATCGATCCCACTTCTTATGCTGATCCGACACATAAGACACCATCATAGGTTTCAGGGTGCGATTCACACGCTCAGTTAAATTAGTCTGGTAAGCAGTTGTCAATTTTTGCACCACTTGCCATTTCTCACACACCACCTGCAGCACATGAGAAATAAACTGTGATCCTCGATCAGAAAGAAGATAATCAGGAGTTCCCCAACGAGTGAAGATCTCTCGGATTAAAATTTGACCAATAACTTCAGCAGTGGCTTTTCTTAAAGGGAATAATTCTACCCACCTTGAATAATAATCCACAATCACAAGAAGCTGGGTATTTCCTTTTGCACTCCATGGTAGGGGACCCATGAGACCAATCCCTAGCATCTCCCATGGACGACCAACAACAGTTTGTTGAATCTTTCCTGCCAACCGTCTAGTTTCTGGTTTTAAAGTTTGACAAACTGTACAATTACGTACATAAGTAACCACGTCCTTCCACATCTTCGGCCAGTAGGCAAGTTTCTGAATTCATTTCAAGGTTTTAAAACGTCCAAAATGCCCACTGAGAGGGTTGTCATGGAAAGCTACAAGGACCTTGCTTCTTAAAGCTGCTGGAACATAAACCTGATAGTGATTTACTCCATTCGGGTTTTTCACTGTTCGGTAAACCTTATCCTCCACAATGGCAAATTTGTCAGATATATTAGAGCCAGCCTCTTGTTCAGAAAGAAGACCTGTGTATATTCTTTTTATTCCAGGATCTACGCTCTGAGCTCTCCAGATATCTTCATCACTCAAAGGGAATGAATCCGCACTCTTTTCCTTCCAAACTACGAGTCTGCATTCCCAACAGGATATTTTCTTGCGTCTCCTGGTTGATAACATCTTCAAGAGAAAGAGACTCGATCTTTAGATTCCCAGAAAAAATTCCCTCTTAAGGTGAAATAGTAGTGTAGAATGAGGTACAAACTCGTATTCCATCCTCAACTTCAGAGACAGGAAGCCAACTTGCTAGAGATCCCCCTCCTGGCTGGAAAGAGAACATCTGCTGCTTCTTATCATAGGGGAAGCTATATGTCTGACTTCTCACATCAATCACAAGTCCTGTAAGGGTAACAAAATCCAGTCCCAATACAAGAGCTTAGGCCAATTGTGATTCAGACAAAACTAAAGTAGGTAAAGTCCATCTGAACCCATGCATTTGATATAAAAGGTTTACATAACCCAACGGTAAGCTTTCTTCACCACTGGCTAAAAACAAAGTCACTTTATCTTGCGTCTGCAGCATGTCATGTGGCTGCTTAAGCTCTTTCCAAAGTTTTTCATTAATCAGTGTATACGTAGCGCCAGTATCCAAAATAGCTTTCCCAATCCATCCAGAGACAGTTACTGGTACAACCAATTGGCGCAAACCAATTTTTTCAGGATGACCTTGTTCTATTTTTTTCTTCCAAGAAACAGGTTTCCCTGCTACTTGTGAATGTTCAACCACAGCTGACAATGTGGTATCCTTTCCAAAACTACTACTTTTTGATTTTTGAAAAGCGGTAGTCTTATTCAGAAAATTCGGTGCAGTCTGATTCTTGTACTGAGGACACTGACCTGGGGAATGACTTCCATTGCATCTCCAACACAAATAAATTGATGGCTGGTTTGCTCTCACTGCTGCTTTATTATCCACTTTAGAGGAATTCGTATTAGAACTCATAGAAATAGCTGCTTTCTTTTTCTCATATTCCTGTTGATTTTGTCTATCCTTTTCAAGTTGTCCCCCCAACCGTACCAGTTCTTCAACGCTCGTCACCCGTCCACGCAATTGACTGACAAGCCATGGATTTGCATTTTTCAGGATCAGCTTCAGTACTTCAGTAAAGGTTGGTCCGATCTGGGGTGCCAAATTCTGTAACCGTTGGCTATCTGGGGTGCCAGGCAAATGCATAATCTACCATATTTAATTGTCACCAAACCGCTACTAGGACATAGTAATCCACTTTTCCATATGTGACACCACTACACCCTATATATGCCCAGGGAATAATAACTGTGTAATTGAAAATAAATAATTAACAAACAGGACAGAAGAGCTAAACAGCTAGGAGAAGAAGCACTGAGGAACCATACCATCCTCAAGCATTTATTACGCTCTACAAGTAACAAGCAGGCCTCTTGGTTACTGACAGTGAACTAACAAAGGAAAATATACTAGTTAATTACATCAATTGACCAATCACACTTAATTAGTTAGTTATACGGACACCAACCATAAATATATTGCACACCATTGTTATATATTGCACAACATTATTATATATTGCACGTAACATTAAATAGTTAGCACATAATCACACTATTAATTGGTTATACTGAGCCCAACAGGTAATTATATTGCACATCACTATATATTGCGCAACCAGTTATAGTGTACTCAAATAAGTTATTGAACCCAATAAGTTACATATATATATATTTGCACACTTAATAAACTCGTTACACATATTGCATGTAACTACTGCACATAACATTTTAATTGAATAGTTAGCATATACTAGATTAGTTAATAATCAATTAAATAGTTATCCATTGATTTGTCTCAAACCACCAATTTAAATCACAAGTGGCATTTAAATTTCACAATTAACTAATAAGGTTGCAATGCATTGCAATACAGGAAAACAATTTACAATTATAGAGCATGTAATCCAACAAACAATATATTAATTAAATGTTGCACAAGAGTTCCAGCACGTTTATCCAAAGAAGCAGGAGAAATGAAAGAAAAACATAAAGTGCATCTGTGTTTAAGAACAAATCGCAGTAAATTTCCATTAGTTTAAGAGCAATAAAACTAGTAGTACGCTCTCCCTTTCCACCGTAATAAAAAAATCAGCATGAAATAGTCAAGACAGTTTGATGAAAATGCAATTGTCCATGTCAGGAAAAACTATAAACAAAAGTTTATTTTCTCAAACCCAATGTAGATTCGGCAGCACGCGTCTCCCCAGGTTCCACACGCACTCCAGCCACAGCTCTCACCGCAACACTGCACCACAGCTCACTCGAATAGTTCGTTGTTTTTCTTTAATCTATTCTGTGAAACATCCAACAGCTATACTTGCAAAACAAACAAAACACAGCTAAACGTGTTGTCTCCAGTAGCGTGCCGCCATATTTTTAAAACTTTCTTCTTTTTCTGTCTCTCTCTCTTGCTCAGCTCAACCATATCTCCCGCAACACACCTTGCGCACAACGTCTTTTTTTTCCCCGTCCTGCAACAGTGCTAGCTTTATACCCCTGCCCCTGCAATCCCAATGTTACGTAATCATTTTTTTTTTTAAAAGAAGCAAGTAATATATAGACAAGCACCGACACATTTACCTATCGTCACAACTGAGAATATGGACAGGCTCCTAGAACGAACAGGAGACGACCCGGTAGTAGTCGTCCACATCGGTATAAAACAACACTGGAAGAAAAAAGCTTAGATCCGTGCAAAACAAATTCAGAGAGCTAGGAAGGAAATTAAAAGACAAGACCAAAACTGTGGTATTTTCTGGGATACTGCCGGCACCTTGCAAAGGACCGTATGGACAGCTGGAAATACAAAATCAAAATGCATGGCTGAAATCGTGGTGCACACAGGAAGGCTTCACCTTTCTTGAACATTGGAGCACATTCTACAACAAGGACTATCTGTATAGGTGGGACAGACTGCACTTAAACAGAAAGGGAACCAATCTACTCGGAGAAAGGATCCTTGAGGAGGTCCAGAAGTATTTAAACTAGAAAGGAAGGGGGGAACAAAACACAAGAACAGAAGGGAGACCACATCAACACAAGGGCAACAACTCAGGTAAGACCATGTCACAAAGACGGCCGGAGTGGGTGGCGTCAGACCAGAAAGGAATACACAGACAGAGACGGTGGTGATGATGAGCTGAGTGCAATGGCTGCACTCAACGTTTATTAACAAATAAAAGGGTTGAAAACAGCGGAATACAAAACAGGACACGGCACTTGCACCAAAATAAACAGACATACAAAACGACTAACACTAAACAAACGGTGCAGGACAGACGAACAAACACGGTGAGTGAGACAGTTATTCACTTTATATTTACGTTCTTTCTTATTATTTAGTTTCTCCTTCTCCACACTCGTTCTCCACTCACCGAACACCTAACCCCGAGTGACAGAAACGTGCATCTATTTATACTGTTTGTGCTGGGATTCAATTACTAATTAATTATTCACTTGAATCCCAGCACGTGAATTCATTACGTGAAACCCCGTGTTCACATATTATATTTTAAATGCACGTGCGTGATGTGCAATCCCGTGCCTAAATACAAATATACACTTTTTAAATACACGTGAAACACAGACCCGTTTATATCCCATGTACCAATGACTATACACCAACATTAACACACGCACGCAACACACAAATGCACACAGGGACGGGGCACATTGCCACATATACCCCCCCTTGTGCGCAGCACACATGGCCTCAACGGCCACCTCCCCCCTTAAAAATCCAGCAGTCCAGGACAAAGTCTCGGGCTGGGAAGGGAGGCTTCAGTGGGCCCTTGGCTGGCAATGCTGTCAGCACCCCTGCCGGTAGTGGCACGGCTGACAGCCTGCTGGTCCATGCTTGCAGCGAACTTGCTGCAGGGGATGCTGGTCTCCTGACCTCACTCCCTTCCTTCGTAGCCGGTAGCTCCCCTTGGTGGGGCTCCGACCACAGTACTGCCGGCAGCAAAGAAGCTGCAGTGGGAGCAGGTCTCCGGACCTCCCCCACGATCTCTGGCAGCGAAACTGCTGCTGGGGTTGGTGGTCTCCAGACCTCCTCCCCCTTCTTTGTGGCCGACAGCTCTCCTTTCTGGGGCTCCGGCCACCGTACTCCCCGTGGTGGAGGTACGGGAAGCAGAGACAGCTCCTGCTTTCTTCCTCTGCTGGTTGTGCTGGGGAAACCAGCAGGCATTCTTCCTCTGCTGGTTGTGCTGGGGAAACCAGCAGGCATTCTTCCTCTGCTGGTTGTGCTGGGGAAACCAGCAGGCATTCTTCCTCTGCTGGTTGTGCTGGGGAAACCAGCAGGCATTCTTCCTCTGCTGGTGAAGGTGGGAACAGCTGCCTCTCAGGCTTCGGATTCCCGCGGTCCCCCCGTCTGGGCGCTGGACGCTCGCGGTCCCCCCGTCTGGGCGCTGGACGCTCGCGGTCCCCCCGTCTGGGCGCTAGTTCCTCCTCTTCATACTGGGTGGGGCATATGGCTAACGTGTGCCCATAAGCCCCACAGCCAGGGCATAACTCTGCTGCGAGGTTCTTTAAAAAAACCTCCCAGCCATCATCCCCGACCTCCTCCCTTTTGGGCTGTGGACGCCCCGACTCCTCCTTTTTGGGCTGTGGACACTCGGGTTCCCCCCACTCAGGCGTAGGACGTTCGGGTTCCTCCCACTCAGGCGTAGGACGTTCGGGTTCCTCCCACTCAGGCGTAGGACGTTCGGGTTCCTCCCACTCGGGCTGTGGACGTTCAGGCTCCTCCCACTCGGGCTGTGGACGCTCAGGCTCCTCCCACTCGGGCTGTGGACGCTCAGGCTCCTCCCACTCGGGCTGTGGACGCTCAGGCTCCTCCCACTCGGGCTGTGGACGCTCAGGCTCCTCCCACTCGGGCTGTGGACGCTCAGGCTCCTCCCACTCGGGCTGTGGACGCTCAGGCTCCTCCCACTCGGGTACTGGAGAGGGCAGCGACTGCTCCTCTCCCTCTTGCTCACTGGAAGGCATCCCTCCCATGTCTGCAGCTAGGTACCCCAGCACCACCATGGTGAGGTCACGAACGGATGCCGGGTTGTGCTGTTGCTCCCAGTCCTCCCATCGTTTCCCATCTCGCATCTGCAGTGCGTGAATAACCCAGGGGAGGTCACTGGCGAAGTTCCCCTCGGGGTGCACCAGCCAGTCCCATATTTCCCGGGACGGCGGGGAACCCGGTGGCAGTGGGGGTAGAGGGGTGGCTACTGCCCCGTTGTGGCTGTCCTCCTCCCAGCCCGGCATGCAGGATGAGGGCTGCAGCTGTTGTTGCTGCTGCTGCTTCTGCTGCTTCCTGCAGCTCTTTCTTCCCATCCTCGCTTTACTATTATTATTTTTTTTTTCTTCACAGAACCCCCTCTCCTGGTCTGACGCTTGGAGGCACTATTATCCCACGATGACACCACGTGTCACAAAGACGGCCGGAGTGGGTGGCGTCAGACCAGAAAGGAATACACAGACAGAGACGGTGGTGATGATGAGCTGAGTGCAATGGCTGCACTCAGCGTTTATTAACAAATAAAAGGGTTGAAAACAGCGGAATACAAAACAGGACACGGCACTTGCGCCAAAATAAACAGACATACAAAACGACTAACACTAAACAAACGGTGCAGGACAGACGAACAAACACGGTGAGTGAGACAGTTATTCACTTTATATTTACGTTCTTTCTTATTATTTAGTTTCTCCTTCTCCACACTCGTTCTCCACTCACCGAACACCTAACCCCGAGTGACAGAAACGTGCATCTATTTATACTGTTTGTGCTGGGATTCAATTACTAATTAATTATTCACTTGAATCCCAGCACGTGAATTCATTACGTGAAACCCCGTGTTCACATATTATATTTTAAATGCATGTGCGTGATGTGCAATCCCGTGCCTAAATACAAATATACACTTTTTAAATACACGTGAAACACAGACCCGTTTATATCCCGTGTACCAATGACTATACACCAACATTAACACACGCACGCAACACACAAATGCACACAGGGACGGGGCACATTGCCACAGACCACTATTAAATGTATTTATCTTAATGCTAGAAGTCTCAGAAACAAAATGTTAGAACTTGAAGCTACTGCACTAACAAGTAAATACAATGTGATAGGTGTTACAGAAACTTAGTTGTCTGAGAGTGATGGAGACGAATATAATATTAGTGGGTACACACTGTATGGGAAAGACAGGCAGGACAGAAGAGGCAGAGGGGTAGCGCTATACATAAGAAATAGTCTTCAAGCCCAGGTGTTACACAAACAAACAAACAAACTCGGAGCAGCTGATTCAAATCCCGCGGCGTTCTGGGACACGGGGTAGGAGCAGAGCACGCAGCACAGACACAAACAAACAAAAGGCAGGCAGTCTTCCAAGCGACAGCGTGTGGAAGCGACATCGTGGGAGAAGTACAGTCGTGGACAAGTACAGAGCAGTTAGAAGCAGTTTGAAAGCAGGTTGACAGCTGCAGAAGCTACACTAAACAAAAAATGGTCTTCAAGCCAGTAATCTGTGACAACTGCATGATGTGGGAAATCTGAGAAAACCCAACAGAGCTCAACCAAGTTTGTGTAAAGTGCCGCACCATCCAGGACTTGCTTCAGCGATTAAGCCTGCTAGAAAAGGAGATGGAGGAAATGAGACAGCAACAGGAGCTTGAGGAGCTGACACACCCACAATTCATGGAAGTCTGCACCCCTAGCAGACTGAAAGCCACCAGGGAGATGGAAGAGAGTCGAAACAGCTGGGTTCAGATAGGCAGAAGCAGGGAAAAAAAGAAACTTCGTCAAACACAACCACCACAAATCCAGACATCCAACACATTTGAGCCACTTCAACATTTAGATGACCAAAACCAACATCAAGAGAATGAAAGAAACAACACCCAGGACCCTATAAACAGTGCTGACCAGCCAGCAAAAAGAAGGGAGGTCATGATTGTTGGGGACTCCATACTGAGAAACACAGCAAGTTCAGTTCGCAGTTTGGAACCCCTTACTACAACAGTGTGCTGCCTTCCAGGAGCCTCTGTCAAGCACATCACTGAGAACGTGGACAGGCTCCTACAACGAACAGGAGACAACCCGGTAGTAGTCGTCCACATCGGTACAAACAACATTGGAAGAGAGAGGCCAAGATCTCTGCAAAACAAATTCAGAGAGCTAGGAAGGAAATTAAAAGACAAGACCAAAACTGTGGTATTCTTTGGGATACTGCCGGCACCTTACAAAGGACCATATGGACAGCTGGAAATACAAAATCAAAATGCATGGCTAAAATCGTGGTGCACACAGGAAGGGAACCAATCTACTCAGAGAAAGGATCCTTCAGGTGGCCCAGAAGCATTTAAACTAGAAAGGAAGGGGGGAGAAAACAAAAAACAGAAGGGAGACTACATCAAAACAAGGACAACAACTCAGGTAAGACCACTATTAAATGTATTTATCATAATGCTAGAAGTCTCAGAAACAAAATGTTAGAACTTGAAGCTACTGCACTAACAAGTAACTACGATGTGATAGGTGTTACAGAAACTTGGTTGTCTGAGAGTGATGGAGACGAATATAATATTAGGGGGTACACAATTTATAGGAAAGACAGACAGGACAGAAGAGGCGGACGGGTAGGGCTATACATAAGAAATAGTCTTGAAGCCCAAAATGACCAATAGGTGTATGCATCCTGCCACACTCCTTTCTAGCAGTCCAACTATATCTATTCCAATACGCTCAAACAGAGCTTCCACTAGTGGCAATGGCACCAGTAGGGCTCGTGGGACTGCTCTAGGGCTGGCCTTCTGACACTCCCCACAGCGCTCGCAAAAACGCCTAACATCACCATCCAGCCCTAGCCAAAAGAACAGTGTCACAAACCTAGCTTTGGTCTTGTCCCTTCCCAAATGACCAGACGGGAATAGCGTGAGCCAACTGCAACAAATCCAACTGGTGACGCACGTGACGCACGTCTGGACTCGACCACACGACCATTAACCACAGCTGCTTGGTCAAGGAGCCTGCCCAGCACGTCGTCACAACCTTGCTCGAATTGGAAGTCATGGGAACAAGCTAAAAAAATCAGCTCACATGGCTTCCAGCTTGGGATCGGGTTGGCCCTGAGCGGAGGCATCTGAGCCAGACCCCTGTGCTGGCTCCGCGGCCTCCCCCCCAGACTTCACCACTCTGTTGTACTAGGGACTGACTACACCCTGAATCTAAGAGAGCCTGGGTTTCTGTATCATCCACAGACACAGAAATCACAAAACCTGTCTGCTGGAGTGGAACAGTCTTACCTGAGGATGTGGTCACATCCCATAGCAGAGAAATCCTGGTCGATGTGGCTCACCTCCCAGCTTGTTCCACACATTGATGAACTGGTTTCTCGCCATGAAGCTTCAGCAGGAGGTTTAGACACAGGGGCTCAAATGGGCTCAACAGTAGGGTGGCCGCGCAGGACCCACGGTCCAACACTGCAGCAGCCCAGTTTCTCGGTCCGGGATCTCCCACCGCCACACTCCCGCCAAAAACCTGGATACCCCTCTCCCCCAGTCCCTTCGCCCTCCCTGGGGCCAGTAGAGGTGGTGATGCTGGAGTAGTGCTGTTTTGAGGGAGCTTATGAAGCGTTGGTTCTGCTGCCTGGTACTGTTCTGCCAGTTGGATCGCTCGATCCAGGGTGGCAGGTGCCTGCCGTTGTACCCACAAGCACGGCCCCAGAGCCAAGCACTGCAGAAACTGCTCAACGACGATCGCCTCCACCAGCCTGGCAGTGGTTGTTGCTCCTGAAAAAAGTCTAAAAAAAACATCATTTAAAAAGAAAAACTAAGCACCTGCAGTACTCTTTTCTGGCCTGAGTCCAGGAGGCGCTGGTGATCCCACGATGAGCACCACGTGTGACAGGGATGGCTGAGTTGTGACGTCAGGCCAGATGCAGGAAGAAAACAAACAAGTAGGTACTGCAGGGCAAAAGATGCAGCGTGCACCTTTTATTTAAATAACACAAATAAAATAAAAGGTTTAAACAAAAAACACTGCTCACAGAGCAAAATAAAGGTTTTAAATAAAACAAATCTCTAACACAAAATCCATATAGGTCAGGCTGGGCAATCGCCCTCGCTGTTCCTATATTTAGCTGTCGACCTTGCCTCTGCCAGAACACAAAAGAAAAATAACAAAACAAACGCACGGCTACGCCATCTTTTTAAAATACATAAATACATATAAATAAATCAATAATAATAATAATAATACAACAAAAACAAATACAAAATAATAAATTGCCTAGGGGTGGAGGGGTACCCCGTTCTAAAAATAAACAAATATATTTATGCCCCATTTTCATGTACAGGGCTCCTGGCCCTGTTACGAGGTGGTAGAGCATTCAGTCACAGGGCACCTGAACTCTGGAATGCTCTGCCACGTACAGCGAGAGACGCACCTACATTGGCAATTTTTTAAAATAAATTTTTAAAACATACTTTTATAATAGGGTTTTTATATCTTTATAATATTTCTTTTTTATATAGTTTTATTCCTATTCTGTTTGAGTTCCTCATCTGTTGCTTTTATTTGCTTTCATTTTAAAATTTGCTCTTGCTGTTTTTATTGTTTTTATTGTACTAAATGTACTACCGAATGTCCTTTTTCTTGTTAAAAGCTCCTTGGGATGGCTTGCCATGAAAGGGGCTTTATAAATAAAATCTGATTTGAATTATTATAACACAATGAAAATAAATCATACATAAATAATAAAAGGGGTGGGCACCTTGCCACATACGCCTGACTTTGTGCACACCTCCCCCCTTAAAATCCCCAAAGTCCAAGTTCACATTCTGGGGTGGGAATGGAGGCTTCCCAGCGCTCACAAATGGCAACCTGGAATGCGTTAAACATTAAGTCAGATTCTTGTTGAATTCCTAGTTAGACAGTAAGTTGATAAAGATATTTCTGGTTACTTTGTCCTTGCTAGGACAAGGCTGACCTCCAAGGCATTTGGAAATAGGTGTTGGCCTCTCCTTTGATGTCCAGTTCTAACATGTAAGGCATTTGCCATTTAGGGTGGATCGTTGTTTTTGTGTTAGAGGTACCAACATATTGTTAAACCTTTACAAAACTAGATATAAACAGGTCTTCTTAGGAAATTACAGTTGATTTTATGAGGGTTATAAAAACTACTTACTTCGAAGAGAAACTGGATTGAACCAGATGCTTTGAAAACAAATGGACAATTAACCAGTTGATAAGAGATTTGTGTCTTTTTCTGATTGGTTTAAAGAAAAATCATGATGTCACTGAAACACTGCATTTAAACTGAGAATACTGAAATGTTCTTTGTATTGCACTGATCCGTGCTTGAAAAGAGGATGCCTGCAAACTGTTGCCACCATGTAACCTTTAAGATGACTGGTTGCAACTCAGAACTTTTATCTTCAATAAACTACACTTATCTGGAAGAAGCCTGCAACTTCTCTTTTATTTCTAGTGGTGCAAATACAATTGGTGATACAAGTGCATCTAGTGATAGCAAACAACAAATAGACAGAACAAACAAACACTCACGATACAGATACACGAAACACAGGTCCTTCCAGGTCACTTTTCATACACCAGAACAGATTGCGATTCTCCATCCTCTTTTATGCTGTCACACATGACCCCTTGGTAAATGAGTGCAACCACCTCTCCTTCATTCAGACTGGCCGACTTCCCGACCCTGGGAAAGAACTGTCAGACCAGCCCGTCCAAAGAACTCTGTTCCCGTTACTTAGCACCTTCACAGGTTGGGAGGGAGATTTACAACCAAGATATAAGTTTATACAAGTTTTTGTTCATATAATATGGTGTAACAGTTTGGAAAAAATTGTATCACATTTGACGTTGACAAGGAAACTGAATTAAAAGAAGAGAGGCAGCTCGGGCACACTTAAGTGAGTTGGTGACAGACAGGAGGGCGGTTTCAGTGGAGTGAGCAGAGCGGAAGCCAGATTGGAGAGGGTCAAGCAGAGAGTGGTTGGACAGGAAAGCAGAGAGCTGGCGGTGTACAGTCCGCTCGAGGGTTTTGGAGAGGAAGGGTAGGAGGGAGACAGGACGGTAGCTCTGGAGGGAGGTGGGGTCGAGGGTAGGTTTTTTGAGGAGGGGAGTGATAGAGGCTTTTTTGAAGGCAGAGGGGAAGATACCAGAAAGTAGAGAGGTGTTGAGGAGGGAGGAGATGAAGTGGTGAGTGGATACAGGTGAGTGCAGTGCAGGTACGAATCCCCTTGTAGCATATGAAAAGAGCCAGATTTTTTCCAGTGCTTCACCAACATGTCTACTATACTGGGTAAAAATTTGGAACTGTTTGAACAAAGGGATCATATTCTACAGGAGTTTTTACAAAGCTAAGCCCAAGGGTCCCCAAACCTCTCCAAAAATAAACATTGTGTAAATCTTTATGTCAATTGATACACTAAGTTCTAAAAGGGATGTTATCTTCTGGCACCTCACATGCTATCCATTGCCACATGCATTTGCCTTTGAAAGGCTTTTTTCCCCCTTATCTCATTCAAGAGGTGGGCGTGTTTGTTTGCACATCGATTACTCTGTGATGGATTGGGCTACAAACAAAGTGATCAGGGAGACTTCACCATCATCAAGGTTGTAAGACAGAGCAGCAAAACGCAAGCTAGTCGATTGCTTTTGTTTTGAATGCATGGGAGTACTAGACACATTGCGAATGGGATATCTAAGCGGTGAAATGACGGATTCGAAAAATTCCTTCGCGGTTTGACGGTAGGAAAACAACGATTTTGATATCGAGTCAGTTTTTTTCTCTTTTGCTTTTGTAATAATATTAAAAATGAGTTATGAAATATAATATTTACGTGCAGTTCCATGTTCCGCCCGCGGGACTAGAGGGCGTAAGAGGTTTTAACCTGTTGAATGTAATGTAAAAATGCAAATTTCCGCCTAAATAGACATACCCAAAAGTAATTATTTATCATGAGAGGGCCATACACAATAACTAGTAATGCTGCATAATCCTAGAAAGATTAAAATCTCACCTTTCTGGTAAAAATAGTTAGAAATTGCTGAGGTGTACTCACTTTTGAGGACACAAGCTCAAGTATATAGTAAAAATATGATGAAAATATGAAATATCATATATGGTGTAGTTCCTTTTCAACAAAAGTTGAGGTAGGGCTTGAAATGACTGATATGGCCGACATGTACATTATAATCAACAAACTGTCTGGCTGGAATCATGTTACTGGTACAGTTAGCTTGTCTGGTTAGCTAGCACAATATTGATGTTGTGTTATCTGGCTCCCCATTGCCTACTGCTTCGGATGCAGCCGCTGCACTGGCTTTGCTTGTGCTAGACTCACAATCGTTGTCAGCTATGCTGTCGCTGTCTCCTTCTTCTGCTACTACTCTAGTTTGAACCGGGGCTGCGGCATGGACTACTACATGCACGTTATTGGCATTGGCACTACTTGCAGCACTACTACCAAATAAGTCGGTTAACTTCCTACATTTGGCTGCATCTGACTCAAAGGACTTTACTTTTTTCTCCCTTAACTTTTCAGCCCCACCTTAGTGTTTTTTACTGTGCTGCTTTTCCATGATTGAAGCGGACTTACCTTGATAGCTAGCTACATCAACGTCTCGTGGCTATGTGACTGTCAGTGTGTGTGTGTGTGTGTGAGGGAAGGAGGCGGGGTTAAGGGCTGCAGGCTGCCGCTGCACAGAGGGAGGAATGGACCAAAGGGCCGGGGGGGAGAGATGGATCAGTGGGCTGGCCTGCATCGCTCAAATTTCTACATCCCACCACCCTATCCACCACCCCCCCCCCCCCCCCCCCGGCGTCACTCAACTTTCTAGTACCCCCAATTAATTGGACCATTGGTCCTGCCCAGTCGAACAGCCTGGGCCGGGAGATAAAAAAATACAGACGTGCTCAAATTTGTTGGTACCCCTCCACAAAAAACGAAGAATGCACAATTTTCTCTGAAATAACTTGAAACTGACAAAAGTAATTGGCATCCACCATTGTTTATTCCATATTTAATAGAAATCAGACTTTGCTTTTGATTTTTTATTCAACATAATATTGTAAATAAGAAAACAAATGAAAATGGCATGGACAAAAATGATGGGACCACTAACCTAATATTTTGTTGCACAACCTTTAGAGGCAATCACTGCAATCAAACGTTTTCCGTAGCTCTCAATGAGACTTCTGCACCTGTTAACAGGTAGTTTGGCCCACTCTTCCTGAGCAAACTGCTCCAGCTGTCTCAGGTTTGATGGGTGCCTTCTCCAGACTGCAAGTTTCAGCTCTTTCCATAGATGTTCGATAGGATTCAGATCAGGACTCATAGAAGGCCACTTCAGAATAGTCCATTGTTTTGTTCTTATCCATTCTTGGGTGATTTTAGCTGTGTGTTTTGGGTCATTATCCTGTTGGAGGACCCATGACCTGAGACTGAGCTTTCTGACACTGGGCAGTATGTTTCGCTCCAGAATGCCTTGATAGTCTTGAGATTTCATTGTGCCCTGCACAGATTCAAGGCACCCTGTGTCAGGCGCAGCAAATTAGCCCCAAAACATTACCGAGCCTCCTCCATGTTTCACTGTAGGTATGGTGTTCTTTTCTTTGAAAGCTTCATTTTTTCGTCTGTGAACATAGAGCTGATGTGACTTGCCAGAAAGCTCCAGTTTTGACTCATCTGTCCAAAGGACATTCTCCCAGAAGGATTGTGGCTTGTCAATATGCATTTTAGCAAATTCCAGTCTGGCTTTTTTATGTTTTTCTTTCAAAAGTGGAGTCCTCCTGGGTCTTCCATGGAGCCCACTTTCGCTCAAAAAGCGACGGATGGTGCGATCAGAAACTGACGTACCTTCACCTTGGAGTTCAGCTTGTATCTCTTTGCCAGTTATCCTTGGTTCTTTTTCTACCATTCGCACTATCCTTCTGTTCAAACTGGGGTCGATGTTTCCTCTTGCGGCCGCGCCCAGGGAGGCTGGCTACAGTTCCATGGACCTTAAACTTCTTAATAATATTTGCAACTGTTGTCACAGGAACATCAAGCTGCTTGGAGATGGTCTTGTAGCCTTTACCTTTACCATGCTTGTCTATTATTTTCTTTCTGATCTCCTCAGACAACTCTCTCCTTTGCTTTCTCTGGTCCATGTTCAGTGTGGTGCACACAATGATACCAAACAGCACAGTGACTACTTTTCTCCATTTAAATAGGCTGAATGACAGATTACAAGATTGGAGACATGTGTGATACTAATTAAAGAAACTAATTAGTTTGAAATATCACTATAATCCAATTATTTATTATCTTTTCTAAGGGGTACCAACAAATGTGTCCAGGCCATTTTAGAATATCTTTGTAGAATAAGCAATAATTCATCTCTTTTCACAGCTTCTTTGCTTTATTCTATGACATACCAAAGGCATGCAAGTATACATGATAAAATAGCTTTTAATTTCATCACTTTTTCAGGAGGAATGAAGCATTATTTCAATGAGCTGTAAGGGTACCAACAAATTTGAGCATGTCTGTATAGATATATACTCCCGGTGCTCCGGATGGCCAGTCCGCTACTATGCTGAAGTTACTTAAAACTGGATAGGAACAGGTCGACACGTGGGGCATGTTGTCCGTGTCCTCCTTTGTAAAAACCTGTGAAAAAGTAATCATTTACTATATTTGGTATTTTATTTTCTTCATCTATGATTTTGCCATTTGTGACTCTTGGACATTTAACCTCCTCTTTGAATGTTCTCTTGCTGTTATAATATTGGAAAAACATTTTGGAATTGGTTTTAGCTCCCTTTAGTAATATTGATTTCTATCTCTCTCTTGTCCTTTCTAACTTCCTTTTTGACTTGTGTTTGCAGTGCCAAATACTCTTTCTGTGTACTTTGTTTTTGGTCCCTTTTAAACGCTCTGTAAAGTGCCTTTTTTCGCCAATTTTTTTTTTAATTGATCTATTAAACCATTTTGACCATTTTGTTTTAGATTTAGATTTGTCTACTTTTGGGATGTAATTGTTTTGCTCCTCTAGTACTACATTTTTAAAAAACAGTCATCCTTTTTCTGTGGATGTTTTCTCTATTTCACTCCAATGTAAACCTTAGCTTTAGTCTGAGTTTGCCAATGGCTCTCTGACCTCCATTTTAGTTATTCTGTCTTCATCATTATTTTAAAAGACTAAATCAAGGCATGCCTCCCCTCTGGTCGGTGCCTTGACAAATTGCGTTAGGAAGCAGTCATTTGTCATTTTCAACATTTCAATTTCGTCCGTCATGCTCCCCACCGGGTTTTCCCATTTTATATGGGAGATGTTGAAATCCCCCATTAGTATCCCTGTGACAAGCTGGCTTTAGTGGTTATATCAGACCAGAAAGGAGTACGCAGACAGACAGTAGTAGCAGTGAATCTGAGATGCTGCGGCACTCAGCGTTTTATTAACAGACAGATAATAAAAAGGTTTAACAAAACAGAAGAGATGACACGGCACTTTACGCCAAAATAAAGACAAACAAAACGGACTAACACTTAAACGGTGGACGGACAGACACAGGAACACAGTGAGTCTAAATAAACAAGTACCGTGCTGGTCCTATCAGCACGCAATAGCAATTGTTATTTCTTACTTTTTAGTTTTTACCTCCTCTCCACACACGTTCACCACTCACGAACACCCAGCCCCGAGTGATGAAACGTGCATCTATATATAATGTTGTTCCGGGATTCAATTACTAATTAATTATTCACTTGAACCCCAGCACGTGAATTAATTATGTGCAACCTTGTGCTCTCATATTAAATACTTTAAATGAACGTGAAGTGAAGTGCAATCTCGTGCCTAAATACAATTATACATTTTAAATAACTTGTACTGCACACACCCATTTATATCCTGTGCAGCCATATCTATACACCAACATTAACACATGTAACATACAACAAGAAACACAAAAATACACACAGGGGTGGGCACATTGTGGCAATCTCCTTATCTACACGCATTTCGAATGTCATTGTATAACAGATTATTTTGCTCGGGGTCTGAATTTGGCTGTCTATAGCATGCTCCTATTATTATACCCTTTGAATTTTTGTCCATTATTCAGACCCATATTGATTCTGTGTTTTTTTCTTCCAGATTTAAAACCTGGGCTTCAAGACTATTTCTTACGTATAGCGCTACCCCTCCGCCTCTTCTGTCCTGTCTGTCTTTCCTATACAGTGTGTACCCACTAATATTATATTCATCTCCATCACTCAGACAACCAAGTTTCTGTAACACCTATGACATCGCACATACCTGTTAGTGCAGTAGCTTCAAGTTCTAACATTTCTGAGACTTCTAGTATTAAGATAAATACATTTAATAGCTGTCTTACCTGAGTGATTTGAAATGTTGAAATGTTTAAGAAGTAAGCATTACAGTCAAACCTTATTATAACAACCTAGACATGGACTAACTAAAAGTGGTCTTTATACACAGGTGGTGCTACAGATGAAGACAGTATCCACAGGGACTGTTCACTATAGCCAGTAGCTTCTAATATACAGGTAGCTGCTTGTAATTCAGTCTCTTATTTTGTCTGTTTGATGTGCTACTTGATCTAAAAGCAGACCCTATCAGTTTGTTTCCATTCCCCGAGGTAGTTTCAGCTGTAGGGACCCAAGCTTCCCCTTCCTCTAAACCTGGTTGCAAGACACTCTGAGTCAAATAGAATAGGAATGCTGCTCCATGGAGCAGTAGTAGTAGTAAGCTCTTTAACGCTCAACAGACATTTAAAGTGGATTGTCTTTGTAATACTTGAATATTATTATTTTTTTTACAAAATGTGCTTCTGATACTTAAACATTTTAAAAGTTAAACAGAGGTGATATTTTCAATTGAGACTGATAAGTGCTTCTCTATGCCCATTATTTTAATATTTGTATTACTGACAACTTATGGGACATAAGACCTTTAATGGGAGAGGTGTGAATAACATAGCCTGCTGGGTGTGACAGTATATCACTCAATGCCCCATCAGAAATGTTACTGTGTTTCTACACAGAAGCAGCTGGGAGAGACACAGACAGAAATACAACAGAGAATCCAGGAGAGACTGAAAGACGTGGATGAGCTAAAACAGGCTGTGAAGTCACTGAAAGTGGGTTCTGACAAGAGGGTGTTTATTATTATTATTATTATTATTATTATTATTATTATTATTATTATTATTATTATTATTATGCATTTAAAAAATAAATGTAACATGTACTCTGTAATGTAATATTTAGTTTTTTTTTCTTTTGTGTATTCCAAAATGAAACATTCAGTTCAATTTGCATAGCTATTAAAAATGATTTCTAAACTGATAAATGGACCTGTGCAAAGCTACCTGAGTTTGTATAATATTACTACGTGTTTTTGATTTCAGTTTTAAAAGATGTCTCCTCTACTGTGTTCTTTCACTCAGAGATCTGCATGCATAGAAATAAAGGAAAGTGAGAAGATCTTTACTGAGCTGATCCGATCCATTGAGAAGATCCACACTGAGGTTATTGAGCTGATTGGAGCTAACGAGAAGGCTGCAGTGAATCAGGCTAAAGATGCATGAAGAAAGCGGAGCAGGAGATTGCTGAGCTAAGGAGGAGAAACGTTGAGCTGAAACAGCTTTCAGAGACAGAGGATCACATCCATTTTCTACAGGTAACATGCTTGTTAGAAAATCTCAAGTGCATAACTGGGATGGTTTCAGACAGACCTCTCCAATTGAATTAATCCTTGCTTTTCCCCAGGAATGTTTTGGACATTCTGTTTCACTAAACTATTTTTCTCCACTTTCCTGTTGTAGAATTTTCAGACTCTGTGCCCCTCCTGAAGCTGGAGACTTACCCAGCGTTACTTTCAATACAGACATCTCTTTTGTGGCTGTGAGGAAAGCTGTATCTGAACTTAAAGACCATATTGAGGACTTCTGCAAGGGGGAATTAGTCAAAATAACCACATCAGGTTGGTGTGAAACAGATTCCTTTGGTAGAGATTTCTCAAATAGACCATGGCTTGAGGAGGGCCAGGACTTGCAAGAAATTAATAAAGACCTCTTGCAGATTGTTGGCTATATGAATACTGCAGATGTTTTCTTTCAAATGATTTCCCCAGGTCGAAACGCCCCACCTCATTTATAGAATATCTATCTGAGTAATGATAGCAGGAAGGAAGAGAGTTTCTAAAGACATTACATAAGAAAATAACACAATAGCATTCAAACAGAGACAGAGGGATTCAAATATTAAACACATTTTATTTTTCTCTCTTTTTTTCTACCCAATGAAGGAAGTTGTAGGTTACAGTCTGCAGACTCCAGAGCCAAGGAACAAAGCTGAGTTTTTTAAATGTAAGTCTGTTTTCATGGAAACTTTTGATTGAAAGATGTGTCACTCCATTGTGAGAAGAGCTAACAATTTTATGCAGCACTAGTTTTTGTTGCTGTTTGCACAGAATTCCAAGTGTGTTCTGGTAGCCTTCAGGCTTCATTATACCAGCTGAAATGGTTCATTCCGAGGCCTTTACAAAAATAAAATTGAGGGAGGGGTGGAACTTGAGGACAACAATTAGCTATTATTTATTAGTACTGACAACCCATTAATCTACACTCCTCTCCAAATAGTAGTGTAGCCTTCTGTCAAAAAACACCATTACAAGAAGAACCTGCTGTAATATGTATTTTTCCATTCAAACGTAGTCCAGATTTTCTCAGTGATTTGACT
Source organism: Acipenser ruthenus (assembly GCF_902713425.1). NCBI lineage: Eukaryota > Metazoa > Chordata > Actinopteri > Acipenseriformes > Acipenseridae > Acipenser > Acipenser ruthenus. Next base: position 3,914,153 of record NC_081225.1, on the reverse strand, counting down.
TTTCTAACCGTCTCTCCTCTACCCGTCCTTTTCTCTTCATTCAGATTCCTGTCATCTCACACTGGACAACACAGCACACAGAAACCGCTGTCTGTCTGAAGGGAACAGAAAGGTGACATGTAGGAAAGAGACAACCATATCCTGATGGGCCCAAGTGCTTTGCAGAGAGGGTTTGTCTGGGACTCGCTGTTACTGGGAGATTAAGTGGAGTGCGGAAGAGGCTGTTATAGGAGTCACAAATAAAGGAATCAACAGGAAAGGAGAGGATGATTCCTGTGCAGACTTAGATAGCATCTACAGTACTGATAAGTATTTAAGGTGATTGTAGGTAACTAAATAATTCCAAAATGTATTCCTATATTGCACTTCCATTGGCTACATAGGTCTCAAATGTGCAGGTTTGAAAAGCATGAGATCTGGTGCTACTTGGAGGTTAAAGAAAGTTCTCAGTTTCTATGCCTTATTCTCAGGGTGCATGTTTATTATTGCAGGTATTTCTTTCAAAACTGCACATTTGACACCTACATAACACATGGAAGTGGACAGCAGATGAGATTCATGGGATTATTTTGTCAATTGTTTTTGACATGATTCAAGTGGGAGCAAAACTGACATTCTGCATTGTGCCACATGTAAGTGGAAGTTCATTCCAATTTTGCATAATGAGGTTATCTTCGTGCTTTAAATTTCTTCAGATCCATCCATTTGTGCAGTTTTGCGCATTGCTGAGCAAGGCTTTCCAGATTTGAATTCAAAGTACAAAACTTTTCAACCCAAATGTCTGACTCCTTGAAGTCGGCAACTTCCAGCTTCAAATCTCCGATTGAGATGCCTGGAATCACCGTCAAGTCCAGTGCTTCAACATTTTCATGGGGACGAAACATAAACTTCAACAAAGTGCTGTGGCTGCGAAAGTCCACAAACGAGACTTTAATGATATTAGCATATCAGATGTAAACGCCACAAGCTGTTGCAGATCTAGATTTTTCTTAATCCAAATGGTGGGAATGTGTTATTTCAAGGTGAAATATTGACAAAACTCGTATGTCTCACACATTGATTGGCACATGGCGGCCATGTTTGTTCATATAAAAACTTTTCCTGAATAACCTACAAAGATAACGTATACCCAAGATTCACATCAAATCGGCCAAAGGGTTAATGATGAGTTGTTGTTTAAACGTTTTAAGCAAAACCCAACATGGCCGCCATACCGATCCATTTTTCAATTGTGGAGATGAGCAGACTATGTACAAAATGTCACAGTTGTACTACTTCCCGTTCATCAGAAGAAGACTTTTGAATATTGTCCAACATTTTCATTAAATCCAAGATGGCAGTGGAAGACAACAACAACAACTGGCATTCGCAAACTCAGACCACAACATGGTCTCATTTGAAGTATTTTTTTAAAACACCCAAAGTAATGACTAAAGCTAAGGTTTACAATTTTAGAAAAGCAAACTATGAAGATATGAAACAGAGACTAACAGAAGTAGATTGGAGTAAAATAGAGAAAACATCCACAGAAAAAGGATGGCTGCTTTTTCTAGGATCCTCTACCATGCATGAATCTTGAAACAATCTCAAAGTGAGTCAGTGTGCCAGTCTCGATGTCTCTGATGAACAGATTCAGATTCCATTTGGATTCAAATGCAAAAACTGCATGCTGTAGAGACAGGACGATGTTCCCTTGCCTTTTGAAGTTTAACCCTTTGCGGTCCTATGTCAGACCTTGTCCGACATTACAATTATTCCTAACCGGTTCATTGTTGGACCCTGTCCGACATCAAAAAAAAAACCCGCAAAAAACAGGTTTCTAGTCGTTTTTTCTCCGGAAAAAGCCGAGAAAACCATTCAATGGCCGAGTGGGAGCGACAGGAGCCGAGACAAGCCGATAAAAAAAAAAGGATGTATCTCATGAATAGTCCTACTTGCCCCTAGCATTACATAGGGGCGGTCATAAGGAAACAAGCTGGCTGTTACTGAATCAGCGCACAGAGACTATCACTGACATTTGCAGAGCTTTTTGAGATGTTATAGTAATAAAATAATGACTTGGATCGCATTATTGAGGAGTTTGGTGATAAAACAAGTGATCAGGAGATGATTGATCAGTATGTATGACTATTATTATTATTATTTATTTATTAGCATATGTGAAAGCAATAGCGAACGAAAGGGTGGGGCATTAAAAACTGGGCAAACGCATGGCAAGTGACATTTAATAGAAAAAAAGTGTAAAGTACATCACGCAGGCAATAAAAATGTGCATTATAAATATCATATATCAAATTGAAGAAGGTCTGCATATGACATGCCCTTTAAACCCGGGATAATTCTGGTTGCTCTTTTTTGCACTCTTTCTAGAGCAGCAATATCCTTTTTGTAACGAGGTGACCAGAACTGAACACAATATTCTAGGTGAGGTCTTACTAATGCATTGTAGAGTTTTAACATTACTTCCCTTGATGTAAATTCAACACTTCTCACAATATATCCGAGGATCTTGTTAGCCTTTTTTATAGCTTCCCCACATTGTCTAGATGAAGACATTTCCAAGTCAACATAAACTCCTAGGTCTTTTTCATAGTTCCCTTCTTCAATTTCACTATCTCCCATATGATATTTATAATGCACATTTTTAATGCCTGCATGCAATACTTTACACTTTTCTCTATTGAATTTCATTTGCCATGTTTCTGCCCAATTCTGAATGCTGTCTAGATCATTTTGAATGACCTTTGCTGCTGCAACAGTGTTTGCCACTCCTCCTATTTTTATGTCATCTGCAAATTTAATGAGTTTGCTTACTATACCAGAGTCTAAATCATTAATGTAGATTAAGAATAGCAGAGGACCTAATACTTATCCCTGTGGTACACCACTGGTTACCTCGCTCCATTTTGAGGTTTCTCCTCTAATCAGTACTTTCTGTTTTTTACCTGTTAACCACTCCCTAATCCATGTGCATGCATTTCCTTGAATCCCTATTGCGTTCAGTTTGAGAATTAATCTTTTGTGCGGGACTTTGTCAAAAGCTTTCTGGAAATCTAAATAAACCATGTCGTATGCTTTGCAGTTATCCATTGTCAAATGTTGCATCCTCAAAAAAGTCAAGTAGGTTAGTTAGACATGATCTCCCTTTCCTAAAACCATGCTGACTGTCTCCCAGGATATTATTACCATATAGGTAATTTTCCATTTTGGATCTTATTATAGTTTCCGTAAGTTTACATATAATAGAAGTCAGGCTTATTGGTCTGCAGTTACCTGGTTTGGTTTTGTGGATCGGTATTATGTTTGCTATTTTCCAGTCTGTCGGTACAACCTCTGTGTCAAGAGACTGTTGCATGATCTTGGTTAGCGGTTTGTAAGTAACTTCTTTCATTTCTTTGAGTACTATTGGGAGGATCTCATCTGGCCCGGGGGATTTGTTTATTTTAAGATCCCCTAGTCCCTTTAACACTTCTGCCTCTGTTATGCTAAAGTTATTTAAAATTGGATAGGAACAGGTCGACATGTGGGGCATGTTGTCTGTGTCCTTCTTTGTAAAAACCTGTGAAAAGTAATCATTTAATATATTTGCTATTTTTTTTTCTTCATCTATGATTTTGCCATTTGTGTCTCTTAGACATTTAACCTCCTCTTTGAATGTTCTCTTGCTGTTATAATATTGGAAAAAATATTTTGGAATTGGTTTTAGCCCCCTTAGCAATATTGATTTCTGTCTCTCTCTTGACCTTTCTAACTTCCTTTTTGACTTGTGTTTGCAGTTCCAAGTACTCTTTCTGTGTATTTTGTTTTTGGTCCCTTTTAAACACTCTGTAAAGTGCCTTTTTCACTGAATATCTTTTTAATTGATCTATTAAACCATTTTGGCCATTTTGTTTTAGATTTAGATTTGTCTACTTTTGGGATGTAATTGTTTTGTGCCTCTAGTACTACATTTTTAAAAGACAGCCAACCTTTTTCTGTGGATGTTTTCTCTATTTTACTCCAATCTACTTCTGTTAGTCTCCGTTTCATACCTTCATAGTTTGCTTTTCTAAAATTGTAAACCTTAGCTTTAGTCATTACTTTTGGGGTTTTAAAAAATACTTCAAATGAGACCATGTTGTGGTCTGAGTTAGCCAATGGCTCTCTGACCTCTGTTTTAGTTATTCTGTCTTCATTATTTGAAAAGACTAAATCAAGGCATGCCTCCCCTCTAGTCGGTGCCTTGACAAATTGCGTAAGGAAGCAGTCATTTGTCATTTCCACCATTTCAATTTTGTCCGTCGTGACCCCCACCGGGTTTTCCCATTTTAAATGGGGGAAGTTGAAATCCCCCATTAGTATGGCTTCTCCTTTTCTACACGCATTTCGAATGTCATTGTACAACAGATTATTTTGCACAGCGTCTGAATTTGGCGGTCTAAAGCATGCTTCTATTATTATGCCCTTTGAATTTGTGTCCATTATTCTGACCCATATTGATTCTGCATTGTTTTCTTTGTCCTGATTTAACACCTGGGCTTGCAGACTATTTCTTACGTATAGCGCTACCCCTCCGCCTCTTCTGTCCTGCCTGTCTTTCCTATACAGTGTGTACCCACTAATATTATATTCGTCTCCATCACTCTCAGACAACCAAGTTTCTGTAACACCTATCACATCGTAGTTACTTGTTAGTGCAGTAGCTTCAAGTTCTAACATTTTGTTTCTGAGGCTTCTAGCATTAAGATAAATACATTTAATAGTGGTCTTACCTGAGTTGTTGCCTTTGTTTCGATGTGGTCTCCCTTCTGTTTTTTTGTTTTCTCCCCCCTTCCTTTCTAGTTTAAATGCTTCTGGACCTCCTGAAGGATCCTTTCTCCGAGTAGATTGGTTCCTTTTCTGTTTAAGTGCAGTCCGTCCCACCTGTATAGATAGTCCTTGTTGTAGAATGTGCTCCAATGTTAAAGAAAGGTGAAGCCTTCCTGTGTGCACCACGATTTCAGCCATGCATTTTGATTTTGTATTTCCAGCTGTCCATATGGTCCTTTGCAAGGCGCTGGCAGTATACCAGAAAATACCACAGTTTTGGTCTTGTCTTTTAATTTCCTTCCTAGCTCTATGAATTTGTTTTGCAGGAATCTTGGCCTGTCTCTTCCAATGTTGTTTGTACCGATGTGGACGACTACTACCGGGTCGTCTCCTGTTCGTTCTAGGAGCCTGTCCACATTCTCAGTGATGTGCTTGATTGAGGCTCCTGGAAGGCAGCACACTGTTGTTGTAAGGGTGTCCAAACTGTTAACTGAACTTGCTGTTTTTTTCAATATGGAGTCCCCAAGGATCATGATCTCCCTTCTTTTTGCTGCCTGGCCAGCACTGTTTATAGGGTCCTGGATGATGTTTCTTTCATTCTCTTGATGTTGGTTTTGATCATCTAAATGTTGAAGTGGATCAAATTTGTTGGATGTCTGGATTTCTGGTGGTTGTGTTTGACAAAATTTCTTTTTTTCCGTGCTTCTGCCTATCTGAACTCAGCTGTTTCGACTCTCTTCCATCTCTCTGGTGGCTTTCAGTCTGCTAGGGGTGCAGACTTCCATGAATTGTGGGTGTGTCAGCTCCTCAAGCTCCTGTTGCTGTCTCATTTCCTCCAGCTCCTTTTCCAGCAGGTTTAATCGCTGAAGCAAGTCCTGGATCGTGCGGCACTTTACACAAACTTGATTGACCCATATTGATTCTGCATTGTTTTCTTTGTCCTGATTTAACACCTGGGCTTCAAGGCTATTTCTTATGTATAGCGCTACCCCTCCGCCTCTTCTGTCCTGCCTGTCTTTCCTATACAGTGTGTACCCACTAATATTATATTCGTCTCCATTTCAGTCAACATAAACTCCTAGGTCTTTTTCATAGTTAACTTCTTCAATTTCAGTATCTCCCATATGATATTTATAATGCACATTTTTATTTCTTGCACGCAATACAGGAAATAAAACATCAAAACAAGAGCAACAACTCGGGTAAGACAACTATTAAATGTATTTTTTATCTTAATGCTAGAAGTCTCAGAAACAAAATGTTAGAACTTGAAGCGACTGCACTAACAAGTAACTACGATGTGATAGGTGTTACAGAAACTTGGTTGCCCGAGAGTGATGGAAACGAATATAATATTAGTAGGTACACAATGTATAGGAAAGATGGCAGGACAGAAGAGGCGGAGGGGTAGCGCTATACATAAGAAATAGTCTTGAAGACCAGGTGTTAAATTTGGACAAAAAAAACAACGCCAAATCAATATGGGTCTGTGGCAAAGTGCCCCCCCTGTGTATGTTATATGTTACGTGTTGTGTGTAAATGTTGGTGTATAAGCATTGGTACACGGGATATAAGCGGGTCTGTGTTTCACGTGTGTGTAAATTGTATATTTGTATTTAGGCACGGGGATGGCACATCACATCACGTGCAAGTAAAAAGTAATAATATGTGAGCACGGGGAATTGCATTTTAATTAATTCACGTGCAGTTGTACCGAGATTCCAATTGAATGATTGACTAGCAATCGAATCTCGGTACAACTGCATAAAAGCTCCATGTTTTCACTCACTGGTGGTTGGTGTTCGGTGAGTGGAGAACGGGAGAGAGAGAGGAGAAAAGAAAGCAAAGTAAAGTAAAGTAAAGTAATTAGTGTTTTCACTCACCGTGTTTGTCCGTTTGTCTGTTCACTGTTTAGTCTGCTTTGTTTGTCTCTTTATTTTGGCGTATAGTGCCGTGTCCTGTTTTTGTTACAACCGTTTATTTTCTGTATGTTTATTCATTAAATGCTGAGCGAAAGCATTCGCTCAGCTCCACCAAACTCCACCTCTCTCTGTCGTTTGTGTTCCTGTTTCTGGTCTGACGCCACCCACTCCGGCCGTCTTTGTGACAGGGTCAGAATAATGGACAAAAATTCAAAGGGCATAATAATAGGATCATGCTATAGACCGCCAAATTCAGAGGCTGAGCAAAAATAATCTGTTATACAATGACATTAGAAATGCGTGTAGAAAAGGAGAAGCCATACTAATGGGGGATTTCAACTTCCCCCTTATAAAATGGGAGAACCCGGTGGGCAGCACGACGGACGAAATTGAAATGGTGGAAATGACAAATGACTGCTTAACGCAACTTGTCAAGGCACAGACTAGAGGGGAGGCATTGGAGTAAAATAGAGAAAACATCCACAGAAAAAAGGATGGCTGTTTTTTTAAAAATGTAGAGAGGCGCAAAACAATTACATCCCAAAAGTAGACAAATCTAAATCTAAAACAAAATGGCCAAAGTGGTTTAATAGATCAATTTAAAAAAATATTCAGCGAGAAAAGGCACTTTACAGAGCGTTTAAAAGGGACCAAAAACAAAAGTACACAGAAAGAGTACTTGGAACTACAAACACAAGTCAAAAAGGAAGTTAGAAAGGCCAAGAGAGAGATAGAAATCAATATTGCTAAGGGGGCTAAAACCAATTCCAAAATGTTTTTCCAATATTATAACAGCAAGAGAACATTCAAAGAGGAGGTTAAATGTCTAAGAGACACAAATGGCAAAATCATAGATGAAGAAAAAAAAATAGCAAATATATTAAATTATTACTTTTCACAGGTTTTTACGAAGGAGGACACGGACAACATGCCCCACATGTCGACCTGTTCCTATCCAATTTTAAATAACTTTAGCATAACAGAGGCAGAAGTATTAAAGGGACTAGGAGCTCTTAAAATAAACAAATCCCCTGGGCCAGATGAGATCCTCCCAATAGTACTCAAAGAAATTAAAGAAGTTATTTACAAACCGCTAACCAAGATCATGCAACAGTCTCTTGACACAGGGGTTGTACCGACAGACTGGAAAATAGCAAACGCAATACCGATCCACAAAAAGGGAGACAAAACCGAACCAGGTAACTACAGACCAGTAAGCCTGACTTCTATTATATGTAAACTTATGGAAACTATAATAAGATCCAAAATGGAAAATTACCTATATGGTAACAATATCCTGGGAGACAGCCAGCATGGTTTTAGGAAAGGGAGATCATGTCTAACTAACCTACTTGACTTTTTTGAGGATGCAACATTGAAAATGGATAACTGCAAAGCATACGACATGGTCTATTTAGATTTCCAGAAAGCTTTTGACAAAGTCCCACATAAAAGATTAATTCTCAAACTGAACGCAGTAGGGATTCAAGGAAATGCATTCACATGGATTAGGGAGTGGTTAACAGGTAGAAAACAGAAAGTACAGATTAGAGGAGAAACCTCAAAATGGAGTGAGGTAACCAGTGGTGTACCACAGGGATCAGTATTAGGTCCTCTCCTATTCCTAATCTACAGTAATGATTTAGATTCTGGTATAGTAAGCAAACTCGTTAAATTTGCAGACAACACAAAAATAGGAGGAGTGGCAAACACTGTTGAAGCAGCAAAGGTCATTCAAAATGATCTAGACAGCATTCAGAATTGGGCAGACACATGGCAAATTAAATTTAATAGAGAAAAGTGTAAAGTATTGCATGCGGGCAATAAAAATGTGCATTATAAATATCATATGGGAGATAGTGAAATTGAAGAAGGGAACTATGAAAAAGACCTAGGAGTTTATGTTGACTCAGAAATGTCTTCATGTAGACAATGTGGGGAAGCTATAAAAAAGGCTAACAAGATGCTCGGATATATTGTGAGAAGTGTTGAATTTAAATCAAGGGAAGTAATGTTAAAACTCTACAATGCATTAGTAAGACCTCACCTAGAATATTGTGTTCAGTTCTGGTCACCTCGTTACAAAAAGGATATTGCTGCTCTAGAAAGAGTGCAAAGAAGAGCAACCAGAATTATCCCAGGTTTAAAAGGCATGTCATATGCAGACAGGCTAAAAGAATTGAATCTATTCAGTCTTGAACAAAGAAGACTACGCGGCGATCTGATTCAAACATTCAAAATCCTAAAAGGTATAGACAATGTCAACCCGGGGGACTTCTTTGACTTGAAAAAAGAAACAAGGACCAGGGGTCATAAATGGAGATTAGATAAAGGGGCATTCAGAACAGAAAATAGGAGGCACTTTTTTACACAAAGAATTGTGAGGGTCTGGAACTCCCCAGTAATGTTGTTGAAGCTGACACCCTGGGATCCTTCAAGAAGCTGCTTGATGAGATTCTGGGATCAATAAGCTACTAACAACCAAACGAGCAAGATGGGCCGAATGGCCTCCTCTCGTTTGTAAACCTTCTTATGTTCTTATGTTCTGTATTGAATGTTTTGTAATGAAAAAGCGTGGATTTTACAAACGGTAGAAAGGACCTGGTCATGAACATGCGTGCCAATTTAGGTGTCGATTGACGTTGCAGTTTAAGACAAGAAGATTGTTGAATATTTGGCGCCAATCCAGAGTAGCGGGCAAAGTAATCGTTCAATCAACCTCGATTGAACATATGTTTTTTTTATACGCCATTGCTGCACTATCTGCTGCCATCGTCACAGTTCCACCTTAAGTTGTTTTTAACGCAAGAGTTTTGAAAAATTCCCCAAATTTCCACGAGATCCAATATGGCGGTCAAACAATGTGACTTTTTCATTCTGGGGACGCCAGTTTGGTAGTCCAGCCATAGGCATCTACTTACGTATGCGTTTTCATAACTCTGCGATGTGGTTTGGGAAGAAAAATAATAAAAATAATAACTAGTGTAAGCAACTTTACGGCTTCCAAGCAGTTATTGTGAAATTTTAGTGGCTTGGTTATTATAAATGAAGCGTTATCACAACTGTGATAACTGTGTCAATTTTGGCACACATATTGGAATTATTGGTAGGCAATTTAAATTTATTTGGATGCACACAAAATTCTAAATAGTATGCAGTCATATAGACTTTAGAAAAATGTTAGCCTCTTATATGCATTATTTTCAAAGTTTAGATCGCTCTTTGTTTGAGTTTGTGTGTGTGAGCGTGTGATGCCCTATTCCTAATTTTGCAATGTAAAATAAAGTCTACAGCATGTATTGGTTTTTGTATATTTTAATGGCACTATCATTTAATGTGCATTTTTTTAAAGCAATAGAAAGTGATAATAGTGTAACGATCAGGGTTGCTTGGCAAATACAAAATTCACCATATGTAATTGTCAGCAAACCGCTACTAGGACATAACATGTGCATGATTCATGAGTAACACCACTTGAATCCTCTGCTTAGGAATTATAAACAGGACAGCGTAGAGAAGAAGCTGGAACAGAACCCAGAGAGACAAAATACATTTTCAACAACACATACATAACAAGTTATCTAACAAGTAACAATTTTTTTTCTCTACTTCTTGAACAGTTTAAATTCTTTTAAGTACTCAGGTGGTTTAACAGTCCTGCCAGTCTTTGTGGTATAAGCAGGTGTGACGCTCCTGGACCATGCAGAAATACCATCTTCAGGTTGGCCAACTGGTGGTTCACTGTTGTCTCCTGTTGGAACTGGAATAGTTGGTTCTGGGACAGCAGTATCATTGAACTCATCAGAAGGCTCTGTTGAGACTGGGTCAGCTGTCATCAGGGATTGAGGCACAAGTGATCTGAAGTCAGGTATGAGAACAGCTGGAGGTTCATCTGGAACTGTATTTTCAGTCCCCTATGTTGAAGGCATATGTGAAGCTGGTGCTACAGGAACTTCAGCTCTCTTGGATAAAGCATGCAAAGGATTGAAAACACGATGGTAGTCCAAAGGTGGAGGAATAAACAGTTGGACTGGTCCTGAGTTTTGGGGAGACATGTCCGGTGATCTGGGACATGGAGTCACAGAGCTATTAGGTTTGGTGATATATGGTTTAAGCCGATTATAGTGTACAACCGTACTGAGTTTTTGTGGGTCATGTGGGTCAGTCACTTCATAGGTGACTCCATGGTGATGAGCTTGGCTAGGAATGCAACGGACAACTCTGAATGGTCCTTTCCATCTTGCAGCCAGTTTGTGTCATTGGTGAACTGGATCATTCATCCAAACCAGGTCGTTGGGCTGGTAAGGAACATGTCGTACCTTCTGGTCATAGTACTGTTTTTGACGAGCCTTTTGATATTCAGCTTCTTGTTGAGTGGAGCGAAAAGCTTCAGAGAGTTTGCGTTGGAGACTTGTGATGTATGCTGCTGGTGTGCCAGGAGTAGCAACTGATGGCAATTTCGGGGCTGCCAAAAAGAAGTTCACAGGTAATTTAGCTTCTCTTCCATGAACAAGGAAGAATGGGGTGTAACCTGTGCTGCTGTGTACAATGGTGTTATAAGCTAGTTGAACCTGTCCTAGATGTTCATCCCATTCAGTTCCTTTCTGGTATAACATTTTCACCAACTGATCTTTTAGTGTACGATTAAATCGTTCCACTAATCCATCTCCTTGGGGGTGGTATGCTGTTCGAGTTTTGTTTATGCCAAAAAGAGTACAGAGTTGCTGAATGAGGTCTGCTTCAAACTGACGGCCCTGATCTGTATGGATCATTTCTGGCAGTCCATGTTCCTGTACATACCGCTCAAAGAGACATACAGCAATTGTAGAAGCTCATTGATCTTGCAGTGGATATAAATTAACATATTTTGAGAAGTAGTCTTGCACAACAAGAACATAGCGGTAACCTCTAGCAGTGAGTGGTAGTTTGGTTATATCTGCCGCTATTTTCTCAAAAGGATGCTTAGCTGTTATAGTCTGCATGGGCGCTCGCATTAGAGGGTTGGGCTTAGCTCTAGCTTGGCATGGCAGACACGTGGTGCAGTGAGTTGTGAGGTCCTTGGCCATGGTGGGCCAATAGCACACATCCCATGCTCGCTTCAGAGTTCTCTGAATACCAAGATGTCCTGTCGTGGTGTGACCATGCAGTTGAGTCATAGCTTCTTCTTTCAAAGATTCCGGCACAACTACTAGTAGTGCACTTCCTTTTCCAGGTTGTCTCTTTGCTTTCTTGTAAAGAATGTTGCATGAGATTACTAATTGCGGATAGACACGCCATAGCTTTTTGAGCGCTGGTGACTCATGCTTTATTTCCCTGTATGCAAGCCGTTGTCTTTGGCGTTTCCACTGGAACACGTAGCAAAGAAGTGGATCATGCTGCTGCTTGTGAGCGATATCCATCTGTGCGTTTCCAAATAGTTCCACAAGTAAAACATCAGAAATAACCATATTGATATCACTGGTTGATGTGGATATCTCACGGGTGTCTACTGGGACTGAATGCATTATTGGGTCAGATGTAGGTGTTTCTGGTTTTGAGGGTTGACGAGACATTGAATCAGCATTATTGTGGTCCCTGCTTCGTCGGTACTGAATTTCCTACTGGAACAAGTCAAGTTCAATAGCCCATCTCGCACGTCGACTTGTAGGATCATCCTCTACAGGTAGTTTCTTGAGACCCATAAGAGGTTTGTGATTGATGATAATTACAAACATGTTCCCTCGCAGATAATGCCGAAAGTGTCGCACTGACCAGACAATAGCCCACAGCTCTCTGTCATAGGTCGACCAGTTGCGTTCCGCCTGGGTCAGGACGTGGCTGGCATAAGCAATTACTTGCTCTTTACCCTTCTGCTTCTGGGTAAGCACAGAGCCAATGGCTTGAAGAGATGCATCTGTATAAAGGGTAAACTGCTGTTGAAAGACTGGAAAAGCCATAATAGGGGGACTGGTCAAAGCTATTTAAAGTACTGAATGGCTTCTTCACATTCAAAAAACCACCTAAATGGAACATTCTTCTGGGTGAGCTGGTGAAGTGGGGCAGCATGATATGCAAAGCGAAGCGCAAACCGTCTGTAATATGAGCAAAGGCCTAGGAAGGCACGAACTTCCGTCATCGATTTGGGTGTAGGCCAATTTTGAACACATGCTGTTGATTTGGGATCCGGCTGGATGCCCTCAGCTGATACCTGATGACCTAAAAACACAACAGAGCCATGGAAGAACTGGCACTTCTCTGATTTTAACTTTAATCCCGCCTCTTGGAAGCGATTGAAGAGCTCCCTAAGGTTGGAGATGTGCTCACTGAAGTTACGTCCAAAAACAATAACATCATCTAAATACACAACACATTTTTGCCAGTGCATACCTCTCAAACGAGCTCCACGAGCCTCTGAAACGTAGGTGGTGCATTAAAGAGTCCCATAGGCATCACTTTGAGGTGGTAGAGGCCATCTCTAGTAATGAAGGCTGTCTTTTCCTGATCTTCCTCGGACACCTGAACTTGCCAATATCCACTACAAAGGTCTATGGTACTGATTTCCATTACACGAGAGTAGATGTTAAAACTTCATGCTGATTTGAACTCGGCTCTCGCCAAGATAAGCACCAACTAAGACGTAGCTTTACAGTAAACTAATGTGATCCATATGTGTCTCCATCCATTTACGTTTCCTTCCATATGATGATGTAGATATCCTTCTGTCTGGTGTTAATGGCTGAAGTGTAATGCTGGCTCCAGGGATCAGCTTATTTTGCCTCCCTGGCGCATCAGCACACACAACGGCTGTGATGCTGGCTCCGGGGATCAACCACAGTGCGGCCTCCCCAGCGCATCAGCATGACAACCGTCTGGATTGAGCTAAGTAGGGTACATCTCTGGGGTTTTCAAGTGGGCACCTTCCATCCTCAGTGTTTTGTCGACTAGCCCACGACACCTCAAGAGGGCTCGACGGTGATTCTGGCGTCCCAGCATCACCCCCCTCCGTCCCCCACTCAACTCAGCCCAGCTTACTTACCTGTACATCAGCGTTTCTTTCTTTCTATTGTGCTTGAGATCCCCAGCCAGAATCTTTCCGTCTCAACCACAGCCAGTTGCTGCTCCTCTCTGCTGCTTCAGATAAGTTCTTCACTGTGCGACGCAACTCTTGGCCACTGAATCCGACGTCTCTGAGAAACCGGGTTGTAGAGTGTGCCACAAATCCTCGACAACCCACTTCCACTGGGTAAACCCGGACTCTCCATCCTTGCTGTTCCGCTTCAGTGGCTAGTTGAGCATACCGCAGTTTCTTCCTCTCATACGCCTCATCTACAGCATCCTCCCATGGCACTGTTAACTCTACCAGGTGAACAAGGCGTGCTGATCCAGACCACAAGACAATATCTGGTCGAAGGTTAGTGGTGGCAATCTCAGGTGGAAAAATAAGCCGTTGACCAACATCTGCCAGCATTTTCCAGTCTCTAGCAGCTTCCAGTTGTCCTGGGCGAGGATTGGTTTTAACACCTTTTCTTGGTGGTTGCTCTCCTGGGCGGAGGAATGTTGTCTTTTGTGTGTAATGTTTTGATGGAACAGGTGACAACTTATTGGTCATGTTACGCTTGTCTTCCAATGCTAAGGCCATTGACCATAGGTCTTGCCAGCCAATCTTGCGTTGTTCCACACTCTCCCATCTCATCCATTCTCCCTGCTTGGCCTGGGAAATGGCCTTTATACACCTCATCCTCTCCTCCTGCTTTTGCACCTCGTTGACTACCAGCTTCCTCCTTTGAGCTGGGGTTGCCTTGTGCCATGTAGGAGGAGCTGAATTGAGACCAAGACCCCCTCTTCCATGCTGAACTTGTCCCATGATATCACCAATTCGAAGGGCAGCCTTTGCATCTTCCACAGCTTTCTTTGCCGCCCACTTTCTTCCAGTTTTCAACACAGGTGCTGCCTCCCTTACGCATTTATCACGTGACTCTACTAATGTAATTTCCAGTCTGACCTTGGCGCACTTAAACTCCTCGGTTAGAGCAGAGACTGGTAGCTGCAGTATTCCTTTACCATAAAGTCCCACTCTGCTGAGGCAGCGTGGAACTCCCAACCATTTCCTGATGTATGAACTGATTAAAGCTTCCAGCTTCTCTACTGTTGTCAAAGAAACCTCATACACAGTCAGTGGCCACAGCAACCTCGGCAGTAGACCAAACTGAAAGCACCAGAGTTTTAGTTTACCTGGTAGAGCGCAGCTGTCTATGCTCTTCAACCCTTCCACTGCTTGTTGTCTAACTTCTCCCACACGAACTGTGTCCTTTAGATCCCTGTCGTACCATCTCCCAAGACTCTTCACTGGCTTCTCAGACACTGTTGGTATTGCCTCACCATTAATGAAGAATGTTTTATCTACTACTTTGCCTTTAATTATAGAGATGCTCCTTGATTTAGTGGGCTTGAATTGCATTCGTGCCCATTCAATGTTATTGGTTAATTTGCCCAATAATCGATTAGTGCAGGCTACTGTTGTAGTCATGGTTGTCATGTCATCCATGTATGCTCGAATTGGTGGTAGTCGCATTCCAGAAGCCAAGCGCTCTCCTCCTACTACCCATTTTGATGCCCTAATGATTACTTCCATTGCCATGGTAAAAGCCAGTGGAGAAATGGTGCATCCTGCCATTATTCCAACCTCTAGGCATTTCCATGTAGTGCTGAATTCTGAAGTTGAAAAATTGAATTGCAAATCTCCAAAGTAGGCTTTCACTAAATTTGTTATTGTCATCGGTACACTGAAAAAATCAAATGCTGCCCAAAGTAGTTCATGTGGCACTGAACCATATGCATTAGCCAAATCCAGGAATGTCACATGGAGCTCCTTCCTCTCCTTTTTAGCTGATTGAATTTGTTGCTAGATCACATTGATGTGTTCTAAGCAACTTGGGAAACCTGGAATGCCCGCTTTTTGTATTGAAGTGTCAATGAAGCAGTTCTTTAATAGGTAAGCTGACAATCTCTGAGCAATAATGCTGAAGAAAATCTTGCCTTCTACGTTTAATAGGGAAATGGGACTAAACTGACTGATGCTTGTAGAATCTTTTTCTTTAGATATAAAGACTCCACCTGCTCGGCGCCATGCTCTTGGTACAACCTGTTTTTCCCATGCCACTTTCATCAATTTCCACAGAATTCGTAGAACTCCTGAAGCACTCTTGTACACTCTGTACGGAACTCCATTAGGCCCTGGAGATGATGAAGCCCTTGCTTTTTTCACAGCTTGCTCTATTTCTTTCCACTTAGGTGCACAGTCCTCCATTTGGTATTCTGGTGGATTGATAGGTGGGATGTCTGATGGAATTGACATAGGCTCCTGCCTTTTTGAATCTGTATGTGTTTCCTCCAAATATCTCTCCAGCTCAACCTTAGATGCTTTTAATGTGCCATTCTTCTCACTGGTGAATAACTTCTTTACAAATTTGAATGGGTCTTTATAAAAGTTAGCTCTCGCACGCCCCTTCTTTTTGTAGCGTTTCCGTAGGCGCTCAGCTCAGCGCAATGTTGCAAGCTTATCTTTTATGACCCTTTGTAAGAGATTGAGTCCCTCCTTCTGACTTTGTTCTGCTCTTCTCCATTGGTTCCTCAGCTGTCTCCTTTCTCTAACTAAGCGTTCAATCTCCTGCTGCCGTCTAGACTTTCCAGGAATAGTTTGTACTTTTTCCTTCCTTTTTTCAACTCCAAACCTCTCACTTCCATATGCGTAGATGATGTCCCCAAATTTATCCAGCTTCTTTTCAACTGGGGTCTCTTTCCTCCTGTCAGCTGTCTCTTCAGGCTGTCACAAGGTCTTTCCCTTCTTGCCAGCTGCACTATTCACAGCAGTCACTGGACGTATCCAGATCTTCATGATTTCCATTACACGAGAGTAGATGTTAAAACTTCATGCTGATTTGAACTCGGCTCTCGCCAAGATAAGCACCAACTAAGACGTAGCTTTACAGTAAACTAATGTGATCCATATGTGTCTCCATCCATTTACGTTTCCTTCCATATGATGATGTAGATATCCTTCTGTCTGGTGTTAATGGCTGAAGTGTAATGCTGGCTCCAGGGATCAGCTTATTTTGCCTCCCTGGCGCATCAGCACACACAACGGCTGCGATGCTGGCTCCGGGGATCAACCACAGTGCGGCCTCCCCAGCGCATCAGCATGACAACCGTCTGGATTGAGCTAAGTAGGGTACATCTCTGGGGTTTTCAAGTGGGCACCTTCCATCCTCAGTGTTTTGTCGACTAGCCCACGACACCTCAAGAGGGCTCGACGGTGATTCTGGCGTCCCAGCATCACCCCCCTCCGTCCCCCACTCAACTCAGCCCAGCTTGCTTACCTGTACATCAGCGTTTCTTTCTTTCTATTGTGCTTGAGATCCCCAGCCAGAATCTTTCCGTCTCAACCACAGCCAGTTGCTGCTCCTCTCTGCTGCTTCAGATAAGTTCTTCACTGTGCGACGCAACTCCTGGCCACTGAATCCGACGTCTCTGAGAAACCGGGTTGTAGAGTGTGCCACAAATCCTCGACAACCCACTTCCACTGGGTAAACCCGGACTCTCCATCCTCGCTGTTCCGCTTCAGTGGCTAGTTGAGCATACCGCAGTTTCTTCCTCTCATACGCCTCATCTACAGCATCCTCCCATGGCACTGTTAACTCTACCAGATGAACAAGGCGTGCTGATCCAGACCACAAGACAATATCTGGTCGAAGGTTAGTGGTGGCAATCTCAGGTGGAAAAATAAGCCGTTGACCAACATCTGCCAGCATTTTCCAGTCTCTAGCAGCTTCCAGTTGTCCTGGGCGAGGATTGGTTTTAACACCTTTTCTTGGTGGTTGCTCTCCTGGGCGGAGGAATGTTGTCTTTTGTGTGTAATGTTTTGATGGAACAGGTGACAACTTAGTGGTCATGTTACGCTTGTCTTCCAATGCTAAGGCCAAACATCGCAGCACCTGGTCATGGCCACCTTACATCCTGTCGAAAAGTGTAGCTCCTGCTAACGCATCCAAGGTGTCATCCACCCGGGGTAATGGATGAGAATCTCTGATGGTAACTGCATTGAGTTTGCGGTAATCAACGCAAAATCTATAACTCCCATCCTTTTTGCGAACAAGAACAATTGGAGAAGACCAAGGACTGCAACTGGGCTCGATGACATCTTGGGCTATAAGCTGCTCAACTTGCTGCTGGATCTCTTTTCGCAGGGCTGGTGGTGTTCTGTAGGCTCTTTGTCGAATGGGAGGCACATCATGCGTTCGTATAGAATGTTTTACTAGGTTGGTTCTTCCTAAGTCACCAGAATGTTTACTGAAGAGATCCTGATATTGCGAAAGTAGCTGTTTAGCTAACTGCTGCTGTTCCACAGTAAGGGGGGTCTGGCTCAGGTCAACTGGAACATCTAATGTGGCTGATCCATCTGTGTGAATATGATTGACAGGTGCCTCAACAATCTCATATTCACCTTCTCCTACAGGAAAGAACTGTCCCAGTGAATAAGTGGGTTGGAGCTCCAAATCGGCTCTTGTGGAATTAAGGATTCTGATCACGGTTAGTCCATTGTCTACAGCAGATACAGTTCTGGCTACCATCAATCCATCTGGAAGTGAAGTTGAGGGTTCTAATATCCCAAAGTAACCATGTGGAGGGACAACATACTGGTCATAGTTCTCAATCTTGGCAGTGGTGACAACCAGTTAAGGCAGGCACTATTACAGGTGAGTAAACAGAAAGGTTACAGCAAGCTGGCACAAGCTGACGGGATCGCTGCAATGGTATGGCTTGGTCTCCCAGTCGAATTTGACCCTTATGGGCATCAATTGTGAATCCATGCTTCTCAATAAAGTCCCATCGAAGCAGTACAGGTTTGTTGACATTGCGAACAACCCAGAAAGTATGATGTGTAGTAGCATTCCCAAGTCTAAGCTGCAACTGGACAGAACCTAGCGTGTCAATTGGATCTCCCATTACAGCTCGAACAACAATGTAATCTTTAAACAGGGGTCTCTGTTTCAGTGCTGGTACTTCTTTCCGAAAGGTTTCACTAGTCAATGAAATGCTAGCACCTGTATCAATCATTGCACTTACTTCTCTGCCTTCAATGATCAGCTGCACAAAAGTAGTGGGTGGATCTTCAACTAAGTCACACATGTCCTCCACTTGTCCATCTCTCTTTGGGGCCAATGTTGTAAGGGTAGGAGCTAAGGAGTGACCCTCCTTCTCAGCTCCTAATAGTTTCCCTGACCCTCTGGGCTGGCAAAGCGAACTCGGTTTTGATGTTCTCTGGAACCTGGAGAAGAATTGCGTTTTTCTGCATACTTGCGATCACCTGGTGGGGCAGGAGAATGATCTCTCATATGATGACAACAGCAGGGGCTGGGACTGCACTGTTGCTCATAAAACCTTGATGCATATGGGGGCCTTTCCCTATAGGTGGAGTAACGAGAAGGGCTGCATTCCCTGTAGGTCTTGTAAGCACGCTCCTCTGATCTCCCTCTCTGATCAGTTCGGTATGTTGGTTGATAGTCCTGATGTGATCTGTAGAAGTCTGGCTCATAGCGGTGTGCTCTCTCATCACGAGCTGGTGAATGTGGTCTAGCACCCCTTGTGTAGTCATGAGTGTGAGGAGAAGCTACTTCGTTTGTTAGATGATCCACTTTCTGTATTAAGTCACGATATTCAGCTCCTCTCTCTATGCCCTGGACACTGAGAGCAACTGGGGTCACTGAGGTTGGAGTTTGACTGGCCATTGGTGTCACAGCTGGTATTGCAGGATTGGTAAATAAAGGGTTAATGATGTTCAGTGCCCGCTGTGCCCTTTCACACTGGCTGGCAACACGAATTGCATCTTCAATTGTATCAGCTCCAAATTCTTGTACTTTCATCTGAAGTGTTGGCTCAAGTCCAGCAAGGAATCTACGAAATACTTCTACATTTATAGCTTCCCTGCCATGTCCTGGGAAGGCATGCAAGGCGTGTGCGGAGCTCTGCTGCATAGACTTCAAGTTGTTCACCTACTTTGCGTGGTCTTGCATTGAGAAATGTTTTAAAAGTCTGCAAATATTGATCTTGTGTGAAGTGTGGAGTAGTGGTTAGGGCTCTGGACTCTTGACCGGAGGGTTGTGGGTTCAATCCCCAGTGGGGGACACTGCTGTTGTACCCTTGAGCAAGGTACTTTACCTAGATTGGTCCAGTAAAAAAACCCCACTGTATAAATGGGTAATTGTATGTAAAAATAATGTGATATCTGTATAATGTGAAATAATGTTTAATGTGATATCTTGTAACAATTGTAAGTCGCCCTGGATAAGGGCGTCTGCTAAGAAATAAATAATAATAATAATAATACATTTTGTAGGTGGCATTTAGCAGCTTCATAATCTAATTTAACCTGGTCTGAAAGACTATCCCAATATCTAAAAGCTGGGCCTGCAAGTCTGGATGGTAATATTTTAACTAAGAGTTCAGGTCTCATATTAGTCGCAGTCTCGCATCCTACTTCAAACCTCCTTATCCACTGACTGAAGCTTTCATTGTTTTCTCCTGTAAAACATGGAGGCAGTTCTGTTTTAAATGGTAATGGTGAGATCCCAGTATCTTCTTCTGCCATTGCTGACAAGCAAGTCTCAGTCTCTTTCTTTTTCTTCAAAGCACACGGGCGGCAATGTTAAACGCGGTAGTTTTTTTTTTTTTTTTACTGCTCGGCAATGAAAACAAGGGGATAAAACATCTCCATCCGCTGCCACCAAATCTCTGTAGCGTGGTCTTTGGAATAATTATCAGGCGCCATATATATACAGTCAAATCTCAGAGAGGTAGGTTTATTTATTTTTCTTCTTGATACAGCAGTAGTATAGATTTAGCAGGGCAGACTTGAAACCGAGAACATGGCCGCTTGTTTATCTCTTGTTCGCTTACAGCGTATGTAAATATATATATATATATATATATATATATATATATATATATATATATATATATATATATATATATATATATATATTGTAACAGACCGTCAGTGTTGAGCACACGAGGAATGTATCAGGAACGTGGGGATGCTGATATCTTCCCCCAAAGCTCAAAACTAGAAAGACGGGCGTTACGTTGGCAGAACGGAATAATAAATAAAGAAACTTCAACTCCCATGATTCCAAAGATCAGTAGTCAGGTGACATGTCCGCGGGAATCCGGGGGGGTTTAAAAGGCAGGTCAGCAATTAGAAAGGGGGGGACGTAATTGTGAAAGGTACTTTTTGTATAGCAGCAACTTTGAAAGACCGAGTGGTGTTGTCGGTTCGTTTCATTAGCTGGGTACAGATTGTACAGCAACTGTTTAAGTGGTGTGGAACAGAGACAAGAGCAGCCGTGCTTCGTTGTGCAGAAGTACGGGAACAGAGATTAAAAAGGGCGACAGTGTTGGTGACCAGAAAGGATTACTTTATTCCAGAACCGAAGGTACCTGTGTGGAGTGGCTGCAAAATAAAAAGCGAGTAGGGCTTATATTGTGGTCTGGCCGGAGGAAGCTGCAACGCGTCTGCAGCCTGGAATTAAGTGGAGCTGGTGCACTCGCCAAACAGATCTCTTCAGTGAGTGACTGAGACCGCAGACTTGCGGGATCCATTTGTGCTTGGTTTCTTTGAAAAGAAAGACAGCGTTCTGTGGGTACCTGTTTTAAAAGAAAGTCACCGTATTAAATGGACCTTTACTCAC
The DNA here is from genome assembly GCF_902713425.1 of Acipenser ruthenus. NCBI lineage: Eukaryota > Metazoa > Chordata > Actinopteri > Acipenseriformes > Acipenseridae > Acipenser > Acipenser ruthenus. The sequence goes on along the minus strand of NC_081225.1, from coordinate 3,892,720 downwards.
CTGCTTACTCGCCTGCTGTATGCAGTGTTCAACCCGTTTTCTACAGCTGTATTAATTGTTGCCAAACTGAATAAGTTTAAACAGGCAAAGGTTTATACCAGCGCTATAGTGTGCACGCGCTGAGTTAATAAAAGCCTGTGCTTTGTGGACTGTTAGTCTGCGTGTTCTTTTAAGCAACTACATTCTTTTCATGGACTGTGTTTTATTTGAGTGAGGCTGGTTGCTTAATCCTAGGAAGGAAACAAACCACACGGACGGTGGTAGTTGTGTTTTATTTGTTTGTTTTAGTTCGTCAGGATCCAGCCAAGCAGCAGGCTGTCAATGTCAGTGTTCACCAGCAGAGGGCGACCAAGGGTTCGATTACTTGGAAGACTTACCTGTTCCCCTGGAAAAGGATTACAAACTACATTTCCCAACAGCCCTTGTGGATTATAAAGAAAGTGAACCATTGACACTTACCTGGCAAGACTTTTGTTCCGAGACCAGGTTTACTGTTACCAGCAGCGTCGGGATGGAACTTGGACTGGTCTCTATGCAAAAGCAACATGTTTTTCCTTGCAACGAGGACAGCTCGTGCAAGCAGTAGAGAGGGTTGAAGAAGTGAGATTAGTGGGCAGGGTTTCTTTTGTTTTGTTTATTTTCATAAACGTTCTGTTGAGACTTTGAACTTTTGTTTAAGAAAATAATAAAAATGCCTATTCTTCAACCCTACCAAGTGCCTCGGTGTCACCTCTCATGCTGCCAGTTGGCTACCACACTACAATACAGAACAGATTGTTCACATATGGTGGCAGCGGTGGGATGCCAAACTGAAGACCTTTTTAAAGCTACAGTACCCCTAGCTTCACAGTACAGAGAGAGAGTGATATCACCGAGAGCAATGGAGATCTCAGTGCGTTGGATCTCTGACCCCAGGACCCTACCGTGGCTGAAGACAAAGGGAAAACATATTTTTGATGATGCTACCTTTGAATTTGTGCTGCGTTTCCTCCAGGCAACTCCGAAGACACAGCGGAAGCGAATGCGATACAACCATCCTCGCCTGAAGGAATCGCTGAAAGTCCTTGCGGAGGTAATGGAGGAACAGTTCAGCCAGGTCCAGGAGGGGGCGCCCCAGGAATACGGATATGAAGTGACCACATGTCCACTACCTGAGGTAACGAAGGGGCTAGAAGAGCCCAAAAGAAAAACGCAAAGGGTGCGTGACCTTCAGCAGCCACCAGAGGTGCTGCTGAGGGAAGAAGCGGAGCAGATACCACAGATGCCTGAAGCCCTCTGTAGGAGGGAAGTGTGTACTGCAAGGGTCCAGCAACAGCCACTGGCAGTGCTGCGGAGGACCAAGCAGAGTAACCTACAGCCACAGGAAGTGCAGCAGTTTCCAATGCAGGATATTCGTGGCCAGGAAGAAGTAGGGGGTGACCTACAGCAGCCAGCAAAGGAGCTACGGAATAAGGGAAAAGGACCCCTACTGGAACAGGTCCAGCCCCAAGCCGAGTGTGACAGCCGGGAGGCAAGGAAACGGAGGCTGGAAGAGCAAATCAGGCTGGTAGACCGCGGTGCAGACTTTTGCCTTATCTGCAGAAGATATGTGGAAGACGGAACAAGATGTCATGTCCAAGGTCCGCTGCCTACCCCAGAACCAGTACAAGTAGGAAAGCGTGGGTGCTACCTGCAACCGCCAGTAGAGGTGCCGTTGAAGGAAAAGGAGCAGTTCAGAGCCCAAAAGACAGAACAGGAAGGACTTCCAACCCACGAGTTAGAGGGGGAGGGGTTGACGCCCTGTATATCTGTGAGGGAAGAGCTAGCAGCCTGTGCACCTGTGAGAGAGGCGCTGTTCCTAACTCCAGCAACCGGAGGAGATTCCCCACAATCTCCAGAGTCCAGAGAAGAGGCACCACGAGCTCCCGAGGTAGAGGACCTGCTATGTCCACCTCTGCTGCCTGGAGAAAAAGAAGAAATGGAGCTGCCAACAGTGGTCACCCAAAAGCAGACTGAGAAACGGGTGGAGGACGAGCCGAAGTATCACTTCCAGAATCTACCACCTACTACAGAATCAGCAGAAAGGGGACCCAGTGTGTACTGCTCACAACAGCCACAAAAGGAGCCATTGAGTGAGAAGCAGCTTATAGCCGAAAAGGCAGAACATCAGCAGCTTGCCGCCCAAAAGCCAGAACAGGAGGGACTACCAACCCAAGAGAGAGAAGGGGAGGTGTCGACACCCTGCATACCTGTGAGGGAGGAGCTGAGGTCTGATGTATCTGTGAGGGAGGAGCTGACACCCTGTGAGCTGTTGAAGGAAGGGCAGACACCCTGGGTGCATGGGAGTGCCCTACAGAAGAAAATGGGACTGTCAGCATCTGGAAAACGCTTTGGGGGACAAGACGTGCTCAAGGAGAAGGAGCTACCGTCTCAGCAGCCAGAGACCCCAATAATTGAAGGAGGGGAACTCCTTCACAAAAAGCAAAGAATTCCAGAATCTAGTAACTGCTTGGGGGGGCAAATGACGAAGTGGGCGTCCTATGTGCCAAAGACCCCAGTGACTGAAGGAAAGGACCCCCTTCAGAAGGAACAGGGGCCCCAAAAGTCTAGAATTTTTTTGGGGGGGCAAGGTCGGGAGTGTCCGACCTGCATGCCTGGGAGCACAGCGACAGAAGGGGAGCTGTGCCAGACTCCAGGGACCGAGGGAGATTCCCTGCAATCTCCTGAGACCGGCAGAGACCCCCTGCTGGAGTGTAATACACCGGAGGAGACAATACTGTGGACAGAGGTATTGTTACCAGCGTTTCCACAGCTAGTAGTACCACCGCCAGAGATTCCCCTGCTGGAGGGTAATACACCAGAGAAGACAATACTGTGGACAGAGGTATTGTTACCAGTATTTCCACAGCTAGTAGTACCACTGCCAGAGATTCCCCTGCTGGAGGGTAATACACCAGAGAAGACAATACTATGGACAGAGGTATTGTTACCAGCACTTCCGCGGCTAGTAGTACCACTGCCAGAGATTCCCCTGCTAGAGTGCACAACGTCACTGCCAGTATGCCAAAAACCGAAGGAAGTATTCTGGACGATACTGGAATGTCCTGAACAACGATTGGCATTAGAGCTACCAGCACGTCCAAGACAGCAACGATCTAGAGTAGGGAGAGCATTACCAGCAGCAAGTCTGGAACCAGGGCTTTGGATAGAGCTGTCCTCGGGAGCGGAGTCCCAGGAGGGGACAACAGAAGCTTTTAGTGTGAGGACAAAACCAAACGAGAAAGAAGAATACATGGAGTTACTGTTGAGACCAGCAACCCGCCTAGTGTATGACAGAGGCCGACTGGGCTTCAACAGTCCCACCCACCCACCCACAAGGATTAAAGGAGTACGTGGTTGGGGTAAAAAGGCCGCTCATCCGAGTAGGTCTGAGCTGGGGAAAGGGATGTGTAACAGACCGTCAGTGTTGAGCACACGAGGAAGGTATCAGGAACGTGGGGATGCTGATATCTTCCCCCAAAGCTCAAAACTAGAAAGACGGGCGTTACGTTGGCAGAACGGAATAATAAATAAAGAAACTTCAACTCCCATGATTCCAAAGATCAGTAGTCAGGTGACATGTCCGCGGGAATCCGGGGGGGTTTAAAAGGCAGGTCAGCAATTAGAAAGGGGGGGACGTAATTGTGAAAGGTACTTTTTGTATAGCAGCAACTTTGAAAGACCGAGTGGTGTTGTCGGTTCGTTTCATTAGCTGGGTACAGATTGTACAGCAACTGTTTAAGTGGTGTGGAACAGAGACAAGAGCAGCCGTGCTTCGTTGTGCAGAAGTACGGGAACAGAGATTAAAAAGGGCGACAGTGTTGGTGACCAGAAAGGATTACTTTATTCCAGAACCGAAGGTACCTGTGTGGAGTGACTGCAAAATAAAAAGCGAGTAGGGCTTATATTGTGGTCTGGCCGGAGGAAGCTGCAACGCGTCAGCAGCCTGGAATTAAGTGGAGCTGGTGCACTCGCCAAACAGATCTCTTCAGTGAGTGACTGAGACCGCAGACTTGCGGGATCCATTTGTGCTTGGTTTCTTTGAAAAGAAAGACAGCGTTCTGTGGGTACCTGTTTTAAAAGAAAGTCACCGTATTAAATGGACCTTTACTCACCTGCTTACTCGCCTGCTGTATGCAGTGTTCAACCCGTTTTCTACAGCTGTATTAATTGTTGCCAAACTGAATAAGTTTAAACAGGCAAAGGTTTATACCAGCGCTATAGTGTGCACGCGCTGAGTTAATAAAAGCCTGTGCTTTGTGGACTGTTAGTCTACGTGTTCTTTTAAGCAACTACATTCTTTTCATGGACTGTGTTTTATTTGAGTGAGGCTGGTTGCTTAATCCTAGGAAGGAAACAAACCACACGGACGGTGGTAGTTGTGTTTTATTTGTTTGTTTTAGTTCGTCAGGATCCAGCCAAGCAGCAGGCTGTCAATGTCAGTGTTCACCAGCAGAGGGCGACCAAGGGTTCGATTACTTGGAAGACTTACCTGTTCCCCTGGAAAAGGATTACAAACTACATTTCCCAACAGCCCTTGTGGATTATAAAGAAAGTGAACCATTGACACTTACCTGGCAAGACTTTTGTTCCGAGACCAGGTTTACTGTTACCAGCAGCGTCGGGATGGAACTTGGACTGGTCTCTATGCAAAAGCAACATGTTTTTCCTTGCAACAAGGACAGCTCGTGCAAGCAGTAGAGAGGGTTGAAGAAGTGAGATTAGTGGGCAGGGTTTCTTTTGTTTTGTTTATTTTCATAAACGTTCTGTTGAGACTTTGAACTTTTGTTTAAGAAAATAATAAAAATGCCTATTCTTCAACCCTACCAAGTGCCTCGGTGTCACCTCTCATGCTGCCAGTTGGCTACCACACTACAATACAGAACAGATTGTTCACAATATATATATATATATATATATATATGTATATATATATATATATATATATATATATATTTAATTATTTAGTAAACAAACTACACTCACAAACTCCTGATGTAGACAGGCTTCGGTAAGGAAGATGAGGGTTTCTTGTTGTTTACTGTTTCTGCCTAACCCGTGGCTATTTATTTCAAACTCACATTATTATGAGAGTGAATGAGCTTCTCGTTAACTAGTGTCTGACGTCACCGTCTTCTTCCTCACTAACTTCCCGTCTACCCCCGAAATCTAGTGTCTCTAAACGGCCAAAATGCTACATACAGAATTAAACACAAATGAACTGAAATATACTGCTTACATTTTTCCAGTTATAGTAATAATAAGTCCTGCATTAACCTAAGGTTTATTATATTGTTAATTCCCAACTTATATATATAATTAATAATTCTGCTGTTTTTAATTCTACATTAATAAGAATAATCTGTCATCCTACCTCCGAGTAGATCCTGTAGCTGCCACAGCACTTTTTTTTTTTCCAGTGGGTACAGTTGAATTGCAAGTGAATTGGACCTGATTTCTCTAAACACAGCCCTATAAATACAACTTAATATAATTACAATAAACGGTAGAACGTAACTGACACCTGCCATATATTGACCTATATTATGAATTATAAAAGCCAGTCAATCGAATTCGCTCAAGCGTACAGGTGGAAAGTGTGGACGTGAAATGTGTATGTTTTCATCTGCGGTTCACGTTGAGCTGCTAAACAGCGATTAAATAATTATACACAGTATAGTTTGCTTAAATCGTTATATAATTATTTTTACGACTGAACTGTGGTTGGTAAATAGCACAGCTGTGAAAAAATGTGTACATAGTGCGCTCATGTCCACGATTGATTCACTGTGTGTACGTCTAAATTAACATAATCATTTCCACTGTAAATACTGTAATCTGCTAGACACCAGGAAAAAAATGGCTGCTTTAAAAAAACAACCGTATTAACCATAATTTATATATTGATATGTGAAGACTGTCAGCCTACCTCCGAGTAGATCCTAGTAGGAGGCTGTGTGGTCCAGTGGTTAAAGAAAAGGGCTTGAAACCCAGAGGTCCCCGGTTCAAATCCCACCTCAGCCACTGACTCATTGTGTGACCCTGAGCAAGTCACTTAACCTCCTTGTGCTCCGTCTTTTGGGTGAGATTTAGTTGCAAGTGACTCTTCAACTGATGCATAGTACACACACCCTAGTCCCTGTAAGTCGCCTTGGATAAAAGCGTCTGCTAAATAAACAAATAATCCTGTAGCTGCCACAGCGCTTTAAAAAAAAAAATACATGTCCGCTTTTTATTCTCCATGAATTATGCGATCTTTACAGTTACAATGCTATTTCATAGAGCAAGCTATTCTGAACAGTTCTGTGTATATTATAAAATAAACTATTTCAATGAAAGATACGGCTCCAAAATTGTCCCACCCCACCTCACCTTCTCACATAACTCTTTGGATTACACACGTGGTTTCGTTTCAACAGATTCAGTATTTGTGACTGTGTTTGACCACAGTTCAGTCGTGAAAATACTGATAACGATTTTTAAGCAAACTATATTCGTGTGACTTGTAAGGCTGATGTATTATGCATTTGATTGTTTCGATAGTGTTGGTTTAAAAAGATTAGTGCAGTTTTTTTTCACGTGGATGCAGCTGCAACAAATTAAAACAAAATGTTTTCTTAGTTTACAGTATGCATCTTTGTATAATGTACTGTGTGTACGTCTAAATTAATATAATCCTTTCCACTGTAATTACTGTGTTTTAAGTTACACCAGTGAGTGAAACTGATCGGCTAGACACCAGGGAAAAATGGCTGCTTTGAAAAATATTTTTTCCAAGACTGTACTCACGTTTCCATGTTAACAACTGCCCCTAGTGGTGGGAATGTGTCATTTCAGGGTAAAAAAATTGGTGTTACTGGCATGTCACCCATATTGATTGGCTCATAGCGGTCATGTTTGTTGATGTAGGAACTTTTCCTGACAATTTTTTAGAGGACAGTACAAAGATAACGTATAACCAAGATTCACATCAATCGGGCAAAGGGCTCATGAGGAGTTGTTGTTTAAGCGTTTACGTAAAATCCAACATAGCTGCCACACCATGTGACCGATCCATTTTTCCTTAAGTAGAATCAATCGTGGACATGAGCGCACTATGTACAAAATTTTTAACAGCTGTGCTATTTTAACGTTCATGAGAACAAGACTTTTGAAAATTGCACAAAAAATGTCGTTAAATCCAAGATGGCTGCCACACCATGTGACCTAAGGCCGCCATATTGACCATGGCACAACATCCCGTAGTCCTCTACATCCGTGTCAAATTTTGTGCATTTTAGTGCAGCATAGGCAGTTTTATAGTCAGTTGCGTATGTTGATGATGTCATGCAACGTGGACGCCATGATTTTCACAGTAGCAACTTCCCTTGAACAAGCATAACAGATGACCATACTGAGATGTTTTATTCCAATTTATGTTTCAATTGAATAAGCGGTTTCAGAGAAGAAATCGATGTGGTTGCCAAACCACAGAACCAATCAGCTTCATATTAACAGTTAATCATGGGCTATCCCTCAGCATGTATAACAATTTTCAGAACTCTGCAGTAAGTGGTTTCCGATACATAGGCGTTTTAACAAATTCCGCAAAATCCAATATGGCTGCCAAACTGTGTGACTTGTGCAAGTTTGGACACCTGACCTGTTATCTGCACATAGCCACCTACCTACACACCCGATTTCATAAGCCTGTGATGAGGTCTCGGAAGAAAGAAATAATAATAACACTATGTAACACAATTTTTGTTCCTGGGTAGTAAGTGTTATTTCCTAATTGCTTATGCCTCAAAAGTATAGAAAATGGCTATTCCCCACAAACTTTGCTTTTGTGGCCAGGACAGTAATATTTTGAAATGTACCTATTTCCAATGAGAAAATGGGTGAATTTGTGTCTTTTCGTTCACATAAAGTCAGAAAAAAACAACATATGAATCCAAATTAACATGTATTTATACTAAAGTAATACAAAAATGACTACAAAAGATTTAGAAGTGAGTAGTTTTTCGAGATTTACGATTATACTGTAAATCACTTTCACGAATCAGCCCCCAAATGTAATCTCCCATCATGTTCTCGTTGTACTGTCCTTGGTAGCAGCGTTCAAAGTCCAGTATATCCTGGTGGAAGCGCTCGCCTTGCTCCTCCAAGTACGCTCCCATGTTCTCCTTGAATTTATCAAGATGAACATCAAGGATATGGACTTTGAGGGACATCCTACAGCCCATTGTGCCGTAGTTCTTCACCAGAGTCTCAACCAGCTCCACATAGTTTTCGGCCTTGTGATTGCCCAGGAAGCCCCGAACCACTGCGACAAAGCTGTTCCAAGCCGCTTTCTCCTTACTAGTGAGCTTCTTGGGGAATTCATTGCACTCCAGGATCTTTTTTATCTGTGGTCCGACGAAGACACCAGCTTTGACCTTTGCCTCAGACAGCTTAGGGAAGAAGTCTTGAAGGTACCTGAAGGCTGCCGACTCCTTATCTAGAGCTCTGACAAATTGTTTCATAAGGCCCAATTTGATGTGCAGTGGTGGCATCAGCACCTTCCGGGGGTCCACCAGTGGCTCCCACTTGACATTGTTCCTCCCCACAGAGAACTCGGTCTGCTGTGGCCAGTCCCGCCTGTGGTAGTGCGCCTTGGTGTCCCTGCTGTCCCAAAGGCAAAGATAGCAGGGAAACTTGGTAAAACCGCCTTGGAGACCCATCAGGAATGCCACCATTTTGAAGTCTCAAAATGCGTCTGCTGGATGCTTGCAGCCTCTTGATGCCATCTCAGAAAAATGCAGATATGTATCCACTTAGGCAGCTGGAACTAAACTGAACTGGTGGGCTTAAGGCCCCTGTATTTATACTACTATTTATATTACTGGAAAGTTCTAGAAAGTTCTAGAAGTTACTCCAAGTTTACTCAGCACTGAATCTATCTGGAATGTTCTGGAAAATAGGTAAATTTCAAAATATCACTGTCCTGGTCACAAAAGCAAAGTTTGTGGGGAATAATAGCCATTTTCTATACTTTTGAGGCATAAGCAATTAGGAAATAACACTTACTACCCAGGAACCAAAAAAAAAAAAAAAAAATTGTTACACGGTGTAATAATAATAATAATCCTTACAGAAACAATAGGCTTCCCCAGCCTGTGGCTTGGAAGCCTAATAATAATAACTGGAGTTGCAAGCAACTTTACGGCTTCTAAGCAGCTAGCATGAAATTTTAAGTGCATTGGTTGTTATAGATGAAACGTTATCACAAATCATTTTGGACACAGCCGACTGTCAATTTTGGCAAAAATATGGGAATCACTGGTTAAATGATCAATGCTGAAATGTCATTGGCCCACAGCAGCCATGTTTTGTACTGTAGCAACTTCCCTTGAACAACCGTAAAAGATAATCTTACTTAGATAATTTATGCTCATTTTGGCTTCAATCAGAACTCTGCATGTTAAATAACAACTATCTGCAGTCAATAAGAAATTATGAGAAGTTTTACAGCCAGCTTTAAATTGGACCTTTAGCAGAACTTAACCATACTATATTAACCCATTTATGTATTACACATTACACTACTTGCATTACCTATAGTGCTCATATAAACACACCAGTTTTGTAAAACAACAAAAGTCACTTCTAATAAAATTACAAACATACAAACTTTGCAATTCTGTTCAAGCCACAACAAATCAAAACCAATTTATATCAACACACATCCTATATTAAATAATAAAACAAACACTTTATATATTACCGTTACAATTGTATTTCATAGAGCAAGCGATTCTGAAGAGTTTTGTGGATACTTTTTGTTTCCTAAAATGAGCTATATTATTAATTATAAAAGCCAGTCAATCGAAATCGCTGAAGCGTACAGGTGGAAAGTGTGGACGTGAAATGTGTATGTTTTCATCTGCGGATCACGTTGAGCTGCTAAACAGCAATTAAATAATGACAGTGTTTTAGAGAATATTTAAAGTAAAATGTCAGTTTTTTTGGGAGGATTCGCTGTGAATAGCTGTGCGATCTTCTATACAATTCTATTTGATAGAGCAAGCGAATACTACTGTGTGTGAGCATGTGTGCAGTTGTGTGAAGCCAGCATATCCACGAGGATATTTTCAAGTAAGCAAATAACATTACACAGGTTTTTTTTTTCTCTTCAAGTGGGTACTGTTGAATTGCAACTGAATCGGACCTGATTTATATCTAAACACAGCCCTATAAATACAACTTAATATAATTAAAATAAACTGTAGAATGTAACATCTGCCATATATTAACATTCTAACAATTATATTCATGGTAGCTTTAATAAAACAAATTTGTTCATAAGTATTATGAACCGCGTATAACTTTTGTTTTGAGACTTTGAATATTGCCAATAGTTTTTTTTTTTTTTTTTTTAAGTTACATGAGTTAGTAAAACTGTTCTCTGCACCAGCAAAAAATGTCTGCTTTCAAGAAATATTTTTCCAAGACTGTACTCACGTTTCTGTGGCAACAGCTGCCCCTAGAGGTGTGAATGTATCATTTCAGGGTAAAATATGGGCAAACTGGCATGTCACCCTTATTGGTTGGCTCACGGCGATCATGTTTATTGATGTAGGAACTTTTTCCTGACTATTTTTTTTAGAGGACAGTACAAAGATAACGTATAACTAAGATTCACATCAAATAAGTTGTTTAAGCGTTTCACGCAAAATCCAACATAGTTGCCACACCATGTGACCGATCCATTTTTCCTTAAGTAGAATCAATCGTGCACATGAGCGCACTATGTACAAAATTTTTCACAGCTGTACTATTTACCGTTCATGAGTAGAAGACTTTTGAATATTGTCCAAACTTTTCATTAAATCCAAGATGGCTGCCACACCATGTGACCAAAGGCCGTCATATTGACCACGACACAAAATCACAGTCCTCAACATCCGTGTCAAATTTTGAGCATTTTGGTGCAGCCGATAAGAAGTTGCACAGTTTTATAGCCAGTTGCGTATGTTGATGTCATGCAGCGTGGACGTCATGATTTTAACAGTAGCAACTTCCCTTGAACAGGTTATTATTTATTTCTTAGCAGACGCCCTTATCCAGGGCGACTTACAATTGTTACAAGATATCACATTATTTTTACATACAATTACCTATTTATACAGTTGGGTTTTTACTGGAGCAATCTAGGTAAAGTACCTTGCTCAAGGGTACAGCAGCAGTGTCCCCTACCAGGGATTGAACCCACGACCCTCCGGTCAAGAGTCCAGAGCCCTAACCACTACTCCACACTGCTGCCCTGCTGTCATTAATCAATGTGGTTGCCAAACCACAGAACCAATCAGCTCCATATTAACAACAGTTAATCATGGACTATCCCTCAACATGTATAGCCATTTTCAGAACTCTGCAGTAAGCGGTTTCCAATACATAGACATGGCTGCCGAACCATGTGACTTGCGCAAATTTGCTGAATATCACAGACTATCATCCATAGACATCTACCAGTGTACCGAATTTCGTGAGTCTTTGAGTATGTTTTGGCAGAAAAAAAAATATATAATAATAATAATAATAATAATAATAATAATAATAATAATAATAATAATAAAAATAACAACAACAACTAGAGTTGCTAGCAACTATAAAGGCTTCCAAGCACTTATCGTACTATTGAAATTTAAGCGCATTGGTTATTCAAGATAAACGTTACCATCACAACTGTGCTAATTGTGTCCTCTTGTCAAATTTTGTGCGTTTTGGTGCAGCCGATAAGAAGTTATAGGCAGTTTTATAGCCAGTTGCGTATGTTGATGATGTCATGCATCACATTTGACCTTTAGGAGAGGTCAGAGGTCACGGGCAATGACATTTTTACATAGACTTCCTATACATGTTCCATTATAACTATGACCCTATAGGCATTCTGGATGGAGTTAATATTTCAACGTAAATTCCAATATGGCTGCCGCGCCGTGTGAGCAATCTGTTTCAATCTTCAGCAGTTATTACTTTCCAATGGTCTGTGCAATCGTGTTGACATTGAAGAGCATAAGTGCAATGGTGTTCTTGTTATGGGTTGCAAAAGTTTTTTTACAGTTATCAATATGGTCGCCAAACCATGTGACCAAAATGTGTCATTCATATCACCATTACTTCACGTGACTCTCTATGATGATATAAAGTTTCATCACTGTAGTGAATTGCACCTTGGATTTATGCACGAATGTATGAAATTAGAGTCATCATGATGGCTGCCACACCATGTGACCAAAGGCCGCCATATTGACCACGTCACAACATCCCATAGTCTTCTACATCCATGTCAAATTTCGTGCGTTTTGGTGCAGCTGACAAGAAGTTATAGGCAGTTTTATAGCCAGTTGCGTATGCTGATGATGTCATGCATCACGTTTGACCTTTAGGAGAGGTCAGAGATCACGGGCGATGACATTTTTTCATAGAGCACATATGACTTCACATATGTGTTCCATTACAACTATGAACCTGTCGGCACGCCCTAGAAGTTAAAATTTCAACGTAAATTCCAATATGGCTGCCGCGCCGTCTGAGCAATCGGTTTCAAACTTCAGCAGTTATTACTTTCCAATGGTCTGTACAATTGTGTTGACATTGAAGAGCATAAGTGCAATGGTGTTCTTGTTCTGGGTTGTTAAAGTTTTTTTACAGTTATCAATATGGCCGCCAAACCATGTGACCAATGTGTGTCATTTTCATATCACCAGTACTTTACGTGAGTCTCTACCGTCATATAAAGTTTCATGACTGTAGTGTATTGCACCATGGATTTATGGATGAATGTATGAAAATAGAGCCGTCGTGAAACGGTTATTTGCGCACCACGGCAATGTTGTGCAACGAAAAAGTGTGGATTTTACAAATGGTAGAAAGAACCTGGTCATGAACATGCGTGCCAATTTAGGTGTTGATTGATGTTGCGGTTTAAGACAAGAAGATTGTTGAATATTTGGCGCCAATCCAGCGTAGCGGGCAAAATAATTGTATGTTTTAATAAAATATGTTTTTTATAGGCCATTGCTGCACTATCTGCGGCCATTGTCATAGTTCCACCTTAAGTTGTTTTTAACAGCAAGAGTTTTGAAAAATTCCCAAAATTTCCACAGGATCCAAGATGGCGGTCGAACCATGTGACTTTTTAATTTGGGACACCAGTTTGGTAGTCCAGCCATAGGCATCTGCTTACGTATGCATTTTCATAACTCTGCGATGTTGTTTGGGAAGAAAAATAATAATAAAAATAATAACTAGAGTTGCAAGCAACTTTACAGCTTATAAGCAGTTATCGTGAAATTTTAGCGGTTTGGTTATTATAAATGAAGCGTTATCACAACTGTGATAACTGTGTCAATTTTGGCACACATATTGCAATTATTGGTTAGTAGGCAATTTAAATTTATTTGGATGCACACAATTCTAAATAGTATGCAGTCATATAGACTTTGAAAATAATGCATATAAGAGGCTAACATTCTTCTAAAGTCTAGATCGCTCTTTGTTTGAGTTTGTGTGTGTGAGCGTGTGATGCCCTATTCCTAATTTTGCAATGTAAAATAAAGTCTACAGCATGTATTGGTTTTTGTATATTTTAATGGCACTATCATTTAATGTGCATTTTTTTAAAGCAATAGATGGGGATAATAGTGTAACGATTGACTATCAGGGGTGCTTGGCAAAATACACAATTCACCATATGTAATTGTCAGCAAACCGCTACTAGGACATAACATGTGCACGATTCATGAGTAACGCCACTCGAATCCTCTGCAGACGAATTATAAACAGGACAGAGCAGAGAAGAAGCTGGAACAGAACCCAGAGAGACAGTAGAAATGGAGCATTTATTGTGCTCTGCAGGTAAATCAACCTTTTGGAGAGTTGGCTCAAATACAGAACAAATTATTTCATAATAAATCACATCCAAAGTTATATGATAGCACTCAATAGTTAACTTGATCAACTGATTATAGTTTGCACATGAATAGTAATTATTGCACATCGATAGTAGCCCAGTTATATTGCACACCTTAAAAACCCTTTGCGGTCCATTTATTCAGCGTCTCAGGCGTGTCAGGTCCAATTTATTTTCACACGCGCAGTTTATTTTAGACACGCTGTTTAAAGGTATTTTTTTCACAGTAAAACAGGTTTAAAAGGCTCTGCATATCAACAGGACACTCAGTACTGCATCTCCAGCACTACACCACTTCTTGTTCGCTATATTTTTAGAAAAACTCAATAATAGTACATACCGATAAATCATCTCGATCACTCGTTTTATCACCAAACGTCTCAATAATGCGATCCAAGTCATTATTTTATTACTATAACATCTAAAAAAAGCTCTGCAAATGTCTGTGATATTCTTTGAGCGCTGGATGCGGAAGCAGCTATCTTGTTTGTTTATGTCCGTGTCATCTATGTGGTGTCGGGGCAATCAGTATTCATGAGAAACACCCCTTTTTTTGGCTTCTCTCAGCTCCTATCAGTCTCACTCGGCCATTGAATAGTTTTCTCGGCTTTTTCCGGAGAAAAAACGACCCGAGACCTCTTTTTTGCGTCTTTTTGATGATGTCGGACAGAGTCCGACATAGGACCGCAAATGGTTAATCATGTATATTACACATAAGCTAGTTATATTGCACATGTAACCAAGATAGAAAATGACTAAATGAAGTTTCACAAAATTTGACATCGGAGAACCTAGAAGCCTTAGTTACATTGTTCGGGAAGTCTGTGGGGAGAGTTGGTTGCGTGGTGCGATCTGAGAGCGCGGTCCATTTTGCTATGTGGCGTAGGGGTGGATAATAATAATTGTGGAGCCTTTGCTGTGCAGTTGCATTTAGGTAAATGGTACAAATGCAGACAGTTATTTCTGATATTATTTGATTTACCCCACTGTGAAGTAATTTGCTGTAAATTTAGTGTTTCAGAGTTCTGGCATAAATGGTATGATCCGATCTTACTGATTAGTGTGGTACAATCGCCATTTTAGCCAGTCCGCGCTCTTACACTCAGAGAAAGGTAGGCGCTGCTCTTTGCTTTTAAAATAAATGTGTAAACATAACTCAAAAATAAGTTAGTCTTGTATTTTATGGTGAACATTTATTTTGGAATTGTATTATGTAATTTTGTGTTGTATGAATGTGTGATACTTTGCATTATTTAAAAGAAAGGAACGATACGTTTTTTATTTTTTATTTTAAGGCTTAATGCACTGTTGTACTGTTTCATTTTATTAGCATAAACTGAAAGCAAAGAGCACGGCTTCACTGATTACCTGCAGACTAGACTATCTTGTTCAATAAGGTTATTTTGTTCATAGAGTACTGGTATTTTGTAAAAACAGAGAATGATTCTTCTTGTATTGCTGTTTCTAGCTGAGAGTTGCGCTAATGAAGAGGGACAGCAACCCTGATTATCATTTTCTGTTTGCAGGTACTGTATTTTTGTTATTTCTCTTTTACTGTTTAAAAGAAAGCTGAAAAGAAAACCACTATACGATCATTAATGGTATTACGTTTAATTGTGTTATTAATTATTGTAATTGTATGCATGTTTGGAGTCCGCGCTCTTACACTCAGAGAAAGCTGAGAGTTGCGCTAATGAAGAGGGACAGCAACCCTGATTATCATTTTCTGTTTGCAGCACAATAAAACAATCGCCTTGTGAAGCCAGTAGTGTGAAGTCTTGATTCCAGTGTGAAGTGGCATGGGGAAGAAAGAGTGACCCAGGTTACATTGGTGCCGTGACTCGGATCACTCCAGATCAGCGCTGCAGATCGCTAAAGGAACCAACAGAACTTTGCTGGGGATCAGAGATACTCGCTATTTCATTGAAAGTGTGGTAGCTATTGATATAGTACATAAGTGTGTATTGTTTTTCAAGGTATTTTGCCAGTGTATAATAGGGTGAAATGGATATCAATGACACAAATACACATCCAAGGCCGGTTACTGCATTGAGGTTAGGCATTAGGGGTGGTCACACAATGGGGCCTGCATACTCAACACCTGTTAATGTCTGTAGGGCAGAAGGGATTCGTGCATCCCCGTATGTGATGCCAACACAGAATATGGGTGATGTTAGGGAATGTCCTCCTCTTTTAAGAAACTTTAGTGATATACCCCCTGATCAGCCAATAGTTAAACAACGGCGAAAGGTCAGCCATAGCAGGCAAAGTCTCTTATCAGCTGACAAGGCATCAGCAGTTGGTGTTCTTGAAGGGACTGGTGACTGCCAGCAATATTTGACAGAGCTTATTAAGCAGGTTGGAAACCACATAAGTAGCTCTATAGTGGGTAGCTTGGCTTCGCATCGCCAAGATGTTGACAACCATAGTAACACAGAGAGTGGGACCCAGATAGGTTATAGCCCCCGGGTAAATTTGGTTGTGAAGGCTGATATAAAGGAACCTCCCATATTTAGGGGTGACAATACAGATAAGTGCACTATCCATGAGTGGGAGGAGATGATGCAGTCATACCTGGTAAAGAAAAGATATCCTGTGTCTGAACAGGCTACAGAAATTATGGAGAGGCTTATGGGTAAACCAAAGGATCTTGTAAAGATTGGGATTAGGCATAATGCACACATTGATGTCAAACGGGATCCAAGTGTTATATTTAGCATTCTGAAACAGCATTTTGGGGAGGCTATTTCATCTGTTACCCCGCTTGCAGATTTTTATTCAACCTTACCAAAGCAAGGAGAGGGTTGTTTAGATTACTGGGTCCGCCTGAATAAGGCTGTGGATTTAGCTAATGAATGCCTGAGGAGAAATGGGAAAAAAGTAGATGATCCAGGGTATGAGGTGGCAATGATGTTTATTAAACACTGCCCAGATATCGCATTATCAAATGCCTTCAGAAGTAAACCAACAGAAAAATGGACAGTTGGGGAAGTACAAGAAATGTTAGACAGTTACCAGAGAAATAGGAGGTTAACTGTAGCTAGTACGGTTGTAGAACAGCAAAGTGTAGCCTCATTGCAAACGCAGACAGTTCAGTGCCAGGCTAAACAGGGCTTACAGTATTCAGCTCCAGCTGGTGCTTCTAACGAGAAAGGTGATATTCAAAAACTGATAGAGTTGATGGAAAAGGTTGTCTCTTATCAAGAATATGATAAGGTGAGAGAGACAAGACCAAGGAGAGGTGCTATTCCAGGACACCCTTGCAAAGTTTGTAATAATGTCACTCATAGTACTAAGTCTCACTGCGTTAGGAATAACTTGTGCTTTAGTTGTCTGGAACCAGGGCATAGGAGCCGTGACTGTCCTCAGAGACAACAGCAAAGCAGGCCAGTCCCCTCAGATCATGTAACGCAGAACCAGGGAAATTAGAACGCCTGTACTCGAGGGGGCAGAGTGCAGGCAACCCTGAAGCCCCAAGTAACAGTAATGAAGACTTAGAAAGTATGTATTCACACCATTGTGAGAATTCACCCGAGGACACTATTGTTATAGTGCAGCGCACACAAAGGCTAACTGATAGTGACAGTCTGTTTTATTCTACAGTATTGGTCCAGGGGTTGGTAGAGCTTAATGCTATGGTAGATAGTGGCTCTATGGCCTGTACAATTAGTGCAGAAGCGGAACAGAAATTGCTGTCTGCTGGTGCCATCAATATTAGCGCTGTGAATCCCTCCTCTGTAGTTCTCATAGGATGTGGAGGACAGAAAGTAAAGCCAAAGTGTGCATACGAACTAGAGTTAACCATGTTCGAGTGTAAAATGTTGGTTCCAGTTTTGGTTGTTTCCAGACAGCAGGATGAAATGATAGTAGGAACCAATGTTTTGAAACACCTCCTTCACCATCTCAAAAAGAGTGGTAATTATTGGGATTTGTTGTCTAACCCAGATGAGAGTAGGGGTAAGGAAACAGAGATGTTTTTGGATTTATTAGCCAACTTACAGCGTTGGAAGGGGGACAAGATTCCTAATAAAATCGGTACTGTAAAACTTAGGCAGTGTGTTACACTACTGCCAAGACATGAGCATTTAATATGGGGCAAGTTACCGAATGCCGTGTCCATATCAGTTGGTAGCACTGTTATGGTAGAGCCAACAACTTCAAAGGCAGCACAGCGGAATGTTTTGGTAGGGCGTTTAGTCACACCGTTGTGGGGAGATAGATGGATCCCTATGAGGGTTATCAATCCATTGGACAAGCCCATGGTTATTAAACGTAATGCAAAAATTGCTGATGTGCATGCCTGTATCGCTCTAGAAGATTTTGAGCCAATTTGTAACAGACCGCATGTCACCTTGAAGCAAAGTTATTTGCAGAATGCTTATCATTCTCAGGAATGTGCAAAGCTGAGCACACCATCAAGAGAGCAGAGCCAGTCTGTCGGAAGTAGGAAACAAACAAATCATGACAACTATGGTGATACTACACTGAAGAAATTGGACTTGGAGGACCTTGATATTGCAACCTGTGAGGTGAGCGATCATTGGAAGCAGAGGCTTGTTGATTTAGTCTCCCGGTATGAGCAGATCTTTTCTCGAGGCAAGCTAGATTGTGGAGAAGCAGCAAGGTTTGTGCATAGGATTAGACTGACAGATGACAGGCCTTTTAGGCTTCCTTACAGGAGAGTACCACCTGCGCACTATCACAAGTTGAAGCAGGTCCTTGACGAAATGGAAGAAAAGGGGATCATCAGTAAATCAACCAGCGAGTGGGCCTCACCATTGGTTTTAGTGTGGAAACCTTCTGGTGATCTGAGGATTTGTACAGATTTTCGGTGGTTGAATGCCCGAACTATTAAGGATGCCCATCCTCTTCCTCATCAGGCAGATGCTCTTGCTTCCCTAGGAGGAAATTCATTATACAGCACCATGGATCTTACCTCTGGATTCTATAACATTCCAATCCATGAAGACGATCGGAAGTATACAGCATGCACTACTCCAGTTGGCCTTTATGAGTACAACAGAATGGCCCAAGGGTTGTGTAACAGCCCAGCGACATTCTCCCGAATGATGATTTCTATCTTTGGTGACCAGAATTATTTAAGCCTGTTATGTTACTTTGATGATCTTCTGGTGTTTGGAAAAAGTGAGGAGGAAGCCCTTAATCGCCTTGAAATGGTCTTTATCAGATTACGTGACCATAACTTGAAGCTTTCCCCAAAAAAGTGTCATTTCTTCAAGAAGACTGTTAAGTTTTTAGGGCACATTGTCAGCGAAGAGGGTATATCAACAGATCCAGACAAAGTCTCTGCCATTGAAGCTATAACCAGTGAAGATTTGATGGAAGCTGATGGAAGAACGCCATCTATGAAGAAGATCAGGTCATTTTTGGGTCTAGCTAACTATTATTCACACTTTGTCCCAGGGTTTTCAACGATGGCAAGGCCCCTGTATAAACTCACTGCTGAACCAAAACAGGGGAAGCGACCCGGTGGTCAAGTCAAACTGCGCAAGCCAGTTTTGAGGAAGCTTCGATCAGAGGAGTGGACAGAAGACTGTCAGAAAGCTTTGGAGGATCTGAAAGCTGTTTTCTTAGAGACAGTAGTCCTGGCTCACCCAGATTTTACAAAGCCATTCATACTCGCAACTGATGCATCTCAGGATGGATTAGGGGCTGTGCTCAGCCAGGTTCCTGAAGGGGAAGAAAAAGCAAGACCAGTTGCATTTGCAAGCAAGGCACTCACCCGTTCACAGACAAGGTACCCAGCTCATCGTTTAGAGTTTTTAGCTTTAAAGTGGGCTGTGTGTGACAAATTTGGCCATTGGCTGAAGGGGCACCGTTTCACTGCGTGGACGGATAACAATCCACTGACCTACATAATGACGAAGCCCAAATTAGATGCCTGCGAGCAGCGGTGGGTTGCGAAGCTTGCTCCCTATGATTTTGATTTGAGATACGTTCCGGGGACCCGAAATGTGCCTGCAGATGTACTAAGCCGCCAGCCTTTTACTAACCTGAAGGTAAGCCGGAGGCTTGTGAAAGAGCCGTACAAAGCCCTGCTGGCTGAAGCTAATGGTGTTCCCAAAGACAGTGTCCAAGGAACCTTCTTATCGTCTGTGAATTGTCAAGCAGCCGAAAATTGCAAAATGTGTGACCAAGAGAACTGTTGTGAAAATAGAGTTTTACCTGAGCCATCAAAACCTGTTTCTTTGATGAGCGAAGATGTGAAGGCAGTTCTAGATACCCACCTAAATTGGGAGAAGCATGTGCCTGCTCGGGCAGTGTATGCTACACAGCATGTTCAAAACCTGTTGCCGGCAGGCCAGCCCACACTTCCAGTTTTCACCCTTCAGAGGCTGCAAGAAGAACAACAGGCAGATGTCGACATTGGAAGAATTATTTTCTATGTCCAGCGAGGAAGGAGGCCATCCCGTCGCGAGTTAGATCATGAGACCTCACAAACTAAGAGACTGCTGAAGCAATGGGAGAAGTTAGAACTTAAGAATGGGATTTTGTACAGAATATCTAAGGGACCATCAGGAGTAAAGAGATACCAGTTAGTTGTTCCCACCCCCCTCAAGAAGGAGGTTCTGAAGGGAGTACATGATGATGCAGGTCATCAAGGTCAAGGGAGGACCTTATATTTGACTCGCCAGAGATTCTTTTGGTTGGGATTGGAAGAGGAAGTAAAGTCTTATGTACGCCACTGTAAAAGGTGTGTAGTGAGCAAAACGCCTGAACCTGAAGCCAGGGCTCCCCTCGAGAGCATAAAGACTACAGAACCACTGGAATTATTGTGCATAGACTTCTGGAGTGCTGAAGACAACAAGAACAATAAAGTGGACGTCTTAGTGGTGACCGACCACTTTACCAAGTTAGCACATGCATTTCCGTGCCAGAATCAGACGGCAAAGCAGGTAGCGAAAAAGTTGTGGGATAGCTTTTTTTGTATTTATGGATTCCCACGAAGGCTACATTCAGACCAAGGTACATCATTCGAAAGTAAACTGATCAGTGAACTCCTAGAGATGGCTGGAGTGCAGAAATCACACACCACTCCTTACCATGCGATGGGAAATGGCCAGACAGAGCGATATAATCGGACATTAGGCAGTATGTTGAGAGCATTACCACCTAGAGAAAAAGGCAAGTGGCCACAGATGGTCCAGACGCTGACTTTCTGTTACAATTGTACAGCACACGAAACAACAGGCTATCCTCCGTTTTACTTAATGTTTGGCAGGATCCCGCGTCTCCCAGTGGATCTTATGTTCAGGAGTGTATTAAGAGACCGGGACGTTGTAGATTATGATGATTTTGTCACTTCCTTAGAGAGGGATCTACAAGAGGCAATGAAAACAGCTCAGGAACATGCTAGTAAAGAGCAGAGGAAACAAGCCGGACAATACAACAAAAAGGTCAAGGGGACATGTATTAACATTGGCGATCACGTTTTGCTTGCCAACCGTGGAGAAAGAGGAAAAAGGAAGCTTGCTGATATATGGGCATCTACAGTGTATAAGGTTATTGATATCAATCAAGATATCCATACTTATAAGATCCAGAATCCAGCGACTAATCAAGTGAAAGTTGTACACCGGAACCTTCTGCTGCCAGCTAATTTCTTACCATTAGAACCAGAACAGGAGGATATGTGGTCGGTTTGGTCAATTTTGTCAAACGATGAGACAGAAATAGAGGAAGTGAGACCAGAGGCAATTGAAGACTTAGAGAAAGAAAATCAGACCTCTAGAACACTGTTTTGGATTTTGCAGAGCCCAAGTGGAGAAAATAGAGAAGCTGTGAAGCTTACTGAGAAAAATGTCGAGAGAGAAAACATAGATGTATTTAATGATCATGAAGATGTTGATGAAGTACAGAGCGTTGGGAGAGTGAGTTATCAAAAGTCAGAAATGTCTAGGATAGATGACCATAGAGAGCCTGATGTGAGTAGGGTGGAAACTGAAGCTGAGATTTCCAGTCAAGCCAGGACGTTAACCGACAAAAGAAAAGAGTTGATTTCTGGAAGTAGCACTGGACAGTCTGGTAGTGAATGTAACCAAAACTCAGTAACTGGAGCTTGCACTTACTCATCTAGATCAGTAGCTTCAAGGAAAACACAGAGCTCTAAGAAAAGTGCATTGAAGAGTGTTGTAGTACCAGACACCGAAAATAGCTGTGTTTCAGGGGGACCATATAAGACTAGATATGGTAGGACAATAAAACCTGTAGAGAGATTGATCTGTGCCATGAACATGTTAATTTCTCACACGGAGGACAAAGAACCTTTAGCTGCAGTTTTTGACGCCCTTGTGAAGTTCATAATAGTATGATCAGTTATTATTTGGTGGGTAGTGCTATGTAGCCATAGGTACAGATTGCAGTGAATAATATCAAGGAGGGGTATCCTTTGTATTTATATTAGATACAGAGATGGCTTCAAAAATGTGAGGTGTATATGGGCACTTCAGAGACCTGCTCGAGATAGAATATGTCTCATGAGTAATCCTTTAGTGGATGGGTTAGTAACCGGAAAAGCCAAAGTTTGAGAACCCTTAGCAATTGTAAATAATTAAGATCTTTTAAATATCTTGAGATTCCCTAGATGTGCAAATTTGGTGAAATTCAGAGGGGGTAAATGTAACCAAGATAGAAAATGACTAAATGAAGTTTCACAAAATTTGACATCGGAGAACCTAGAAGCCTTAGTTACATTGTTCGGGAAGTCTGTGGGGAGAGTTGGTTGCGTGGTGCGATCTGAGAGCGCGGTCCATTTTGCTATGTGGCGTAGGGGTGGATAATAATAATTGTGGAGCCTTTGCTGTGCAGTTGCATTTAGGTAAATGGTACAAATGCAGACAGTTATTTCTGATATTATTTGATTTACCCCACTGTGAAGTAATTTGCTGTAAATTTAGTGTTTCAGAGTTCTGGCATAAATGGTATGATCCGATCTTACTGATTAGTGTGGTACAATCGCCATTTTAGCCAGTCCGCGCTCTTACACTCAGAGAAAGGTAGGCGCTGCTCTTTGCTTTTAAAATAAATGTGTAAACATAACTCAAAAATAAGTTAGTCTTGTATTTTATGGTGAACATTTATTTTGGAATTGTATTATGTAATTTTGTGTTGTATGAATGTGTGATACTTTGCATTATTTAAAAGAAAGGAACGATACGTTTTTTATTTTTTATTTTAAGGCTTAATGCACTGTTGTACTGTTTCATTTTATTAGCATAAACTGAAAGCAAAGAGCACGGCTTCACTGATTACCTGCAGACTAGACTATCTTGTTCAATAAGGTTATTTTGTTCATAGAGTACTGGTATTTTGTAAAAACAGAGAATGATTCTTCTTGTATTGCTGTTTCTAGCTGAGAGTTGCGCTAATGAAGAGGGACAGCAACCCTGATTATCATTTTCTGTTTGCAGGTACTGTATTTTTGTTATTTCTCTTTTACTGTTTAAAAGAAAGCTGAAAAGAAAACCACTATACGATCATTAATGGTATTACGTTTAATTGTGTTATTAATTATTGTAATTGTATGCATGTTTGGAGTCCGCGCTCTTACACTCAGAGAAAGCTGAGAGTTGCGCTAATGAAGAGGGACAGCAACCCTGATTATCATTTTCTGTTTGCAGCACAATAAAACAATCGCCTTGTGAAGCCAGTAGTGTGAAGTCTTGATTCCAGTGTGAAGTGGCATGGGGAAGAAAGAGTGACCCAGGTTACACACACCTTGGTTAATCATGTATATTGTGATCAGTTAAAAAAAAAAAAAAAGACCTCCATACGTCTTAAATACACTGACTGCTTCGTTGCCACCTATTGAGGATTTGCGATTGTGGTTTTTATCAGTTTAGTCTTATTTATAACTATGAATGTAGTTATGAAATAAAATAAAAAAAAAATAACAGAAGCCATATCAGTAAGTATTTTTGTCAGTACAGTATACCCATTCACTTGAATTCCGTATGTAGATACTACTGAATCAGAGCCGATTTGTCTGTAAACGCAGCCCTATTAATACACCTTAATATAATTAAAATAAACGGTAGTACGTAACTGACATCTGCCGTATATTAACATTCTGGCTAAATTATATTCATGGTAGCTTTAATAAAACGAATTTGTTCATAAGTTTTACAAACTGCGTATAATTTATCTCGAGACTGAATTTTCCCAATAATACAATACAAGGTTAACAAACACTTTGCTCACATATTGCTGAAATATAAACTAAACAAATCACAAACACAATACAGCACAGGTCCTTTAATGTCAGGCTGGGCAGCAGCTTTGACGGTCCCTTTAAGTTTGGTTTTTGTTGTCTTTCTTTTATTTCTGCTCTCCATTGTCGCTGTCGTTCCTGCTCTAAACACCCCGAACAGTGTGTGTGTGTCTGTGTCTGTGTCTGTGTCTGTCTGTTAATAACCGTGCAATCTTTTTTTTTCGAGTTTTTTTTTTTTGCTTCTGTTGTTTGGTGCAGTAGCGTTTATACATGTTATTGGTTCGATTGGTTGTGGTTTATAAATAATAGTGCCTTTTTTCTAATAGTGTGCGTGTGTCTTAATAACCGTGCAATCTTTTTTTCGAGTTTTTTTTTGGCTTCTGTTATTTAGGTGCAGTAGCGTTGAAAAATAAATACATTGGTTTACAGTACATTCGTGTACAATCCGAGAAGTCATTTTTTCTAATAGTGTGTATGTTTGTCTCTGTGAATAACCGTGCAATTTTTTTTTTCCGATTTTTTTTTCCCGGCTTCTGTGTTTAGGTGCAGTGGCATTTAAAAATAAAATAAATAAATCGGTTTACAGTACATTCGTGTACAATTCGACCGAGAATATCGTATTAAACATACTTTATATATCGAGATGAATAGAGTAAACGAACAGCATTACGGCTGAGAAGCTGGTAAAATCGAATTATACTAAAATGTCAGTTTTTTGGGGGTGATTCTCCATGAATAATTATGCGATCTTTACAGTTACAACGTTATTTTATAGAGCAAGCGATTGTGAAGCGTTCTGTCTATACATTTGATTACTCCGTCCGTCCGTCCCCGTCCCTTCTCACATGCATCTTTTAATTGGATTACACACGCGGTTTCGTTTCAACAGATTCAGGATTTGTGACTGTGTTTGACAACAGTTCAGTCGTAAAAATAATTATATAACGATTTTTAAGCAAACTTGTAAAGCTGATGTTGTATGAATGTTTTTTTTTGTTTAGATTGTCTTCTGGTTTAAAAAGCATAGTGCAGGTTATTTTTTTATTTTTTCGCGTGGATGCAGCTGCAACAGTAGTTTACAGTATGTGTCTTTATATACTGTATACTGTGTGTACGTGTGAATTAATATCATCCTTTCCACTGTAATTAAGTTACATGAGTTAGTGAAACGGTTCTTGACAGACACCTCCGTGTCAAATTCTGTGCATTTCGGTGCAGCGTAGGCAGTTTTATAGCCAGTTGCATATGTTGATGATGTCATGCAACGTGGACACCATGATTTTCACAGTAGCAACTTCCCTTGAACAAGCGTAACAGATGATCATACTGAGATGTTTTATTCCAATTTTTGTTTCAATCAAATCAGCGGTTTCAGAGAAGATGTTTGAATTTTGATAATTTCATATTTTTATGTCATTAAATCGATGTGGTTGCCAAACCACAGAACCAATCAGCTTCATATTAACAGTTAATCATGGACTATCCCTCAGCATGTATAGCAATTTTCAGAACTCTGCAGTAAGCGGTTTCCGATAAATAGGCGTTTTAACAAATTCCACAAAATCCAATATGGCTGCCAAACTGTGTGACTTGTGCAAGTTTGGACACCTGACCTGTTATCTGCACATAGCCACCTACCTACACACCCGATTTCATAAGCCTGTGATGAGGTCTCGGAAGAAAGAAATAATAATAATCCTAACAGAAAAATAAATAGGCTTCCCCAGCCTATGGCTTGGAAGCCTAATAATAATAACTAGAGTTGCAAGCAACTTTACGGCTTCCAAGCAGCTAGCGTGAAATTTTAAGTGCATTGGTTGTTATGATGAAACGTTATCATCACAAATCATTTTGGACACAGCTGACTGTCAATTTTGGCAAAAATAAGGGAATCACTGGTTAAATGATCAATGCTGAAATGTCAATGTCATATGTAAACTTATGGAAACTATAATAAGATCCAAAATGGAAAATTACCTATATGGTAATAATATCCTGGGAGACAGCCAGCATGGTTTTAGGAAAGGGAGATCGTGTCTAACTAACCTACTTGACTTTTTTGAGGATGCAACATTGAAAATGGATAACTGCAAAGCATACGACATGGTCTATTTAGATTTCCAGAACGCTTTTGACAAAGTCCTGCATAAAAGATTAATTCTCAAACTGAACGCAGTAGGGATTCAAGGAAATGCATGCACATGGATTAGGGAGTGGTTAACAGGTAGAAAACAGAAAGTACTGATTAGAGGAGAAACCTCAAAATGGAGTGAGGTAACCAGTGGTGTACCACAGGGATCAGTATTAGGTCCTCTCCTATTCCTAATTTACATTAATGATTTAGATTCTAGTATAGTAAGCAAACTCGTTAAATTTGCAGACGACACAAAAATAGGAAGAGTGGCAAACACTGTTGAAGCAGCAAAGGTCATTCAAAATTATCTAGACAGCATTCAGAATTGGGCAGACACATGGCAAATTAAATTTAATAGAGAAAAATGTAAAGTATTGCATGCGGGCAATAAAAATGTGCATTATAAATATCATATGGGAGATAGTGAAATTGAAGAAGGGAACTATGAAAAAGACCTAGGAGTTTATGTTGACTCAGAAATGTCTTCATGTAGACAATGTGGGGAAGCTATAAAAAAGGCTAACAAGATGCTCGGATATATTGTGAGAAGTGTTGAATTTAAATCAAGGGAAGTAATGTTAAAACTCTACAATGCATTAGTAAGACCTCACCTAGAATATTGTGTTCAGTTCTGGTCACCTCGTTACAAAAAGGATATTGCTGCTCTAGAAAGAGTGCAAAGAAGAGCAACCAGAATTATCCCGGGTTTAAAAGGCATGTCGTATGCAGACAGGCTAAAAGAATTGAATCTATTCAGTCTTGAACAAAGAAGACTACGCGGCGATCTGATTCAAACATTCAAAATCCTAAAAGGTATAGACAATGTCAACCCGGGGGACTTCTTTGACTTGAAAAAAGAAAAAAGGACCAGGGGTCATAAATGGAGATTAGATAAAGGGGCATTCAGAACAGAAAATAGGAGGCACTTTTTTACACAGAGAATTGTGAGGGTCTGGAACCAACTCCCCAGTAATGTTGTTGAAGCTGACACCCTGGGATCCTTCAAGAAGCTGCTTGATGAGATTCTGGGATGAATAAGCTACTAACAACCAAACGAGCAAGATGGGCTGAATGGCCTCCTCTCGTTTGTAAACTTTCTTATGTTCTTATGTCATTGGCCCACAGCAGCCATGTTTTGTACTGTAGCAACTTCCCTTGAACAACCGTAAAAGATAATCTTACTTAGATCATTTATGCTCATTTTGGCTTCAAATCAGAACTCTGCATGTTATATAACAACTATCTGTAGTCAATAAGAAATTGAGAACTTTTACAGCCAGCTTTAAATTTGACCTTTAGCAGAACTTAACCATACTATATTTATTACACATTACACTACTATACACTACTTGCATTACCTATAGTGCTCATATAAACACACCAGTTTTGTAAAACAAAAGTCACTTCTAATAAAATTACAAACATACAAACTTTGCAATTCTGTTCAATCCTCAACATAATCAAACCCAATTTATATCAACACACATCCTATATTAAATAATAAAACAAACACTTTATATATTACCGTTACAATTGTATTTCATAGAGCAAGCGATTCTGAAGAGTTTTGTGGATACTT
The DNA here is from genome assembly GCF_902713425.1 of Acipenser ruthenus. NCBI lineage: Eukaryota > Metazoa > Chordata > Actinopteri > Acipenseriformes > Acipenseridae > Acipenser > Acipenser ruthenus. The sequence continues at coordinate 3,864,822 of NC_081225.1, read as the reverse complement.
TTTGTTACCTAAAATGACCTATATTATTAATTATAAAAGTCAGTCAATCGAAATCGCTGAAGCGTACAGGTGGAAAGTGTGGACGTGAAATGTGTATGTTTTCTCTGCGGATCACGTTGAGCTGCTAAACAGCAATTAAATAATTACAGTGTTTTAGAGAATATTTATAGTAAAATGTCAGTTTTTTGGGAGGATTCGCTGTGAATAGCTGTGCGATCTTCTATACAATTCTATTTGATAGAGCAAGCGAATACTACTGTGTGTGAGCATGTGTGCAGTTGTGTGAAGCCAGCATTTCCACGAGGATGTTTTCAAGTAAGCAAATAACATTACACAGGTTTTTTTTTTTTTCTTCAAGGGTTTACTGTTGAATTGCAACTGAATCGGACCTGATTTATCTCTAAACACAGCACTATAAATACAGCTTAATATAATTAAAATAAACGGTAGAATGTAAGTGACACCTGCCATATATTAACATTCTAACAAAATTATACTCATGGTAGCTTTAATAAAACAAATTTGTTCATAAGTATTACAAACCGCGTATAACTTTTGTCTCAAGACTTTGAATATTGCCAATAGGTTTTTTTTTGTTTTGTTTTTTCGCGTGGATGCAGCTGCAACAGTTCTTAAAATAATGTTTTACTGTGTTTTAAGTTACATGAGTTAGTAAAACTGTTCTCGCACCAGCGAAAAATGTCTGCTTTCAAGAAATATTTTTCCAAGACTGTACTCACGTTTCTGTGGCAGCAGCTGCCCATAGAGGTGTGAATGTATCATTTCAGGGTAAAATATGGGCAAACTGGCATGTCACCCTTATTGATTAGCTCATGGCGGTCATGTTTGTTGATGTAGGAACTTTTCCTGACTAATTTTTTTAGAGGACAGCACAAAGATAACGTATAACCAAGATTCACATCAATCAGCCAAAGGGCTCATGAGGAGTTCTTGTTTAAGCGTTTCACGCAAAATCCAACATAGCTGCCACACCATGTGACCGATCCATTTTTCCTTAAGTAGAATCAATCGTGGACATGAGCGCACTATGTACGACATTTTTCACAGCTGTACTATTTACCGTTCATGAGAAGAATTTTGAATATTGTACAAACTTTTCATTAAATCCAAAATGACTGCCACACCATGTGACCAAAGGCCGCCATATTGACCATGACACAACATCCTCAACATCCATGTCAAATTTTGTGTGTTTTGGTGCAGCCGATAAGAAGTTATACGCAGTTTTATAGCCAGTTGCGTATGTTGATGATGTCATGCAGCATGGACGCCATGATTTTCACAGTAGAAACTTCCCTTGAACAAGCGTAACAGATGACCATACTGAGATGTTTTATTCCAATTTTTGTTTCAATCGGATAAGCGGTTTCAGAGCAGAAGATGTTTCAATTTTGATGATTTTATATTTTTATGGTAATTTTATGACATTAATCAATGTGGTTGCCAAACCAGAGAACCAATCAGCTTCATATTAACAACAGTTAATCATGCACTATCCATCAACATGTATAGCAATTTTCAGAACTCTGCAATAAGTGATTTCCAATACATAGGAGTTTTAACAAATTCCGCAAAATCCAATATGGCTGCCAAACCATGTGACTTGCGCAAATTTGCTGAATATCACCGACTATCATCCATAGGCATCTACCAGTGTAACGAATTTCGTGAGTTTTTAAGCATGTTTTGGCAGAAAAATAATAATAATAATAATAATAATAATAATAATAATAATAATAATAATAATAATAATAATAATAATAATCCTAACAAAAACAATAGGCTTCCCCAGCCTACGTCTTGGAAGCCTAATAAACATAACAATAACAATAGGCTTCCCAGCCTTTGGCTTGGAACCCTAATAATAAACACAGCAATAACAATAGGCTTCCCAGCCTAATTATCCCGTGTTTAAAAGGCATGTCGTATGCAGACAGGCTAAAAGAATTTAATCTATTCAGTCTTGAACAAAGATGACTATGCGGGGATCTGATTCAAGCATTCAAAATCCTTAAAGGTATAGACAATGTCGACCCAGGGGACTTTTTTTTTTACCTGAAAAAAGAACCAAGGACCAGGGGTCACAAATGGAGATTAGATAAAGGGGCATTCAGAACAGAAAATAGGAGGCACTTTTTTACACAGAGAATTGTGAGGGTCTGGAATCAACTCCCCAGTAATGTTGTTGAAGCTGACACCCTGGGATCCTTCAAGAAGATGCTTGATGAGATCCTGGAATCAACAAGCTACTAACAACCAAACGAGCAAGATGGGCTGAATGGCCTCCTCTCGTTTGTATTATTATTATTATTATTATTATTATTATTATTATTATTTATTTCTCAGCAGACGCCCTTATCCAGGGCGACTTACAATCGTAATCAAATACATTTCAAGTGTTACAGTAGAAGTAATACAATAAGAGCAAGATAAATACAATGACTTTGGTTCAAGTAAGTACAAGTGTGACAAAATACAATTCAATGATACAGCAGATAACAGTGACAGTGATAGTTACATCAAGATATGATTAAATACAAAATACTACAGATTAAACACTTGGCAGATTACAGTACAGGATTAAATGCAATAAAATAGGGGGCAGATAAGAGCAAATAAAGTGCATTTAAGGAAGGGTGATAGTGTCCCAGGGGTAAAACTGAGGAGATCTACAGGTGCTGTCTGAAGAGGTGAGTCTTAAGGAGGCGCCAGAATGTGGTCAGGGACTGGGCGGTCCTGACATCTGTAAGAAGGTCATTCCAGCACTGCGGAGTGAGAGTGGAGATGGAGCGGGCTCTGGAAGCAGGGGAGTGTAGAGGAGGTAGAGCCAGTCTTCTAGTGCAGGCGGAGTGGAGAGGTCTAGTGGGGGTGTAGGGAGAGATGAGGGTCTGGAGGTCAAGGCATCTGTAGGCTAGTACAAGAGTCTTGAACTTGATGCGAGCGGTGATCGGTAGCCAGTGGAGTGAGCGGAGTAGTGGAGTTGCATGGGAGATGCGAGGCAGAGAGAACACCAGGTGGGCAGCGGAGTTCTGGATGAGCTGGAGCGGACGGGTGGCGGACGCAGGGAGGCCAGCCAGGAGGGAGTTGCAGTAGACTAGGCAGGAGAGTACCAAGGCCTGGACCAGGAGCTGGGTGGCGTAGTTGGTGAGGAAGGGTCGGATTCTTCGGATGTTGCTCAGGAAGAATCGGCAAGTGCGTGCCAGAGTGGAGCTGTGCTGGGAATAAGAGAGGCAGGGGTCCAGGGTGACTCCGAGGTTCTTAGTGGAGGAAGAGGGAGAGAGTGTGGTAGATTCCAGAGGAACAGAGATAGAGAGATCAGAGGAAGGGGAAGAGGAGGGAAAGAAAAGGAGGTCAGATTTAGAGAGGTTGAGTTTGAGGCGATGCGAGTGCATCCAGGAGGAAATAGCAGACAGACAGGTAGAGATACGGGAGGAGATGGTGGAGTCAGAGGTGGGGAAGGAGAGGAAAATCTGAGCATCATCAGCATAGAAATGGTATGAGAAACCATAGGATGCGATGAGGGGGCCCACGGAGCGGGTGTAGAGAGCGAACAGGAGAGGACCCAAGACTGACCCTTGGGGGACTCCTGTTAAGAGAGGGTGAGGTGTGGAGGTTGCTCCATGCCAGGTTACCTGGTAAGTGCGGTTGGAGAGGTAGGAGGAGAACCAGGCCAGAGCAGTGCCAGAGATCCCCATGTCAGTGAGAGATGATAGTAGAATAAGTAGAATAGAGTGATCGACAGTGTCAAAGGCAGCAAAGAGGTCGAGGAGAATTAGGACAGAGGAGAGAGAGGCAGCTTGGGCAGACTTAAGTGAGTTGGTGACAGACAGGAGGGCGGTTTCAGTGGAGTGAGCAGAGCGGAAGCCAGATTGGAGAGGGTCGAGCAGAGAGTGGTTGGACAGGAAAGCGGAGAGCTGGCGGTGTACAGTCTGCTCGAGGGTTTTGGAGAGGAAGGGTAGGAGGGAGACAGGACGGCAGCTCTGGAGGGAGGTGGGGTCGAGGGTAGGTTTTTTGAGGAGGGGAGTGATAGAGGCTTTTGTGAAGGCAGAGGGAAAGAGACCAGAAAGTAGAGAGGTGTTGAGAAGGGAGGAGATGAAGGGAAGTAGAGCAGGAGCTTGAAAGAGGTGAGTGGGGAGGGGGTCCAGGGCACACGTGGTGGGTTTGTGACCCTGGAGCAGGGAGGAGAGGTCAGAGTCTGAGAGGGGCAAGAAGGTGGAGAAGGAGGGTGAGTTAGTAGGGGATGCAGTGGGTGTAGGGGTTGGAGCAGGAGGGGGAGCGGGGGAGGGAGAGGTGTTAAAGATTTGCAGATATCTGAGATTTTAGAAAAGAAGAAGGAGGCAAAGTCATCTGGGGAGATAGAGGAGGGAGGAGAAGGTAGAGAATAATTTACGTGGGTTGTTAGTGGAGGCTTGGATTACAGATTGGAAATAAGTACATTTAGCAGAGGAGAGAGTAGAGGAGAGTGCGGTAAAGGTCTAGGGCAGCAGGGAGTTCTCTTTCATTTCTTTTAAGCAGATCGCAGTGTGACTCTTGCCGAGTGGAGCGCAGAGGAGAGCCAGGGATGGGGAGGGGAGGGGCGAGCAGGTCGGGAGGTGAGGGGACAGAGGGAGTTGAGGGAGGAGAAGAGGGTGGAGGTAGCAGAGTCTACGGAGAGTTGTGAAAAGGAGTCGATAGGAGGGAGGTGAGAGAGAGCAGTGGAGGCAAGGACAGAGGGGGAGAGAGAGCGGAGGTTACAGCGAGAGGTGACAGTGGGGGTAGGAGGAGCAGGGAGAGGAGGGAGAGACATAGAAAAAGATGAAATAGTGATCAGAGAAGTCCAGGGGGGTGACAGAGAGGGTGGAGGGGCAGCAGGCCCTGGTAAAGGTGAGGTCCAGTTGACGGCCAGCTTTGTGGGTAGGAGGGGATGGAGAGAGACAGAAGTCGAAGGAGTGAAGGAGAGGGAGGAATCCAGCAGAGTGGCTGGGGTTGGAGAGATGGATGTTGAAGTCACCTAACAGGACAGTTGGGGTAGACAGAGAGGGGAGGGAGGAGAGTAGAAAGTCAAGTTCATCCAGAAAGGGAGCGAGGGGCCCAGGGGGGCGGTACAGTACAATGAGCAGGAGTTGACAGGGAGAGGTTAGTTGGACTGCATGAAATTCAAAGGTATTAACAGAGAGTGAGGAGAGATCTGAGGGGACAGAAAAGAGTAGGGAGGGAGAGAGGAGAAGACCAGTCCCACCTCCCCATCCAGTGAGACGCGGGGTATGGGACAGGACGTAGAGAGAGGATAGGGCAGCAGGAGTTACAGTGTTATCAGGGGACAGACAGGTTTCAGTGAGAGCAAGGAAATCGAGAGAGAGGTGGGAGGCAAAGGCAGAGATGAAATCAGCTTTGTTAGCAGAAGAGTGACAGTTCCAGAGTGCACCAGAGAGTGTGCGGGAGGGGGGGGGGGGGGGTAGAATAAACTTTCTTATGTTCTTATGTTCTTAGTGCTGCTGCTGGTAGAAATGCCTAAAGTGGATTGTTGGCCTCTGAAGCACAGAGCCTCCTGTTGGTCTGGAATCTGTATATTATATTAATATAAAGAGAAAAAAAGAGAAAATAAAACAATTGTAAAATTACTTACAAAAATAGTCGAACAAAATACTGTACAGCTGTACCATACATACAACTATAGCTCTCATTGCGCTAGAACAGCTTCTTTTGTTTAAGCACCCAAGCAGAAAACAACAACTACCATTAAAACGGGATATCTTTGGCAAATAATTTTTAAAACCTTCTTTTTTACCCTTCAACAGAGCTAACTGGACTCTAGTAGTCGATATAAATCAGTAAAATTTGTAGATTATAAAGACATTGCTAAATATATTTACAAAATATAGCGACACAAAATACAACTGTAATATTAATTTTTGAAGACCATTTGTTTGTGCATCTTTTGGCAAACTAAGTTAATTAATAACAACTGTCTTTCGTCGCGGCTTGGTTGCACAGTGGAAAAGAAGCATTGGATACAGCTTTAATATGAATGTATCTGACTACAGCACTATTATTGAGCATCGACAACATGGCTAAGTAACTCATTCCATTCTCTCACCACTCTCTGTGAAGGAAGACAAAGAAAGATAGGGACAGAGACAAAAACACAGAGAGAAGGGGGGGTCAGAGAGACAACAGGCAAACAGAAAGACACACACACAAGAGGAAGAACAAAGACAAGGTAGATAGGAAAAGCTAGAATGAGAGGGAGGTAGACAGAAGAGAAAAGAAAAGGCTGAGCAGGTAAGATGGTAGGGAGGAACCAGGGAGTGCCAGTTACACACCTGTCTCCAACAGTCTGTGAAGGAGCAGGAAGGATTGTCACTCTGCTGGTTTTAGCTACTCAAGCTACTCCTGGTACTAGTTCGGTGAGTTTCTAATCTGCACATTTCTAATTTATAGGTATTTTGTTTGTATTCCAGTGTTTGTTTATGTATGGAAAGTGTTGGTTTGATGTGAGGTTTGTGTTTTATTTATGAGTTATTGTGTATATTTTGTTTTTCAGTGTATTGGTGCTGTGACCCACAATGTGGGTGATTTAAACGGGATACTACTCACTGTTTTGGTGTATATACACATAAATGTGTGTGTAATGCACCATTTAGGTATAATTGGTATTTTGCTTTAAAAAGTGTTTCAAAAGTAACACACTAAGGGGTAGGTGCAAGTATTGGCGCAGTGCAAATAATTGCAGATGCAAAATTCAGATTGCTTTGCGGCCAGCAATTCTTTTGTACTGTGCCCTATATAAATTGAAGAGCAATGCAAATTACTCAACACGCACAAATGATGTCCGTTAACTAGTTAGAGACCAAGGTGACATTCATTTAAATGTATTTCTCTGTACAATCACAGTGGATCTAATATAAATATTAAAACAATTATTTTAAGGTAAAATCTTGTGATGGAAAGTACTGGTTTGATGTGAGGTTTGTGTTTTATTTATGAGAGTTGTTGTGTATTTTTCATGTGTTTTTCAGTGTATTGGTGCTGTGACCCCCAATGTGAGTGATTTCCATGGGATACTACTCACTGTTTTGGTGTATGTACTAGGGCTGTCAAGCCATTAAAAAAATGAATTGAGATTAATCTCACAATTAAAAAAATGAATATTAGTTAATCTTGGTTTTAATTGCATATTTAATTGATACAATTACTGCATCCATCTCATTTTTTTGTTTTATTACGGATGCTATTATTATTGAAAAATCTTCTTATTACCTATAAGTCCTTACATGGTATTAGTCCTTATCTTCAAGATCTGTTAACCCAATTGTCCCTGGTCGTTCCCTGAGATTGGAAAATTCTAATCTTTAAAATTAGTTTGAACTCTGCCGTATATGTGTGTGTGTGTGTGTGTGTGTGTGTGTCATATATATATATATATATATATATATATATATATACAGACGTGAATATATACAGTATATATATATGTGTGAAATTTATATTGGATTATTAGGCTTCCAGCTGGCTTGGGAAGCTTATTGTTATTTTAAAGATTTATATATATATTTATTGTATTTCTTGTTCTTATTGTATGACTTATATTGTAACACTTGAATGTATTTGTATTTGCTTGCGATTGTAAGTCGCCCTGGATAAGGGCGTCTGCTAAGAAATAAATAATAATAATAATAATAATAATTTATTTATTTTAATTTTATTTTTTTATTTTTTTTATTATTGTGTTTTTTCTTCCCAAAACTTTAAACTGCTCCTGTTCGCACGCGGTGTAACCAATCAACATGGAACTTGTTGTTTTGTTCTCAAATTTAAAACTGCTTCAGTTGAAAAAATGGTTTATTTGATTAACTGACAAGCATCAACCCTGTGTCAATACAATTGACTTTTTCAAAAATGGTGTCTGTGCGTAAACCAATATGACCACCTGACGCATTTCTTTAAAAACCTTTCAAAAAATCTTCGGTCAAATGTAAAACCAGCTTATAACTCCTTACAAAGTGCAGATAGGTTAATGGTTACTATGGAACAATATATGAAAGTATATGTGCTCTGTCCAAAAATGACCTTGCCTGTGACCTTTGACCTCTCCTTAAGATAAAATGTAAAACTAGCTTATAACTCCTTACAGAGTGTATATAGGTTAATGGTTACTATAGAACACAGATAGGAACCCATATATGCTCTATCCAAAAACCACCTTGCCTGTGACCTTTGATCTCTGCAAGGTCAAATATAAAACTAGCTTATAACTCCTTACAGTGTGTAGATAGGGTCATGGTTACTATGGTGCTTAAAGTTATAAAGCACTTGTGCTGCAATGCTACAGCTTGCCAAAATTTCCGACTGCTACTGAGCTTGGAAGCCGTAAACCTGCCTGGCAGTTCTAGTTATTATTATTCTGCCAAGTTTTGAAATGTCTAAAATCAATACTGTTACACGAAAACTCACACGATGGTAGAGGCCAGTGGGAAGTTGTGCCAGCACAAAAATGAAGGTCATAGGTCAGTGAGGAGAGACGGGGAGAGGAAAGGGAGGAGAGGAGAAAGGGAGAGAGAGAGAGAGAGAGGAGAGAGGGGGAGGAGAGGGGGAGGAGAGAGGAAAGAGGGGAGAGGAGAGAGAGGGAGGAGAGGGGGAGGGGAGGAGAGGAGGGAGGAGGGGAGGGGAGGGGAGGAGAGGAGGGAGGAGGGGAGGGGAGGAGAGGAGGGAGGAGGAGAGAGGAGGGGTGGAGAGAGATGTGGAGGGGAGAAGGGTGGGGTAGGATATAGGATAGGATAGGCAGCAGTGTGGAGTAGTGGTTAGGGCTCTGGACTCTTGACCGGAGGGTCGTGGGTTCAATCCTGGGGACACTGCTGCTGTACCCTTGAGCAAGGTACTTTACCTAGATTGCTCCAGTAAAAACCCAACTGTATAAATGGTTAATTGTATGTAAAAATAATGTGATATCTTGTAACAATTGTAAGTCGCCCTGGATAAGGGTGTCTGCTAAGAAATATATAATAATAATAATAATAACATGGCTTGGCGGCCATATTGGATTTGTTAAGAATTTTGATCAATTAAAAAAATCTTCTCCAAAACCATTTAGATAGAGATGTGAAACTTGGGGCACAGACTACCCTATATTTAGATTTGTTCAAGAGAAGTCGATTGATCACATGGTTCGGCAGCCATATTGGATTTGTTAAAAAAATTGAATGTCTTCTTCTCTGAAACCGTTCTGATGATTGAAGCGAAACTTTGCATACATAGCCTTGGCAAGGTTGTCTATCAAGTTTGTTCAAGACAAATCACTACATAAAAAAACATGGCCGCCGCAAATCAATCAAATTTCAGCTATGGTCAATTTGCACATATTTACATATATTGCAGTATTTATCTAAGGTAGAATGCAGTAATCTTGGGATTACTGCTACCACTTTGCCACAAGCACACATTAATTCCCATAGGCCTCTACTACTCTGAAGATACTCATGAATCTGCAGAGTAGTAGAGGCCTATGGGAATTAATGTATGCTTGTGGCAAAGTGGTAGCAGTAATCCCAAGAACAAACAGACAACAAAGTACGGGTGAAATGGTTAATTTAATGATTATTAATCCAATGGTCTGATGACAGCCAGCAAATAATAATGAACTGGCAATACACAACAATGTGTATTGAACAGTAATCAAAAGGGTTGGTGTCCCGTAAATAAGCACAGTACTAACACACACAATTAGACACACACACGATCACAAGTCCAATATGGAGTGTGGAGTAGTGGTTAGGGCTCTGGACTCCTGACCAGAGGGTCGTGGGTTCAATCCCCGGTGAGGGACACTGCTGTTGTACCCTTGAGCAAGGTACTTTACCTAGATTGCTCCAGTAAAAACCCAACTGTTTAAATGGGTAATTGTATGTAAAAATAATGTGATATCTGTATAATGTGAAATAATGTGATATCTTGTAACAATTGTAAGTCGCCCTGGATAAGGTCGTCTGCTAAGAAATAAATAATAAATATACATGCTAGTCTTGTGAACAAGTGCTGATAACAATGTTAATCATGACTGTAGTGCAGTGTTGATCCGGTTTTGTGCTGGCCCTTGGCGACAGCTCTGGATTCGTGTTTAGCCGTCTAGTGCTATATAACAAAAACACAGACAGTTACTAAACAGACACGAACAAACAAACAAAACACTCACAAATATTTTTCAGTACACTTTCTCTGCGTCTCACATGGTCCTTCCAGTCTCTCAATAAAACCCAAGCGAAGGAAAAGATTTACAATTCTCCGGCCCCTTTCATGCAATCATGCATGACCCCTTGGTAAACGATTACAGCTGACTCTATTGCCTGCAGCTGCTACCTCGTTTACCTTCTGGGTCAATACGTTCCTGCAGCGGAGCCCTGTCTTTTTCCAGGCTGACTGACTTTCCGACCCAGGAAATGAACTGTCAGGCCAACCTGTCCAAAGCCTTTCCCTTTCGCTACTTAGCGTCCTCACAGGTCGGGAGGGAGATTTACAACCAGAACTCATATTTCTGTCACATAGCTCCATTAAAAAATTAACTTGATCTTGACCTTTGACCTCTCATTAAGGTCAAATGTAAAACTAGCTTTTAACTCCTTACAGAGTGTAGATACGGTCATGGTTACTATGGAACATATATAGTAAACCACATGGGCTCTATCCAACTGCATTAATGGCCATAGTGGATTTGTCAAAAATATTAAAACAACTCTGAAACCATTTTACCAATTGAAGTGAAACTTTGCATAGTTAACCTCAGGGATGTTGTCTTTGAAGTTTGTTAAAAGTAAAGCTGCATCAAAAAACATGGAGGCCACGAGCAAATCATATTTCAGCCTATATTGTACTATTAAATCTATGGTACAGTATAGTATAGGGCAGCAGTGTGGAGTAGTGGTTAGGGCTCTGGACTCTTGACTGGAGGGTTGTGGGTTCAATCCCAGGTGGGGGACACTACTGCTGTACTCTTGAGTAAGGTGCTTTACCTAGATTTCTCAAGGAAAAACCCAATTGTATAAATGGATAATTGTATGTAAAAATAATGTGATATCTTGTAACAATTGTAAGTAGCCCTGGATAAGGGTGTCTGCTTAGAAATAAATAATAATAATAGCACAAAGACTAGTAGATGCCAATGGGTTACTATGCCACATAAGAACATAAGAACATAAGAAAGTTTACAAACGAGAGGAGGCCATTCGGCCCATCTTGCTCGTTTGGTTGTTAGTAGTTTATTGATCCCAGAATCTCATCAAGCAGCTTCTTGATGGATCCCAGGGTGTCAGCTTCAACAACGTTACTGGGGAGTTGGTTGCCACATGTGAAATATGGTCATAGGTCACATGGTCTGGAGCTTGGAACCTGGTTATTGCTGCTTGCAGCTATATTTATTATTATTATTATTATTATTATTATTATTATTATTATTATTATTATTAAAAAAAACAACAACCTGTTTCTAGATTAATATCATTTACCCTTATTGTTATATATTTGTTTACACAGAATTATACAGAAAAATTCCAGCATTTGTTGTTAAATTGTTTGAATCAGGTTGAGATGAACTGCTAAATTTTCAGGTCCCGATAGTGTATAGATGTAACAAGCAGCCTTTAACATCTGCCAATTGTAAGGTTCCAGATTTAATAAAAAACTAAATTGTTGCTCCAAATTCACATATATAGAAATTCTAGTATAAAAAAATGTGTTTGACAGTGTAGAAAGCTTAGGTAACGTTGAGTTCTAATATCTTAAAAAAAAAAAAAAAAAAAAAACATTCACTTTAGTACTTTGTGAGTATTATATTTACTTTCAGCAATTGTATTACCATTAACTCATTAAGTGCAACAAAATAACCAGAAATAATCTTAACAGACTTTGAAACATTATTTTATATTTATAATAATAATAATAATAATAATAAACTTTATTTTGTATAGCGCCCTTAAAAACAATCATCTCAGAGCGCTTCACAATTAATAGTACAGCAATAAAATAAAAAGATTATACATAAAAAAGCACAAGGAAATAAAACAATCATAAATATCATAAAAACTCCTTTCTAAAAATCTTTAAATTAGCTTTAAAAACACTCAGAGAAGCTGAGTCCCTATTTGTAGTTTTCCTCTCAATACCAAACATTATCAGACTCCATCTTGGCAAAACAGCCCTGGCTTGTGATGAACAGCATAAAAAAAAAAAAAAACCTGGACATTCAAATCAACAAACAATCAAATTTCATTAACGTCACAGTTTTTGTATAAATCATAGATGTGATCATGACAACAAAAAAATGCAACGTTCAAACGCTCTGTTTTTTTGTTGAAAAACAAAACGACAGCTGCACAAAAAAAACAATCCCAAAATGCAACAACATGTGGAGAAAAATATAAAAGAACAGCAATCTGTAAAGCCAATGCATAAAAATAACCAGTTTGATTTCACCACACGTTATTGATGAGTTTGTCAGTCAGCATGGTTTTAGGAAAGGGAGACCGTGTCTAACTAACCTGCTTGATTTTTTTGAGGATATACGTTAATGACTTAGATTCTGGTATAGTAAGCAAACTTCTTAAATTTACAGACGACACAAAAATACAGAAAGTACTGATTAGAGAAGAAACCTCAAAATGGAGCGAGGTAACCAGTGGTGTACCACAGGGATCAGTATTTGGTCCTCTGCTATTCCTAATCTACATCAATGATTTAGATTCTGGTATAGTAAGCAAACTTGTTAAATTTGCAGATGACACAAAATAATAGGAGTGGCAAACACTGATGCAGCAGCAAAGGTCATTCAAAATGATCTAGACAGCATTCAGATCTGGGCAGACACATGGCAAATGACATTTAATAGAGAAAAGTGTAAGGTACTGCACGCAGGCAATAAAAATGTGCATTATAAATACCATATAGGAGATACTGAAATTGAAGAAGGATTCTATGAAAAAGACCTAAGAGTTTATGTTGACTCAGAAATGTCTTCCTCTAGGTGGGAAGCTATAAAAAAAGGCCAACAAAATGCTCTGATATATAGTGAAAAGTGTTGAATTTAAATCAAAGGAAGTAATGTTAAACTTTACAATGCCTCATTAAGACCTCATAAGACCTCATCTAGAATATTGTATTCAGTTCTGGTCACCTTGCTACAATAAGGATATTGCTGCTCTAGAAAGAGTGCAAGAAAAGCGACCAGATTTATTCTGGGTTTAAAAGGCATGTCGTATGCAGACAGGCTTAAAATAAACAAATCCCCTGGGCCGGATGAGATCCTCCCAATAGTACTCAAAGAAATGAAAGACGTTATTTACAAACCGCTAACCAAGATCATGCAACAGTCTCTTGACACAGGGCTTGTACAGACAGACTGGAAAATTGCAAATGTAATACCGATCCAGAAAAAGGGAGACAAAGGCTTAAAAGGCATGTCGTATGCAGACAGGCTCAAAGAATTGAATCTATTCAGTCTTGAACAAAGAAGACTATGTGGGGATCTGATTCAAGCATTCAAAATTCTAAAAGGTATTGACAATGTCGACCCAATGGACTTTTTCGATGTGAAAAAAGAAACAAGGACCAGGGGTCACAAGTGGAGATTAGATAAAGGAGCATTCAGAACAGAAAATAGGAGGCACTTTTTTACACAGAGAATTGTGAGGGTCTGGGATCCTTCAAGAAGCTGCTTGATTAGATTCTGGGATCAATAAGCTTAACAACCAAACAAGCAAGAAAGGCCTCCTTTTATTTGTAAACTTTCTTATGTTCTTATGTAATCTAAGCGTGGAGTCAATCTTCTTAGCCTGGTTGTTGACACAGAGACATGCTATTGAAATCTGCTGCAGTCAGACAAGTTGCTTGAACTGTGTAAAGTGCTTATTCCAGATTAATACATTTCCTCGGCCCAACAAAGCTAGAACCATAAAGCTTGCTAATACACTGAAATCAATCTGACTCTACTGCTTAACACTAGAAGCCCCGCGGCAGTCATTTTGGCGGTTTTTGGTTTTAAAATGCAATTTTCTCCAATCGTGTAACACATATGGGGCTGCGCGTTCGTGTACCTTTCTGTCCGTATGAATTAAATATTCTCACAAAGCTTGAAACGCGGGAGTGCAGAAATAAAGGAGATATATTACATTATACCTAAAAGCCCCGGGAGCAGTCACATTGACGGCCACACAGAAAACAATTGTATTGTGATTATACAGGTATTCTACTTTATTATATTTATTTACTAGTCAGCAATGTTTTTAGCTGTAATTAGATTAGTCTCTCTCTGCCTGAGTGAATGACTAACAGTCTATTGTTTTTCAATTAGCCTTGTGAAAGGCTGGCATCTGCTTGCCAGCTGCACTGCTTTGGTCAGTCAATTAGCATTGGGACTAGTGAAAATAAATACCAGAGACCGTGGAGTTTTATAACACAAGAAAATATGAAATTGATGTTTGGATCAGATGGCACGGAAGTATGCTGGCTCCTGACGGTGGCCTGTCAGGTGTATTGGACCTAGCAGCCATCAACTCCTGGGTACTTTACAAAGAATGCACGGAGAAGAATTTACCAAGGAGAGAATATATTTTACAGTTAGCACAGGAACTTCGCAAGAAGCATTTGGAACAGAGGGAGACTGCCAAGCGTGTACCCACAGCTGAAGCTGGCAACCCTGCTGAGAGCCGCAAGAGACGCCAATGCCAGGTTGGCAAGTGCAATAAAAATAAATAAAATAAAACTTCAAACAGCTGTGCCCTGTGCAGAAAGGCAGCGTGGAGAAGCACATTACCTGTGTTGATTGTGAACTCAAGGTAAAGGAATACCATTTTGTCGAAAAAAAAGAAAAATAAATTAGACTTTTTTACAACTTATTGTGCTGTGCGCTTCTGTAAAACGTTTGCTTCTAAGTTTATTTATCTACGTTGTTCAGTTGCTTTTGTGCATCTGATAATAAACCAATTGCTGTTGAAAGTTTAAAAATGTATTACAATCGTTTCAGTTTTATAAATATGTATGTTGTAAGCCGATGTCTGTTCAGATGTTTATTTACTTACTGTGCCGAGAAAAAGTTTGTCAACCCCAATGATAATTATGGAAATTCCATAGTTTTACCATGATAGCCTTCTTGAATCAAAACCAGTCTTTTCTTAAATATCCAGTAGGGTTTATATTTACCAATTCTATGTCTTTTGAAACAAAACGATGTATGAATTAGACAGACAATGAGTAATTAAGAAAAGGTAAGTGAACCCCTGGTTTTATCAGCTCAATTAAGGGGATAATTAGATAATTAGGTGTTTAAACAATTAGGTGGATCTTCAGGGGTGAGTTTGGGAGGCCCCACCCTATAATCAGAAACTTTGTGAGTTTGGTCTTCACCACACAGGTGTGTGGAAACACGTCATGCCACGATCAAAAGAAATCTCAGAGGACCTCAGAAAAACAGTTATTGATGCTCATCAGTCTAGAAAGGGTTACAAAACAATTTCTAAGGATTTGGGGCTCCACCAATCCACTGTCAGACAGATAGTCTACAAATGGAGAAAGTTCAAGACCACAGTCACTCAAACCAGGAGCAGTCGTCTTACCAAAAACTTTCCAAAAACAAACTGGAAAATCATCAAGGAAGTCACAAAGAACCCCAGAGTAACATCCAAGGATCTGCAGGCCATTCTCGTGCGAAAACCAAACACTGTATTCAAACAGAAGAACCTTATCCCAACCATCAAACATGGTGGTGGGAGTGTGATGGTTTGGGGCTGCTTTGCTGCCTCAGGACCTGGACGGCTTGCCATCATTGACACAACCATGAATTCTGCATTGTATCAGAAGATTCTAGAGAAGAATGTCAGGCCATCCATCCATGAGCTGAAGCTGAACCGAAAGCAAGACAATGATCCTAAACATACAAGCAGATCTACAAAAGAATGGCTGCAGAAGAAGACATTCTGCATTTTAGAATGGCCTAGTCAAAGTCCGGACCTAAACTACATTGAAATGTTGTGGCAGGACCATGCAAGGAAGTCCATGCAAGGAAGCCCTCAAATGTCACCGAGTTGAAGCAGTTCTGTAAGGAGGAATGGGCCAGAATTCCTCAAAACCAATGTTAGAGACTGACCAACAGTTACAGGAAATGCTTAGTTGAAGTCATTGCTGCTTAAGGGGGTGCCACCAGTTACTGAATCTAAAGGTTCACATACTTTCTCACACATGGATATTGAATATTGAATCATTTGTGGATAAATAAATGTTGAAAAAGTATCATGTTTTTGTGTAATTTGTTTAATCAGGTTATCTTTATCTATTATTAGGACTTAGATTAAGATCTAATAACATTGCAGGGTTGAAATATGTGAAAATCCTAAGGGGTTCACAAACTTTTTTGTCAGCACTGAACATTTTCTTGTTTTGATTAGTAAAATAAATGTTCATAGATATGTGTGTGTGTGTAAACAGTGTGTATGTATATATATATATATATATATATATATATATATATATATATATATATATATATATATATATATATATATACAGTACTGTGCAAAAGTTTTAGGCAGGTGTGAAAAAATGCTGTAAAGTAAGAATGCTTTCAAAAATAGACATGTTAATAGTTTATATTTATCAATTGACAAAATGCAAAGTGAGTGAACAGAAGAAAAATCTAAATCAAATCCATATTTGGTATGACCACCCTTTGCCTTCAAAACAGCATCAATTCTTCTAGATACACTTGCACAAAGTCAGGGATTATGTAGGCATATAGTCAGATATATGATTAAACAATTATACCAAACAGGTGCTAATGATCACCAATTCAATATGTAGGTTGAAATACAATCATTAACTGAAACAGAAACAGCTGTGTAGGAGGAATAAAACTGGGTGAGGAACAGCCAAACTCAGCTAACAAGGTGAGGTTGCTGAAGACAGTTTACTGTCAAAAGTCATACACCATGGCACAGCAACAAGACACAAGTAATACTGCATCAGCAAGGTCTCTCCCAGGCAGAAATTTCAAGGCAGACAGGGGTTTCCAGATGTGCTGTCCAAGCTCTTTTGAAGAAGCACAAAGAAACGGGCAACGTTGAGGACCGTAGACGCAGTGGTCGGCCAAGGAAACTTGCTGCAGCAGATGAAAGACACATCATGCTTACTTCCCTTTGCAATCGGAAGATGTCCAGCAGTGCCATCAGCTCAGAATTGGCAGAAAACAGTGGGACCCTGGTACGCCCATCTACTGTCCGGAGAAGTCTGGTCAGAAGTGGCCTTCATGGAAGACTTGCGGCCAAAAAGCCATACCTCCGACATGGAAACAAGGCCAAGCGACTCAACTATGCATGAAAACACAGGAACTGGGGTGCAGAAAAATGGCAGCAGGTGCTCTGGACTGATGAGTCAAAATTTGAAATATTTGGCTGTAGCAGAAGGCAGTTTGTTTGCCGAAGGGCTGGAGAGCGGTACACAAATGAGTGTCTGCAGGCAATAGTGAAGCATGGTGGAGGTTCCTTGCAAGTTTGGGGCTGCATTTCTGCAAATGGAGTTGAGGATTTAGTCAGAATTAATGGTCTCCTCAATGCTGAGAAGTACAGGCAGATACTTATCCATCATGCAATACCATCAGGGAGGCATCTGATTGGCCCCAAATTTATTTTGCAGCATGACAACGACCCCAAACATACAGCGAAAGTCATTAAGAACTATCTTCAGCATAAAGAAGAACAATGAGTCCTGGACGTGATGGTATGGCCCCCACAGAGCCCTGATCTCAACATCATCGAGTCTGTCTGGGATTACATGAAGAGAGAGAAGCAACTGAGGCTGCCTAAATCCACAGAAGAACTGTGGTTAGTTCTCCAAGATGTTTGGGTCAACCTACTTGCTGAGTTTCTTCAAAAACTGTGTGCAAGTGTACCTAGAAGAATTGATGCTGTTTTGAAGGCAAAGGGTGGTCACACCAAATATTGATTTGATGTAGATTTTTCTTCTGTTCACTCACTTTGCATTTTGTTAATTGATAAATATAAACTATTAACATGTCTATTTTTGAGAGCATTCTTACTTTACAGCATTTTTTCACACCTGCCTAAAACTTTTGCACAGTACTGTATATATATATATATATATATATATATATATATATATATATATATATATATATATATATATATATATATAGTCACATTTTCACTTTTCACATACTCCTTTTATTGTATTATTTGCTCTGTACACACTCTTAACTCAGGGGAGATGTTGAGGAGGACAGAGATGTTTAAAACTCCTAATGGTTTATATTTGAGCACTGGACGAGCGGTGTGTCCATGAAACCTTTGTTTAACCAAGAAAATCACTCAGACTCATTTATTTGAAGTTTTACGAATCAGAGCAACATCAGCGCTCCTTCGGTTTATTAAAATGCCTTTAATATTGGATTAGTAGTTTGGCATACCACCAAAACCCAGAAACATGTAACAACAATTAGCAGTCCTAAGTTTATTACAAGCTCAGCATTAATACTTCAATAACATCTATATATATATATATATATATATATATATATATATATATATATATATATACTTTGGTTTTTCAGATGTTTATATAACGTACTCAATAAAAAAATTAAAAAATATATTATATCGGACTGTTCCTCCGTTCGTTATACTCTTTACAGTGTTTTGAATACAGCCGTCAGAAAGACTGCTACGGGTCTTCCAGGTATGAGTATATCTCAGGTCCTTCTTGTGTTAAGCATCTCTCTCCCCTACTCAGTTTAGCGGTACATTCAAACACTGAGCTGTACGATGGCGTCATGTAGGAAGTGGAGGTCAGCACGGGCGGAGACCCAGGAACTCTGATAGAGTTATGTGGACCTCGCCACGTTTTTATCCACTGATATGTAAATATATACATATATATTTAAAAAAGGTACCTGCGATAGGATTCAAATTTCACTAATGAGAGGAATATTCTGTTTAAAACAGGCGATGCTACGTTTGGTAAGATTCTTTTGTTACATTGCATATGAGCCTCACATCAGATGTGATAGAAAGAGACACTTTTTACAAAGCAGCTGTTATTTATTTATTTTTTGTGCATGCACTTCCCCACCTCTCTGTTACCAGGGAAGTCAGGAAGCAATCAGCGCAGCGCACAAACAAACTAGATGCTGATAAAAGCCTGGTGTATTCAGACAAAAATACATTTAAAAAAGTTAAACGTCAAGAAATAATAAAGACAAATGCACGTTAAAAAAAACGACACTCCAAATAAATGAACATGTTAATTGCAGAAGTTAACTGCGATTAATTGACATCCCTAGTATGTACACATAAGTATGTGTGGAATTTGCCACTTTAAAAAAGTTACTTATTTGAGGAAGTGTAGTCTTTATTCTGGTTGTTGTCAGCTTCAAAAATAATTTTAGGTTTTAATTGTGTTTACCCACTGCTACCCCATAATAAATGGTGATATAGAGCAAGCCTCTCTAGTACATTTTGGTACTGTGAGTTAACTCATAGTTAGAGAGCAAGGTGTTAAAGACATTAAACCTTTTTTTTTGTGAATCAAATACGATTTATGTAATATTTGCTGAACTGTTTATCTGTTTCAAAAACCACCCTAACCTGGGGAATGTTTTGAAAATAGATTATTCATTTTATGAAGTCCCATACTACAGTATTTTGCTTGTTTAGCGAATGGTATGTTTATTTTTTTATTGGCAGTGTATTGTATGTTGCTTCACTAGTAAGTTTGTTTTGTGTGGTGTGTATTCTTCGTTTTAAAGTGTTATGTGCACTGGGTTGTAGATAGTAAAGTATTTCTGTTTTTGTTTCGAATGTCACTTGACTAGTTTTACAGATGTGTCATTGTGGGGGTGTTATAGTCCCTAGAGCAATGAAACTTGGCAGGTTGTAGCACAGCACCATATGCAGAGAGGGATGGTTGTTACCTGTCATGATTGGGGCTCTCTCATAGCATACCTATATGTGTTTATGACCCCAGGTATCAATAATGTAGTACTCCAAATGATTGCTCTCCTGTTCTTTCATTCCCTCCAGAATGTTCGTAAACTTGCCAAGTTGTGTTTGTTTTTGTTCAAACAAACATTACATCAGCTTAACAGTTTAAAACGCTGATGTATTAAAAACTATATTTGACGATTTTTTAAAAATAAAAGTTCTAAGGGGAGAATGTGATGTTGCCATAAGGTATAATGTTGGGACTAAAAAGAAAGAGTAATTCATTTAGACAGGTTTTAAAATCAATTCTGTAATGCACAGGAAGCCAATGCAATGATGCCAACACAGGCGTAATGTGAGCCCCAAGTATAGGCGCAGTGCTAACCATTGCAGATGCAAAATTTGAATTGCTTTGCGGCCAGGCAATTATTTTTTTCTGCGCCGTATGTAAGCGGTGTTTCAAAGTGGCTGCTGATTAGAAACAGGTGCAGAGGTGATACAGTGCAGAAATAATCACACAGAAGGAAATCGTAATCCGTTTAGGAAAACATGAGAACATAAGAACATAAGAAAGTTTACAAACAAGAGGAGGCCATTCAGCCCATCTTGCTTGTTTGGTTGTTAGTAGCCTATTGATCCCAGAATCTCATCAAGCAACTTCTTGAAGGATCCCAGGGTGTCAGCAACAACATTACTGGGGAGTTGTTTCCAGACCCTCACAATTCTCTGTGAAAAAAGGGCCTCCTATCTTCTTTTCTGAATGCCCCTTTATCTAATCTCCATTTGTGACCCCTGGTCCTTGTTTCTTTTTTCAGGTCAAAAAAGTCCCCTGGATTGTCAATACCTTTTAGAATTTTGAATGCTTGAATCAGATCACCGCGTTGTCTTCTTTGTTCAGGACTGAATATATTAAATTCTTTTAGCCTGTCTGCATACGACATGTCTTTTAAACCTGGGATAATTCTGGTTGCTCTTCTTTGCACTCTTTCTAGATCAGCAATATCCTTTTTGTAACGAGGTGACCAGAAGTGAACGCAATATTCTAGGTGAGGTCTTACTAATGCATTGTAGAATTTTAACATTACTTCCCTTGATTTAAATTCAACACTTCTCACAATATATCCAAGCATCTTGTTAGCCTTTTTTATAGCTTCCCCACATTGTCTAGATGAAGACATTTCTGAGTCAACATAAACTCCTAGGTGTTTTTCATAGTTCCCTTCTTCAATTTCACTATCTCCCATATGATGGGCTTAAATGTGCTTTATTTTGCTCTTATCTGCCGCCTATTTTACTGCATTTAATCCTGTATTTAAGAATATTGTAATCTGCCAAGTGTTTAACCTGTAGTATTTTGTACTTAATCATATCTTGATGTAACTATCACTATTTAATCATATCCTGATGTAACTATCACTATTATCTGCTGTATTATTGAATTGTGGTTTGTCACACTTGAACAGAAATTATTGTATTTCTTGCTCTTATTGTATTACTTGTATTGTAACACTTGAAATGTATTTGCTTGCGATTGTAAGTCGCCCTGGATAAGGGCGTCTGCTAAGAAATAAATAATAATAATAATAATATGATATTTATAATGCACATTTTTATTGCCTACATGCAATACTTTACACTTTTCTCTATTAAATTTAATTTGCCATGTGTCTGCCCAATTCTGAATGCTGTCTAGATCATTTTGAATGACCTTTGCTGCTGCAACAGTGTTTGCCACTCCTCCTATTTTTCTGTCATCTGCAAATTTAACACGTTTGCTTACTATACCAGAATCTAAATCATTAATGTAGATTAGGAATAGCAGAGGATCTAATACTGATCCCTGTGGTACACCACTGGTTACCTCCTCAAATCAGTACTTTCTGTTTTCTACCTGTTAACCACTCCCTAATCCATGTGCATGCATTTCCTTGAATCCCTACTGCGTGCGCTCAGTTTGAGAATTAATCTTTTATGCAGGTCTTTGTCAAAAGCTTTCTGGAAATCTAAATAAACCATGTCGTATGCTTTGCAGTTATCCATTTTCAATGTTGCACCCTCAAAAAAGTCAAGTAGGTTAGTTAGACACGATCTCCCTTTCATAAAACCATGCTGGCTGTCTCCCAGGATATTGTTACCATATAGGTAATTTTCCATTTTAGATCTTATTATAGTTTCCATAAGTTTACATATAATAGAAGTCAGGCTTATTGGTCTGTAGTTACCTGGTTTGGTTTTGTCTCCCTTTTTGTGGATCGGTATTACGTTTGCTATTTTCCAGTTTGTCGGTACAACCCCTGTGTGAAGAGACTGTTGCATGATCTTGGTTAGCGGTTTGTAAATAACTTCTTTCATTTCTTTGAGTACTATTGGGAGGATCTCATCTGGCCCAGGGGATTTGTTTATTTTAAGAGCTCCTAGTCCCTTTAACACTTCTGCCTCTGTTATGCTAAAGTTATTTAAAATTGGATAGGAACAGGTCGACATGTCGGGCATGTTGTCCGTGTCCTCCTTTGTAAAAACCTGTGAAAAGTAATCATTTAATATATTTGCTATTTTTTTTCTTCATCTGTGATTTTGCCATTTGTGTCTCTTAGACATTTAACCTCCTCTTTGAATGTTCTCTTGCTGTTATAATATTGGAAAAACATTTTGGAATTGGTTTTAGCCCCCTTAGCAATATTGATTTCTGTCTCTCTCTTGGCCTTTCTAACTTCCTTTTTGACTTGTGTTTGCAGTTCCAAGTACTCTTTCTGTGTACTTTGTTTTTGGTCCCTTTTAAATGCTCTGTAAAGTGCCTTTTTTCGCTCAATATTTTTTTTAATTGATCTATTAAACCATTTTGGCCATTTTGTTTTAGATTTAGATTTGTCTACTTTTGGGAATGATCAAAAACTAAACAGTAGTATTTTCTCCCTAATTCACTGTGGCAAAGTGGTTGCTGATTATGAACAGGTGCAGAGGTGATGCAGTGCAGGAATAAACAGAGATTTGTAATCCGGTATGGAAAATAATTATTTTATTTTTGTTATAATCCAGGTCTGGTGACCAAATAATAAACTCTGGTTATACACAGCGATGTGTAAAACACGGAGAACAGTAACAGGGATTGCAGCCCTAAACAATAAACACAGTATCTCTCCCACAATATACAACCACGGTCACCAGTCCTGGGTGCGTGCTGTAGTGCTCGTGGTGGGTGATACAGTTTAAATAGTGCAGTGCTGTTCCGGGTTCAGTGCTGGCTCTTAGCAACAGCTCCGGAACGTGTTAGCCACCTATAAACACACAGGTAACAATTATAGACAAGACAAACAAAACAAACACTCACGATACTCTTAATACACAGTGCACGGGTCCTTCCGGGTCTATTTCGAAACCAAAAACGAAGGAAAAGAGTTACGATTCTCCGGCCCCTTTATGCTATCATGCATGACCCCTTTTGTCACTTAGCGCCCTCAGGTTGGGAAGGAGATTTACAACCAGAAATCATTATATTTCTGTCACACTCACATATACAGTATTTACTATTTCTGATAATTTCTATGTTTTTATTTATGTGTAAATATGTATTTATAGATCTATAAACTGTGCTTGTCTCTGTTTCCTGCAGGATTGCAGCAGGAATGGACGTGTTGTGTTGGAGGAAGCCTGGTGTGTGCTTTAGAAAGTTATTGATGGTGCTCTCTGCAATCTACCTGAGCACAGGTAAGAAACACAGGTGGAAATGAAGTGGAGACAGACATAGAACAGATGGAAAGAGACACTTCTTCACACAGAGTAGTGACTGTATGGAATGGGCTATCTAGTCATGTTGTTGAGGCAGAATCACATGGATCCTTTAAGATCCAACTTGACAAAATTCTGAGATCAATCAGTTACTAGGAACCAACTGGGCAAGCTCAGATGGTCCAAATGGCCTCCTCTCATTCATAAGTGTTCTTATGTTAAGAACATAAGAACATAAGAAAGGTTACAGACGAGAGGAGCCATTTGGCCCATCTTGCTGCCATCTTGACCCTCACAATTATCTGTGTAAAAAAGTGCCTCCTTTTTCTGTTCTGAATGCCCCTTTATCTAATCTCCATTTGTGACCCCTGGTCCTTGTTTCTTTTTTCAGGTCAAAAAAGTCCCCTGGGTCGACATTGTCAATACCTTTTAGAATTTTGAATGCTTGAATCAGATTGCTGTGTGGTCTTCTTTGTTCAAGACTGAATAGATTCAATTATTTTAGCCTGTCTGCATATGACATGCCTTTCAAATATTCTAGTCGCTCTTCTTTGCACTCTTTCTAGAGCAGCAATATGCTTTTTGTAGCGAGGTGACCAGAACTGAACACAGTATTCTAGATGAGGTCTTACTAATGCATTGTAAAGTTTTAACATTACTTCCTTTGATTTAAATTCAACACTTTTCACAATATATCCAAGCATCTTGTTGGCCATTTTCATGATGTAATGTTGTTGAAGCTGACACCCTGGGATCCTTCAAGAAGCTGCTTGATGAGATTCTGGGATCAATAAGCTACTAACAACCAAATGAGCAAGATGTGCAGAATATAAACTGATTTGATTAAAATTGATTTTTAATGTTCATTTTTTGCAACCAGATTGAAGTCTATATTTAGTATCCTGTTGCATTCTGTTTCTGGTGTTTTTATTAGGTTTTTCAACTTGATGTATTAGCGTCCATTTCTCATGAGTTATGGTGGGATCCCATATTCTCCTACCATATAGGCAAACCGGCTGTATTTCATAATATGTGTCAGTTGGAATCAGTTCCCTGTAACAGGGTGTGGAGTCTAGAGTGTGTGTATGTGTGTTGCTCTCTCAGTAACTGGGTGTGCACTCTCTGTCTGTCTCCCTCCCACCCTTTGTTTCAGCTCACCAGTTGAACCGGCTTGCTCAGTAAGTCCTTCAAGGCTAGAGGACTGAGACTTTGCTTCAGCTAGATAAACCTGAATCTGTGTCTAGTGGAATGAGGAAAAGAGGAATGTAAACCAAGAGGGCTGCACGTTTACTCATACCAGTGTGTGTTATAATAAAAGTGGAGTCTGCCCCACTTCAGGCATTGCAAGTGATATAGACCTTATGGGTAAATTATTACCACCTGTTGGCCAAAACAGGTATTTGATTTTTGTACATTTTTGTTTATTTACTGTTCTCTTCAAGATCGACAGATCATATGGCTAAATGATCCATGTGCACGCTTTTCCTTGAATCCCTACTGCGTTCAGTTTGAGAATTAATCTTTTATGCGGGACTTTTGTGTGGCAAAATTGAATAGTTACACATTGCATGCTGTGATTTGATTTGCTTCATTATTAATGCAATGTGTAAACATTTAATGGGCCTATTTATTAATGCATTTGATACATTCATGTTTTTAATAGGGTGTGGGGACCTCCAATTTTCTTTGTGCCTAGGGCCCCAATAAATCTTAATCCGCCACATTACGTTTAAAGCACTAAATGGAATGGCACCAGATTACTTGTCAGAGTTATTGTCTCCCTATCGGCCTCAGCATGCATTGCGGTCAGCTAATTTTTCCTTTTGTTAGTTGGTGCCTTTATAATATTTGTCTTTGTAATTGTTGTTCTATTTTAACCTGTGTGAAGTGCCTTGAATCTTGCGGCATGAAAGGCGCTCTATAAATAAAGATTATTATTATTATAATATGAGAAATTTCAGTCTGGGTTTTGGCCTTGTCATAGCACTGAGACAGCACTTATTTGAGTTAATGATGTGTTGTTATCCTCTGATACGGACACACCTTTGGTTCTTATACTATTAGATTTAAGTGCTGCATTTGACACTTGATCATTCTGTTTTAATTGATCGCCTTGAAAATCTGGAAGGACTATCAGGTTGTGTTCTGTCTTGGTTTTGAACAGGTTGCAATTTGTTACAATAGAGGAGGAGACCTATTTTTTGTCAAAGGTTGCGGGGTGGGGTCCCACAGGGCTCAATTCTTTTAACTCTGCTTTCTTTGTATATGCTGCCTCTGGGCAATATTCTGCATAGCTATGGGGTTAATTTCCATTGTTACGCTGATGATACACAGCTATATTTATCCCTGAAACAGGGTGACACCTCGGCTGTAAATATTTTGAGCACCTGTCTTGCTGACATAAAAAAATGGATGCTTGAAAACTTTTTAATGCTGAACTCAGATAAAACAGGAGTGATGATTCTGGGATCTCGGAAGCAACAAAGTAATATGTCTGATTTACGCCTTGGTGGCTTCTCTTATGAACTTGCAGACACAATCAGAAATGTGGGTGTGATCTTTGACCCAAATCTTTCTTTTGAGACACACATCAGGAATATCACTAACATTTATTTTTATCATCTAAGAAATATCACCAAATTGATAAGTATTTTTCCCACTCAGATACTGGGAGATTGATATGATTATTGTAATGCCCTATTCTCTGGTACTGGCCATGTTATATTTCAACTGCAACTTATACAAAATGCTGCAGCTAGAATTTTAACCGGGACTAAGAGATGAGATCACATTACTCCTGTGCTAGCATCTCAGCACTGGCTTCCGGTCTGATTCAGGATAGATTTTAAGGTGGTGCTTTTAGCTTGTACAGCTAAATGGCTTTTAATACCAGAATCCCAAGCTGCTTACTGTCCCACAAATAAAAAAAAAAAGAGGTGGGAGAGCATTCAGTTATAGGGACCCATAACTCTGGAATGATCTGACTAGCTCTATAAGGGCAGCACCAAGGGTCACTACTTTAAAAAAAAGATTAAAACACACTTTTATAAAGTAGCATTTTTATGCTAAAAGATGTTCCTTTCATTATCTGGCTTGTTTTACTGTTATATGTGTTTATTTTGTTTTTATTGCTTTTCATGCATTATTTTATTAATTAATATTTGTCAATCTTTTTTATTCATGTGATGTGCTTTGTGACAATTTTATTGTGAAAGGCTCTATATTAAAAATAAAGATTATTACTATTAATTCATCTCCTCCCTTCTCAACACCTCTCTACTTTCTGGTCTCTTTCCCTCTGCCTTCAAAAAAGCCTCTATCACTCCCCTCCTCAAAAAACCTACCCTCGACCCCACCTCCCTCCAGAGCTACCGTCCTGTCTCCCTCCTACCCTTCCTCTCCAAAACCCTCGAGCAGACTGTACACCGCCAGCTCTCTGCTTTCCTGTCCAACCACTCTCTGCTCGACCCTCTCCAATCTGGTTTCCGCTCTGCTCACTCCACTGAAACCGCCCTCCTGTCTGTCACCAACTCACTTAAATCTGCCCGAGCTGCCTCTCTCTCTTCTGTCCTAATTCTCCTCGACCTCTCTGCTGCCTTTGACGCTGTTGATCACTCTATTCTACTATCATCTCTCACTGACATGGGGATCTCTGGCACTGCTCTGGCCTGGTTCTCCTCCTACCTCACTAACCGCACTTACCAGGTAACCTGGCGTGGAGCAACCTCCACACCTCACCCTCTCTTAACTGGAGTCCCCCAAGGGTCAGTCTTGGGTCCTCTCCTGTTCTCTCTCTACACCCGCTCCATGGGCCCCCTCATCGCATCCTATGGTTTCTCATACCATTTCTATGCTGATGATGCTCAGATTTTCCTCTCCTTCCCCACCTCTGACTCCACCATCTCCTCCCGTATCTCTACCTGTCTGTCTGCTATTTTCCTCCTGGATGCACTCGCATCACCTCAAACTCAACCTCTCTAAATCAGACCTCCTTTTCTTTCCCTCCTCTTCCCCCTCCTCTGATCTCTCTATCTCTGTTCCTCTGGAATCTACCACACTCTATCCCTCTTCCTCCACTAAGAACCTTGGAGTCACCCTGGACCCCTGCCTCTCTTATTCCCAGCACATCTCCACTCTGGCACGCACTTGCCGATTCTTCCTGAGCAACATCCTTAGAATCCGACTCTTCTTCACCAACTACGCCACAGAGCTCCTGGTCCAGGCCTTGGTACTCTCCTGCCTAGACTACTGCAACTCCCTCCTGGCTGGCCTCCCTGCGTCCGCCACCCGTCCGCTCTCCCACGCAACTCCACTACTCCGCTCACTCCACTGGCTACCGATCACCGCTCGCATCCAGTTCAAGACTCTTGTACTAGCCTACAGATGCCTTGACCAGACTGCACCCAGCTACCTCCAGACCCTCATCTCTCCCTACACCCCCACTCGACCTCTCCGCTCCGCCTGCACTAGAAGACTGGCTCTACCTCCGCTACGCTCCCCTGCCTCCAGAGCCCGCTCCTTCTCCACCCTCGCTCCGCAGTGGTGGAATGACCTTCCTACAGATGTCAGGACCGCCCAGTCCCTGACCACATTTCGGCGCCTCCTTAAGACTCACCTCTTCAGACAGCACCTGTAAAACTCCTCTGTTTTTCCCCTGGGACACTATCACCCTTCCTTAAATGCACTTTATTTGCTCTTATCTGCCCCCTATTTTACTGCATTTAATCCTATAATTCAGAGTACTGTAATCAGCCAAGTGTTTAATCTGTAGTATTTTGTATTTAATCATATCTTGATGTAACTGTCACTGTTATCTGCTGTATTATTGAATTGTATTTTGTCACACTTGTACTTACTTGAACCAAAGTCATTGTATTTATCTTGCTGTTATTGTATTACTTGTACTGTAACACTTGAAATGTATTTGCTTACGATTGTAAGTCGCCCTGGATAAGGGCGTCTGCTAAGAAATAAATAATAATAATAATAATAATGGAAAATTCAGATGCGTTCAGATACCCCAATACTTGAGGTACGGTGCTACCAATTATGTGTGTTTGTATGTGTGTGTGTAGGTGAATGTTTCTGTGTGTTTGTATGTGTGTGTGTAGGTGAATGTTTCTGTGTGTTTGTATGTGTGTGTGTAGGTGAATGTTTCTGTGTGTTTGTATGTGTCTGTAGGTGAATGTTTCTGAGTGTTTGTATGTGTGTGTAGATGAATGTTTCTGTGTGTTTGTGCATCACTAGATTGAAAACCCCACCTGTTTTCATGCCAGATGACTGAGATCAGGCATGTTTTTGCATGTTCAGACATTCCATTCACCAATTTAGGGCATTGTTGATAAATGACAGAACAATTAAAAATATCAGTGCGTTTACCACACCCTGCCCTTGAACAAGGGAGGAAATGATAACAGAAACTCAGATAGCATATAGCAAAAAGCAGGGCGGAGGAGTAGATACTTCATGTTTTAAAGGCAGCAGTGTGGAGTAGTGGTTAGGGCTGTGGACTCTTGACCGGAGGGTTGTGGGTTCAATCCCCGGTTGGGGACACTGCTGCTGTACCCTTGAGCAAGGCACTTTACCTAGATTGCTCCAGTAAAAACCCAACTGTATAAATGGGTAATTGTATGTAAAAATAATGTGATATCTTGTAACAATTGTAAATCGCCCTGGATAAGGGCGTCTGCTAAGAAATAAAAATAAATAAATACATTTGCATATTCATTTTTTATTAATTTATCTTACTAACATTTTTGTTTTAAGTTCTAAAAAAAACGAAACCATAGTCTTGTCACTAAATTACCTAATTACTAACTTGCTGTGGGTATGTGAATGCAGTTATAGTTACAGTCTTTATTACTAACTTGCTGTGGGTATGTGAACGCAGGTATAGTTACAAAGTCTTTATTATTAACTAGCTGTAGGTATGTGAATGCTTGCTGTATGTGAATGCATGTATACTTACAGAGTCTTTATTACACTTGCTGTGGGTATATGAATGCTTGCTGTAGGTATGTGAATGCTTGCTGTATGTGAATGCATGTATAGTTACAGAGTCTTTATTACACTTGCTGTGGGTATGTGAATTCTTTCTGTGGGTATGAGAATGCAGGTATAGTTACAAAGTCTTCAGGGCACTGGGTTTCAAAGTGGGACAGAGAATTTTTGACTGAGTGTATTTGTTTCCCCATCTGCAGATATGACTGTGGCAATGAAGGTGACCTCCATTGGGCCACAGACAGTCCGCAAAGCCCGGGGCGAGACAGTAGTTCTGGGATGTACTTTCATCGCTGACGACGCAGATAGGGGAGAGCTGGACATTGAGTGGTCGATCATGAGCCCAGATACAACACAGAAAGATGAGCTGGTGAGAGAGAGGAGGGGAAGAGAGGGTGGAGGGGAAGAGAGGGTGGGGGGGAAGAGAGGGTGGGGGGGAGAGAGAGGAGGGAGGGGAAGAGAGGGTGGGGGGGAAGAGAGGGTGGAGGGGAAGAGAGGGTGGGGGGGAAGAGAGGGTGGGAGGGAAGAGAGGGTGGGAGGGAAGAGAGGGTGGGGGGGAAGAGAGGGTGGAGGGGAAGAGAGGGTGGGGGGGAAGAGAGGGTGGGGGGGAAGAGAGGGTGGGGGGAAGAAGGGGAGAAGGAAAGACACTGATCAAAAAAAGCTCTTGCTTTTTCTTTCATTTACCTACACTCAGTTACTATAAACCTACTTTTTAGCTTTTTCGAGGACAAAACTAATCAGGTTTTAATCAGCTAATACTAATTTACACAATAATTAGTACCTGATAAAATACTCATTGGCTAAAAACTGTGTAAAAAAATCAGTAAAAAATTTGCTGGGAAACAATCCAGGGAATTAATCAGTAAAACATGGTTTATAAAAAGGATTCATGAACTGAAAACTTGATTCAATTAATTAAAATTAGGCTTTTGACCCCATATCTTCTTGCTATTACAAATCAAGAGCACTCTTATAGCTTTGCAGATCTAACCAACACAGAAAACAAAGGATGACACGATACAAACCAGATCATACAAACTAAAAATGTCACCCCATAAAATGGTGCAGTCATTTGACAACTATGGTGATGCTACATCTCTCCCTGGACAAATGATCTTTTAATTAGTTGTACCTTTTGCAGTACGATATATCAGTGCTATTGGGTTATTATTTGTTTTACTAATGTACCAGAATGCTTGGCTATGGCATTAGGTGTAGAAAAGTCAGTGATTTGGTATGTGTGTACACAAAAAGTAATCTAATAACCCTACACAGTGCTTAACATATAAATTTGTAGTTGAGTGCCATAGGTAGGAGACCAATCTGTGTTCTGCCTTATAAAGAGAATACAAGTGCCAGTGTAATGGCAGTATAAAGGGTTATCTGATAACGAGGGAGCACCGTATTAGTTTATAGAAATAGCTTCAAATATGATTGTATACCTTCCTCTTCGGTTTTTACAATGTTTCTCCAATACTGAGACAATTATTTTCTGTCTGAAAAGTGTAGTTTACAAGTCCAGTGATGAGGTTGTATAATGCACAGGTGAGACCACACTCCAGTTCTGCTCATCACAGTACCAAAGGGACAGTGTGGACCTCAAAAGAGTCCAACGAAGAGCAACCAGGCTAATCCCAGGTTTTAAAGGATTCAGCTATGAAGACAGGCTGAAAGAACTGAATCTGTTCAGCCTGGAACAAAGAAGAATTAGGGGAGACATGATTGTAGTCTTTAAAATCTTAAAAGGAGTTGACATAGTTAACAGCACAGAAACCAGGACACAGGTGGAAAATAAGTGGACACTTAGGAATAGATGTTCAAAGGTAATTTTTGAAAATGTAACCAAGCCACATTGTTGCTGCTGAATCATTGGGGATCTTTCAAGAACTAGCAAGATACAAGGTGCAGCTGATTGGGTTCAATTGGGCTACTAGGAACCAAACAAGCATTGGTGGAACAAGCCACTGGGGCCGTTTTAGGACAACTCTAATGCAGTGGCGTGCCGTGACAAAATGGACTGGGGTAGCAGAGTCGTCGCATGCCACTGCTCTAATGTAGTACGATTAAAAAAAATCTATGAGCTTGTTAAACAAGAGCCCAGTGCTTATTTCAATAACCCAATCAATCTAAATAGCAGTAGTGCCTATAAATGGAGCTTTTTGAGTGGTGGGTGACAGTTCTAAGTACATAATTATTAATTATGGATTATTGATTCCTTCTCCAGATCCTGGGTTTTTCTGGGGGTGAGGTGTTTCATTACGGCAGCCAAGATCTCAGCAAACGTTTGAGCTTCACGGCTAAGAACCCAGCATTGGGTGACGCCTCTATTTCCATAACAGACCTGAAACTTGGAGACACAGCAACCTACCAGTGCAAAGTGAAGAAAACGCCGGGCATTGATACACGCAAGGTTACATTGGTGGCGGAGGGTAAGACACACATGTTTAATAAAATATTATAATATATTTTTGAAGTGTATCAGTCTTAAACATACTGAGTTATTGGCCACTGTTTCTAAAGGTGCGTTTACACTTACACTCAGACCTGAGCTGGGTTAGGGTTAATCAGATTAAAAGATTCTTATCATTTGAGCCACCCGTTTACACTTGAGCACAGACCTAAACAGGCTTTGGCCCTGTATGTGCACGCATTAGCCCCTGAACTGTAGTATGTACCTGATGACATCATATTGACCAAACCTTGTGTGAAGACATTTCCCCACACCAAAACACAGAGGCGGAAGTGTTTAGAACAACAAGTCTGCCCTTTGTGTCACTTGTGTATTTCTACTTCAAGGTGGCAATTCCATGCCAATTCAAATTTAATTTTGCAATCAGAAATGGAGCGAAGTATCAAAAACTTGCATATCGGTACTGTCTACCTGTCAGATATGTAAATAACACCTGTTTCATTAAATGTCCACTTCTAAATGCTCTTCTTAAGGGGTATGTGGACATTTAAAGAAACAGGTGTTATTGTATAAATGTATACATCGGTCTGACAGCTGTTCAATTTGGGAGCTCTACAAGAAAAAGCCCAACCAGAATTCTAGCGGCGGTATTCTGAACAAGCTACAAGCGGTATACCACATGTTTTGGGACACCAGAAAAAAGTGCATTACAATAATCATTCTAGATGAAACAAAGGCATGCATTAGTCTCTCGGCATCATACGGAAATAATTGGCTATATTTCTCAAATGGTAAAAAGATGCTTTAGTAACTTCCCTAATATGAGTTTCAAATGAGAGATCAGGATTAAAGATGACCCCCAAACTTAATTTCTAGTTTAAGTTTTGATGACAGACTGCAACGGTCGAGCTCATGTAATCCCACATTTCCTTTTAGTTCGTTCTGTGATCCCACTGGCTAAACCTCTGTTTTATCTGAATTCAATATTAGAAAATTCTGTGACATCCAATGCTTGATGTCTGTAAGGCAACTAGCTAATAACACCCAGGCAGAAGAAATTCCTGGTTTTAGGGACAAATATAACTGGGTATCATCAGCATAGCAATGGAAGCTCACACTGTGTCTGCGGATAATCGATAGCATATATAATGAAACAGCAAGGGACCTAGAATAAAGCCCTGTGAAACAGCACAGACAACTTCCGATAAGGCCGATTTTACCTCCCCAATAGAGACGAACTGAAACCTATCAGAAAGATAAGATTTGAACCAGGATAGGACAAGGCCAGACAGTCATACATGCTTTCAAGATGATTCAGTAGGATAGAATGGTCTACAGCAGTGGTGAGCAAACTTTATAAATGCTGCTCTCCTTTTTTAGCATACATTTTGTCGCCCCCACCCCACACACACATTAAACATAAAATGTTAGAATTAACTTCATATTTTAACAGGTATTTTTTTTCCCGATTTCGTGTAAGTCGTGTATTTTTTCCTTAACCCCAAAAAGTCCAGATTTAGCTCAATACAGACGTGTATCTAACATTCAACATTTAAAATCACTTTGTGAGCGAACATTTAGTTAAATACAGACGCGTATCTAACATTCAACATTTAAAACCACTTTGTGAGCGAACATTTAGTTAAATACAGACGCGTGTCTAACATTCAACATTTAAAATCACTTAAATACAGACGCGTATCTAACATTCAACATTTAAAATCACTTAAATACAGACGCGTATCTAACATTCAACATTTTGTGAGCGAACATTTAGCTGACATGTTAAAACTGTGTTTCCAACAAATAAATCAATTAATTTAAATATTTTGTTTACACTTCACAAGTCAACATTTAGATAACATTTCTAACAAATAAATCTGTGAAAAAATACATGTAACTTAATATTTTTGTTTAAACTTAGCAATTCAACATTTACCTGAAAGATACATCTGAAAACATTATCAAGCAATTAAATCTATAAATGAAAGAAAATTGGGGTTTTCACAAAATAAAGTATGCACACCGAGCGCAAAGTGAACGACACCAATACAGCACGAGTACAAAAAAAATTATTTAGCTAGTTGTGAAAAGAAAAGAATGTCTCCTTTTGCTCCTTTTGTGGAGACAAAATAAAATAAATAAAACACAAAAAAATAGACTATGGGTACACCAGACACTAAAACAAAGGAAACAGTTTGGTGAATACCACCGGCTTATTAAATAGCTAATCTTATTATTATTATTGCTCAACATTATTAAAACAAAGAAGCGTCATTTTACAGAAATACGAAACCAGTTGGTGCTCCCCATCACTTTGACTAAAATAAAGACAGACATACCATCAATTTTCAATTGTTCTGAACATAAGAAGAGCATAAGAAAGTTTACAAACGAGAGGAGGCCATTCAACCCATCTTGCTCGTTTGGTTGTTAGTAGGTTATTGATCCCAGAATCTCATCAAGCAGCTTCTTGAAGGATCCCAGGGTGTCAGCTTCAACAACATTACTGGGGAGTTGGTTCCAGACCCTCACAATTCTCAATGTGTAAAAAAGTGCCTCCTATTTTCTGTTCTGAATGCCCCTTTATCTAATCTCCATTTGTGACCCCTGGTTAGATAAAGGGGCATTCAGAACAGAAAATAGGCTATTTCTTGCCATGTGGCATCCTTCTTTTTATTGTCTTTATAACCACAAACACTGGCATCATAAAGAACATTATATTTTTCGACTTTAATAATTAAATTCTCATTGTGGCAAAGTGGTTTGCATTGTGCAGGTGTAGAGGTGATGCAATGTGTAAACAGATGACAAACAACAAAGTTCACGGTCCAGACAATTCTTTATTTGTTTTATTTGTAATCCAGGTTGTGTTGGCGACCGTAAATAATAATCCCAGGCAATACACAGCAATGTGTACTGCAGATTTTAAACCACGGGTTACAGACACGAAATAATAAACACAGTATGAACACACAACACAACACAAACACGATCACACACACGCACACACACACACACACACACACACAACACAAGCATGATCACAAGACCAGAGGGAGTGCCAACGTGCACGTGTGAAATACAATTTATTAGTGAACAGTAGTGCAATGCTGTCCGGGTTTGTGCTGGCCTTTGGTGACAGCTCGCGGTTCGTCTAACAAAAAAAAAAAAGAGTACAATTAGAAATGACAAAACAAAGAAACAAATACAGGACTTTTTTGACCTGAAAAAAGAAACAAGGACCAGGGGTCACAAATGGAGATTATATAAAGGGGCATTCAGAACAGAAAATAGGAGGCACTTTTTTACACATTGAGAATTGTGAGGGTCTGGAACCAACTCCCCAGTAATGTTGTTGAAGCTGACACCCTGGGATCCTTCAAGAAGCTGCTTGATGAGATTCTGGAATCAATAAGCTACTAACAACCACACAAGCAAGATGGGCTGAATGGCCTCTCTCGTTTGTAAACTTTCTTATGTTCTTATGTTCTTATGTTCTTGTGTTCTTATGTTCTTATGTTCTTGTGTTCTTGTGTTCTTGTGTTCTTATGTTCTTATGTTCTTATGTTCTTATGTAAACACTCACAGTTCTTTTAATACTCTCCTTCAGCGGTTCTCTTGTAACCATAACAAAGGAGCAGTTCACTCGGCCACATCCCCTTTTGTACCTTCAGCCATGCCCCCTTGGTTAGCGAGTGAAATCACTTTTCGCGATTGCCACACCGCTTCCCGTCTGGGGCGATGACTTGGTGTAACGTGGCTCCGCCCCCTTTCTAGATGGCCGACTTCCACCTTTCCCTGGAATTAATTGTCAGGCCATCCAGTCCGGGGCACACTGTTCCCTTTACACAGTGCCCTCACAGGTCGGGAGGGAGATTTATAACTAAGATTCATTCTTTATCTGTCACACTCATTGATATTGATTTTCTGTGGTAATCTCTGCATCAGCGAGACAGTGACAGTCTGACAGCCACTACCTTTGACCTTATTTCTGACTGGTCAATTGCGACATGAACAGTGCGTAGCGCAAAATACAAATAAAACAAATGTATTTCTATATTTGCTTGCTTCGCTTGTGGTGTGCATTTCTCCATTTAAATCAATAGTTTTAATTATTTTTGATTCGCTCGCTCATGCCCAGGGTGCATAGCCTTTAACATGCAAGCCCATGTCCATTGATGTATTTGATTTGGCATTGTATGTTGCAGAGCTGCACTTACACTCTGACTTTTAGAATGTGTTTGTTAACATTTATGTATTTAGCAAAATCTGACTTTTTTTGTTAAATCTAGGAAAAACTACATGATTTACATTAAATCTGGGAAAAAATACCGGTTAAAACATTGGTGTTTTTTTACACTTGTCACCCCTGTTCACTGCAGTTTCACTGACACACTTGCCACTTCTTAAGAACATAAGAAAGTTTACAAATGAGAGGAGGCCATTCAGCCCATCTTGCTCGTTTCGTTGTTAGTAGCTTATTGATCCCAGAATCTCATCAAGCAGCTTCTTGAAGGATCCCAGGGTGTCAGCTTCAACAACATTACTGGGGAGTTGTTTCCAGACCCTCACAATTCTCTGTGAAAAAAGGGCCTCCTATCTTCTGTTCTGAATGCCCCTTTATCTAATCTCCAATTGTGACCCCTGGTCCTTGTTTCTTTTTTCAGGTCAAAAAAGTCCCCTGGATTGTCAATACCTTTTAGAATTTTGAATGCTTGAATCAGATCACCGCGTAGTCTTCTTTGTTCAAGACTGAATAGATTCAATTCTTTTAGCCTGTCTGCGTATGACATGCCTTTTAAACCCGGGATAATTCTGGTTGCTCTTCTTTGCACTCTTTCTAGAGCAGCAATATCCTTTTTGTAACAAGGTGACCAGAACTGAACAGAATGTTCTAGGTGAGGTCTTACTAATGCATTGTAAAGTTTTAACATTATTTCCCTTGATTTAAATTCAACACTTCTCACAATATATCCAAGCATCTTGTTGGCCTTTTATTTATAGCTTCCCCACATTGTCTAGATGAAGACATTTCTGAGTCAGCATAAACTCCTAGGTCTTTTTCATAGATTCCTTCTTCAATTTCAGTATTTCCCATATATTTATAATGCACATTTTTATTGCCTGCATGCAGTACTTTACACTTTTCTCTATTAAATGTCATTTGCCATGTGTCTGCCCAGTTCTGAATGCTGTCTAGATCATTAGGGCATCAAAATGGGTAGTAGGAGGAGAGCGCTTGGCTTCTGGAATGCGACTACCACCAATTCGAGCATACATGGATGACATGACAACCATGACTACAACAGTAGCCTGCACTAATCGGTTTTGGGCAAATTAACCAATAACATTGAATGGGCATGAATGCAATTCAAGCCCACTAAATCAAGGAGCATCTCTATAATTATAGGCAAAGTAGTAGATAAAACATTCTTCATTAATGGTGAGGCAATACCAACAGTGTCTGACAAGCCAGTCTTGGGAGATGGTACGACGGGGATCTAAAGGACACAGTTTGTGTGGGAGAAGTTAGACAACAAGCAGTGGAAGGGTTGAAGAGCAAGACAGCTGCGCTGTACCAGGCAAACTAAAACTCTGGTGCTTTCAGTTTGGTCTACTGCCGAGGTTGCTGTGGCCACTGACTGTGTACGAGGTTTCTTTGACAACAGTAGAGAAGCTGGAAGCTTTAATCAGTTCATACATCAGGAAATGGTTGGGAGTTCCATGCTGCCTCAGCAGAGTGGGACTTTATGGTAAAGGAATACTGCAGCTACCAGTCTCTGCTCTAACCGAGGAGTTTAAGTGCGCCAAGGTCAGACTGGAAATGACATTAGTAGAGTCATGCGACAAATGCGTAAGGGAGGCAGCACCTGTGTTGAAAACTGGAAGAAAGTGGGCGGCAAAGAAAGCTGTGGAAGATGCAAAGGCTGCCCTTCGAATTGGTGATATCATGGGGCAAGTTCAGCATGGAAGAGGGGGTCTTGGTTTCGGTTCAGCTCCTCCTACATGGCACAAGGCAGCCCCAGCTCAAAGGAGGAAGCTGGTAGTCAACGAGGTGCAAAAGCAGGAGGAGAGGATGAGGTGTATAAAGGCCATTTCCCAGGCCAAGCAGGGTGAATGGATGAGATGGGAGAGTGTGGAGTAACGCAAGATTGGCTGGCAAGACCTATGGTCAATGGAACAGAGCAGGATCAGTTTCCTTATCAGGTCAACATATGATGTTCTCCCATCATCACAGAACCTAAACCTCTGGGTAGGAGAGGATCCCTCATGTCCTTTGTGTTCATCACCTGCAACATTAAGGCACATTTTGACAGGATGTAAGGTGGCTTTCCAAGGACGGTTTACTTGGCGCCATGACCAGGTGCTGTGATGTTTGGCCTTAGCATTGGAAGACAAGCGTAACATGACCAATAAGTTGACACCTGTTCCGTCAAAACATTACACACAAAAGACAACATTCCTCCGCCCAGGAGAGCAACCACCAAGAAAAGGTGTTAAAACCAATCCTCGCCCAGGACAACTGGAAGCTGCTAGAGACTGGAAAATGCTGGCAGATGTTGGTCAACGGCTTATTTTTCCACCTGAGATTGCCACCACGAACCTTCGACCAGATATTGTCTTGTGGTCTGGATCAGCACGCCTTGTTCACCTGGTAAAGTTAACAGTGCCATGGGAGGATGCTGTAGATGAGACGTATGAGAGGAAGAAACTGCTGTATGTTCAACTAGCCACTGAAGCGGAACAGCGAGGATGGAGAGTCCGGGTTTACCCAGTAGAAGTGGGTTGTCGAGGATTTGTGGCACACTCTACAACCCGGTTTCTCCGAGACGTCGGATTCAGTGGCCAGGAATTGCGTCGCACAGTGAAGAACTTATCTGAAGCAGCAGAGAGGAGCAGCAACTGGCTGTGGTTGAGATGGAAAGATTCTGGCTGGTGATCTCAAGCACAATAGAAAGAAAGAAACGCTGATGTACAGGTAAGTAAGCTGGGCTGAGTTGAGTGGGGGACGGAGGGGGGTGATGCTGGGACGCCAGAATCACCGTCGAGCCCTCTTGAGGTGTCATGGGCTAGTCGACGAAACACTGAGGATGGAAGGTGCCCACTTGAAGACCCCAGAGATGTACCCTACTTAGCTCAATCCAGACGGTTGTCATGCTGATGAGCTGGGGAGGACGCACTGTGGTTGATCCCCGGAGCCAGCATCGCAGCCATTGTGTGTGCTGATGCGCCAGGGAGGCAAAATAAGCTGATCCCTGGAGTCAGCATTACACTTCAGCCATTAACACCAGACAGAAGGATATCTACATCATCATATGGAAGGAAACGTAAATGGATGGAGACACATATGGATCATATTAGTTTACTGTAAAGCTACGTCTTAGTTGGTGCTTATCTTGGCGAGAGCCGAGTTCAAATCAGCATGAAGTTTTAACATCTACTCTCATGTAATGGAAATCATTAGATAATTTTGAATGACCTTTGCTGCTGCAACAGTGTTTGCCACTCCTCCTATTTTTGTGTCATCTGCAAATTTTACAAGTTTGCTTACTATACCAGAATCTAAATCATTAATGTAGATTAGGAATAGCAGTGGACCTAATACTGATCCTTGTGGTACACCACTGGTTACCTCGCTCCATTTTGAGGTTTCTCCTCTCATCAGTACTTTCTGTTTTCTACATGTTAACCACTCCCTAATCCATGTGCATGCATTTCCTTGAATCCCTACTGCATTCAGTTTGAGAATTAATCGTTTATGCGGGACTTTGTCAAAAGCTTTCTGGAAATCTAAATAAACCACGTTGTATGCTTTGCAATTATCCACTGTCGATGTTGCATCCTCAAAAAAATCAAGCAGGTTAGTTAGACACGATCTCCCTTTCCTAAAACCATGCTGGGTGTCTCCCAGGATATTGTTACCATATAGGTAATTTTCCATTTAGGACC
The DNA here is from genome assembly GCF_902713425.1 of Acipenser ruthenus. NCBI lineage: Eukaryota > Metazoa > Chordata > Actinopteri > Acipenseriformes > Acipenseridae > Acipenser > Acipenser ruthenus. Next base: position 3,824,763 of record NC_081225.1, on the reverse strand, counting down.
TTATTATAGTTTCCATAAGTTTAAATATAATAGAAGTCAGGCTTTGGTCTGTAGTTACCTGGTTCGGCTTTGTCTCCCTTTTTGTGGATCAGTATTACGTTTGCAGTTTGCAGTCATATTTACGTTTGCAGTCTGTCGGTACAACCCCTGTGTCAAGAGACTGTTGCATGATCTTGGTTAGCAGTTTGTAAATAACTTCTTTCATTTCTTTGAGTACTATTGGGAGGATCTCATCCGGCCCAGGGGATTTTTTTATTTTAAGAGCTCCTAGTTCCTTTAACACTTCTGCCTCAGTTATGCTAAAGTTATTTAAAACTGGATAGGAACAGGATGACATGTGGGGCATGTTGTCTGTGTCCTCCTTTGTAAAAACCTGTGAAAAGTAATAACTTAATATATTTGCTATTTTTGATGGCACTGTTTGGAACACTATAAATCATGGTGTTAAGCTGCAGGTAGAAGGGGTGAACATAATATTTTGAGGAAAGTTCCAGGTCCCACGGCATATGCAAAATGCAATATTGATGAGAATGCATTGCGTGCTTTTCACCTGTTGATTGACATGCATACACTTCACCACATACAACGTTGCTTTGAAGCAGAAGCCCACCGACAACTACAAGATCATTCCTGGTCAATGCCCTTGGAGGAATTAGAAGCTTTCATTGCACTAGTACACTGAGTGTACAAAACATTAGGAACGTCTGCTCTTCCCATGAAATAGACTGATGAGGTGAATCCAGGTGAAAGCTATGATCCCTTATTGATGTAACCTGTTAAATCTACTTCAATCAGTGTAGATGAATGGGAGACAGGTTAAAGAAGGATTTTTAAGCCTTGACACAATTGAGACATGGATTGTGTATATGTGCCATTCAGAGGGTAAATGGGCAAGACAAAAGATTTAAGTTTTTTCACGCTCAACAGTTTCCCATGTGTATCAAGGATGGTCCACCACCCAAAGGACATCCAGCCAATGGCAGGCCAGTGGTCGAAAACAGCTCATTGACGAAAGACGCCAAAGGAGGCTGACACGAAATGTGCAGAGCAAAAGACGGGCTACAGTTAGTCAACTGACAGTCCAGTACAAATTGGTGCCGAAAGACCCATAAAAGAATGCACAACTCATCGTACCTTGACACGAATGGGGTATGGCAGCTGATGACCTAACAGAGTTCCACTTCTTTCAGCAAAACACAAGAAACTGCGGTTGCAGTGGGCTAAGGAACGAAAACACTGGACACTGGAGGATTGGAAAAACATTGCCTGGTCTGATGAATCCCGGTTCCTGCTGTTTCACGCTGATGGGAGGGCTAGGGTATGGAGAAAACCACATGAGTACATGGATCCATCATGCCGCGTGTCAACATTGCAGTCTGGTGGTGGTGGTGTGATGGTGTGGTGTGTGTTTTCATGGCACACATTGGGCCCCATGATAAAAGTGGAGCAACATTTGAATGCCACAGGATATCTGAACATCATTGCCAATTAGGTGCATCCCTTCATGGCAGCAGTGTATCCATCTGCTAATTGATTTTTTCAGCAGGATAATGCCTTTTGATCTGAAGCAAACCAGTAGCACCCGATTTCAAAATGATAAATTTGCCCTGGCATCTAAAATTTGGACCTGCTTCATTGACAATATCATTTTCTGCTACAAACCAGTTCAGAATATTACAGTGGATGAGCAGCTTTTCCCATCAAAAGCAAAGTGTTGCTGGACTCCGTACATGGCTAATAAACCACACAAATTCTGAATCAAGTTTTGGCTGGCTGCGGACGTCCAGTCCAAATATTTGGTAAATGGTTACCTCTTCTTGGGAAAGGATGAGACTCGTCCAGCTGGACAAAGACTGGGTGAAAACATGGTACTTCGGCTACTTGGACCCTATCTAGGGAAAGGGAGGAATGTTACCACTGACCATTTTTTTACTTCATTGCAATTGGCAAGAGTTGCAGAAGAAAAAAACAAGTCTGATTGGAACAATGAATAAGCAAAGAACTACCACCATCTGCAAAAATCTGTAAACACAACAGTACAAAATCCTCATACAATTTGACTACGCACTTACTGTTTATAAATGCAAGCCGAGAAAGAATGTAATTATTCTCAGCTCCCTTCATCTGTTGCGATCGGGACAGGTGAAAAAAAAACAGACTGTTGAGTTCTACAACTCAACAAAGTATGGAGTTGATATTTTAGATCAGATGGCAAGGAAATATTCTGCAAAAGCTAGTTCTCGCAGGTGGCCTGTCCAATTTTTTTTTTATAACGTTCTGGATTTCGCAGCTATCAATGTCTTCGTTCTATACAAGGAATGCACTGGTGAAAACATAGGAAGAAGAGACTTCGTCAGACGCATTTTCAGCAAAAGACTGATAACCCGGTACCAGATTAACCCAGTGCCAGCTGCAAGAGACGACAATGCCAGATTGCAAAATGTAATGGCAATAAGACTGTTGATAGCTGTGCCAAATGCGCAAAGACAATCACACAGATTGTGCGCTGCATATGTTGAAAAGCGCAGGATCTGTGTGAGTTGTGCCAGCACTTCGACTTTGTAAACTATTGTAAATGAAGCCCATTCTGTCCAAATGTTTATTTATTCATGTCTTTTTGATTATAGTATGTTTGTGTATAAACATATAGCTTCGATTACGTAGATTTGCTTTGTTATGTAGGCAATATAAACCCATTTGTTTTCATTTTTTTATACTTATTTACATTGTTTCAGTTGCACAGTTTTGTATTTACATGATATACCTGTATATACACAAATTTATTTTCAAATATTTGTTTATTTCATTTTTTACCATTTTTTGAGGTTGTGCTTCTAATTGATTACTTTTCACAGGTTTTTACAAAGGAGGACACGGACAACATGCCCCACATGTTGACCTGTTCCTATCCAGTTTTAAATAACTTTAGCATAACAGAGGCAGAAGTGTTAAAGGGACTAGGGGCTCTTAAAATAAACAAATCCCCTGGGCCAAATGAGATCCTCCCAATAGTACTCACAGAAATGAAAGAAGTTATTTACAAACTGCTAACCAAGATCATGCAACAGTCTCTTGACACAGAGGTTGTACCGACAGACTGGAAAATTGCAAATGTAATACCAATTGACAAAAAGGGAGACAAAGGCTTAAAAGGCATGTCGTATGCAGACAGGCTCAAAGAATTGAATCTATTCAGTCTTGAACAAAGAAGACTATGCTGTGATCTAATTCAAGCATTCAAAATCCTAAAAGGTATAGACAATGTCGACCCAGGGGAATTTTTTGACCTGAAAAAAGAAACAAGGACCATGGGTCACAAACGGAGATTAGATAAAGGGGCATTCAGAACAGAAAATGGGAGGCACTTTTTTACACAGAGAATTGTGAGAATCTAGAACCAACTCCCCAGTAATGTTGTTGAAGCTGACACCCTGGGATCCTTCAAGAAGCTGCTTGATAAGATTCTGGGATCAATAAGCTACTAACAACCAAACGAGCAAGATGGGCCGAATGACCTCCTCTCGTTTGGTAAACTTTCTTATGTTCTTAAAGTTACCTCCTGCTTCTGTGGCTATCATGTCAACACAATTGAAATTTATCACGTGTGAGGTTAAAATAAACATTAGGAACCACGTGGTTTGTTTTATTCCAGTTGTACTTGAAACCTTCTATCTTTGTTGTGTCTGGTTGAGTTGGTATTGGACAAAAAGTTTAGGTAGCAGTTTTGGTGCATTTTCACAGATTGATCTTCATAAAAGTATATTTTTCTGATTTCTCTTTTTGTAATCTCTGAATAACATCATTTTTCTTGCTTTATAATTTGTTTGTATGTGTGTCTGTCTGTCTGTCTGTCTATCTATCTATCTATCTATCTCATTTTAATTTGTTTACCGTCCCCAATTAAAGAAAAAAAATACATAAAATAAAATATAATAGGAGGCAGAAAATAGGAGGCACTTTTTTACACAGAGAATTGTGAGGGTCTGGAACCAACTCCCCAGTAATGTTGTTGAAGGTGACACTCTGGTATCCTTCAAGAAGCTGCTTGATGAGATTCTGCGATCAATAAGCTACTAACAACCAAACGAGCAAGATGGGCTGAATGGCCTCCTCTCGTTTGTAAACTTTCTTATGTTCTTATGTTCTTATTGCAGGGTGTCTGACATCAAGTCAAAGACAGTTTGAATACCTTCACCCCCCAGGGGATCTATTTTTTAAAATAGGGGGGCTGGAGTCTCAAGTCTATCTGAAATGTGAGGAAAACAGTTTTTGAAAGTTTACTGATTTTTACTTTAGCATTGTTATGATCTTAAAAGTCTACTTTCTGCACATCAGCATTGTACTGTACAGTAATTCAGCACTTCTGCTACATCTGCTTTGATATACAATCACGAGATCCAGTAAATTATCAGACAACTATTTGAACAGAGGGCCCCTAGAGTAAGACTCGCCCTCCTGGCATGAGAAGCTAGCTCTGCCCCTGCCCAGAAAGGAAGCGATGTGGCACTCGCTAACCACAGGGGCGTGACTGACGAACTAAAAACGTACCGTTTGCATTTATTTGTTTTGTTGTGTCTAATTCTACTTGTTCGTTGTTATTAGACGGCTAACACATACTGGGAGCTGTCGCTTAAGACCAGCACCAACCCGGACAACACTTCACAACTGTACATGAATAAATTGCATTTCACCACTTGCACGTTAGCACTCATGCTAACTTGTGTGTGTGTTTTTCGGTTTTTACAGTATTTCGGGACTGTAACCCGTTGTTTAAAACAGTGCAATACACATTGCTGTGTATTGCCTGGGATTATTATTTATGGTCACAACGACCTGGATTACAAACCAAAAATAAAGATCTGTTTGGACCGTGAACTTTGTTGTCTGTCTTCTGTTACGTATCACATCACTTCTACACCTGCACACTGCAAACCACTTTGCCACAAATACATATAGGGCGATTTTTTTATCTTTTGTGTAACATTCAGTTGCAGATTGTTTGTATACTAAGCAGAACTCTTAGTATACAGCAAACAGCAGTTTGATAAAAGAATGAGATGAGATTGAGTTTTACAGACTACTTTTAAACCGTTGATGGAGGAGTAGCATACTGGTAACACTGTGTGTCTCTTTTAAACCGTTGATGGAGGAGTAGCATACTGGTAACACTGTGTGTCTCTTTCTCACTCCAGTGCGGCCCTCAGTGCCCAGGTGCTCAGTGCAGGGGAGCCAGGATGAGGGCAGCTCAGTATCTCTCAGCTGCAAATCTGATGAGGGCATGATCCCCCTCACCTACAAGTGGGAGAGGCAGAGTGGAGGAGGACTACCGCCCACAGCCATACAGAGTAAGTACTGGACTGAAACCAAGGAGAGGCAGGGAGGGGAAAGGTAGAGGGATATCCATTACAATGAAGAGATAGGTAAGGGAGATAAATGGAGAGGAATAAGAAAAGTTAAGCGAGATGTTTGGCCGTAACAGTAATAAAACTGAAGAGAGAGGAGAAGACAAAAAACAGGAGTGAGGGCAATCTTCTGCTGTACACAGCATGATCCAGGACTAAATCAGTATAGGAAAGAGAGGGGTAAAGGTGAAAAAGGTGATTTATTTATTCATATTAGCTTTTCTGTGTATGTGGCTCCATAAACATTTATTTTCTTTGTGAAAACAATATTTGTATGCAGTTTAACACATATTCAAGTTCTCTTGTCTCTCCTGCAGACCCTGGAACAGGCATACTCCTGATCCAGAATCATACCAAGAGTTTCTCAGGATCGTATCGATGCACAGTGAGAAACGCTGTTGGAGAGGAGCAGTGTGTGCTGTCGCTTGGTGTAAGCCCATGTGAGGAACATCTCTGTCTCCCCATCTATGTTATTTGGACTGCCTTGTCTCTTTGTGTCTGTGTGTTTCTGTCCTGTATCATCCATTCCCTCTCTCCTTACAGTCCTGTGCTAAAATACTGCACCTTCTTAGTTTGTTTGCTGTAGAAAATCACATTATAAATGAATAATTAGTTATAATACAAAAACTATTACAAATTCCTTACAATAGGTAACCTATTACATACCCTCACCTCTCTCTGGATGTATCCTTCACTCTGTCCTGACTATCTCTACTTAATTTCCAACAATGTTCTCTCGTCCAGGTTTCTGTGCTGTGCTTAGTATTGTTTAAGGTTAACTATGTCAACTCCTTTTAAGAGTGTTAAGACCATGTCTCCATAATTCTTCTTTGTTCTAGGCCAGGGGTACTCAAGAACATTTGCACATCAGCTTTAGAGAAGCCCAACACTTTACATGCTTTTGATTATAAATTGGCTTGTGACAGGATGGCCAGTGGTGATGTCAGGCCAGATGCAGGAAGGAAACACACAGGCAGTACTGCAGGGCAAAAGACACGATGTGCACCGTTTATTTATAAATAACAAAAATAAAATAAATATTTAAACAAAAGCACTGCTCACCCAGCAAAATAAAGGTTTTAACAAAAACAAAAATCATGAACACAAAACACCAAACAAATGATCCAGGTCAGGCTGGGCAAATAGCCTTCACTGTTCCTTTCTTTTTTGTTTCTTTCTCATTTCTTTCTCCTCTCTTTCTCTCGCTCCCTTCTCTCCTCTGAACAACCCACCCAGAGCAGGGAGAACTGCAGGCTTAATTAATTCGGGAGATAAGAACATAAGAACATAAGAAAGTTTACAAACGAGAGGAGGCCATTCAGCCTATCTTACTCGTTTGGTTGTTAGTAGCTTATTGATCCCAGAATCTCATCAAGCAGCTTCTTGAAGGATCCCAGGGTGTCAGCTTCAACAACATTACTGGGGAGTTGGTTCCAGACCCTCACAATTCTCTGTGTAAAAAAGTGCCTCCTATTTTCTGTTCTGAATGCCCCTTTATCTAATTTCCATTTGTGACCCCTGGTCCTTGTTTCTTTTTTCAGGTCAAAAAAGTCCCCTGGGTCGACATTGTCAATACCTTTTAGGATTTTGAATGTTTGAATCAGATCGCCGCATAGTCTTTGTTCAAGACTGAATAGATTCAATTATTTTAGTCTGTCTGCATACAGCATGCCTTTTAAACCTGGGATAATTCTGGTTGCTCTTCTTTGCACTCTTTCTAGAGCAGCAATATCCTTTTTGTAACGAGATGACCAGAACTGAACACAATATTCTAGGTGAGGTCTTACTAATGCATTGTAAAGTTTTAACATTACTTCCCTTGATTTAAATTCAACACTTCTCACAATATATCCGAGCATCTTGTTGGCCTTTTTTTATAGCTTCCCCACATTGTCTAGATGAAGACATTTCTGAGTCAACATAAACTCCTAGGTCTTTTTCATAGTTCCCTTCTTCAATTTCAGTATCTCCCATATAATATTTGTAATGCACATTTTTATTGCCTGCGTGCAGTACTCTACACTTTTCTCTATTAAATGTCATTTGCCATGTGTCTGCCCAGTTCTGAACGCTGTCTAGATCATTTTGAATGACCTTTGCTGCTGCAACAGTGTTTGCCATTCCTCCTATTTTTGTGTTGTCTGCAAATGTAAAGAGTTTGCTCACTATACCAGAATCTAAATCATTGATGTAGATTAGGCATAGCAGAGGACCAAATACTGATCCCTGTGGTAGACCACTTGTTACCTCGCTCCATTTTGAGGTTTCTCCTCAAATCAGTACTTTCTGTTTTCTATATGTTAACCACTCCCTAATCCATCTGCATGCATTTCCTTGAATCCCTACTGCGTTCAGTTTGAGAATTAATCTTTTAAGCGGTACTTTGTCAAAAGCTTTCTGGAAATCTAAATAAACCATGTCGTATGCTTTGCAATTATCCATTTTCAATGTTGCATCCTCACTTCTGCCTCTGTTAGGCTAAAGTTATTTAAAATTGGATAGGAACAGGTCGACATATGTGGCATTTTGTCCGTGTCCTCCTTTGTAAAAACCTGTGAAAAGTAATCATTTAATATATTTGCTATTTTTTTTTCTTAATCTATGATTTTGCCATTTGTGTCTCTTAGACATTTAACCTCCTCTTTGAATGATCTCTTGCTGTTATAATATTGGAAAAACATTTTGGAATTGGTTTTAGCCCCCTTAGCAATATTGATTTCTATCTCTCTCTTTGCCTTTCTAACTTCCTTTTTGACTTGTGTTTGTAGTTCCAAGTACTCTTTCTGTGTACTTTGTTTTTGGTCTCTTTTAAATGATCTGTAAAGTGCCTTTTTTCGCTGAATATTTTTTTAAATTGTTCTAATAAACCATTTTGGCCATTTTGTTTTAGATTTAGATTTGTTTACTTTTGGGATGTAATTGTTTTGCGCCTCTAGTACTACATTTTTAAAAAACAGCCATCGTTTTTCTGTGGATGTTTTCTCTATTTTACTCCAATCTACTTCTGTTAGTCTCTGTTTCATACCTTCATAGTTTGCTTTTCTAAAATTGTAAACCTTAGCTTTAGTCATTACTTTTGGGGTTTTAAAAAATACTTCAAATGAGACCATGTTGTGGTCTGAGTTAGCCAATGGCTCTCTGATCTCTGTTTTAGTTATTCTGTCTTTGTTATTTGAAAAGACTAAATCAAGGCATGCCTCCCATCTAGTCGGTGCCTTGACAAATTGCGTTAGGAAGCAGTCATTTGTCATTTCCACCATTTCAATTTCGTCCGTCGTGCTCCAAAGTTGCTCTTTGTTAAACTCTCTCCAGGAACATAATGCCCCTTCGGTACTACAGCTATGGCCAAAACCTAGGACGGAGACATCATTTAAAAAAAAAAAAAACTATATTAACTGGTTCTTGGGTTCATGTGAGCCTTTATGGAAGTAGCTGGGACGCACAACAGGATACGCATTGCTAAGGAAGTAATTGAGCAGGTAGGCTTGCCCGGCGTTGAGCTGATCGGGGGTCTGGATTGGCTGGGGGGGCGTGCCCAGAGCTGAAAAAGCATCTGCGATACAGCTCAAGGCTACTGCACGGCTATAGCCATTGGACAGGAGCTGAACGAAAGATTGCTGTGTTTTGTTTCGTGTTGGAAATGTCTGCAGGTCCTGTAAACATTGTAGGATGTGCTAAATTGTTTGTGCACAAAATTAAGCCTAAAGAAACAATCATTGTTGACAGTCAACCTTTACCACACATGGAAGAGCTCTTTACTTCGCCAGCGCTTACCATTAGGTTGTATTACATGAAGACAGTCGGGGTTTGACTGCGTTTACAACACATGAGGGACTTTTCGATATTGCAGAGTACCCTACGGCTTTGTATCCACGCCTGCAGCATTTCAAAAGATGATAACAACAATCCTGCATGATTTGCTGGGTGTTCAAAATTATCTGGACAATATTATAGTTTATTTATTTATTTGTTTATTTATTGCATTTATGTAGTGATTTTTATACAAAAGTATCGCAAAACACTGTACTTAAGATAAGAACATAAGAAAGTTTACAAACGAGAGAAGGCCATTCAGCCCATCTTGCTCGTTTGGTTGTTAGTAGCTTATTGATCCCAGAATCTCATCAAGCAGCTTCTTGAAGGATCCCAGGGTGTCAGCTTCAACAATATTACTGGGGAGTTGATTCCAGACCCTCACAATTCTCTGTGTAAAAAAGTGCCTCCTATTTTCTGTTCTGAATGCCCCTTTATCTAATCTCCATTTCTGACCCCTGGTCCTTGTTTCTTTTTTCAGGTCAAAAAAGTCCCCTGGGTCGACATTGTCTATACCTTTTAGGATTTTGAATGCTTGAATCAGATCACCGCGTAGTCTTCTTTGTTCAAGACTGAATAGATTCAATTCAATGAGAGCTTGGGTGGAACGAAAGCCAGAACACACTGCGGCCCTCCAGAACTGAGTTTGACACCCCTGACCTAGAATATTGTGTTCAGTTCTGGTCACCTCATTACAAAAAGGATATTGCTACTCTAGAAAGAGTGCAAAGAAGAGCAACCAGAATTATCCCGGGTTTAAAAGGCATGTCGTATGCAGACAGGCTAAAAGAATTGAATCTATTCAGTCTTGAACAAAGAAGACTACGCAGTGATCTGATTCAAGCATTCAAAATCCTAAAAGGTATAGACAATGCCGACCCAAGGGACTTTTTTGACCTGAAAAAAGAAACAAGGACCAGGGGTCAGAAATGGAGATTAGATAAAGGGGCATTCAGAACAGAAAATAGGAGGCACTTTTTTACACAGAGAATTGTGAGGGTCTGGAACCATCTCCCCAGTAATGTTGTTGAAGCTGACACCCTGGGATCCTTCAAGAAGCTGCTTGATGAGATTCTGGGATCAATAAGCTACTAACAACCAAACGAGCAAGATGGGCTGAATGGCCTCCTCTCATTTGTAAACTTTCTTATGTTCTTATGTTCTTCTTATATTCTAACTTTAATTTTTTTTAACATTCAGCACAGGGCAAACCTCTTTAAATCCCCTCCCCTCTCCAGTTCCTAGTTTAAATAATTTGCTAAATGGTTTTCAATGTTAGCGGCTAGCCTACTAGCCCCATTCCTATTAGGTGCATTTCCTCTCTCTTGAAGAATCTAGTAATTCCAAAAAAGCAATCCCAGTTATTTATAAATCCCAGCCCTTCTTGTGCACACCACTTAGCTAGCCAGTTATTTATAACGTTCACTCTACTGTAGTGTTCATCCCCTCTACCACTAACAGGTAATGTCAGACACCATCATTTTGCATCCTGGTTCTTTCAGGTTTTTTTGTCCATACCTTGTATTTTCTTTTAGTACCTCTGATTTATGTCATTTGTAGCCACATGTACAATGACCACAGGCTCTTTTTTATATTCATTTAATAAATGAAGCACTTGTGACACAATGCCCATAACTTTGGTTTTGGGAAGCATGTAATAGTCCTACGTAAAGGGTCTTTATGACAAAAGTATCGACCCAGCATAATAATGAGTCTCCCACGAGCAACATCTCACCCTTGATTTTGTCTACCTTGCAGTCATCTGTAGTTAATACTTGGAATTTATTTGATAGACTCATTTCATCTGTATCTTGGCCGCTGAGCCTCAGCCTCCTCTTTCCTACTTGTCTAACAGTCTCCCAGTTTCTGCTCTCTTTCTGACTTTCGTCAACTTCCACCTTTTCAAGTTCCTCAGCACACATATATATATATATATATATATATATATATATATTCATCATAGTCTTGTTGCAAATCCGAAATGGTGCTTGGAGCAGGCACATTCTGAAAGTTAAAATTTGAATCATGTGTTGTCTCTTCTATAGAGTCCAGAACTAACCAAGTGTTAGTGATTTGGTTAAAACTGTTTTCGATAAACTGTTCATTTCTATTCATGCATCTTACTATTTCTAATTGTTTTCTAGTTAAGTAATCTTCTGTAATAAGATCTGTGAAAAAGAACATTTCTGGCAATTAAAGTCTTCCTTAAATTGAGAAATATGAACAACTCACAATTCACACAATTTAAAAGCAGTGCACGCATTTCAGATTCCAAAGCAGTATGGTTAAGATGCACCAACAAACTAAAAAAGCATTTCTTTGAGAGATCACATGCAGCAATATCCACTTAGTGTGCTGCACACTGATGGGTTTAACTTATTTTGAAAGCTGTAACGTTAGAATTCATCAAACAAATGAAGTTGCAGAATTAATAAATACATACCGAGCACTGGCATAAGAGCTGCACAGCACAGATGGCAGAATAAACAGACAGTGTGTTGTTAAAACTTTCCATGAAGTTTGTGAAAAATTGACAAGTTACTACAACCCTGATCAAAAACATGTTTTATTTAACCAGCTCAACATGGTTGTAGTTTGGATAAAGAGCCCCTCCCGTTAGATTTTATTCCAGGGTTTGATGCTGACTGTAAATCAGAAATGGAGGGATATCAACTATATGCAAAAGGAAATGGTAGTGGAATTTCTTTGACAAAATTTTGGAGAAATGCAGAAGAACTATTTCCCTATTTAGCAAGAAAGGGTAAATATATTTGTCAGTTGTTACCAATTCTGTGGATGTTGAAAGAAGTGTTTCTTCATATGGACACATTTTCACAGAGCAATGTCAGTCCATGAAAGAAGACCGGCTAAACCAACTGATGATGCTTAAGTTTAATAGCAAAATATCATGAAAACATAAGTATCACTTATGGGCTTCTTATGAACAACTTTTTTTTTACATTATATTCAAACAGCAGAACAAAACCACTAAAACACAGCAAAGAAAGAATAAATAAAACTCAGTTACATATGTTACAGAATCTATCAAATGAATGGTTGTAATATCCATACTGTTCAGGGATCAGTGCCAGAAATGGGAAATCTATTTAAAAAAAAAAGAAAAAAACTTTTCTGTTGACGAAATATATATTTGTGCCTTGTGAAATCCAGATATCAAGAAAATGTGTTTTATTTTTATTTTTTATTTTAGGAAATGATTTATGTAAACGTGTACTGGTAAATTAAAACCTATAAATGTCATATTTACACTTGTCAATGAGTTCTCTGAAATAATATTTTTTAAAAACTTCCATTTAAAATCATGTTGCACATATTCACAGGGATGTAAGGCTTAAATGTCAGTAGCCATCTACACCATGCTGTTTATTAAGCTGTAGTAATGGGATGACCAATTCAAATAGTTAAAGTAGTGTAATGGGATGATTGTTTAATGATTGCTCATTAAGTGGCTTACTGGAAGCTATATCGCCATCTTGGGGCTGTAGGACTAAATTACATTTAAAAAAAACAAGTCGTGAAAAACACAGGGCCCTACCCATAATGAATTTACATATCCACTATTGAGTGCTGTTTTTGTATTTCTACAGCACTAGAGACTACCAGCCTATCACAATGTTGAAAAGTTCACACCAAATATAAATCTTTCTCTGTTTCTTTCTGCAGCTGTGAATAAAGCCGGAATGATAGCGGGCGCTGTGATTGGTGCTCTGCTTTTGTTGCTCCTCCTCCTGCTCCTCATCTGGCTTCTTATTTGCTGTTGCAACAAGCGGCGATATGAGAAGGAAGTGGCCAATGAGATCAGGTAGGGAGCTCTTGTGTGTTCAGAACAGGTTTTAATATTAAATGTTCTTCTAATCGTTAACAGTATTGTCACTGCCCCCTCTTTTCTTCTGTTGAAGATATTTGGGTTCTTTGCTTGTCTAAACTGTATTCATTGTATATAGTTACAAACACCACAATGAACTCACCGGGCAACCAAACACACTGCTTGAAAGCAGGAGCTCCAGTTAACACAGCTCTATCGGCTTATTTTTTGTGTTCTTGTTATTAATAAGTACAACACACACAAAAAAAAATCTCATCACTTCCTGTGTGGTGGTCATATGATTGCAGTTAGATATTGAATGAAACTGATCTGCAGCACAGGAAGTGAGTTTCTACCAGGTAGCCGTGGCAACTTTTACTTTGATTGCATTGCAAATAACTGAAGTATAAAATACATGCAAATAACCAAAATATAGCTTACAGGAAAAGGGGGACTAGTGATAATATTAAAAGTGCTATTAATAGGTAAGAATATTGATGTTAAATAACATTAGAATCTCTATTTGTGTCTTGTCTGTCAGGGAGGATGTGGCCTCTCCAATCAGTCGCTCGGTCACACCCAATGCCAGTGTCCACTCCAGCTTCCGCTCCATCCTGGGCTACCGCTCACATCACATCACTGGCTACCATTACCAACGAGCCAACCACAGTGTCATCTACAAGGAGCAGCTTATGGACATCCACAAACCATCGAATTACAACCTGACAATACCTGGGGGGGCTCCTGTTATGACATTCGCTCAAAACAGAGAAGGGTACTCTGTCTAAAAAGACAGAAAAGTAGTTAGTGTATAGGATAAAAAAAGTGATGCAACAAAAGAGATATAGGTTTGATATAGTATGGGAGAAATTGTGTATTTTAAAAGTGTTATAATTTCTATAAGTATAAAAATCCATATATTTGATGGATACGGACAGTTGGAGCCTTATCACATATTCTAAATCACTGCGCTACATCACAGAATTTAAAGTATCGGTAGCCATCTGGTTTACAGTTACAGATGTGCACAGTAACTATGAAACTGAGTGACCAATTACCTGCAATAAATCCCAAAGTAGTAAGCAGACATGCCGATCTGGATGAAGAACAATGAAATAAACAGGAAGATTTCTGATACAGACCTTAAACAAATTACTGAATTAATACAGGAAATAAATAAATAACTCAGTGCCGTCTCAACTCCGCCCCCTGGTGTATTTTTTTTTTAATGGCAATGTGCACAATATCAAAAATAAAGATGTACGGGGACTTCCGGTGGCTTCCACCCAAGATGGCGGCTTAGTTTGAGAGCTCCCACACTCATCGCCCGATTTATTAAAAAATATACTTATTATTTCAGTGAAGGGCACGTTTTGCTACTAGCATTACACAATGGAGACACCAGAGAAAAGGGATTCGTCAGCCATGGACCCAAATACTCCTTCCCCAACTATGAAAGCCAAGAGTAAAAAAGCCAAAAAGCAGCTACTTACCTTTGAGTGCACAGCACAGAACGCGACTGAGCCCAGCCGCCAGGATCCACAGGGTCAGACGCTGCCCTGGCTAACAGGTCCCAGCTTCATTCGCTGAGAGATTTTATTGTGGAATGCATCAGGGAGTGTTTAAAAAGCTAAATCACTGCTGAGATTAAAACGGTTTGTGCCGAAATTAAGTCCATCCAATCTCGGCTGCAGCAAACCGAGGAGAAGATTTCCGTTACTTTCTCCACTGTTGACAAGCAGAATAAGCGCGTAGATATTCTCCAGGCTGCCCAGCGCCAAAACCGGGCTTGCATTGAAGAATCTGAAACGGAGATTGCCTTGCTTAAATCTCGACTGGCTGAGTTAGAGGATAGAAACCGCCGATCGTATTTGCGGATCGTGGGCTTGCCAGAGGGTACCGAGGGGGGGGGGGACCCTATTGACTTCCTGCAAAAATCCCTACCAATGTGGCTGTCATCTTTGACCGGGCCTATTGAAATTGAGAGGGCCCATCGCATCTATGATGGATCTAGCGCTCGCAGAGACAGGCCTTGCACCTTCATTTTTAAATTACTTCGCTATACTGATCGGCAGCTCATTCTTAGGGCTGCCAGAAATGTAGCTACACCACCCCGGCTAGACGGAAGCTCTCTACTTTTCTTCCCTGATTACTCCGCCTTTACTGCCCAGCGAAGAAAATGTTTTGCCCCGGTTCAGAAATCTCTCAGGCAGCTTGGAGTCCAGAACTTCTTGTTAAACCCGGCTAACTGAAGATCATTCATAATGGCCAACCCAGTATGTTTGACTCGGCAAAGGAAGCGGAAAGATTCGTCTTGGGATTATCTAATACTCAATCTATGGACTAAATCTGCCGCATTATTTCAAACACCAGAAATGTGTGTGTGTTTTTTGTTTGTTTTTCTCTCGCTTTTGGAAAACACTACTGCTCTAATATGGTTAACTGAACCCTACAGCACGGGATCTGCTTAATCGGGACTGTATGTAAGTTACATCCACATGGTAGTGTATGTTGGGGTGTAATTGTTTTTGTATTACATTACATCTATCTATATATTGGGATGGGGTTAGTTATGCACTGTTATTTAATTTAATTGTATTGCAATACAGACACCCTGATTTTCTTTTCTACGTTGTATTAACCTATTATATAGTTCTACCTTCCTGAAGTGCATTATGTTTTGAGTTTTTGGGTGTGGGTTTTGCATCTTGGTTCGAAACCACGGAAGCTAATATTTTTTGTTTTTGTTCTGGCAATGAGGGTCACGGCGGCACTATGAGCTGCTGCTTCTCTCAGCTAGTCAGTTTTGTAAAAATAGTTGTTTTTGTATATCAGATTACATTTATTAGGCAATCGCTTGGGAGCACATTGTTATACCAGTGCAGGGCTATTTAAAACATTTTTTATTTTTGTTTTATTTAATCTGTCCGATGCTAATTCCAGGATATGTTTACTTCTTTCATTGCTGTCTGTTAACTATGCAACCTCTGTTATACACGCTCAGTACACATGGGAGGAGTGGCCCCGTACTGCCTATTTTAAACCTCCATAATGGCTAATTATAATTATATGTCCTGGAACGTGCGTGGTCTTAACTCCCCCATTAAACGAGCCAAATGTT
This sequence comes from Acipenser ruthenus, assembly GCF_902713425.1. Classification (NCBI taxonomy): domain Eukaryota; kingdom Metazoa; phylum Chordata; class Actinopteri; order Acipenseriformes; family Acipenseridae; genus Acipenser; species Acipenser ruthenus. Next base: position 3,808,601 of record NC_081225.1, on the reverse strand, counting down.
TAGATTTTTTACATCGTAAAAACGTTACAATTGCATTAATTCAGGAGACCCATCTCAAATCTGCTGATGTCAATAGATTTCAAAATAAACACTATAAAGTAATTGCTCACTCCTGCGCCTTGAATAAAACAAAAGGGGTACTGACTGTGGTTAACAGACTGATAAATATTACTATTAATAGTTCAAGCAATGATACTGAAGGCCGTTTCTGTCAAGTAATAGCAACACTTAACAGTGTTAAACTGTGCTTAGCATCAGTTTATGCACCCAATGTTTTCGATCCTCAATTTTTTGAGAACATCAGGCTTAAGCTATCAGCACTCCCAGATTGTGCACTTATTGCTGGGGGGGATTTTAATTTGACTTTCAACCCAGCTCTTGATACTTCATCACAGGGCACTGCCCTGTCTCTTATCCCTGCCTCTAAATACTTTCAGAACTTTGTGCAAGACTTAAATGTACATGATGCTTGGCGTCTGAGAAACAATGGTGTTAAAGATTTCACATTCTTTTCGAATAGACACAAAATATACTTTCGCATCGACTACATTTTTATCTCCCCAATTATTATGCATAATATTATTTCCACAGATATATTGCCAATTCTTATTTCTGATCATGCTCCGGTTTTGTATTCATTTGACTTGGTCCCAGGAATTAAGCGTGCTAAACGCTGGCGTTTTAACTAATTTTTACTTCAGAATGAAGCTGTCTTAAAACATCTCACAGAGAGTTTGAGAGATTTCCTAGAAATCAACCGTAATACTGCAACCAACCCACATTCATTATGGGAGGTTACTAAATGCTTTATTAGGGGCTGCTGTACAGCCTTTTCTTCTAACTTGAATAAAACACGAAACAAAGACATCCTCCAGCTAGAAACTACTATTTCACAGTTAGAAAAAGAACAGAAGTGTAACTTCTTAAAAAGTAAAGCAAAACAGTTAGCCACCTTAAAGACTGAATTCAAAAATCTTATTAGTAGCAGAGCAGAATTCCTGGTACACAAAACAAGACAGCTCTATTATGAGCACGCAGAGCGACCTAGCAGGTTACTTGCATTGCGTTTAAAACAATCTGAACACTTGGCTTCTATTGAGGCAATCAGGGACAGCAATAATGTTGTACTTTCTAAACCAGAGCAGATTAGCAAAGTCTTTCAATATTTTTATTCTCAACTTTACACCTCTGAAGCTGGTGCAGACTTGGCAAAAATTGAGGATTTTTTAAATCCATTGGAATTGCCTCAATTAACTGCTGAAGAGGCGGAGCACTTGGACGCTCCTTTAACGTTGCAAGAATTAGAGGCAGCAGCTCGATCCATGCAGAAGCGAAAGTCCCCTGGGTTGGATGGCATTCCACCTGAGTTATTGCTGGCAGTATGGGATCAAGTTGGTTCATTAATGCTCCATTCTATAAATTTTTCACTGCAAACTGGCTCTTTCCATAGAGATCAGAAATCGGCTTTGATTTCATTGCTTGTTATAAAAAGGAAAAGACCCTTTAGACTGTGCCAGCTACTGGCCCCTTTCACTTTTAAATTCAGATCTAAAATTGTTTGCTAAAGCTCTTTCTAGGCGGTTGGAAAAATATATGTGTAATCTAATACATCATGATCAGACCGGGTTTTTAAAGAGCCGCCTTGCTTCAGACAACTTACGGCGTCTTTTTCATATTATAGACCAAGCCCCCCATCAACCCGCCTCTTGTGCTGTATTTTCTCTGGATGCTGAGAAGGCATTTGATCGCCTGGAATGGAACTATCTGTGGGCAGTTCTAGAACGCTTTGGCTTCGGCCATTCTTTTATCAATATGATCCGCACTTTATACAGCAATCCTACTGCATGTGTGCAGACCGGGTCAATGTTATCCCCTCAGTTTGCACTCGGCAGAGGTACCCGACAGGGCTGCCCATTGTCACCATTATTATTTGTCCATTCCTTAGAACCATTGGTGCAAGCTATTAGACAAAGTAACAATATAGCTCCCATTACTGTACAGGGGTCCAAACACCATATATCATTTTATTATTTCTATCTGATATTTCTAATTCAGTCCCTAACGCACTGCATTTAATTGATCATTTTGGTAAACTCTCTGGATATAAAATAAACTGGTCTAAGTCTGTTTATATGCCTTTGAATCGTATTGCCAAACAACCCCTCTTCCCCCTCATATCTCTATTAGGCCGCAGCTCACAGACTTTACATATTTGGGCATTAAGATATCCCCAAATTTCCAGCAGATTCGTATAGAAAATATGCTTGAAGTTATAAATAAAATCAAAACAGATTTGACTAGATGGTCTCCATTACAGGTTTCATTACATGGTAGGATTTCTGTTATAAAAATGAATACACTGCCTTGTATTAATTTCCTATTTTCTATGATCCCCATTTCATTACCACAAAAGTACCTTGAACAAATAAATTCTATTATAACTGGTTTTATTTGGAAGGATAGGTGACCCAGGATTCGGTTGACTTTGCAGCGCCCTAAAACATTGGGTGGCCTGGCAGTACCCAATTTTAAATATTACTACTGGGCTTTTCAGCTAAGGGTATTTAAAACGTGGCTGGATTCAGGGTCTACAGCTTCTTGGCGACCAATTGAGGAAGCCTTAGTTAAGCCAATCAGACTCCATGATCTCTATTTCTTTTCGAATGGGTCCAATCATTGCAAACTCATTAGTTATTTGGAAGAAAGTTAACCGATTTCTTGGCAGCCCCTCAAAACTTCATAAGCTTTCACATATATGGAACAATCCCTTTTTACTGACAGGCTCAGCCTTTTACTTATCCACCCTGGTCCTCCAGACATATTCATATTCTTAGTGATATCTTTGATGATAATGGCCTTCGCACGTTCCAGGACCTTAAGGATAATCACTCACTCCCTGGTTTTACCTATTTCATGTACCTCAGACTCCGCTCAGCCCTTGGCACCTATGGGGTGCCATTGGACTCTATGTTACCTATCCACTCTGTGACTAATATATTTGCTTCAACAGTCACCTCAAGAGGCTTAGTTTCTTCTTTATATCACTTTTTTCTTTCTTTTAAAAATAGCTCCCTTCCAGTTACCTTAATATGGGATAGAGAGCTTGAAAAACTGGGCGGTAGTCCTGATTGGGAAGCAGTATGGGACAATGTCTTTTCGGCCTCAAAAAATCTAGCACACCAGCTAATTCACTTCAAACTAGCACATAGAATATATGCTACACCATACCGACGATTCCAGATGAAGATCGTTTCAGATCCTCTCTGCCATAAATGCACTCAGGGTGTGGCTGGAACGTATCTACATATGTTCTGGGAATGTCCTGAAATTGAATGCTTATGGAAATATGTGGCGACTGTGCTTTCTGACGTGATTGGTATGAAAGTGCCACTGAGTCCCCGACTGCTCCTTCTCAGCGATGACTCCCAAATGAATATTAGCCTTCAGACACGACGGCTCTTGTTGGCTGGACTAACAGCAGCTAAAAAGTCAATCCTACGAGGTTGGGTGGAGACAGAGGTACCCTTAGATCGTGTCTGGTTGCACTCATTTGCAGATATTGTGTTGGTGGAGAGAAGTACAGCTAGATTACATCATGCCAGTGCAAAAACTGAAACGGCATGGACAGATGCCTTTTCTTATCTCAGAAGTTTATTTTAATTAGGCCCTAGGCCCTAACCCCTCCCCCTTTTTTTCACTTGTTTTAGAGCTCCCAATTGTTAGTTTGTATTCATGTGTACTATGCCCAACTATTTTACTTTCTTGTTATGGAAAACAAATAAAAAACAATTGTTCAAAAAAATAAATAAATAAATAAAGATGTACTTTCTTTTACATGTTTGTCTGTACGCAAAGGTTGCCTCCACTGCAGTGAAGTCAACTCTTTTGTCTTAATAAAAAGTACTCACTGTGTAACTATGCCTCTGAAACGAAAATAATTTTATGTTGCAACAAAGCTGGAAACTATATTGATTGTTTCAAAGATGCAGTAATGCAGGCATAGCTCTGTTGTGAATATAGGTTTTCAAAAAGCAGTTTTTGGCTTGTTCAGCAACCATGCGGCAAAGCAAAACTGATTAAAGAAAAAACAAACAAAAAACTTGAGGATCTGATGAACCTTTCCTGTGGGGTTGATTTGGAATAAAAGATCAGGTTGGGATTCTTGCATGTTGGATTAAGATTTGGTGCACTTTTAAACAATTCATGTCAGATTGACTTTGAATAAAAGTTCAGCTTCAATTCAGGATTTGTGCTTTTTTTTGCACTGCGTTTTAATTCTTCAATGAATAGGATAAATCAGTAGTAGAATACTTCATACTGAGAAGAACAGGTAGATGTAATTCTACTTTTATTCACAATCACATCTCATTAACTTACTCCAAAAGTGTATTGTTCATTTTGATTGGCCTTTCACTGTAACAAACCCCTCACTATAACAAACAAAAAGGCTTGGACCCCAACAGGTTTGTTATAGCGATGGTGTACTGTAAATATATATATATATATATATATATATATATATATATATATATATATATATATATATATATAGATATATATAGATATAGATATATACTGTACCCCGTTTGGTAACACTTTAGGTATCCGTTATAAGTGGTTATAAACATGGTATTAATTATGCTATTAACAGTTATAGAATATTATTACAAATAATAAAACTATTATAATCCAGTTCTGCCATCTTTTTGTTGCTATAATATGTTAGAAAAATTTTATAATTTGAGCATTAAAGTGGTCTAACTAATTTTTGCCATTTCTGAGATACATTTATTTTTGTACTGTCTGGACCATAATCTAATAGTAAAAAAATAGGCTAAGTTGTAATCAACTGGAAACTGGGTTTACTAGCTAGGGTTTATTTTATCACTATGGGATGTTACGTGATATTGTAATTGAAAAATGGGCCATGGTAAATTACAATGTGCAAAAGTGGTCTCTCTCACACTGTAACAAAGATGGCGTCTGAAAGAGGAACAAAGAAAGCTGATAGAAACATTTTTACAACTTCTCAGCTTAATGCACTATTTTTTGAAGATACTAAGTCATCTTTGGAACAAGATTTATCTCTTAGTGGATCAGGTACGCTAAAGATAAAATTGTTTTATGTTTATTTCACTTTTTTTTCAAATAATTGTATAGTGCTGGTTTTAACACTGTAAAACTAGTTCAGTAAATACAATTATTGTAATGACAATGTTATCTATTTTTAAGTAGTAAATTATTTTGTCACCTTTGGAAGTAAGTAGCTTATTAAGCCATGTAATAGTACTTACTTTAAGTAGTACATTTGGCGCTGATTTTACAGAGTGGGTGAGGTTGCTTAACCTAAATGCTAGATTTTCAATGTAGGCCTATCACTTGTTTAATGTATTTTGCATGCCATATTTTAATAAAACATAAGTTGATAAAACTTGGTATCATCCACAGTGGATTTTATATAATCATGTTACAAAATGGGTTATGGGTTATTTATACTGCAAACAGTGCTGCTTGTTTTAAGGGGGGTGTGACAGGCTAACCGGGGTAAGGAGACTCAGAGTCAGGATGTGCAGGGAAAATAAAATACTTTTTATTAAACAAAATACACAAAACAAAAGGCACGATGGCCAACAAAAAAGACAAACACAAAAACAGGCTTTAAACACGAACTATACAAAAAGAACCACTCACTCTCTCACACAGATCTTCTCACTCTCACAAACACTCACCAACTAACATACCCAACCACTCCCTTTTATACAGGTGCCTGGGCTAATTGGGCAATTCGCACCTCATTAGCCCAGGCACATTCCACACATTCCTCACACAAACTCACTCAGTGAACCACACCCCAAACTCACTCATATCCACTCTAAACAATACAAAAACCACAAAACCACCACAAAATAGGCTGCACCCCATCACACACCTCCCCTCCTTGTGCGCAGCAGAACATGGCCTAAATGGCCACCTCCCCCCTTAAAGTCCAAAAATCTCTTTTGGTGCTGGGGAGAGGGCAGAGTCTTCCCCTGGCCCACAAGCAGTCCGGTGGTCCCAAGCAGAAATAGCCCGGCAGCCCCGGGCCATAACAGCGGAACCTCGGGAGGCAATGGCGGCAGCGGACCCTCGGGAGGCGACGGCGGCAGCGGACCCTCAGGAGGCAAACTCGGGAGGGGAGCCCCTGGCCATGAAGGCGGCAGCGGGAGCTCCACTTCTCCCTCGTACTTTGTAACTGGCGACTCCCCAAGCAACCCGGAGCACCAGGCAACCCCAGGCGAAGCAGGACCCTCGGCGACCCCAAGCAAAGCAGGACCCTCGACGACCCCAGGCAAAGCAGGACCCTCGGTGACCCCAGGCGAAGCAAGACCCTCGGTGACCCCAGGCGAAGCAAGACCCTGGGCGACCCCAGGCGAAGCAGGACCCTCGGTGACCCCAGGCGAAGCAAGACCCTGGGCGACCCCAGGCGAAGCAAGACCCTCGGCGACCCTAGGAGAAACAAAAGCGGAGCAGCAGGCAACCCCAGGCGATGCGGAGCAGCAGACAACTCCAGGCGATGCGGAGCAGCAGGCAACCCCAGGCGATCCAGACGTGGTATCCCTGAGTGGAGTGGCTGTGGCATCCTTGGGCGGTGCGAGGCAGGCATCCTTGGGCGGTGCGAGGCAGGCATCCTTAAGCGTGACCAACAGTGCAGGAAACTCCGGCCAGGATGGCAGCAGCCAGAGTTCCTCTTCCCTGTTGGCAACAGGAGGTAGAACCCGCTCCAGCTCCTCTGATGCGGAGGCGGGAACAGCAGCTCGTCTCCCTCTGGTGGCAGAGGTGGGAATAGCAGTCCGTCTCCCTCTGGTGGTGCTGCCGGCTCCTCCGACAGCGGGGCTAGGGCTGGTGGCAGGCATCTCCCCCCCCCAAAAAATAGGGGTTTAGGCCTTCAGCTTCTCCCCCCCAAAACCAAGGATGCACTGGCTCCTCCCCTCCGGACACAGGACGCACTGGCTCCTCCCCTCCGGACACAGGACGCACTGGCTCCTCCCCTCTGGACACAGGACGCACTGGCTCCTCCCCTCCGGACACAGGACGCACTGGCTCCTCCCCTCTGGACACAGGACGCACTGGCTCCTCCCTTCCGGACACAGGACGTACTGGCTCCTCCCCTCTGGACACAGAATGCACTGGCTCCTCCCCTTCCGACTCTTGCAGTGGCAGCTCCTCCTCCTCATACTGGGTGGGGCAGATGGCCACCGTGTGCCCATATGCCCCACAGCCGGGGCACAACTCTGCCGCGAACCCTTTTAAAAACAGCTCCCAGTTGTCATCTGCCATATCTTTAATGGATATCTGGGCCGGCGCATAGAGGCATCCGGCCCAGTTGTGCCCATCCTCCTTGCAGTGACCTCACCAGTCAGCTGGTGACTCCTCTGGACATGCCTGCCAGCGATGGTCCTCCTTACCGCACCAGGAGCACCACGGGAACAAGCTGGCTGGGTCCTCCAGTTGTTGCTGTTGCAGCGGATGCTGCTGCCGCTGCCTGCTCTTCTTGCCATTTTTTTTTTCAACAACAAAACAAACAAAAAAATCCTGCACTCCGCCTCGAGTCTCCAGAGGTGCTATCCCGCTTCAAAAACAGGCTTTAAACAGGAACTATACAAAAAGAACCACTCACTCACTCACTCACTCAGGTCTTCTCACTCTCACAAACACTCACCAACTAACATACCCAACCACTCCCTTTTACAGAGGTGCCTGGGCTAATTGGGCAATTTGCATCATTAGCCCAGGCACATTCCTCACACAAACTCACTCACTGAACCACACCCCAAACTCACTCAAATCCACTCTAAACAATACAAAAACCACACAACCACCACAAAATAGGCTGCACCCCATCACAGGGGGTATTTTCAAAACCTGTTTAGCAGATTTTGAGTACTAACTTTCATAATTAGAACATAAGAAACATAAGAAAATTTACAAACGAGAGGAGGCCATTCAGCCCATCTTGCTCGTTTGGTTGTTAGTATCTTATTGATCCCAGAATCTCATGAAGCAGCTTCTTGAAGGATCCCAGGGTGTCAGCTTCAACAACATTACTGGGGAGTTGGTTCCAGACCCTCACAATTCTCTGTGTAAAAAAGTGCCTCCTATTTTCTGTTCTGAATGCCCCTTTATCTAATCTCCATTTGTGTCCCCTGGTCCTTGTTTCTTTTTTCAGGTCAAAAAAGTCCCCTGGGTCGACATTGTCAATACCTTTTAGAATTTTGAATGTTTGAATCAGATCGCCACATAGTCTTCTTTGTTCAAGACTGAATAGATTCAATTCTTTGAGCCTATCTGCATACTACATGCCTTTTAAGCCTGGGATAATTCTGGTTGCTCTTTGCACTCTTTCTAGAGCAGCAATATCCTTTTTGTAACGAGGTGACCAGAATTGAACACAATATTCTAGGGAGGGTCTTACTAATGCATTGTAAAGTTTTAACATTACTTCCCTTGATTTAAATTCAACACTTCTCACAATATATCCGAGCATCTTGTTGACCTTTTTTATAGCTTCCCCACATTATCTAGATGAAGACATTTCTGAGTCAACATAAACGCCTAGGTCTTTTTCATAGTTCCCTCCTTCAATTTCACTATCTCCCATATGATATTTATAATGCACATTTTTATTGCCTGCATGCAATACTTTACATTTTTCTCTACTAAATTTCATTTGCCATGTGTCTGCCCAGTTCTGAATGCTGTCTAGATCATTTTGAATGACCTTTGCTGCTTCAACAGTGTTTGCCACTCCTCCTATTTTTGTGTCATCTGCAAATTTAACGAGTTTGCTTACTATACCAGAATCTAAATCATTTATGTAGATTAGGAATAGCAGAGGACCTAATACTGATCCCTGTGGTACACCACTGATTACCTCGCTCCATTTTGAGGTTTCTCCTCAAATCAGTACTTTCTGTTTTCTACATGTTAACCACTCCCTAATCCATGTGCATGCATTTCCTTGAATCCCTACTGCGTTCAGTTTGAGAATTAATCTTTTATGCGGGACTTTGTCAAAAGCTTTCTGGAAATCTAAATAAACCATGTCGTATGCTTTGCAGTTATCCATTTTCAATGTTGCATCCTCAAAAAAGTCAAGTAGGTTAGTTAGACACAATCTCCCTTTCCTAAAACCATGCTGACTGTCTCCCAGGATATTGTTCCCATATAGGTAATTTTCCATTTTGGATCTTATTATAGTTTCCATAAGTTTACATATAATAGAAGTCAGGCTTCAATCTGGCTTGTGCTCGTGGCTTGGGATACCCTATACAGCAAATGCCCGACAATAATGTGGTGAGGATATGTAAGCGGCCGGTTATCCTCTACATCCTTCCCCTCGATAGACCGAACCTGTGCCAGCGAAGGATCGTTTTTTTGTTCCAACGCTAGGTCCACATCTCAGTCCCAGAACTTCGGGATATCGAGCAGAGCTACAGTAGCTTCAGCACCGGGGGCCTCAGTAACCCGCCCCCGCAGGTCACACTGAGTCCCAATCCCCTTTCCCTGTTTCCCCCACCAAACCCCAGCCTTGTCTCATTGACATTCCTTCCCATTTTTCGACCCTTCGCTCTTTTTTTGTTTTTTTGGGGCGAAATCGTGAATGGAACAAATCAGCTTGCAGCAGGAATATTTTCCCAATAGTTTCCCCCGCTGCTCCCGTGATCTTACCGGAGACTGGCGTTACCGTTTTATTAATCATTGTTTCAAAATATGGCCAGTCTCGACCTAAAATAACTGGATAGGGCAACTTTGCAGCCACTGTCACGATTAAGCGGCGGGTATGACATCCAATCGTCACATCTAATTTAGTGAGGGGGTAGTCCTTGTTATCCCCGTGAATACAGGAAATGACCACTACCCCGCATGACCACTAAGGTACCCCCGCCAACAGAGCTTCTTCAATCAAAGTCTGCCCACATCCTGAGTCCACTAATGCGTGGGTGCTCACATCACCAACCCGTACATCAACAATGCAAGGCCCCTCCCAATCATTACCCCCGGATTTACCTGGTGCTGTTGGTAGGTAATGGGAGGCCGCACCACATTCCATCGTTGCCGGACAATTCCGGGCGAGGTGGCCGACCTCATGGTACCGGTAACAAGTGGGGTGAAAGGGCGCCCACGGAGCTTGTATGTCCCCCTGCCGGTTTGGCAGTGGGGAGGGGTTCTCTGCTCTCACCCCACTGGAGGTCGACCTTGTCCTCCATTGGTGTGGAGGAAGGCCACCCGTGGGGTGCCGATGAGAAATAGCCCTGTGGGGGGACGGGGTGAAGTGCTGTGGGGGTCCTGTCCTTAGACTCGTCGTCCGAGGTCGGTTGGAGGGAGGAGCAGGGGTGACGACCACGGGAGCTGATGCCAATGCATCCTCATATCCCTCAGCCAATCGGACTGCTGCCTCTAGCGTGGTGGGTCGATACCTGATGACCCAGTTCTGGGTGTCCGGCCCCAGCACCTTCACAAACTGCTCTTTAGCAATCAGCTCAGTGATCTTTTCTGCATCGTTGGTGCCGGGGCAGAGCCACCGGGTCACATGATCCACTAATTGCTGGGCGACCACGCGGGGTCGCAGTCCTGGGGGTCGCTGGTATTCCGGGAACCGGCAGCGGTGTGTCTCCTCCGTGATATCAAGCCCTGGAGAATGGCCTGCTTCACCTGGTCATACACCAGGGCTTGCTCATGTGTCATGGCTTGGTAGGCTGCCTGGGCCTCTCCGATCTTCACTACCCTTACCCTTGGTAGGGGTACTGCTGGTTGAGCCGCCGGTTCCCTCCCCGATGAGTCTCTAGGAACAAGCCGTGCATCCTCTCCATCATGGCCGTCAATGATTCCTGATGCCTCCTCTTCTGCGCCTCCAACAGCGCTGCCAATGCGGTTGGGTCCATTTATAATCCCACTACTGATACCAAGTGTCGTCAGGTGCAGTGGTACAGTGAATAAAAGAAGGTCAAACAGCGTTTCTCCCAAAACACTCTGTGTGTTTAATAATAATAAATAATAACAATAACACAAATAAGTCCACCCCTTTACCAACGATGGTATTGGGGGTACACAGCAGGTTTCTCAGTCCACAAAACAAAAAGTAAACAAACTAGACTTTGTCCGTCCCCACGTCCTCCGTGCATGGCAGTGCTTGCTCAGGTCCTGGGAAGCGCGGTGCCAGTGAGTGGTGTGGTGTGGTGCGGTGCTGTGCTGTGCAGGGAAGTGCTTGTATTTGCCGGTCCGCGGCTCACTCCTCCTCTGCAATAAAGAAACACACACAACAAGGTAAACAGTACAGGCTCCGGCCATCTGTACACGTCAGCGCAAGGCGGAATACTGACGTAGCTGCTTCCCCTTTGTACCCACAAAGCTCTCCCTGCAATTTGATAAAATGCATATTGACAAGCCACAATCCTTCTGAGAGAATGTCCTTTGGACAGATGAGTCAAAACTGGAGCTTTCTGGCAAGGCACATCAGCTCTATGTTCACAGACGAAAAAATGAAGCTTTCAAAGAAAAGAACACCATACCTACAGTGAAACATGGAGGAGGCTCAGTTATGTTTTGGGGCTGCTTTGCTGCGCCTGGCACAGGGTGCCTTGAATCTGTGCAGGGCACAATGAAATCTCAAGACTATCAAGGCATTCTGGAGCGAAACGTACTGCCCAGTGTCAAAAAGCTCTGTCTCAGTCGCAGGTCATGGGTCCTCCAACATGATAATGACCCAAAACACACAGCTAAAAGCACCCAAGAATGGATAAGAACAAAACATTGGACTATTCTGAAGTGGCCTTCTATGAGTCCTGATCTGAATCCTATCGAACATCTATGGAAAGAACTGAAACTTGCAGTCTGGAGAAGGCACCCATCAAACCTGAGACAGCTGGAGCAGTTTGCTCAGGAAGAGTGGGCCAAACTACCTGTTAACAGGTGCAGAAGTCTCATTGAAAGCTACAGAAAACGTTTGATTGCAGTGATTGCCTCTAAAGGTTGTGCAACAAAATATTAGGTTAGCGGTCCCATCATTTATGTCCATGCCATTTTCATTTGTATTATTATTTACAATATTACGTTGAATAAAAAATCTAAAGCAAAGTCTGATTTCTATTAAATATGGAATAAACAATGGTGGATGCCAATTACTTTTGTCAGTTTCAAGTTATTTCAGAGAAAATTGTGCATTCTTCGTTTTTTGTGGAGGGGTACCAACAAATTTGAGCACGTCTGTATATAGAGGCACGTTTCACTCACTCGGGGTTGGGTGTTCAGTGTGGAGAGAACAGGAGAGAAAGTCGGGAGTAAACTTTAAAATAATAATTGCTAGACGTGCTGAGTTAGATCAGCACGATGCTTGTTTGTTTAGTGTTTGTCCACCATGTTTGTTAGTGTCTGTTCGTTTTGCTTGTCTGTTTATTTTGGCCTCAAGTGTTGTGTACTGTTGTTGGTTAAACCTTTTATTTTTACAATTAAACGCACTGATCGCCACAGCATCTCCGTTTCACCTGCCAGTACTGTCTGTGTGTGTTTCTTTCTGGCCTGACATCACCCCTACAGCCAGCCTGTTCACACGAGGTGTCAGAACTGGGACAAAAGCACCTCCAAGACTCAGGCCAGAAAGAGTACTGCAAGGGAAAAAAAGGCAATGGCAGAAGACGCCATCAGGATGCGGGACTAGATCCTGGACAATGCTGGGCCTCCAGCCCAGTCTATGCCCATAGCCATGAGAGACCTATGAGAGCTAACACACCCCAAACACTCTGGAGGAAGGTGTGGACTTGGTCCTGTGCTACCTGGAGGCAGCGATAAACAAAACAGCAGCCCAGGTAGCAGGGTCTCCAGTGCAAGAGGAAGAAGCCCCGCTGTCTCCAGCGCCCGGAAGGGGGGAGCCCGTGCATCCAGCGCCCGGAAGAGAGGAGCCAACACTGCTGTCTCCAGCACGAGGAGAGCCGCACCAGTCCCTTGCAAGTGAGGGAGAGCCTCACCAGTCCCCTGTAAGTGAGGGAGAGCCGCACCAGTCCCCTGCAATTGAGGGAGAGCCGCACTAGTCCCCTGCAATAGAGGGAGAGCCGCACCAGTCCCCTGCAACAGTGGGAGACTACTCGCTGCTCTCGCCTCCACCGCCAGGCAACTACCCGCTGCTCTCACCTCCATCGCCAGGGGGAGACTGCCCGCTGCTCCCACCTTCGTCGCCAGGAGACTATACGCTGCTCCCACCTCCACCGCTTCCACCAGCAGAGGATGAATGCCTGCTGGGTCCCCGTCCACCAGCAGAGGGTGAATGCCTGCTGGGTCCCCGTCCACCAGCAGAGGGTGAATGCCTGCTGGATCCCTTTCCACCAGCAGAGGGTGAATGCCTGCTGGATCCCTTTCCACCAGCAGAGGGTGAATACCTGCTGGGTCCACTTCCACCAGCAGATGGTGAATGCCTGCTGGTATCACTTCCTCCACCGTCACCATCATGAGGAGACGAGCTGGGGCTGCCACTGCATCACCCCCAAGAGGAGAGGAGCAGGAGCTGCCTCTGCCTCCATCACCACCAGGGGGAGAGGAGCAGGAGCTGCCCTGCCTCCATCACCACCAGAGGGAGAGGTGCAGGAGCTGCCTCTCCATTCACCAGAAGAAGGACCAGGACGTGATGCTGGCATTCCTCAGCAGCCACTGCATAGTTTGCTGAGGGGAGCACAGGGGAAAACAGCCCGGCCTGCAGCGGCCACAAAGAGGGCCAGCACCGCCGCAGCCATGGCCACAGTGGCCAACCACAGCACCACGACTGGTCCTGCCTCCAGCACCGCCCAAGGATGCCTCTTCGCCATTGCCCAAGGAAGCCTCTTCGCCATTGCCCAAGGATGCCTGTTCTCCATCGCCCGGGGATGCTGGTTTGCCATCGCCTGGGGTTGCCTGCTGCTCCGCATCGCCTGGGGTTGCCTGCTGCTCCGCATCGCCTGGGGTTGCCTGCTGCTCTGCATCGCCTGGGGTTGGCTGCTGCTCCGCATCGCCTGGGGTTGGCTGCTGCTCCGCATCGTCTGGGGTCGCTGCCAGCTCCGCTTCACGTAGGGTCGCTGCCAGCCCTGCATGGCAGCAGGAAATACTGTGGCCGGAACCCCACCAAGGGAAGCTGCCGGCCACGAAAAAGGGGGGGAGGTCCAGAGACCACAAACACCAGCAGCAGTTTCGCTGCCGAAGATCGTGGGGGAGGTCAGGAGACCTGCTCCCACTGCAGCACTTTCGCTGCAGGAAGTACTGTGGCTGGAGCCCCACAAAAGGGAGCTGCCGACTGTGAAGAAGGGGGGAGGTCTGGAGACCACCAACACCAGCAGCCTTTCCGCTGCCAGTGGTAGAGTGGGAGGAGAAACTCGCCACGCTGTCAGCACATTCTGCTGACAGCACTGCCAGTAGCAGCCAGGCTACTGGTAACATTGCCACCCATGAACCCCTTAAAGTCCCTGTTCAAGGGGGGGGGGGATATTGGTGCATGGGATATAAATGGGTCTGTGTAGCACGTGTGATTTAAATTATATAGTTGTATTTAAGCACAGGGATTGCACTTCACGTGCATTTAAAGTAAGGTTGCCTCCCGTTCCGTATAATACGGAATCGTCCTGTATTGGTAAATAAAATGTTGCGTTCCGTTTCAAATCAATATGGAATGCAATTTGTTCCGTATTTTGCACTAGTGAACCAAATGTATTTTTCAAGCATGAGAAGTCAGAGATCTCCGTCTCTGATGAAGCACCAACTTCCTACCGAAACCGGATCCATCTCAGAGTTAGCAGGTAATTATGGGAGATGTAGTTCATTTGATTAACAATTACTCACTTTACACATACTGCACGAAAAGGATCGACTAGTGCGAAGCAGTTCTAAATCGTATTGGGTGGTGTGGGCCGCTGTCAGCTATGTAACGATGAAACATATAACTTAGCTTACCGATTTCGGACACGAAGGCAAATTCGCTAACACCTCAAAAAAAAAAAAAAAAAAAAAAAGGTTTAAAAAATATGGGAGAAGGTTTTTACATGGGAGAACAAAGTTCATGACAATATTTTCAAAGCCCGGTGCACTGTGTGCAGAAAATTATATTCAATCTCTCACGGCGGAGATTGTGCCCTTAGACAGCATGAAGCAGGAGAAGGCCATGCTCATAACAAACAAGGAGCTATTCAATCGTTCTTTGTTCCAGAGAGATCACCTGAAGCTGATAAGGTAGGCAGGCTACTGCACTTCTCCTTGCATAATTTATTCATCTAGCTAGAGCGATTACAATTATATTAGCTAACGTCAGATAGCTAATGTTACCCACTGCAATTTCTAGCCATTCACGGACCCGAGCACGAAGTTATGATTTTCTTCTGTAATGCGGTCTCCGGTCTCTTTTTTTGCTTTCTTGTGTTTAAGTGTAATTATTTTAATTAATTACGCATTGGACAGTGTTGTTCTTGTGTAGTTTTGACTTTTGATCGTTTACGAAATACATTTTCTGGGTAGCTTTCACCACTCCAAGCGCACCACAAATTAGTAGCTAACTTACTCTTGATGTTTTAAATGGACTTTATACTGCATATATTTTCTTGATGTGTGATATGTAAATAGCGTTTTAATGTATTGATCATTTTCTGGGTTCTTATAATCTAAGATGTAGCCTATTTATATAATTGCATTTTAATAGTATGTATTGAACGTGTTGCTGTTATTTGCATTACACAATTTGTATTTAAATATTGAAATAACTAGCTAGTATTACTTAATGTAGCTAGAGTTAAGTTTTATTCCTTATTCATTTTATATATATATATATATATATATATATATATATATATATATATATATATATATATTGTGAAGTACTTTGTTCTTTCCAACAGGTGTTTGTCACTTTAATTATACACGAAACAAGGGTAGTGCTCTTTAAACGCCGTGACGTACGTTTATTTAGCAAACTGTTCAAACAAAAACACACAAAACAAAACCTAGCCTTTCTTCAGGCGCTAACTAAACTGAGAAACAGAAAGGCTAACTAATGCAGGGCAGGGTAAGCCTGTTCCCCTGTTTAAACTAATTCCCAGAATCACCTCAGCCAAATCACCGTCCAGAACTCCGTTGTCAAGGATCGCCGTACCTTTATTTTGTTATAAGAAAACCTTTTGTCCAACACGCTTGTTTCACCACTTCAACCCTCCCCCGAACACACAAACTGAAGCCCTTTTTAACCCCGACCTGATCACTTCCATCTGATCAGCATTTGCCGATTAATTATACAATTAAACACTTGTTACATTTGTTTCAACACAGTGAGTGGCTACCCCCCATGGTCCTAAAGCCTCCAAATTACTGTCTGGTACATACACATCATCACATACCCTCCCCCTCTGCACGATCCCGTGGGGTCGGGCATACAAGACTTCTGCTGGCTGCGGAAACCTAGACAGGAAATCAGCATTTATGTGCTCTTTACCTTTTCTATGTATTAAGTCAAAACAGTAAGGCTGTAACGTTAAAAACCACCTGGTTATTCTCGCATTCTTGTCTTTCTGACGATACATCCACTGTAATGGGGCGTGGTCTGTAACCAGTGTAAATCTCCTTCCCCAGAGATAATACCTCAAAGAGTCTACTGCCCACTTGACAGCTAAGCACTCCTTTTCTATTGTAGCATATGCTTTTTCCCTTGGGAGGAGCTTTCTGCTCAAAAATAAAACAGGATGTTCCTCCCCCTCACAGGACTGTGATAACACTGCCCCTAAACCCACTTCCGAAGCATCTGTTTGTAATATAAACGGTTTATCAAAGTCAGGACTTATCAAAACAGGTTCAGAGCACAGTGCTGATTTCAAATCTAAAAACGCCCATTCAGCCTCTGCTGACCATTTTACCATGTTAGACGTGGATGTTTTAGTGAGATCTGTTAAGGGCACAGCTCTTGAGGCAAAATTTTCAATGAACCGGCGATAATAGCCAATAAGTCCGAGAAAGGCTCGGACTTGTTTCTTGTTCACTGGACGGGGACAAGACAGAACAGCTTCAATTTTGTTTTGCTGTGGTCTAATTAAGCCACGTCCGAGTGAAAATCCCAGATACTTTGTTTCCTGCAGAGCGAATGCACACTTCTTTTTATTAGCTGTTAAGCCTGCTTCCCTTAACGATCTCAATACCGCTTCCACCTTGTATACATGAGACTCCCAATCAACGCTAAAAATGACCACATCGTCAAGATAAGCTGCTGCATAGTGACTATGTGGCCTGAGTACCCTGTTCATAAGCCTTTGGAACGTGGCTGGGGCACCATGCAGCCCAAAGGGCAACACTGTAAATTGGAATAAACCCTGTGGAGTTACAAATGCTGTCTTTTCTTTTGACTCTGGTGACAATGGCACCTGCCAATAGCCTTTGGTCAAGTCGAGTGTGGTAATATACTTGGCTTTTCCCAACCTTTCTAGCAATTCATCCACCCTCGGCATTGGGTATGCATCAAACTTTGATATTTCGTTCACTTTTCTAAAATCCATACAAAATCTTATAGTTCCATCAGGTTTTGGCACCATCAACACCGGGCTGCACCAGTCACTATTTGATTCCTCAATTACTTGTAATTCCAACATCTTTTTTATTTCTTTAGCGAGATCCCCCTGTTTAGACTCTGGAATTCGAAATGGTTTCACTCTGACTCGGGCTCCTGGAGGGGTAATGATACTATGTGATATAAGATTAGTTCTCCCTGGCAAGTCTGAGAACACGTCATCATTTCTATTAATTAGTTCTTTAATTGCATTACTCTGTTCCGCAGTCAAGTGTTCACCAATTTTCATTTCAGTCGCACTTGTCATACCCGGCAACTCAGGACCCAGTTCTAAATCTTCGCACTGTACTGTGCCTACTAAAGGTTCCCTGTCTACCCACGGTTTCAGCAGATTGACATGGTAAATCTGGTATGGTTTCCTTTTCCCTGTCTGGTACACCTTATAGTTTACATTACTTAACTTATCCGCTATTTGGAAAGGTCCCTGCCATTTAGCCAAAAACTTGTGTGCATGTGAAGGGAGCAAAACCAACACTTTGTCTCCCACTTTAAACTCTCTTAGACGAGCCCCGGCGTTATACGACGTTTTTTGTCGCTCTTGCGCTCTGACCAGATTTTCATTTACCAGGCTGCTAACCTTGTCCATTCTATCTCTCATTTTTATTACATACTCAACTAAATTGTCCCCTCTAGGTGGCGTTCCTTCCCACACTTCTTTGACAACGTCTAAAATTCCCCTCGGCTGTCTCCCATACAATAATTCAAACGGCGAAAACCCAGTCGAGGCTTGAGGAACCTCTCTGATAGCAAACATAAGATAAGGAAGAAAACTATCCCAGTCTCTGCCGTCTACGTGCATTACCTTCTTTATCATTTGTTTTAACGTTTTATTAAACCGTTCCACCAAACCATCCGTTTGTGGGTGGTGAACAGAGGTAGTAATTTTTTTTACTTTGCACAACTTACACATGTCTTTCATAACTGTGGACATAAAGGGGGTCCCTTGATCGGTAAGGATCTCTTTAGGGAAACCGACCCTAGAAAAAACCTGTATCAACGCCTGTGCTATATTCATTGAATTAGTGTTCCTTAACGGTATAGCCTCGGGGTATCTAGTGGCATAATCCACAATGACCAGAATGTACTGGAACCCTGTTTTAGACTTTTCCAAGGGCCCAATTAAGTCCATTCCCACTCTCTCAAATGGCACGTCTATGACAGGTAACGGGACAAGCGGGGCTCGAGTAGGTTTCCTGCCAGTGACCAGTTGACATTCCGGGCAAGCTATACAAAACCGCTCTACATCCTTATAGACTCCTGGCCAATGAAAACGCATCATTACCCGGTCCCTAGTTTTCTGTATGCCTAGATGCCCCCCTAACAGATGACTGTGAGCCAGCTGTAGTATTACCCCTTTGAACTTACTTGGCACCAGTAACTGTTCTAACCACTCGCCACATTCAGTTCTAGTGACCCTATACAAGAGATCATTTTTAACAATGAAATGTGGTATAGTCACCGTGTCCCTATTTTCCCAATAACGTTCGTCCGGTACCACAGCTTGATTAAAGGCATATTGTAGGTTTTTATCTTCTATTTGTTCTCGTTTGAAGTCCAAAGAAGACACTGCTAGCTCATCCCACATCTCGGGGAGGTTTTCTTCTAAACTTCCTAACGACTCAGATTCCCTGTTAGGCTGCCCTACACGCGTTTGGGGGTCTGCACTTTTGCTTGTATATTTCCCCCCAGGGAGCCTTTGCGGTTTAGCTTGGGTCCTATACTTTTGACTTCGTGTCTTCCTGGTTTTTCCCGGTTCAGCTAGTACCTCTTCGTCAAACGGAAACAATTCAGACAACTCTGGGTTCTGGCCACTAGATGACCCTGCCTCATTAGTAGCAACAAAAACCTCTCGCAACTGTACTAAGCGAGCAAATTCGGTACAATCACGACCCACAATCACTGGATAAGGAAGTCTAGGTAACACTCCCACTTTTAACTTTACCTCCTGGGAACCTATTTTTAGATTTACGGTGGTGGCTGGGTAGGTTTTAATATCACCGTGAATGCACATTATTCGTACCTCCGCCTGGTCTGTAGAAAAGTGTTCCCCCACCAGGTCAGAGGATATTAAACTCTGCCCACAGCCTGAATCTAACAAAGCTACTGTGCTTTTATCGCCTATTGTAACAGCAACCACATACTCTGTTTTTGGTGACCTGCAGGAAAATAAGTTATTAACCGTAGTCACTACATGACAGTCCATTGACTCTACCGTCTCCCTCTTGGGACAATTTCGGGCAATGTGCCCCCAACCATCACATTTAAAACATTGCACCCTGTGATATGGCAAACTCTGCATTTCATTCCACAATTTATTCTCCCCTGCCCAAGGTCCCTTCACGGTTCTAGACCGCTCTTCAGCGCCCCCTTTTTCCCAGTCATTCTTACCGGGATTCTCGGCGGTGCGTTGTTTCGGGCTTGTGGGGCGCCAGTTGCTTTTGGCAAAACGGGAAGTGGGCTGGGCAATTTCCAGGGCAGTGAGTTGACGCTCGACCAGGGCGATTAGTTCATCGGCGGTGTTTGGACTGCCCTGTGCCACCCATTTTCGTAAGCCCACTGGAAGGTTCCTCAGATAATGGTCGAGGACCAGTAGTTCCACAACCCGCGCTGAGCTATTCGTCTCTGGTTTAAGCCACCTACGGGCTAAGTGGATTAAGTCAAACAGCTGTGACCTTGGTGCTTTTCCCTCTTCATATCTCCAAGAATGGAAGCGTTGAGCCCTCACAGCTACGGTGACCCCGGCTCTCGCCAGAATCTCAGCTTTCAGAAGATTATAATTAGCTGCTTCTGTTAGCTCCAAATCAAAATAAGCTTTTTGAGCATCTCCACTCAAAAAAGGCGCAACAATGCCAGCCCACTGCTCAAGTGGCCAAGCCTCTCGCTCGGCGGTCCTTTCGAACGCCAACAGGTAAGCTTCCACGTCGTCTGCTGGGTTCATTTTCTGTAAAACATGGCTAGCTCTTATAGGACGGGGTCCCGCAGAAGCTGCTCCCCCCCCCGTTCTCCAGAATTCATCTGGCTCCATAGTTCTCTCCACTCTCGACGATCCTGCGCTGCTTGTTCTGCCAGGGCTTTGGTATGCTCCTGCAAAGCCGCTGTGGCGAGCTGCTGAGCTGCTGTTGCTTGTAGAACTGTTTTAAGTAATTCTTCCATGTTGCGGGGTTCTCAAAGAAAACAAAGCCCCACTTCTGGTACCAAATGTGAAGTACTTTGTTCTTTCCAACAGGTGTTTGTCACTTTAATTATACACGAAACAAGGGTAGTGCTCTTTAAACGCCGTGGCGTACGTTTATTTAGCAAACTGTTCAAACAAAAACACACAAAACAAAACCTAGCCTTTCTTCAGGCGCTAACTAAACTGAGAAACAGAAAGGCTAACTAATGCAGGGCAGGGTAAGCCTGTTCCCCTGTTTAAACTAATTCCCAGAATCACCTCAGCCAAATCACCGTCCAGAACTCCGTTGTCAAGGATCGCCGTACCTTTATTTTGTTATAAGAAAATCTTTTGTCCAACACGCTTGTTTCACCACTTCAACCCTCCCCCGAACACACAAACTGAAGCCCTTTTTAACCCCGACCTGATCACTTCCATCTGATCAGCATTTGCCGATTAATTATACAATTAAACACTTGTTACATTTGTTTCAACACAGTGAGTGGCTACCCCCCATGGTCCTAAAGCCTCCAAATTACTGTCTGGTACATACACATCATCACAATATATATATATATATATATATATACACACTACTGGTCAAAAGTTTTAGAACACCTCCATTTTTCCAGTTTTTATTGAAATTTATGCAGTTTAATGTCTCAATGTACTCTGAAATTAAAGCATAGAACAAATAAACAATTGGAGATAAAAAAGAAATCACAGAATCGTTTTGTTTAACAAAATTTAATCTAAATTTTTGACTCATCAAAGTAGCCACCTTTTGCAGATATAACAGCCGAACACACTCGTGGCATTCTTTCTACAATGGAAATCAAATATTGTTCGGAAAGTTCTTCCCAACACTGTTGCAGAAGGTCCCACAAATGTGTTGCACTTGTAGGTTGCTTTGCTTTCACCCTTCTGTCCACTTCATCCCAAACCAGCTCAATGGGGTTTAAGTCTGGAGACTGTGCTGGCCATTCCATGATTTGAAGCCTACTGTCTTGTTCTTTTCTTCTAAGGTAGTTCTGACATAGCCTGGAGGTATGTTTTGGGTCATTATCTTGCTGTAGGATGAACCCCTGACCAACTAGGCGTATACCAGAGGGTATTGCATGGCGCTGCAAAATGCTGTGGTAGCAGTTTTGGTTCAGGGTGCCACTCACTCTTTGCAAGTCGCCGACTCTGGATCCAGCAAAAGAGCACCAGACCATCACGCTTCCTCCTCCATGTTTGACAGTTGGTGTCACACACCGAGGAACCATCCTTTTGCCTACTCGACGGCGTACAAAAACCCTGCGTGATGAACCGAAGATTTCAAATTTTGATTCATCGGTCCATAAGACCTTCTTCCAGTCTTCAGTAGTCCACTGGCGGTGCTTCATGGCCCAGGCAAGCCTCTTTTTCTTATTTTGCCATCTTAGCAATGGCTTTCTTACTGCCACTCGACCTGTCAAACCTGCAGCTCAAAGTCTCCTCTTCACAGTTGAAACTGAGACTTGCTTACTTCGACCAGTGTTAAGCTGTGCTTGAAGCTGTTGTCCTGTGAGCCACCTATCACGCAAGCTGTTGACTCTCAGAAACTTGTCTTCTGATTCTGTTGTGGCTTTGGGTCTGCCAGACCTCTTCCTGTCAGAGTTTCCTCCAGTTTCCAAGTGCCTTTTGATGGTGTAGGAAACTGTACTCACTGACACCTTGGCTTTTTTTGCAATTTCTCTAAAGGAAAGACCTACACTTTTAAGGGTTATAATGGTCTGTCTGTCTTCCTTTGTTAATTGCCTTTTTCTCGCCATTATGAGAGCAATATACTACTTCCTGCAGTACAATACTGTCCAAATAATGCTTAAGAGGGTGTAGTAACACAGTCTGTTCCAACACTGCTTTTATACAGACAGAGGGTTTGTAAGTAATCAACAAAAGTTGGGACACCTGTAGGAATTGTTAGCATCAACTTTCAAGGCTTAATTTACTTCCATTGCGGCAGAACAGCTGTAAGTTGTTAACCCATTACTTGTTCCCTGAAAAAGGCCTTTTTGTATAACTCTGAAATGTACATTATTTTTCAGTTTTTGGTAACCTAAACTTTTTTTTTTAACCTCTGGCAGTTTACTGCTTACCTTTGTACCATTTCAGGTTATTCACTGGACTTGAACTGCTTAAATTTCAATAAAAACTGGAAAAATTGGGGTGTTCTAAAACTTATATATATATATATATAAATAAATGTCATTTAAAATACAGATGAATCTGCAGATGGCATTGTGAAATGCATAACCAGCTCACTGGAGAGGTTTGGATTATCTTTGAACTCAGTTTCAGCTTTTAGTGGCGACAACACACATGTCAACTATGATGTCCATCACAAAACAAATGGAGCGACAGCAGAAACAGGTGTACAGCAGAGCTTATCAAAAGTGAGCTCCTTGTGAGCCTCTATTCTGATGTGGGGTGTGCAGACTTCCACTCCTTGATCATAGAGGACAAACCTCTCCTTGCTGCTGCAAGAAGCAACCAAAAATATGCATGGAAAAGGAAATAAAGACATTAATGGCTGCCAATAAAGATTCAATATATGTTGGTACCATCCATGTTTGGATACAACAGCATTGTTATTAGCTCATCATAAGCAATTTGTAAATCAGTAATAATTTCTACTTTACTAACAATTTAAATTCACATATGTTAGTCATTTTGACAACCAATTTTGATTCTGTAAAGACTTACAATTGATCAGAATTTGTACATGCAGAGAGTTTACGAAGATCAATATATCTTTTATTATTTATCTTTAGCTTTATGCAGCACATTCACTCTGTCATGTGACTTCCTGTCAGCACAAATTTCATCGGGAACCAGGGCAGGTTGCATGTCCACTGCTTAATTTGAAATGTGCAATAGCTTCGTGGTATTCATTTTAAAGAGGAAATGTATTTTAAAGGGAACTTGTAATTCCACATAGTTCTAGGTTTTTCATTGATATTTGTTTGTATTGAATGTGTGTGAAATCCTGACATTTGTTTGCCAAGAATCTACAAAAGTGCCCTGGAACTAATGTTATATATAATAAATGTTTTTGGCCAATAGAAAACATAAAAAGCCTATGATGCTTTCATTTGTCAAAATATCTTAAAATACATTAACTAATAATTGTGTTTTAAGAGGTCTACTTTATCTGTGAGAGTAAAAAAATAAAAATGTGTGTGGGGGGGCACAGGTGTTGTGTGGCGTTGCGTTAGGGTCTGTTCCTTATTTTTGAGGTCATGAGGTGGCAACCCTAATTTAAAGTATTTTATAGTTTGTGAGCACGGGGTTACACAAATTAGTTCACATGCTGGGATTCAAGTAAATAATTAATTAGTAATTGAATCCCAGCACAACAGTATATATAGATGCACGTTTCACTCACTCGGGGTTGGGTGTTCAGTGTGGAGAGAACAGGAGAGAAAGTCGCGAGTAAACTTTAAAATAATAATTGCTAGACGTGCTGAGTTAGATCAGCACGATACTTGTTTGTTTAGCGTTCGTCCACCATGTTTGTTAGTGTCTGTTCGTTTTGTTTGTCTGTTTATTTTGGCCTCAAGTGCCGTAATGCTGTTTTTGTTTAAACCTTTTATTTTTACAATTAAATGCACTGAGCGCCACAGCGTCTCAGTTTCACCTGCCATCTGTGCCATCCGTCATCTGTGTGTGTTTCTTTCTGGCCTGACATCACCCCTACAGCCAGCCTGTTCACACCCAGTCAGAGCCCCGACCTAAATCCAATCGAAAATTTGTGGCATGACTTGAAGATTGCTGTCCATCAACACTCCCCAAGGAACTTGACAGAGCTTGAACAGTTTTGTAAAGAAGAATGGTCAAATATTGCCAAATCTAGGTGTGCAAAGTTGGTAGAGACCTATCCCAACAGACTCACAGCTGTAATTGCTGCCAAAGGTGCTTCCACCAAGTATTAACTCAGAGGGGTGGAGACTTATCCAATTATGATCTTTCAGTTTTGTATTTTTAATATATAATCTTTTTTCTCAATAAAACCGTTTTTCCCCTTAACAGTGTGGAGTATGGTGTGTAGATAAGTGGAAAAAATCCTCATTTAAATGCATTAAACTTTGAGGCACTGACACAACAAAATGTGAAAAAAAGTTCAAGGGGGTGTAGACTTTCTTAGGCAGTGAAGCATATATATATATATATATATATATATATATATATATGCTTCAGTTTTTCAGATGTTTATGTAACATACTCAATAATAATAATAATAAAAAAACTATTACATCTAACTGTTTCCCCTTTTGTTATACTATTTACAGTCAGAAAGACTGCCTGCTGCGGGGCTTCTAGGTATGAGTATATCTCCGGTCCTTCTAGTGTTAATATCCTAGGAGAGCTCAACTGATATTGTTAAATGAGTGAACATTTTGCAAGTGTCCAAAATGAATTTTAAAAATCTACAATAATTACTGCAGCGGATCTTGAACAATAATGTTGCATTCTACTGGTGGCAAACAATTTCGTACAACCTGCGTTGTTTCATTGCATCACATATGTGAGGCTACGATCCAGCTGTATATACTCAGACAGCAATCCAAATCGAGAAACATGGCGGATAGTGAATTGCTTCAAAACGAAAGGTAAAAAAAAGAAGTTTCTAAAACAGCGGCATTACTGGGGAGTTGGTTCCAGACCCTCACAATTCTCTGTGTAGAAAAGTGCCTCCTATTTTCTGTTCTGAATGCCCCTTTATCTAATCTCCATTTGTAACCCCTGGTCCTTGTTTCTTTTTTCAGGTCAAAAAAGTCCCCTGGGCAGCATTGTCAATACCTTTTAGAATTTTTAATGCTTGGATCAGATCACCACATAGTCTTCTTTGTTCAAGACTGAACAGATTAAATTCTTTTAACCTGTCTGCATATGACATGCCTTTTAAACCCGGGATAATTCTGGTTGCTCTTCTTTGCACTCTTTCTACAGCAGCAATATCCTTTTTGTAACGAGGTGACCAGAATTGAACACAATATTCTAGGGAGGGTCTTACTAATGCATTGTAAAGTTTTAACATTACTTCCCTTGATTTAAATTCAACACTTCTCACAATATATCCGAGCATCTTGTTGACCTTTTTTATAGCTTCCCCACATTGTCTAGATGAAGACATTTCTGAGTCAACATAAACGCCTAGGTCTTTTTCATAGTTCCCTCCTTCAATTTCACTATCTCCCATATGATATTTATAATGCACATTTTTGTTGCCTGCATGCAGTACCTACACTCTTCGCTATTAAATGTCATTTGCCATGTGTCTGCCCAGTTCTGAATACTGTCTAGATCATGTTGAATGACCTTTGCTGCAACAACAGTGTTTGCCACTCCTCCTATTTTTGTGTCATCTGCAAATTTAACAAGTTTGCTTACTATACCAGAATCTAAATCATTAATGTAGATTAGGAATAGCAGAGGACCTAATACTGATCCCTGTGGTACACCTCTGGTTACCTCGCTCCATTTTGAGATTTCTCCTCTAATCAGTACTTTCTTTTTTCTACATGTTAACCACTCCCTAATCCATGTGCATGCATTTCCTTGAATTCCTACTGCGTTCAGTTTGAGAATTAAACTTTTATGCTGGACTTTGTCCAGCATAAAAGTTCAAGCTTTCTGGAAATCTAAATAAACCATGTTGTATTACAAGACACGTTTTTAATTTAATGGAATATTCAATTTCATTAAAATATTATCGATTTGTTATCATGAGGTCCCAATCGATAAATAATTTGATTATTATCGTTATCGTTACAAGCCTACTGTAATCGTGCGAGTTCTGATTTCCATTACACAAGAGTAGATGTTAAAACTTCATGCTGATTTGAACTCGGCTCTCGCCAAGATAAGCACCAACTAAGACGTAGCTTTACAGTAAACTAATATGATCCATATGTGTCTCCATCCATTTACGTTTCCTTCCATATGATGATGTAGATATCCTTCTGTCTGGTGTTAATGGCTGAAGTGTAATGCTGGCTCCAGGGATCAGCTTATTTTGCCTCTCTGGCGCATCAGCACACACAATGGCTGCGATGCTGGCTCCGGGGATCAACCACAGTGCGGCCTCCCCAGCTCATCAGCATGACAACCGTCTGGATTGAGCTAAGTAGGGTACATCTCTGGGGTCTTTAAGTGGGCACCTTCCATCCTGTGTTTCGTCGACTAGCCCACATCACCTCAAGAGGGCTCGATGGTGATTCTGGCGTCCCAGCATCACCCCCCATCCGTCCCCCACTCAACTCAGCCCAGCTTACTTACCTGTACATCAGCGTTTCTTTCTTTCTATTGTGCTTGAGATCCCCAGCCAGAATCTTTCTGTTACTGTTACTTATATGCATGTTAATGCCATGGCTCATTGCACCCGTGGTTAACTCGACTCCTTGGATAAGTCGATACTAAATGGCATCCCCGTGGGGTGTCAAGTTAACCAAGGTTGACTGTATGTATGTGTGTGTGTATATATACATATCTCAGCAGTACACTTACTAATTACAGCCCCAAGTATTTATATGCATCCTGACGGTAAACAATGTAAGAATTACATCTGGGATAGTTGCGGCTAAGAAATTAGGCACCCTACGATTTGACTGGGGAAAGATAATAGAGGTTTATGGGAGTTCACAAAAAAAATGGTACGGTAGTTCATTTCCTTTTTTGTTATATTATCCAGCTTTTTGCTGGATTAAGATTTATGTTGAGTTTTCTCACAACATTTTGTTAATGCACGTGTGCAGCACACAAACCATAAGTGCATTTTTATTTTTTGCTGTTCTTGTTCCAAATTTTCTGAATACAATGTTTCATTTTAAGCAATTTTTTACACAACAGTACTCACATACGTTTAGTCACCATCACAACTGCTGCATGAAACTGGGGTTAGTGTATTCTGCAGGTGTTAATAATAATATACAGCACCTCTCTGCACTGAAACATTTGTATATCAGCTGTATATCAGCTGACAGCTGATATCCCATCATGCCTTTCTTTTTAAAGGCGTATAGCCTCTATACATGAACCCCGAATATCTCTGACAAGCACCTATGAGTACATATTTTTACAATATCACAACAAAAGGAATATGCTTAATTTTTTAGGTTTTTTTGGTGCATATATATATATATATATATATATATATATATATATATATATATATATATATATATAATGTACTATATATTGCCTGACAGAATACAATAAAAATTATAAAACAGTTTGTTTAATATTATAGGCACCTTATTTTAGCAGTTGCCTGACGATGGTTCCAGTTGGATTTGTAGCTGGACTGGGGTGTTTATTCGTCAACCTGTGTAACTTATTCTTACTGTGATTGGCTGCAAAGACACCAGGGCTAGCTAGAGAGTGAATCATGTTTGTTGTTTTTTTTTTCTTGTGTACAATTCCCTAATAACGGAAGACATTGTATTCTAGGAGATGTAGTTGTTAGTGTAAGTTTTAGGGGAGGCGAGGCAAACAAAATTGCTATGTATATTTTCATGCATTAAATTTAAATTTAGTATTTCAGATTTTTTAATGCGTAAAAACAGCATTAAACAGTATCTGGACCACTGACTCTCATAAAGAAAACTAAACTTCGGCTAAGAGAACACTTCGCTTGCTTCCTAGGGGTGTTCTCTTAGCTGGAGACTAGATAGTGCTTTGGCCCCAAAAACTGAGGTGAAAGGAACAAGGAAGTGCAAATGTAAAAAATATCCTGGAAGTGTCAAACATGAGAGTTTTGAAATAAATATTTTGGTTTTCATACCGTTATTTCAAAACTGCACATTTGGGACCTACATACTGAATAGTAGATTAATGAAAATATTTTGTTAGCTACAATCACTTTATTAATAATATTAACTCTGTGTTGATCATGTCGTATGCAGACAGGCTAAAATAATTTAATCTATTCAGTCTTGAACAAAGAAGACTACGCGGTGATCTGATTCACTCTGATTCAAGCATTCAAAATCCTAAAAGGTATAGACAATGTCGACCCAGGGGACTTTTTTGACCTGAAAAAAGAAACAAGGACCAGGGGTCACAAATGGAGATTAGATTCAAGAAGCTGTTTGATAAGATTCTGGGATCAATTAGCTACTAACATCCAAATGAGCAAGATGTTCTTATGTAAGTGCAGATGTTTTGAAAACTATAAAAACTGCACCACCCCCCCCCACTGAACCATGATGAAACAGCATTGCTGCTGGATGCTTATTGAGGTGAAATCGGTTCTGAAATCTAGAGTTGGAATTTAGAGCATTTGACATCCTTGCTGTCTATTTGCTTCCGTGTTTCTGGATGTGAGTAAAATATTCCACTACCTCTGTTATCAATTTGCATACACCATGACCTTCCATTGTTCTTGAAGCTGTGAGGCCTTACTTTGTGGTTTATAAATTTGTATACTTTCTGACATTTGCATTTGGGAACTTATGGTTTAACCACGACTGAATATGCTTCCCACCCCACCTCAGGTTTTGTATTTGTACCTGTGCCTGTATGCACATTGTACTTCCTCCAATTTTTATGTTCTTTGTGTTTCTGATTCTACAGACAACCCTGTATTTAATGTAATATTCAATACCCAAACTGTAAAATTACAACACAAATGATATTTTCTTAATTTCTTCAGCACACTTTATAAGCAGATGTATATGAATGTACCTGTCTATCTGTACAATAAACCACAGAGACCCATATGAAATGGTAGAAGGTAGGCACTCTGGATCAAACTCTGTTCTCCGGGTTCAGAGACCTGTCAGATTCCACATACTTCTTTTATTCTCTTAAAGTCAGAGCAGACATTTAAGGACGACACTGAGATGCTTTGAACTCCTGTAAGTGGATTGTTCGTGCACTGACTTACAATATATCTAGACAACTTTTAAGTAATCAAGAAAAATCACACAGCGTTAACACTTCAAAACAATTATGGTTATCACATGTTTCGCCCTTAGGCAAGTCATGCAAAACGCTCACCGCTAAATCCTAAAGTATCCACTATGTAACTCTCTAAAGCTAAAATATATTTCCTATCCCCATAGCAATGTTTCAATGTAAGCAAGATATAAATTCAAGATTATGCTTACCTCCCAATATATGGAAGTGTTGTGTAGACTACAAATAAAGACAATAGCTGTCTTCGAACGCAGAGGCTTCTGAATACGGCCAAACAGCAACCAGCTTTTTCAGAGATCCTCAGAGAATGTACCAAATAGCTTGTGTTACCAAGTTGAATGAATGAATGAATGAATGAATGCTTTACAGGAGTCTTGCCTCTGCTTTTATAGTTACATTTTTATAGTTTTATATATTACAGTTTTACCTGTAATAATACTTCTGTTTTCTATTACAGTAACAGCATTACACTTATACAGTGCATTCCATTTATAAGAATCACCCGCATATAGTGATCAAAACCACTGGGACAAAATCATTCCTATACTAACCAATGTAAAATGCCCTACTTGTAAGAATCAAGCAATCTGCTTATAAGAATCATTTCGGGGCAAACTGACTACATGTAATACGGTACCTGATCAAGTGCAATGACGTGTACAGCCAATAAATCTGTTTTTGAATTTGAATTTGATCACATCTCTCGTGATTAGGCACGTACGCAGCGTGGATAGTGCAATGATGCAGGAAACACTGCGTTGTTTTTAATTAAACGTGACTGCGCCACTACTTGTGCAGGTATGTTTTTTTGTGTTCTCTGTTAGTGAAAATTTGTTTCAATAAAGTGAATACAAATTCATTGAATACATGCCGAGTACAGCATTGTAATTGTGTGCTATGCATGTGGAGGGAGTGGGATTACGGCATGGCGCAGTGAGGAGGAGGATGAGGGGTGGGGGGGTGTGGCAATGCGCCCCGCCCCTGTGTGCATTTCTGTGTTATATGTTGTATGTTGCGTGTGTTAATGTTGGTGTATAGTCATTGGTACACGGGATATAAATGGGTGTGTGCAGCACGAGTATTTAAATTGTATATTTGTATTTAGGCACGGGATTGCACATCACTGCATGTGCATTTAAAGTATAGTATGTGAGCACGGGGTTGCACAGAATTAATTCACGTGCTGGGATTCAAGTGAATAATTGGGGTTGGGTGTTCGAGAGTGGAGAACGGGAGAGAGAGGAAGGAAAAATACAGATAAGGAAAAATAACAATTGCTACAGCGTGCTGGAAGTGCCAGCACGGTACTTGTTTAACGTTCGTCCACTTGTTTTGTGTGTTAGTGCGTTTTGTTTACCTGTTTATTTTGGCTCCAGTGCCGTGTCCTGTTTTGTGTTTAAAACCCTTTTATTTCGTTTAATAAACGCTGAGTGCCACCATTGCACTCAGCATTACTCATCACCACCGTCTGTCTGTGTGTTTCTTCCGGGTCTGACGTGTCACCACTCAGCCAGCCTTATGACAGGGGGATTGCAGAGCTTTGCATCTCCGCTTCAGGAAAAACAGTGAGATTTGCATCACAATAGAAAATAAGTAAGCAACAGATGCTTAAATAAGAACATAAGAACATAAGAAAGTTTACAAACGAGAGGAGGCCATTCAGCCCATCTTGCTCGTTTGGTTGTTAGTAGCTTATTGATCCCAGAATCTCATCAAGCAGCTTCTTGAAGGATCCCAGGGTGTCAGCTTCAACAACATTACTGGGGAGTTGGTTCCAGACCCTCACAATTCTCTGTGTAAAAAAGTGCCTCCTATTTTCTGTTCTGAATGCCCCTTTATCTAATCTCCATTTATGACCCCTGGTCCTTTTTTCTTTTTTCAAGTCAAAGAAGTCCCCCGGGTTGACATTGTCTGTACCTTTTAGGATTTTGAATGTTTGAATCAGATCGCCGCGTAGTCTTCTTTGTTCAAGACTGAATAGATTCAATTCTTTTAGCCTGTCTGCATACGACATGCCTTTTAAACCTGGGATAATTCTGGTTGCTCTTCTTTGCACTCTTTCTAGAGCAGCAATATCCTTTTTGTAACGAGGTGACCAGAACTGAACACAATATTCTAGGTGAGGTCTTACTAATGCATTGTAGAGTTTTAACATTACTTCCCTTGATTTAAATTCAACACTTCTCACAATATATCCAAGCATCTTGTTAGCCTTTTTTATAGCTTCCCCACATTGTCTAGATGAAGACATTTCTGAGTCAACATAAACTCCTAGGTCTTTTTCATAGTTCCCTTCTTCAATTTCACTATCTCCCATATGATATTTATAATGCACATTTTTACTGCCCGCATGCAATACTTTACACTTTTCTCTATTAAATTTCATTTGCCATGTGTCTGCCCAATTTTGAATGCTGTCTAGATCATTTTGAATGACCTTTGCTGCTTCAACAGTGTCTGCCACTCCTCCTATTTTTGTGTCGTCTGCAAATTTAACGAGTTTGCTTACTATATCAGAGTCTAAATCATTAATGTAGATTAGGAATAGCAGAGGACCTAATACTGATCCCTGTGGTACACCACTGGTTACCTCACTCCATTTCGAGGTTTCTCCTCTAATCAGTACTTTCTGTTTTCTACCTGTTAACCACTCCCTAATCCATGTGCATGCATTTCCTTGAATCCCTACTGCGTTCAGTTTGAGAATTAATCTTTTATGCGGGACTTTGTCAAAAGCTTTCTGGAAATCTAAATAAACCATGTCGTATGCTTTGCAGTTATCCATTTTCAATGTTGCATCCTCAAAAAAGTCAAGTAGGTTAGTTAGACATGATCTCCCTTTCCTAAAACCATGCTGGCTGTCTCCCAGGATATTGTTACCATATAAGTAATTTTCCATTTTGGATCTTATTATAGTTTCCATAAGTTTACATATAATAGAAGTCAGGCTTATTGGTCTGTAGTTACCTGGTTCGGTTTTGTCTCCCTTTTTGTGGATTGGTATTACATTTGCTATTTTCCAGTCTGTTGGTACAACCCCTGTGTCAAGAGACTGTTGCATGATCTTGGTTAGCGGTTTGTAAATAACTTCTTTCATTTCTTTGAGTACTATTGGGAGGATCTCATCCGGCCCAGGGGATTTGTTTATTTTAAGAGCTCCTAGTCCCTTTAACACTTCTGCCTCTGTTATGCTAAAGTTATTTAAAACTGGATAGGAACAGGTCGACATGTGGGGCATGTTGTCCGTGTCCTCCTTTGTAAAAACCTGTGTAAAAAAATGCAGTGCTAGTCCTGACAGTAAAATACTGTACTGTAATGTCATTTTAATTAAAAGGCCATTTCACGTAACACTGCACGGCAGTTAAACTAGGCACCCTCATGAGAAGATTGCTTCTCAAGTATAGTGTAGTAAAATAGGATTCTGCAGCCTTGAGTACACATAATCATGATCATATAACAAGCTGCTTACCCATGAGAACTTGTTTTGATGTATTGTCCTCAGTGATTGAGCACCATTAACATCTGTATACTGTATTTAAACTGCTAATGGCACACTTTTGCTAATTGTAATGCGACAGAGTGGCCGAGGACAGTATTTGATAAATTATCAAACAGGAGATTGTTGAAGGTTATTCTTTTTTTGAAGTTTTAACTTTGACATTAAATAGTCCATTACCTGTACACGTTCTAATTATTTATTGACCACCTACAGTGCCGTGAAAAAGTATTTGCCCCCTGTCTGATTTTCTGCATTTTTGCACATTTTTCACATTGTATTTGGTCAGATTTTTTTGTGGGTTGTAGTAGTATATAGAGGGAGTCTGAGAGAAAAAAATGACACTAACGTTTGGTGCTTCTTTCGTTTGTTTGGTGTGCTAGGTAATCAAACATGCAACCTTCAGGTGTGAAAAAGTTATTGCCTCCCCCTAGTTAACTCAACCCAATTAAAGGGATAATTAGGGTCAGCTGTTTGAGCACTTTGGTTAACAACCAGGCCTGATTTGGGCCAGCCCTGCCCAATATAAATCTGACTACTTTGGCCCTTACCATCAGAGTGTTGTCAGCACACAGGTTCTAGAGGCATATCATGCCACGAACAAAATAAATTCCTGAAGACCTCTGGAAAAAAGTTGTTGATGCCTATCAGTCTGGAAAGGGTTACAAAGCCATTTCTAAGGCTCTGGGGCTCCACCGAACCACAGTCAGAGCCATATTGTCCAAATGGAGAAAGTTTGGGACAGTAGTGAATCTTCCCAGGAGTGGCCGTCCTGCCAAAATCTCTCCAAGAGCAAGGCGTAAAATCGTCCAGGAAGTCACAAACAACCCTAGAACAACATCCAGGGATCTACAGGCCTCTCTTGCCTCGGCTAAGGTCAGTGTTCATGACTCCACCATCAGAAGGACACTGGGCAAAAATGGGATTCATGGCAGAGTAGCAAGGCGGAAACCATTGCTCACTAAGAAGAACATGAATGCTCGTTTCAAGTTTGCCAAAAAGCACCTGGATGATCCTCAAGAGTTCTGGAACAATGTTCTATGGACAGATGATCAAAAGTGGAACTTTTTGGCCAACATGGGCCAAACACTGCATTCCACAGTAAGAACCTCATACCATCGGTCAAGCATGGTACCAACGGTCAAGCATGGTGGTGGTAGTGTCATGGTTTGGGGATGCTTTGCTGCATCAGGACCTGGATTATTATTTGTTTATTTAGCAGACGCCTTTATCCAAGGCGACTTACAGAGACTAGGGTGTGTGAACTATGCATCAGCTGCAGAGTCACTTATAATTACGTCTCACCCGAAAGCCAGAGCACAAGGAGGTTAAGTGACTTGCTCAGGGTCACACAATGAGTCAGTGGTTGAGGTGGGATTTGAACCAGGGACCTCCTGGTTACAAGCCGTTCTCTTGAACCACTGGACCACACAGCCTCCAATGGATGCCTTGCCATCATTGAAGGAACCATGAATTCTGATCTGTATCAGAGAATTCTACAGGAGACTGTCAGGCTATCCGTCCGTGAGCTGAATCTGAAGCGCAGCTGGGTCATGCAGCAAGACAATGATCCAAAACACACAAGCAAGTCTACATCAGAATGGTTGAAGAACAAGAAATTTAAAGTTTTGGAATGGCCTAGTCAAAGTCCAGACCTAAACCCCATTGAGATGTTGTGGCAGGACCTGAAACGAGCAGTTCATGCTCGAAAACCCACAAATGTCACTGAGTTGAAGCAGTTCTGCATGAAGGAGTGGGTCAAAATTCCTCCACGGCACTGTGAGAGATTGATCAATAACTTCAGGAAGCGTTTGGTTGCAGTTATTGCTGCTAAAGGTGGAGTAACCAGTTATTGAGTCTAAGGGGGCGATTACTTTTTCACACGGGGACATTGGGTGTTGCATAACTTTCTTTAATAAATAAATGAAATATGTATCAAATTGTTGTGTTATTTGTTCACTCAGGGTCCCTTTTATCTAATACCCAGTAAACATGCTAACATTGGCCCTATGTTGGACCAATGTCAGATGGTAAATTTGCCCTATGTCAGAGCCCAACATTGGCCCAACATTGTTTTGCTCATCGGCCCAACAAAATTGGCAACATCGGCCCCATGTTGGCTAATTGTCATACAGTACGTTGGACCTATGTCATTAAACATTAGTAGTTTAATGGAGATTATTAGCTAATTAGGTCTTAAACATTTTTGTTACTCTCAGATTACCATCACAAATAAGTAAATATTTCGAAATTATTTTAAATGTTAACAGAATTATTTTTTACAAACTGCTTGACTTATTTGATTTGATCTATTTCGTATTAAGGTAAAAAAAAAGTCTTGTAATCACACTTTTTTATTTAAGTTTCCATATTGTTTTTGTGATTAAATGTTTTATTAGAAAAGCTTACAAAAAAAACAAAAAACACCTCCCAAGGCTGAAAACTCCTCCTCCGTGGCACTGTTTGTAAAACATTAGCTCTTACAGCTCCTGAATAAGAAAACACATATATCTGTTATTCCACTTACACAAATGTTTTTATGAAGTTAACTTTTTTAGTACTAATTCTCAAATATCAGTATTTTCAAGGGACAAACAGTTCAAATGTTTCCACACCCTTGTCAGATAAGTATTTAATAATTCTGTCAATTAATCTGATTCGCACAAAATATTGTAGAAACTGTCATAATATCATTTTCTTACAAGTGTGTGATACACTAATTTCACCAGGCTCCAGGGCTGTAAACCAGGAGGCAAAGACGAGTTTGTTCAGCCACTTGGGAAGTGATGATATTAGAGTTCATCACACCACAGAGTACCTTATTGTGTTTATAAAAATGGGTTTACTAATGTGGCGGAGTGTCCCGCCCCTATATATATATTTGTGCACGGTTTGTATTTTTGTTTGCGGCGCAGATCAAAGCACTGCGTATTTGTTATTGTTTTATATAATTTAAAAACCCTTTGAGGATGCGTGGCTGATCAGCTAGTGATTTATTTAGCTAGCTGACAGTCACGCATCCTTATTAAACTCGTGCAGACGGTGACCATCTCCCGAATTAATTCATTGATTAATTGTTGCTAATCAGGAGATGGTCACTGTATATAAACCTGCAGCACTCTACCCTTGGGGAGGGTGTATTAGGAGTAAGAGCGGAGAGAGTGAGGAGAGAGAAAACGAAATTTAAAAACAACTGCTAAGTATCGTGCTGGTGGTAAAACCAGCACGCTTATTTGTTTGTTTATTTGGTTGGCCAACGTGCCCTTTTGTTTTGTAGTGTTTTGTTGTTTGTTTAAATCTTTTGTTTTGTTCTATTATTTAATAAAACGCTGAGCGCCGTTGCTTCACCATAGCCATCCATTGCCCTTGTTTACTACTCCTTCCTGGTCCGTGACGTCATCGCTGCAACCGCTCGGCCACACTAACTAAATTAAAAAGATGGTTTTGACATTTTGTTTGACTTATTTGAGATAATATCCTTCTGTTCAATATTGACCTAAATACTTCTTATTTTTAAATAGTCCCTTAAAACTTAAAGTAAAAAATGATTGATACTAAATTGAACACTCATTGAAAGTACTTTAAATCTCTAAATTGTATGTAACTGCTGGTGCATTGTGATCCTGGAGATTGAAGTTTGATCTTTAGGTTAACCCCTAGAGCCAGTGCTTTGTGGTGCAGCCTGGAGGAAGTTTGCCTTTGGATTATGGCTGGATTTAAAATACTAATTTCATAATAAATTATTCACAAAAGGTCCTTATGCTTTAGTGTGTGCCTTATCCCCAAATAATGTGCATTTTAAGTCCTACTCATCAACATGGATATGCAATACAAAAAGGTAGTTTTTTCATTGAAAGCATTCATATCCAATATACAATACATATATACAGTACTCACAAAATAAATGTTGCTCTATATAATGAAGAGCGACATTTTTATACAAAAATTACCTCCTTTTTCATCTTTGCTGCTCTATATTTGTTTCATCTGCATCAGTTTGTAGGTCAGAACTGGCCTCAGATAATTTAGCACATGCAGCAGCATATTAATCTGTAATATGTGTGTATATTATTACAATTAAGTAACACAAGGTTTGCAGTTCAAACATTGCAAAATGGTAGCAACACAATTTGATGCACAGTGATAATAAACATCACAGCAAAACTTTTAATACTTAATCATCTAAAAATAAGTTTTCTGAAACTGACAATTCAGTAGATATGATCCTTGGAATCGGCATCAGCAGTAATGTATTTTTGGTAACAAATTCTTACACAATGTGGATATTTCACTAAACTATTGAGTTAGGCTATACTGAGAAGCAAAACTGTTCAAAGTAATGCGACTCTAAATAAATCAGCCTATTTCATAAAATACCCAGTGTTAGCCCAGGAATTAGTGTACATCACATATCTGCTACATACATGACTCTCACTTGATATGCTGGCCATGTGTTTTTGGGAGTCATGCATGCCCGAACTGCCTTGACAGCAGACTTAAGCTGTGGCCAAAAGCATTTTGTAGAGCCAATAATCCAATTCTTTGGTACCACCTCAACTTCTAAAGTTTCATTAAATTCAACAATGGCAAACATTGCTTTTCGCTGCTTAAAATATGAAAATTATACAATTAAAAAAGGACAACTACAACTCCCCCAGCCACAGCCAAAACATCCTTCACTGGTGCTGTGGCAAGTAAAGTTCTAGCATCTTTGGGCAACAAAGAGTGTTCTGGATGCAATATTCTTAGTAGCTCAGACAGGGCATTTAATGTGATTTTATTTCTGGTAGCCCATTCACCTAATTTTACAGATAATCCCCCTGAATCAGACTCTCTGTCACAACTCATGTCTTCATCATTATTATTTATTATTATTTGTTTATTTAGCAGACACCTTTATCCAAGGCGACTTACAGAGTCTAGGGTGTGTGAACTATGCATCAGCTGCAGAGTCACTTACAATTACGTCTCACCCGAAAGACGGAGCACAAGGAGGTTAAGTGACTTGCTCAGGGTCACACAATGAGTCAGTGGCTGAGGTGGGATTTGAACCGAGGACCTCCTGGTTACAAGCTCTTTTCTTTAACCACTGGACCACACAGCCTCCATCACTTGTGTCTTTAGCCTCACACTCATGAGCAGACTCATCACAAGTCTGGTTGACTTGTGACTAATTGTGGTAGAGGGGTATCATGATCACATGTGCTCATTTCTAAGGGGATAGATGGAGTCTCTAAATCAACAGGCATGACCTGATCAATATCAAAGACATCAGCTACATCTCCAAGGCCAACATGTTTTGAATATGCTGTATTATTTGTAACTTTGTGGTTTCGCTCAATATTTTGTTCTTCCACCATAATATCTGCAATTTGCTGATCTACCCTAGCATGGATTTTTCTGTGATTTGTCCAGCACCTGACACAAAGCAGCCAACCCAACCCAAATATCTGTACAAGATAACAAATAACATGGTTAATAGGACATCTGAGAGATTCATACTAATTCTGAACAAATAATCATAACTTTGTATGTATGTAACACTTCTCTGATAGGACACTGGATGGAATGAGGAGACTGATAGAACGTGTATCACTAGCTGTACTGTCAAATTCGCAAATCACAGCTCACAGATTGCCTCTCTGTAGGCGGGACACAGAGGATCCAGTCGAGGCATACATTCCCTGCACACACACATATTTATTTTCTTAAATTATTTTCTTAGGCCTATTTAAGTCAATGTTTTTTTTTTGTTTCTTAAAACACCAAAGAGCTAATATTGCTTAATGTTATTATTAAGTTGTTCTGAAAGTGTTGCAGAAATGTGTTTAGTTTTTTTTTTTTTTTTTTTTTTTTTTAAGTGTTACACCGCTTATAAAATAAATCAAGGCGATTTAACGGTTCTAAATAAAATAACACAAACCCAATTGCTTTCTAAATATTAGCCTATATAACAGCGATTTGTTTATGTAAATAAAATTGTCATTATTTTTTGCAGGTATTTTGAATACAATGTTTTCACATTAGCAGGACAATGGGGACATTGTTTCATTTCAAGGTTTATTTATTGAGAGAAAATTCCAGGGAGGGGCCAGAATCCACGCCAAAACAATACACTATTAATTAATCTC
Source organism: Acipenser ruthenus (assembly GCF_902713425.1). Taxonomy (NCBI): domain Eukaryota; kingdom Metazoa; phylum Chordata; class Actinopteri; order Acipenseriformes; family Acipenseridae; genus Acipenser; species Acipenser ruthenus. Next base: position 3,769,284 of record NC_081225.1, on the reverse strand, counting down.
AAATTTCTCAGTCTGTCTGTCCTTTCCTGCCCCCGCTTCCCGCCTCAGAACGAGAGCAGCTTGGCGCGGGAAATCCCGGACAGCAGCATTTTCATAGCAATTTCATAATGGAAAGTTACATTTCACATTGTTTTGTTTTAGTTGTGGCTTTTTATGTAAAACGCATGAAAAATAGTATCTCTGTTCAAATTAAAATGTACAAAACATATTCTGTCAAAACAACTGAATAAACCAATGCAAAGTTCACAGTGCTACAGATCTGGAAAGAAAAGATTGGGCCGTTTATGAACAGCAAAATGGATATGAAAATACAGTAATAACTGTCAAATAAAAACTAAACATTTCTGCAAGAGAATATCATGGATGTTGCATATTAATTATTTCGTATAATTAGTAAACTTTCTTTTATTCCTCAGTAAAGCACTATCACAAAATACAACATTATGAAAACACATGTTCAGAATCTGAACAGCGATTTTTATTTTTAAACGGTGTGTTTAACTAATAAACATATAAGAACACTGAACTGTATAATGTTAAAAAAATATATATGTCACCTTGCTAAGTTTTAATGCTCTGCAGAAGACCCGATCATGAAAGTGTTTTATAAATAAAATATCATCAGAAGAATTAAATTCGCAAAGAGGAAAATATTTTCCCTGTCAAAAATGTACTTCACAATATTACTGGTAATGTTCTCAACTGAGTTCAAAATAACCTATTCATGTCTTGATATATCATAAAATCACAATATAGCCTATAATTACATTAAATATTTTAAATTATTTTATCAATTGCCAAAACAGCAGTGCGGTATTTAGAAAAGTTTTTTTAAAGCGATTTCAGTCAAATCCATCCACTCATATCAATTAGGCTACAGCCCAGACACAGTAAATTAGTAATATATAAACAAACGAATATGTTTTAAATTAAGAATTTAAAATGATCCTTACCTGACACACGGCACTCTCCTCTGCACGTCAAACTGGCTGATCCGTGATCTGGCTGCAGATAAATGGCGCCTATTCCCACTCATACCGCGCAGAGCATTGTGGATAATACGTTTCAGCGCTGTGCAGCCAACCTCGCCTTTTTCTTTGGAAAAAAATGTGTGATCTTATTTTTTTTCCAAAATTAATAGTACAATTGGAAAATTTTAAATTGTACTAACCCTTGTTACACATAAATTAACCCTAAACAAATTAACTCTCGTGCGCGTGGTTCCCTTGACCTTAGCAGCTCGATTACTTCAGAAAGATGCGCTTGTTTTACATTATGTGTCAGCCGCCTGTATGTGTGGTCTGCCAGCCTGCATCCTACCGTTCTGCTATGTTAATCTGTCATAAAATACCATGCAAATAAATTGCACAGTAAATTAAATTGTTGCATAATTATTTATAGTAAAGCTGATTTTTGTATTGTTTCCACAACGGAACAACCTCAGGCTGAAGTTAAGGTTTGGAAATACGGAGCTCGCTCCAGACAGCTCCGGCTGAATTTAAGCAATTGTAGTTTCATCGGCTGTCTCCAATGCTGGGCCAACGTCGCAAGCCAACGGTGTATGGATTGTAGTTTCATCGGCTGTCTCCAACGCTGGGCCAACGTTGCCAGCCAACGGCGACCGTCGCCAACCATGCCAACCATAAGCCAATGCTGGCCCAACGCATACATGTTTACTAGGTATTAGGTTTTGGTTGAAGATCTGATAACATTCACTGTCAAAAATATGCAAAAATGCAGAAAATCAGACAGGGGACAAATACTTTTTCACGGCACTAAGTCAAACCCACTATTTCTGACTGAATTTGTGGATCTTCTATCTATAGTGACAGTCAAATATGATAGGCTTCTTTTATTGGGTGATTTTAACCTTCATGTTGACTTTGATTCTGATTCTAACTCCTTGGAATTTACGAGCCTATTGGATTTAGATTATATCCTTCATGTCAAAGGGTCTATGCATAACCGTGGCCATACTTTAGATCTGGTAATTTCTTGTGGTTTAGCTGTTAGGAATGTCATAACCCTAGATCTTACTATTTCTGGTCATCTTGCCATTATTTTGTTAGGTGAATCTGCCAGTATCTACAAAGACCGTGGACCGTACATTTAAATTGCATGTAATTAATTATTCAGCTGCTGTTAAGCTTTCTGATGTATTGAGCTCATTACAACCCTGAGTCCTTATAAGTAGATGAGCTGGTGAATACCTACAACATAAGAACATAAGAACGTTTACAAAATTGAGAGGAGGCCATTTGGCCCATCTTGCTCGTTTGGTTGTTAGTAGCTTATTGATCCCAGAATCTCATCAAGCAGCTTCTTGAGGGATCCCAGGGTGTCAGCTTCAGCAACATTACAATTCTCTGTGTAAAAAAAAAAGTGCCTCCTATTTTCTGTTCTGAATGCCTCTTTATCTAATCTCCATTTGTGACCCCTGGTCCTTGTTTCTTTTTTCAGGTCAAAGAAGTCCCCTGGGTCAACATTGTCAATACCTTTTAGGATTTTGAATGCTTGAAATCAGATCACCGCGTGGTCTTCTTTGTTCAAGACTCAATAGATTCAATTCTTTTAGCCTGTCTGCATATGACATGCCTTTTAAACCTGGGATAATTCTGGTTGCTCTTCTTTGCACTCTTTCTAGAGCAGCAATATCCTTTTTGTAACGAGGTGACCAGAACTGAACACAATATTCTAGGTGAGGTCTTACTAATGCATTGTAAAGTTTTAACATTACTTCCCTTGATTTAAATTCAACACTTTTCACAATATAGCCGAGCATCTTGTTGGCTTTTTTTTTTTTATAGCTTCTCCACATTGTCCGGGTCATCATAAACTCCTAGGTCTTTTTCATAGATTCCTTCTTCAATTTCAGTATCTCCCATATGATATTTATAATGCACATTTTTGTTGCCTGCGTGCAGTACCTTACACTTTTCTCTATTAAATGTCATTTGTCATGTGTCTGCCCAGTTCTGAATGCTGTCTAGATCATGTTGAATGACCTTTGCTGCAACAACAGTGTTTGCCACTTGTCCTATTTTTGTGTCATCTGCAAATTTAACAAGTTTGCTTACTATACCAGAATCTAAATCATTAATGTAGATTAGGAATAGCAGAGGACCTAATACTGATCCCTGTGGTACACCACTGGTCTGCATACGACATGCCTTTTAAACCCAGGATAATTCTGGTTTCTCTTCTTTGCACTGGTATATTAGATACTGTAGCGCCAATCAAAACTTGGAGAGTGTCTTTTAAAAAAATCTCATCGTGGTTTAATTATACAACTCGTAAGATGAAATATGAAGGTCGTAAACTAGAATGGAGATGGTGATAATTTAAACTGCACGTTCAATACATCGCATGGAAGGGCAACCTGGTTCAGTATAGGAAAGCTCTGGCACTGGCTAGATCATCATGTTCTAATTTAATTGAAACAAATAAAAATAATCCTAGATTTATTTTTGCTACCCTAGATAAAATAATTAGTCCTTCCCCTAATAGTCCTACCTTTGACATTGGAGCCTCTCACAGCTAACTACTAGACATCAGAAATGAGATTCCACAGACACCTTCTATCAAGGAGGAGTCCAGCACAATTTTACCAACTACACCTATTAAGGCTACTATGTGGGCTTTTTCTTTGATTACCTTACGGGAACTGACAGAGCTAGTTCAGTATATGAGAGCTACTACAAGTTCTCTTGATCCTATTCCTACAAAACTATTAGCCCTTTGCAGTCCTATGTCGGACCAGGTCCGACATTACAATTTTCCCTTTACGGTCCGATGTCGGACCCTGTCTGATATCATCAAAAAGACGTCAAGCACAGGTCTCTAATCATTTTTTCTCCAGAAAAAGCCAAGAAAACCTTTCAATGGCTGAGTGAGACCAATAGGAGCCGAAAGAAGCTGAAAAAAGGGGCAGATCTGAGCAATACACATAATCCCTGCAACACAGACAGACGGACATAAACAAACAAGATAGCTGCTTCCATATCCAGTGCTCAAAGAATATCACAGACATTTGCAGAGCTTTTTGAGATGTTATAGTTATAAAATAATGACTTGGATTGCATTATTGAGGAGTTTGGTGATAAAACAAGTGATCAGGAGATGATTTATCAGTATGCACGACTATGAAGAGATATGTGATAAATATAACGAACAAGGGGTGTGGCGGGGCTGGAGATGCAGTACTGAGTGTCCTGTTGATATGCAGTGCCTTTTAAACCTGTTATACTTTGAATAAAATTACTTTTAAACAGTGCGTGTGAAAATAAATTGGACCTGACGTGCTAAGGGACACTGCAATCTGTTCCTTATTTAGATACTGGATTACACACATCTTGCCTATGCGCAAACAGGAACTAATCAAATGGACCGCTAAGGGTTAAAAGATGTTCTTGGTGTTATTAATACCCACATTTTAAAAATTATACATGGTTCAGTTTCCTCTGGTATAGTTCCCTCAGTACTTAAGGTAGCTGTGGTAAAACCTATGCTTAAGAAACACAATTTGGACCGTAAAGTCCTCAATAACTATAGGCCAATCCCCAACCTACCATTCTTAGATAAGGTTCTAGAGAGAGTTGCTGCAATTCAATTACAAGAATTTCTAACTCTTAATGGTATATTCGAGAGGTTTGTCTGGTTCTCAGAGTTGTGAATGATCTGCTGACTTGGGCTTTCCTTCAGTTTGAACTCTTCTAGATCTAGGTGCTGCCTTTGATACTGTAGACCATTCCATCCTACTGAATCATCCTGAAAGCACAGTGGGACTGTCTGGCCTTGTCCTATCCTGGTTCAAATATTATCTTTCTGATAGGTTTCAGTTCGTCTCTATTGGGGAGGTAAAATCGGCATTATCGGAAGTTGTCTGTGGTGTTCCACAGGCTCCATTCTAGGTCTCTTGTTGTTTTCATAATATATGCTACCGTTTGGTTACATTATCCGCAGACACGGAGTGAACTTCCATTTCTACGCTGATGATACCCAGCTATAGTGTCCCTAAAGCCAGGAATTTTTTCTGCCTGTGTGTTATTAGCTCTACAGACATCAAGCATTGGATGTCACAGAATTGTCTAACGTTGAATTCAGATAAAACAGAGGTTATGCTAGTGAGATCACAGAACCAACTAAAAGGAAATGGGGATTATATGAGCTCGACCCTTGCAGTCTCTCATCAAAACTTAAATTAGAAATTAAGAGTTTGGGGGTGTGACAGAGATCGAATGAGTCTTAGTGTTAGATCTCCCTCTCGACCTGTGAGAGCACGGTGTACGAGGAACAGAGTACCCTTAATGAAATGGCACGACAATTTATTCCGTAGGGTAGATGGAAGTCGGTCAGTTCGGAAGGGGGCGGAGCTATGGCACCCGAGCTCAGTGACCCAGACGGTAAGCGGCGTGGCATCCGAGGACTGGAGGAGCGGATGCGCTCGTTAACCTCGGGGTCATGGGCGAGGGTATAAATAGGGGGCATGGCTTGAGTGATCTGTTCCTTTGCATATGGTTAACTTATATAACCAAGAAGGAGCCCGTATTGTGGAATCGACCGTGAGTGTTTCGTGTCTGTGTCCTAACACTGTGTGTCTTGTGTGTTGTTTTCTCACTAAAGATTACTGAGCACGATCCGGAGCTGCAGCCGCAGGCCAGCGAAAAACCCGGACTTCACCACTCACCTTTTCACTACCGGAACTGTCTTTGTGTTTGCACCTTTTAGCACTTGAATCACGCACTGTCTTTGTGTTTGTGTTTAGTGTGGGTGTCTGAACGGGACTTTGGGGTTGCGGGTCAAACCTGTAGGATTATAATTAGAAGTGATACACGCCGCTGTATCACTTCCAGCACTATTATTATTTACAGGTTTTGCCTTGAGGCTCTGGACATTTATTAAATTAAATAAACACCCTTGCACCTGTACCAACGTCTGTCTGTGTGATTATTCTGCACTGCACTCACCTGCACGTCATTACCACTTTGCCACAGGGGGTCATTTTTGATCCTGATCTATCATTTGAGACATTAGGGAAGTTACTAGAGTATTTTTTTACCATTTGAGAAATATAGCCAAACTAATTATTTACGTAGCTGATGCCGAGAGACTAATGCATGGCTTTGTTTCATCTAGAATTGATTATTGTAATGCACTTTTTCTGGTGTACCAAAACGTGTGGTATCCCGCTTGCAGCTTGTTCATAATACCGCCACTAGAATTCTGACTAAAACCAGGAAACGTGAACATATTACCCGTTTTGGCCTCTTTACATTGGCTCCCTGTGCAGTATAGAATTGATTTTAAGATTTTGCTGTTAACTTACAAGGCCCTGAATGGATTAGCACCTAGTTATTTGCAGGAGTTACTGACCCCGTATCTTCCAAACCGCACTCTGACATAACAGGATGTGGGGTTGCTGGTCATTCCTATGGTCAACAAAAGCAACATGGGAGGTAGGGCTTTTTCTTGGAGAGCTCCTAAATTATGGAATGCTCTGCCTTCATTGATCAGGGAAGCTGGGACCATTCAAGTTTTCAAGTCAAGACTAAAACCACACTTTTATAAAATGACTTTCTTATCTTAGTTGGTTTTAATGTAACTTCAAAAATGCTGCTTTTGTATTATGTGTATACTGTTTAAATCTGTATTTAAATGGTCTGATTGTGGCAGTCGTATGTGTGACATGCTATACAAATGTATTGTTGTTTGTTCTTTTTTCTGCTATATACTGTACAGTGCTTTGCTATACTTTTGTATAAAAAGCGCTATATAAATGCAATAAATAAATAAACAAAGCAAATGAGATGTCCTTTTTTGGAATACCATGTTCCTTCTCAAAAAGGTGTTTTAATATTGACCTTTAATAAAGGAAAATGCCTGCTTTAATGAATTTTCATGCATCTATTTCAGTGCAATGTAGTTTCTTCATTGTAATAAAGAAATAAGCTTTTTTTCAAAAACAGTTAAGTTAGATTTCTGTTTCTTCATAAAAAAATAATGTTTTCTAGGGAGAGTAAAAAAATACATGAACTTTGACTCATGTAATAAGGGTTACTCTAAAATGGATTCATGATCCAGTTCTGGTGCACATTTTTATGGTAAACTGAGCATGACCTAGAAACTGGGCTGTCATCTGTAACAGCAGAACATCCGAAAAACTAGTCTGAATTCAGAAATGCAGTGGTCCAGAATTTGGGATGCTATCTGAAAACCAAAGCGGCCCAGAATTTGGGACGTTATCTGAAAAGCAGAGTGGCCCAGAATTTGTGATGAGAATGACACAGAATTTGGGATGTTATTAAAGCAGAGTGGCTCAGAAATTGGGACATTATCTGATAAGCAAATTGGGACCTAGCCTGAAAAATTCGGATGGTACAGGAGTGAAGCTCACGGGAATGGGCAGGACCAGGAGATAAAAAAAAAAGCTCTCAGGACGGGCAAGAACAGGATTTAAGCTTCCGGGAATGGGAAGGAACGGGACTACTCTGCCACCAGCAGACAGGAAGAGTGTTTTTTTGCTCTGTAAAGTCGTAAAAGAGTCTATGACATGGAACTTGACCATAAACATACAAAATAATATTAACAGGTCTCACTTGAACATATAATCACATTAATTTTACCAAATTATGTTTAATCGCACTACAATGAATCAAATAATACCCGTAAATACACAGAGGGCGATCTCCATTTCCTGGTGTGGGGCCAGGAGACTGTGACTTCAGACTCCTTGCATCTGCCAGTTTCAGACACCTCTTATGAATGTGAATTATGTAGTGATGGATCTGATGTAGAGAGAGAAAACAGGGATTGTCTCCCGTATCAATTCGAGCCGTATGCCTCCGAATCAGAAGGTTCAAACTCGGAGAGAGACTCTGACAACACCAACGCGGACGGACAAGAGGGACAGCAGATGTCCGCGGAGAATAAGCGTTTTGGCAACATGGAATGGTTAATAAAAACCCTTATGTTTAACATAGATTGATACTTAAAATATTTCATATTACCCATAATTATAGAGTTATGACAGTCCTTTAGTTAACAATATTGATACATGAATTATTGATACTAGCAGAATAACCGAATGCTGTGGATTGCTACTGGCATGTATTTAACATCTCTCTCTCTATATACATATGTACAGTATATTAAGGATGTGCAAATCATAATGCAGAGATGTCAAAGGCTACGATTTGGCCGTAGCAGCTACTATGTTTTGGAGGTACTGCTTCGGCGCTACGTTGAAGGGGTATGTATAATACTATGATTTGTAATAAATAAATACATGGATACTCCCTGAACGTTTATGAAATATTATTTCAATCCCATGTTTTTTTGTTGTTTTTTTTTTTAATGAATTAATGGTTCGTAATGGCAGTTTATTGTGGCATTGACATACTAAAATCTCTGTTGTGTTGAATTTAAATCAAGAGAAGTAATGTTAAAACTTTACACCTAGAATATTGTGTTCAGTTCTGGTCACCTTGTTACAAAAAGGATATTGCTGCTCTAGAAAGAGTGCAAAGAAGAGCAACCAGAATTATCCTGGGTTTAAAAGGCATGTCGTATGCAGACAGGCTAAATTAATTGAATCTATTCAGTCTTGAACAAAGAAAACTACACGGTGATCTGATTCAAGCATTCAAAATTCTACAAGGTATTGACACTGTCGACCCAGGGGACTTTTTCGACCTGAAAAAAGAAACAAGGACCAAGGGTCAGAAATGGAGATTAGATAAAGGGGCATTCAGAACAGAAAACAGGAGGCACTTTTTACACAGAGAATTGTGAGGGTTGAAGCTGACAACCTGGTATCCTTCAAGAAGCTGCTTGATGATATTCTGGGATCAATAAGCTACTAACAACCAAACGAGCAAGATGGGCTGAATAGCCTCCTCTCGTTTGTAAACGTTCTTATGTTCTTATGTCTTACCCTGGGTTTTATTTCTTGGATCTGGCACTCGGCTCACCTACCTTTTAATATATGGCTTATTGCAGGTGGGAATATGATTGTGATAATTGTTACAGATTGGTGGCCCGTATGGGGAAATCGGAATTAGTCACTACAAATCTGTGTTTTGAGTTGTGATCTAGAAATACTGGTAGTTTTGTTTTGGTTGCACTTGGTTAAAAAACATTTAAAATGTCTAATCCAGAGGAAGGCTCACAGCAGGATGCTGTGGATTCCTCTAATATTTCTAAAGGACCACATGTAACTAGAAGAGGACCTGTTGCAGAGATTACCGAGATTATATACAAGTCATCCTCATTACTGGATGACTTGTATATCACTAGGACCATTGATGATTATGATTTAGAAGGTGCTGAGGAGCTTATCACTGTCATTCCAGAGATAGAAACAATAAGACTCCATTTTGCAATTAACTACTCATTTAGATATCATGGAGAAAGAGGGTAATTTAGCCTAAGAAAGTGGTATCAATAGAGAGGAGTCGCTTAGGCAATATAGACCAAAGATATGAACATGTACAAACATCCATTGTCACAGCTGTAGCAGAACTGGAATATAAAGTGGTTAATTGTTTAAGGGATGAACAATGGCAGAGCAAGCTCATGCAACATGTTCAATCTGCTAGCACTCCTAGAATGCCTGCGATTCTACTCCCATATCTTCTCGTAGAATCGTTCCTGCTAATGATACCATGGTAGATCTTTCAGCTCGCTCAGTTGTTTCCACTAAACCACCAATTTGTTTGGTGTTTCCTGAATTTGGTGACACAGTAGATAATGTTAGGGTTCATCGAACAGTGCGAAAATTTCCTAGCCCTTCGTCCTATGGGGGATCCTGAGAATGGCTACTCTGTCATCTGTCTTGAAAGATTCAGCTAGAAGCTGGTGGATAGCTGAGAGGGGACATATACATAGCTGGAATATTTTCGTGAAGCCTTTCTTGCTGCTTTTCTACCTACTGATTATTTGTCAGAAATAGGACAGGCTCCGGAATATTATGCAGACCCCACGGCAGTGTGTAAGGGATTTGTCTTAAATGGAAGCCTGATATTGCTGAAGCGGAAGTGGTTAGATGTATATTGAATAACTATTATCCAAAGCTTGCTAGTTGTTTCGGAGGTTCTGTCAAGACTGTTGACGGGCTAGTGAGAATTGGCACTGGTCCAGTGGTTAAAGAAAAGGGCTTATAACCAGGAGGTCCCCGGTTCAAATCTCACCTCAGCCACTGACTCATTGTGTGACCCTGAGCAAGTCACTTAACCTCCTTGTGCTCCGTCTTTCGGGTGAGATGTAATTGTAAGTGACTCTGCAGCTGATGCATAGTTCACACACCCTAGTCTCTGTAAGTCACCTTGGATAAAGGCGTCTGCTAAATAAACAAATAATAAATAAACAAATAATAAAAAGGATTGGGCAGCACAGAAGGAGTACAGCTCTGTGAAGTTGGCCCCCCTACAAACAGCACAAACGTTGAGTCATGTTTATTCGTTTGTGCCGTTGAAACAAACGTTTGTGCTGCTATAGTTTTTAAGATATTAACAATTATTTTTTTTTAGAGGACTGACGTCACTCAGCCCCCCTATAATACCGGAATTGAACCAAACTTGTCTCATTCGTTTGTGCTGGTCACTGCTGCAAAATGAATGTTAGTGCTGTTTTCCTTCAAGATTTAGTCACAATTCTTTTCTTTTAGGGTGAGTGATGTCACAGTCCCCATATAATAATGGTAACACAGCACTAACCAGCTGACCTAGCACTAACGAATGGTATTATTATCATTATTATTAACAGTATGTACAAAACAATAATGCATCTTATAACAATAGTAGTATTACATTATATTCATGGGTCTAAGGGATTTTACTGTGTAACTATGTATTTCTTTAACAAATCAGTTAAAATTAGAAATTAAAAAAAAATATTCATGTTTTTCAGCACATTGATTTATATATTTTCAATCAGCTGATATATAGAGGTAAGTCATTAAAAATATATATATAAATGTATATATATATATATATATATATATATATATATATATATATATATATATATATATATATACACAGACGTGCTCAAATTTGTTGGTACCCCTCCACAAAAAACGAAGAATGCACAATTTTCTCTGAAATAACTTGAAACTGACAAAAGTAATTGGCATCCACCATTGTTTATTCCATATTTAATAGAAATCAGACTTTGCTTTTGATTTTTTATTCAACATAATATTGTAAATAATAATACAAATGAAAATGGCATGGACAAAAATGATGGTACCGCTAACCTAATATTTTGTTGCACAACCTTTAGAGGCAATCACTGCAATCAAACGTTTTCTGTAGCTCTCAATGAGACTTCTGCACCTGTTAACAGCTAGTTTGGCCCACTCTTCCTGAGCAAACTGCTCCAGCTGTCTCAGGTTTGATGGGTGCCTTCTCCAGACTGCAAGTTTCAGCTCTTTCCATAGATGTTCGATAGGATTCAGATCAGGACTCATAGAAGGCCACTTCAGAATAGTCCAATGTTTTGTTCTTATCCATTCTTGGGCGCTTTTAGCTGTGTGTTTTGGGTCATTATCCTGTTGGAGGACCCATGACCTGCGACTGAGACAGAGCTTTCTGACACTGGGCAGTACGTTTCGCTCCAGAATGCCTTGATAGTCTTGAGATTTCATTGTGCCCTGCACAGATTCAAGGCACCCTGTGCCAGGCACAGCAAAGCAGCCCCAAAACATAACTGAGCCTCCTCCATGTTTCACTGTAGGTATGGTGTTCTTTTCTTTGAAAGCTTCATTTTTTCGTCTGTGAACATAGTGCTGATGTGACTAGCCAAAGAGCTCCAGTTTTGACTCATCTGTCCAAAGGACATTCTCCCAGAAGGATTGTGGCTTGTCAATATGCATTTTAGCAAATTCCAGTCTGGCTTTTTTTATGTTTTTCTTTCAAAAGTGGAGTCCTCCTGGGTCTTCTTCCATGGAGCCCACTTTCGCTCAAAAAGCGACGGATGGTGCGATCAGAAACTGACGTACCTTCACCTTGGAGTTCAGCTTGTATCTCTTTGGCAGTTATCCTTGGTTCTTTTTCTACCATTCGCACTATCCTTCTGTTCAATCTGGGGTCGATTTTCCTCTTGCGGCCGCGCCCAGGGAGGCTGGCTACAGTTCCATGGACCTTAAACTTCTTCATAATATTTGCAACTGTTGTCACAGGAACATCAAGCTGCTTGGAGATGGTCTTGTAGCCTTTACCTTTACCATGCTTGTCTATTATTTTCTTTCTGATCTCCTCAGACAACTCTCTCCTTTGCTTTCTCTGGTCCATGTTCAGTGTGGTGCACACAATGATACCAAACAGCACAGTGACTACTTTTCTCCATTTAAATAGGCTGAATGACTGATTACAAGATTGGAGACATGTGTGATACTAATTAAAGAAACTAATTAGTTTGAAATATCACTATAATCCAATTATTTATGATCTTTTCTAAGGGGTACCAACAAATGTGTCCAGGCCATTTTAGAATATCTTTGTAGAATAAGCAATAATTCATCTCTTTTCACAGCTTCTTTGCTTTATTCTATGACATACCAAAGGCATGCAAGTATACATGATAAAATAGCTTTTAATTTCATCACTTTTCAGGAGGAATGAAGCATTATTTCAATGAGCTGTAAGGGTACCAACAAATTTGAGCACGTCTGTATATATATATATATATATATATATATATATATATATATATATATATATATATATATATATATATATGTAAAACAGAAGCCATTTTTTATTAAGTAATAAGATACATTGTATTATAACTCCTAGTATTCACTAGTTAGTGTGGACTTTTTCAATATGTGCAGTCGATTGCCTTGGCTGTCTCTGCAGTGCGTTTGCACAGGTGTTTAAACGCTTTACTCAAACGTCTGCCCGTTCCAGGAGTTCCTTCTTTATAGCATCTATAATAGTATAAATGCAGCCGATTAATGGAACCATGTCACATTGAAAATGAAATGGCAATTGAGAATGCATATTATTGAACAGTATGTAATAAAAAAGGGAATATTTTAGGCCCTTTCAAGGTTTAATTGAATGTATGCATATAGCAGAAAATAAATTGTATTTATTGAAAAGGGACATGTTTATAACATGCAAAGGAAATTGATAAATCATCACAGTGGCGTTCTTTCAATTATTTGTCCATAAAGTTCGTTATTAGCAGCAGCAGAGTAAAAGCAATAGGCCTATTGGCACAAACGAATTATATATGACTCAACGTTTGTGCTGTTTGTAGGGGGGGGGGGGGGGGGGGCAACTTCATGGAGCTAAAGAGTACTGGTCGAAAGTTAATAACCAGGCTAGTTTTGAAAAAGGAACTAAAAAGGTGACTGTAAAGGGCATTCAGTCTAAAGGGGGTGGTGGATGGGGTTGGTGATGTGAGTGTAGTACAGCATTTGCATTATAATAAACCTCAAAAACACTTGTCTTTACTGCTGGTACCCATTGATGTGAGAGGAATTAAAGGAGAAGCTTTACTGGATACTGGGTGTTCATTCACTCTCATGCAATTACAGCTCTGGCAGAAGTTTAATCTTTCTCATGAGAAGCTGCTGCCATGTCCTGAACAAAGGTTTGTATTAGCAGACGGGAAGTCACATGGTGTTAGAGGCAAAACCCAGCTAGCATGCCTATGGGATGACACTTACTGGTCTATGGAGACGTATATCATGGATGAGGAACACCTTGTTTCCCCTTTGATTTTATGACTTGATTTTTTAACCAATTAATCTGGAGGATTACACATCTGGAGGGAGGCAAAAGGAAGGGTATGTTTTTTTTTTTCCTTTTCTCCAACAGGGACTGTGACAGGATGGCAAAGTCAGGTCAGGCCAGAAGCAGGAAAGAAGACAAACTCAAAATACTGCGGTGGAAAGGATGCTGCGACGCCGTTTATTTTAAAAAATAACAAAAATCAAAGCTTTAACAAAAAACACACTTGCTCACAGAGCAAAATAAAAGTTTTAACAAAAACAAAACCCACAGGTCAGGCTGGGCAGATGCTGTCACTGAACCTGTATATCATTTTTAACTTTTCTCCTTTCGCTCTCCCGTACTCTAACAAAACACGGCTCCGCTGTCATATTTATAAATAAATAAACCATAACAATAATGACAATAATAACAATAATAACTACAACAAAACAAATACAAAATAATAAATTGCATAGAGGCAGAGGGGTACCCCTGTTACAGGGACTGTGACAGGAATGGCTGAGGGTGACGTCAGACCAGAAGAAGGCACAACAAAACAAAAGGTATGGTGCAGTGGTGCGGGCGCCGTTTTATTTAAAGCAACCAAAAATAAATAAAATAGTCAAACAAAAATAAACACTCGCTCACAGAGCAAAAATAAAAGGTTAAACAGAAACAAATCACGAACACAAAATCCACAATAAATAATAAATAAACCATACAGGTCAGGCTGGGCAGTCGCTGTCACTGTTCCTGTATGCTATAATTTAGTTTTGTTTTCAAATAAATCTTCTCTCGCTCTCTCCTCTTTAACAACCCACCCACAACTGGAGAGCTGCAGGCTTTTTATATTCAGGTGACCATCTCCCGATTAGCAACAAAATTAATCACTTAATTAATTCGGGAGATGGCCACCTTCTGCACAAGTTTTTTTCATTACACCTGGCAGAGGACGAGCACCGATCTCGCCTCTGCCAGGACATGTTTTAAAAATAAACAAAACAATAACAAACATACGACGCTCGCCGACATAAATACAATACAATAAAAATAATACAAAATAAATACACTGCACAGGGGCGGAGGGGGAGACCCCGATCTAAAAATAAACAAAACAATGTACAGGGCTGCTCGCCCTGTTACATATCCCCCCCCTTGTGCAACGCACACATGGCCCCAACGGCCACCTCCCCCCTCAGTCTCAATGTCCTGGAAGAGGGGGAAGCAAGTTGCTTCTGGGGGGTGGCCATGGTGGAATCTCCGGCACCCCCCAATTCTTCGTGGCCGGCAGCTCCCTCTTCCGGGGCTCCCTCCACACTCTCTCCTGCCGCGAAATTGCGGCTGGGGGAGCTGGTCTCCTGACCTTCCCCCTCCTCTTCCTGGCCAGCAGTTCCCCTCCGTGGGGCTCTGACCACACAAACTCCGGCCGCGAAAGTGCGGCTGGGGGAGCTGGTCTCCGGACCTCTCCCCCTTTCTTCATGGCCGTCCGTTCCCCTCCGTAGGGCTCCGGCCATAGCGTAGTGATCCCAGGCGAAACCGGATCCCTGGCGACCCCAGGCGAAGCAGGATCCCTGGCGACCCCAGGCGAAGCAGGATCCCTGGCGACCCCAGGCGACGGCAGCGGACCCTCGGGAGGTGATGGCAGCGGACCCTCGGGAGGCGACGGCAGCGGACCCTCGGGAGGCGACGCAGGACCGGCAGCAACCCTAGGAGACGCAAGGGAGACACAGGCGACCCCAGGCGATGCCGACGGCGGGAGGGGAGCCCCTGGCCATGAAGGCGGCAGCAGGAGCTCCACTTCTCCCAATGGTGGTGGTGGTGGAGGTAGAGGCAGCTCCTGCTCCTCTCCTCCTGACGGTAAAGGCGGCAGGGGCTCCTCCTCTTCTGGCGGCCAAGGCGGCAGGGGCTTCTCCCCTTCTGGCGGCCAAGGCGGCAGGGGCTCCTCCCCTTCTGGCGGCCAAGGCTCCTCCCCTTCAGGCTGCCAAGGCGGCAGGGGCTCCTCCCCTTCTGCCGGCCAAGGCGGCAGGGGCTGCTCCCCTTCTGGCGGCCAAGGCGACAGGGGCTCCTCCCCTTCAGGCGGCCAAGGCGGCAGGGGCTCCTCCCCTTCAGGCGGCCAAGGCGGCAGGGCTTCCTCCCCTTCAGGCTGCGAAGGCGGCAGGGCTTCCTCCCCTTCAGGCTGCGAAGGCGGCAGGGCTTCCTCCCCTTCAGGCTGCGAAGGCGGCAGGGCTCCCTCCCCTTCAGGCTGCGAAGGCGGCAGGGCTTCCTCCCCTTCAGGCTGCGAAGGCGGCAGGGCTTCCTCCCCTTCAGACTGCGAAGGCGGCAGGGCTTCCTCCCCTTCAGGCTGCGAAGGCGGCTCCTCCCCTTCTGGCAGCGAAGGCGGCTCCTCCCCTTCTGGCAGCGAAGGCGGCAGGGGCGCCTCCCCTTCTGGCAGCGAAGGCGGCTCCTCCCCTTCTGGCTGCAACAGGGAAACCAGCAGGCATGTTCCCTCTGCTGGCGGTGGTGGTGGTGGGAGTGACATGTCGTCCTTCCACGGAGACGGAGGTGGCACCAGCAGGTATTCTCCCTCTGCTGGTGGTGGGAGCGACACGTCGTTCTCCCACGGCGGTGGAGGTGGCACCAGCAGGTATTCTCCCTCTGCTGGCGGAGGTGGGAGCGACACACAGTCCTTCCATGGAGACGGAGGTGGCACCAGCAGGTATTCTCCCTCTGCTGGCGGAGGTGGGAGCGACTCACAGTCCTCCCATGGAGACGGAGGTGGCACCAGCAGGTATTCTCCCTCTGCTGGCGGAGGTGGGAGCGACTCACAGTCCTCCCAGGGCAGTGGAGATGGCACCAGCAGGTATGCTCCCTCTGCTGGTGGAGGTGGGAGCGACTCACAGTCCTCCCACGGAGACGGAGGTGGCACCAGCAGGTATTCTCCCTCTGCTGGTGGAGGTGGGAGCGACTCACAGTCCTCCCATGGAGACGGAGGTGGCACCAGCAGGTATGCTCCCTCTGCTGGCGGAGGTGGGAGCGACTCACAGTCCTCCCACGGAGACGGAGGTGGCACCAGCAGGTATTCTCCCTCTGCTGGCGGAGGTGGGAGAGACACCCAGTCCTCCCAGGGCGGTGGAGGTGGCACCAGCAGGAACTCTCCCTCTGCTGGCAGGTACCTGGGCTGTGGACCTTCGGCCTTCCCCTTCTTGGGCTGTGGACGCACCGACTCCCCCCTCTTGGGCTGTGGACGCACCGACTCCCCCCTCTTGGGCTGTGGACGCACCGACTCCCCCCTCTTGGGCTGTGGACGCACCGACTCCCCCCCTCTTGGGCTGTGGACGTTCAGGCTCCTCCCACTCAGGCGCAGGACATTCGGGCTCCTCCCACTCAGGCGCAGGACGTTCGGGCTCCTCCCACTCAGGCGCAGGATGTTCGGGCTCCTCCCACTCAGGCGCAGGACGCTCAGTCTCCCTTTCCAGGTCCCCTCTCTCAGGTGGTGATGGGACCAGCAGGCACTCTCCCTCTGCTGGTGGGAATGGGCATAGCAGGCACCCCTCTGACAGGAGAGGGCAGTTGAGTGGAGAATGTCCCCGCTCACCGCAGATGGGACACCAGCAGTCATGCATGACCTCCCGGAGGATGGCATCCCAGCTGCTCTCCCGCTTGGTGGCCGTGGCTGGTCGCTCCCGCTTTTGGGGTCTCCCCCGGGGTATCTGGTCCTGGCTTGCTTGGGCAGCCCACTCTTCTCCCTGGTATTGGGTGGGGCAGATGGCCACGGTGTGCCCAAACTCCCCACAACCAGGGCACCACTCCTCCACCACAACAACCCCTGGTGGCCGCTGTTGCAGCTCCTTTTGCTGCCTTCTGCAGCTCTTCCTCCTCTCTCTTCTTCCTCCCATCCTCCTCTTCAGTCTCCTTTTCTCCCTCCCCACTCAAAAAACGAAAAAAAAAATGAAAAAGATGCAGTACCCTCTTCTGCCTGCGTCCTGGAGGCGCTGCGATCCCACGCAGGACACCACGTGTGACAGGAATGACTGAGGGTGACGTCAGACCAGAAGAAGGCACAACAAAACAAAAGGTATGGTGCAGTGGCGCGGGCGCCGTTTTATTTAAAGCAACCAAAAATAAATAAAATAGTCAAACAAAAATAAACACTCGCTCACAGAGCAAAAATAAAAGGTTAAACAAAAACAAATCACGAACACAAAATCCACAATAAATAATAAATAAACCATACAGGTCAGGCTGGGCAGTCGCTGTCACTGTTCCTGTATGTTATAATTTAGTTTTGTTTTCAAATAAATCTTCTCTCGCTCTCTCCTCTTTAACAACCCACGCACAACTGGAGAGCTGCAGGCTTTTTATATTCAGGTGACCGATTAGCAACAAAATTAATCACTTAATTAATTTGGGAGATGGCCACCTTCTGCACAAGTTTTTTTCATTACACCTGGCAGAGGATGAGCACCGATCTCGCCTCTGCCAGGACATGTTTTAAAAATAAACAAAACAATAACAAACATACGGCGCTCGCCGACATAAATACAATACAATAAAAATAATACAAAATAAATACACTGCACAGGGGCGGAGGGGGAGACCCCGATCTAAAAATAAACAAAACAATGTACAGGGCTGCTCGCCCTGTTACAGGGACCAAGAGAGTTCACATGACCATTGCATCATTCCAATGGACAAACCCATTCACCGGTGCAGCTTTACCTGGCAATGCCGACACCAGCCATCCAAATTCCTGCAAATCAAGAGGTGGCCAATACTGAGGGTGTCAAGGAGAATCCAGAGTTGTTAAAACTTCTTAATGCTTGGTCTGCAGTTTGCGGTTCCTCCTCTGGAAGAACCAATGTCACTAAACACTGTATACTCACCTCCTGATGAAATTCCAATTCGCAGTCAAAATGATCTAGACAGCATTCAGAACTGGGCAGACACATGGCAAATTACATTTAATACAGAAGGGTAAGGTACTGCACGCAGGCAATAAAAATGTGCATTATAAAACATCATATGGGAGTGTGGCGGAATGTCCCGCCCCTATATATATATATATATATATATATATATATATATATATATATATATTTGTGCACTGTTTATTATTATTTGTATTATTGTTTGCGGCACGGATAAAAGCGCTGCGTATTTGTTTTTGTTTTTATATTTTAAAAACCTTGTGAGGATGCGTGGCTGATCAGCTAGTGATTTATTTAGCTAGCTGACAGTCACGCATCCTTATTAAACCCGTGCAGACGGTGACCATCTCCCGACTTAATTCATTGATTAATTGTTGCTAATTGGTAGATGGTCACTGTACATAAACCTGCAGCTCTACTCTCGGGGAGAGTGTATTAGGAGTGAGAGTGGAGAGAGCGAGGAGAGAGAAAACAAAATTTAAAAACAACTGCTAAGTATCGTGCTGGTGGTAAAACCAGCACGCTAATTTGTTTATTTCTATTTGTTTGGCCAACGTGCCCTTTTGTTTGTTTGGTGTTTGTGTTTGTTTAAACCTTTTGTTTTGGTTTATTTATTCAATAAAATAGCTGAGCGCCGTAGCACTCAGTTCCACCGCCGCCATTCCATCCGCTGTTTGCCTTTGTTTACTACTCCTTCCTGGTCTGTGACGTCATCACACATATGCCACTCAACGACAGCTCGGTCACAGGGAGATACTGAAATTGAAGAAGGAATCTATGAAAAAGACCTAGGAGTTTATGTTCACTCAGAAATGTCTTCATCTAGACAATGTGGGGAAGCTATAAAAAAGGCCAACAAGACGCTTGGATATATTGTGAGAAGTGTTGAATTTAAATCAAGGGAAGTAATGTTAAAACTTTACAATGCATTAGTAAGACCTCACCTAGAATATTGTGTTCCGTTCTGGTCACCTCGCTACAAAAAGGACATTGCCAGAATTATTCCAGGTTTAAAAGACATGTCGTATGCAGACAGGCTAAAAGAATTGAATCTATTCAGTCTTGAACAAAGAAGACTACGCAGCGATCTGATTCAAACATTCAAAATCCTAAAAGGTATAGACAATGTCAACCCGGGGGACTTCTTTGACTTGAAAAAAGAAAAAAGGACCAGGGGTCACAAATGGAGATTAGATAAAGGGGCATTCAGAACAGAAAATAGGAGGCACTTTTTTACACAGAGAATTGTGAGGGTCTGGAACCAACTCCCCAGTAATGTTGTTGAAGCTGACACCCTGGGATCCTTCAAGAAGCTGCTTGATGAGATTCTGGGATCAATAAACTACTAACAACCAAACGAGCAAGATGGGCTGAATGGCCTCCTCTCGTTTGTAAACTTTCTTATGTTCTTAAGTAAAATTGATGAGGTCTGTTTAGAATCTGCCCTTGAAAAATGTATCATATCAAAACTTTATGTTCATTACTATTTTAAAATCCATAAAGATTACTTAATCTGTAATTGTGTAACAAATGGGCAATACTGCAGTTGTCTGTCACATTGAGTAGTCACCCTTGTGCCAGGTTGAGACACAGTATTTAAATTATTTAAATAATCTTTGTGGCTTTTAAACAGTAATGAACATAGTTTTGAGTTTTATTTTAACATTGGGCAGAATTATTATGCGTCAGATAGGCTAAACTTTGCTGCTTGAATAAATAAAAGCACAGATCCTGAGCAGACCTCAATTTTACTTCTCATTACCTACAGTATATTTGGTGAAACTAAGCTTTAAATTTCTGGTACTTTTCGGACCCATTCATCCCAGACATGGCTCGGGAGCATATGTTTGTAAAATTAAGGACTTTCTCAATCCACATTTTTTAACAGAACTATCATATGCAGTATGTGTATAATACCAGGTGGCTTTTGTACAGTGTACTTCATTCTCTAATTACTGTCAACACTGGCAGTGCTAAAGCATTACAACATTGTATATCAAAAAACAATAATTTGATTATTAGGTTGTTAAAGAACTGCTTCAATAAATACTTGCCTGAATTATGCGTAGGAAGCAGAATCTCATTAATTTTTTGTCGATCTCATCTCCAGTAAATGACCAGTTGCTTGCAATCGGTGAAATTCAGTAATCCAGTATTCTGCCTTCTGTTTGCGAAACCTACTCCACCAACTCTCAATCCGCTGATTGCCGTGGCTTGATCCTTGTAGTACACAGTTTCCCTGTACCATATTCATGTCGTCTTCTCGCAGAAATTCCTGCAGTCTGTTTACATGTACATTTTCAGTCCCACGATCTGATCTGATAATTTTTGGACAACCACTTTTGTTGATAACAGAACGCAAATAGTAACCTGCAATAACTTGAGAATTACTATTTGTCACATACGCCTCCATCCAAATGATGTACCTTGAAAACCCATCAATGCATCCATTGATACCTATTCCATTTATCGTAAGAGTCTAGATGCCATAAGAAATTTGGCCCCTTGCCGTTATAGCGGCGCCTTACAAAAATAGGAGGAGTGGCAAACACTGTTGAAGCAGCAAAGGTCATTCAAAATGATCTAGACAGCATTCAGAATTGGGCAGACACATGGCAAATGAAATTTAATAGAGAAAAGTGTAAAGTATTGCATGCGGGCAATAAAAATGTGCATTATAAATATCATATGGGAGATACTGAAATTGAAGAAGGGAACTATGAAAAAGACCTAGGAGTTTATGTTGACTCGGATATATTGTGAGAAGTGTTGAGTTTAAATCAAGGGAAGTAATGTTAAAACTCTACAATGCATTAGTAAGACCAAACCTAGAATATTGTGTTCAGTTCTGGTCACCTCGTTACAAAAAGGATATTGCTGCTCTAGAAAGAGTGCAAAGAAGAGCAACCAGAATTATCCCAGGTTTAAACGGCATGTCGTATGCAGACAGGCTAAAAGAATTGAATCTATTCAGTCTTGAACAAAGAAGACTACGCGGCGATCTAATTCAAACATTCAAAATCCTAAAAGGTATTGACAATGTCGACCTAGGGGACTTTTTTGACTTGAAAAAAGAAAAAAAGGACCAGGGGTCATAAATGGAGATTAGATAAAGGGGCATTCAGAACAGAAAATAGGGGGCACTTTTTTACACAGAGAATTGTGAGGGTCTGGAACCAACTCCCCAGTAATGTTGTTGAAGCTGACACCCTGGGATCCTTCAAGAAGCTGCTTGATGAGATTCTGGGATCAATAAGCTACTAACAACCAAACGAGCAAGATGGGCTGAATGGCCTCCTCTCGTTTGTAAACTTTCTTATGTTCTTATGTTCTTATTAACCTCCTTCGCAACACCCCCTCTGGATCTAGACAAAATTTGATTTATAAGGCTTCTGCTTACATGTAATCCGGCCAGCCGACACCTTTCGTGCATGAAGCCGTGCCGTATCCGTGCAATTGTCCTGAACCTTGAGGTTGTGTTGTAATGAAGCTCGCCACAGTTTCAGGATCACTTCGATGTTTGCGTCTGTAAAGTCCAAGCCTGGCAAGTTGACGTCTAAGGTGGTGAACACTGATGTGTAGCCCATCAATTATTGAAATACATAAAGCAATTTCTAGCTGCGTGAAGCCTTGATCAAAATAAAACCAAATGCGTTGATCCAGCACTGCCTCTGCCATGTTAGTCACGGCATTGTCTCGGGAAAATGACAACACTTCCGTTTTCTCAAAATCCTGAGATAATTTATCTCGTGATCACGAGATAACGAGAGACGCTTTTTTTTTCATGTCCTCAATGAGCCACAGTACAAAATTAAGTTTACAAGTATACTAGAAACTTAGAAAGTTGTTTCAGTACATATATCGTCAATGTGATACAAGCGTGATCCAATTAAAGAGGATTTGTGCTCTATGCTGGCTAAGTTTATATTTTGTAAAGAAATGTCAATGCATGACAAAGACTAAATATATATGGAAAGGGTATTTATTTAAAGGTGTTTAGTGTGTACGGTTAAACGATAGGAAATCAACTAGTTCAAACTGATTTTTTTATTAAACAATATTTACATTCCTAGTGTGCACAATAAACTTAAAAGGTACAAGACCTTCATATGGCAGTTCAGTTAGGTCCAAGATCAATGTCAAGGTCAGACACTCATTTAGTATGTAGGTTTGATATAAATATATGAATTGATTTCCTCAAATGATTTCTGACATATGATGCTTTGCCACAGCAGTTGTGGCAGTTTTGTAAAATTACTGACACAAAAGGTTTAATATTTCTTGTACACTTGATCAAACCTGACTTAGAAAATCATAGCACTAAGAAACCTCCGGTGACGTTCTAGGCACGCAGATTCTGCGGTGAAGTCCGTTCTCGACGACTGTGTGCGTGGCCTTGGCAGTTTTTTACGTTTTTGTGAAGAGGGTCAATTTGTATATTTATAAAATGAGATCCTGGTTAGTTTATTACCATTATTACTTACAATCTTTTGTACAAGTAATTTCTAAACTTCATAGTTGAACTGAAATTACATTAAAAAATATCTTCTATGGTTTCTCTGAAAGCCTTGTTTGGGATTTAGCTTGTAAAATCTCATTAGGAGAAAACATTCTTTAGCACAGTGGTCTCCCATATAAGAAATGGCTAAGGCTAATGCTGCTTTGCTTTGGAGATTTGAGGCAATACAATCTTGTTTTACAGACCTCAGATAGCCCTAATCTTCCACTAACTTCCCTAAAGTTAACATTGGGTAGTCAAAGGTAGTTCTAATTGAGACATGTGATCTGTAATTAATCTGGATGCATGATCTGTCAGTGTATTAAGAGATGAAATACATTTATTTTGGGCCAAAAACAGAGCCCACAGGAAGACTTTCTTTACAATAAGAAAGTACTGAACAGATTAACGTATTGGGGAGATTTTATCTCATACCTTATAAGGGAGGTGGAGCTGACTATGTGACTTAGTAAACACCTTTGTAATTCCCTAACCTTTTTACAGGCATCCAATTCAGTCTCCAGTACCATCAGTAT
The DNA here is from genome assembly GCF_902713425.1 of Acipenser ruthenus. NCBI lineage: Eukaryota > Metazoa > Chordata > Actinopteri > Acipenseriformes > Acipenseridae > Acipenser > Acipenser ruthenus. The sequence continues at coordinate 3,745,622 of NC_081225.1, read as the reverse complement.
CTTGCCTTTCCTTGGCACTGATAGATAGAACAGCCAGACAGTCGTGCAGAAAATGCAGGTAAGTTTAAATCAGATATGTTCCCACCAGTTTCCTGTATGCAAATACAACCCTTATTGACCTCAAATTAACACATTTAGGACATTAGGAACTTTATTTGAATGCCCCCTGCCACAAATGCATTACCTCAGCTCCCGTATACAGCTGTCAAGGCACGCCAAAGCAACCACTCCTCTGAGTGAACGACTCTTTAGTTAAATCATGTAGACAACTTCCCGACAAGCACATAATTTGTCACAACACATGAACACACCATACTTGAAGAGGTTTGATGCCGAGTTGCCTAATGGTTTCTCAACAGACAGGTGAAGATTTTATATTTTTACAAACTTTCAACATTTTTTCTGTTCATAACCAACAGGCTGCCATCTCATAATCTCGACTTTATTTTCATATAAATTACCCGGAACCAGGTCTTTCTTGAAGTGTGGTTGTTAGAGTGTGTTGTTGCATTTACAGACTTCTCTTGTTGAAGTAACCATTAGAAATTATTTCAGATTTAATAATCTACTGGTTCAAAGACATTTTCTGTGCTACAGATTTCTAACCTGCTGTAGCTTTACTTTCAGACTGAAAAACTTCAAACGCATGACTGTGATTAATCCAGCACCAGGAATTCTATAGATGTTTGGAAGCTTTTAAAGCAGTCTCTGTACGAAACTGCTGTTCAAGGATCAATTTATGTCCTGGATTATTTTCAATTTTTGCACCTCACAGTTTTTCAAATCGCCCAATTCCACTGGTCAGGATAGAAACCATTTTGAGGACAATAAGGAACGATTTTTTTAATATATCAACTATTGCTGGGAATCTATTTGATTTATTTTTGGTCCTAACCCAAGGATTTAACACATCCAATATAATGTTCTGTTCCTCTGAGTAACTGGATAAAAACCACTGCAGAGGATATTCCACTTTTTGACAGACCAAGAAGAGTTGAGGTTTCTATTTTTTTTTTATTCATCAATTTTTCATCTGTGCAATTGAGTGTATGTATCAAATCAGTTTTAGAATTAGTTGAATTGCATTAAACTGCTACACTGTTTAAGCTAGTCAGGAAAGTCAGAATTTCTTTGAAGTACAGTGGTTAGTGTGTGTTGTATTTACAGACCCTCAAATATAGTTTACAGTACATTAGATACATAAATGTTGCACATAACATACACATAGGAAAGACCTATGAGCAACTCGCACAAACAAAAGATTCAGCAAATGCATTCATCAGTGTTCTTACAGTCAAGCTAGTTTTTAGAGCAAGATATTTGAACGAGTCTCTCATAATGAGACATTATGACTTTGTACCTAGTAGGCTATACATACCACAACTAACCTGTAAAACAACTGCTGTGGGAAGTTTTATGCAAGGCTTTTCCCTGGTCACCTTTAACATTTGCTAATGCTTGGTAGGAGTCAGATTAGAATAAAGTTATTTATTTATCTATTTTGTATTCCAAAGTGCTCAAGTAGTCAATCTGATTCTTATCTCAGTAAGGATGTCATATTTAACATGTAGGGTAACAGTGAGAATTTGAATTCTCCTTTTAAGTCATACCCACAAATCTATTGTACGTTTTTATGTGATATTCTATGTGGTATAGCCGGTACAACACTGCATGTTACCCACTGTTTAAGACAGTCTAATGCCAAGGTATCAAACTATCTAACCAGTATTTATAGGTTTGCACTTCCAGCAGTGAGCAAGGATATCTCGGCTATCTTCTTTATAGCTATTTCAAGACAGACCGAATCGTTTTGCAGTAATCATCTATGCTGATTTAATTAAAAGATCATCTTTCAATATCTTTTCTTCCATATAATTATACTGGATTTAGCAGACTGCTACCTTGAAGTGGTTTGTGAAACTGGCCACAGGTAAACATCTTTAACAATTTATATTTTAACATTGTAGCGATCTAAGAGATTTTATGCATTATTCTTCCTTTAAACTCAGTAACAAGAGTGGAAATCTTAAGTGGGAATCAACAGACAGTTACATGTTTATCATCCTTGTTGTCCTTAACTTAAATTACTAGGTTATTCTCTGTTTTATAAACAAGCACTCTTGTTTTCCAGCTTCACACCTATCCCACAAGAGAGAGTGTCCAAAAGAGAAAAAGAATCATGTTGGAAAACGTCACCAATTTTGCCATTTGGATGGTGGTGGGTTTTGTTGCTATTTTGACCATATTTTGCAATCTCTACATCCTCCTGATGAACCTTGGCTCGTATCACAAGAACCATCACTTCCAGCCTTCTGAGATCATCATCACTGTCCTCTCGGTGACAAACATTGTCTATCAGATCCTTACCTATCTCTGGATGACAATGGACCTGCTCAGTGTTACCTGCCTCATTGATTGCCTCTTCAACACCCTTATTATGCTGTTAATCAACAGTCTGAGATGCACACTGGTGTGGACCACTGCTTTCTTGTCTTTCTTCTACAGCACCAAGCTGGTGATCGAACCCATCCACTGCTATACCAAGATCCAGGAAGGCATCCTGAAGCATGCTCCCACTGTTCTTCTGGTCATCGTGTTCTTTAGCTTTGCCAGCTGCTTCCCTGCCATGTTGGTATTGTCCCGCAACAACCAAACAGGTTCATATGACTGTAGTACTATGATCTCCAACGAGACCCCTGGATTAATCTATGTGGGGTTCTACACCGCCATTTCTGTCATCATCCCTGGCTTGATCATGATGAAGTCCAGCATTTCCATTACGGTTCACTTGGCTATCCACATGTATCATATGAAGGCCAACACAAACGGCTTCCATGGGCCCAAGCTGGGCTCTGAGATGAGGGTTATACGGATGATAATGGCCCTAGTGGTAGTCTACTTATTCTTTCTCATAGCTGATTTGGTTGTGCTCTACAGAAGCACCATCAATAGGGACAACCTATCTTACACTACTGGCCTGGTTTCATCCATCTACACATCCACTAGCTCTTTCATTCTCATCTACGGCAAGAAGGCCCACTGGAAGGAGCTCATCCTCATATACAACCAGTTTGTAGGTGAATACCCTTGTATTCGCTGCATGAGGTGCCCAGAAAAGAAGGTGTCTCCACCACACTAAAATGCACATAATTTTGCCTTAGCACAGTATGACAATTTAAAAGAAACCAACACCAGTGGGACTGAAAAATGTAATCAAACAAGAAAATATTTACGTATTAATTAAAAACATGTTTTTTAAAAAAATATATTAAAAAAAAGCTGGATTGCTTTTATTTCACTTGGGATAAATCGAAGTTTTTACAAATCATATTTGGTTGGTGGTTTCAATTATTATGTTGATGGAATAAAATACCTCTGATGTGACACAGTTATGAAATGTCATTTCTGTTCCAATGCTAGCGCTGGCTACGGCTGTGATACAGCCAGAATGAATTTAAAACAATCTGCGTGTAACTTGTTTCTCTACAATGAGTTTTCTTTTGATTAGGAGCTGTGTTACTGTCTTGCATTTCATAAAATTAGCTTTGAAGTGACATCTGATTATTTTCTGCATTTTGTTTTGTTGATGTCACAGTACAAGTCAATGACATTTAATAGAGAAAAGTGTAAGGCACTGCACGCAAGCAATAAAAATGTCCATCATAAATACCATATGGGAGATACTGAAATTGAAGAAGGAATCTGTGAATCTAGGAGTTTATATTGACTCAGATGTCTTCATCTAGATAATGCGGGGAAGCTATAAAAAGGTCAACAAAATGCTCGGATATATAGTTAAAAGTGTTCAATTTAAATCAAGGGAAGTAATGTTAAAACTTTACAATGCATTAGTAAGACCTCACCTAGAATATTATGTTCAGTTCTGGCCACCTCGCTACAAAAAGGATATTGCTGTTCTAGAAAGAGTGCAAAGAAGGGCGACCAGAATTATTCCTGGTTTAAAAGGCATGTCATATTCAGACAGGCTTAAAGAATTTAATCTATTCAGTCTTGAACAAAGAAGACTATGAGGCGATCTGATTCAAGCATTCAAAATTGTAAAAGGTATTGACAATGTCGACCCAGGGGACTTCTTTGACCTGAAAAAAGAAACCAGGACCAGGGGTCATACATGGGGCATTCAGAACAGAAAATAGGAGGCACTTTTTTACACAGAGAATTGTGAGAATCTAGAACCAACTCCCCCAGTAATGTTGTTGAAGCTGACACCCTGGGATCCTTCAAGAAGTTGCTTGATGAGATTCTGGGATCAATAAGCTACTAACAACCAAACGAGCAAGATGGGCCGAATGACCTCCTCTCGTTTGGTAAACTTTCTTATGTTCTTAAAATTACCTCCTGCTTCTGTGGCTATCATGTCAACACAATTGAAATTTATCACGTGTGAGGTTAAAATAAACATTAGGAACCACGTGGTTTGTTTTATTCCAGTTGTACTTGAAACCTTCTATCTTTGTTGTGTCTGGTTGAGTTGGTATTGGACAAAAAGTTTAGGTAGCAGTTTTGGTGCATTTTCACAGATTGATCTTCATAAAAGTATATTTTCCCGATTTCTCTTTTTGTAATCTCTGAATAACATCATTTTTCTTGCTTTATAATTTGTTTGTATGTGCGTCTGTCTGTCTATCTATCTATCTATCTCATTTTAATTTGTTTACCGTCCCCAATTAAAGGAAAAAAAATATATAAAATAAAATATAATTATATATTTTAATGGATTGTTGCTGTTCTATATTTGAAAGAAATAGGTTTCGATTAGTACTTATTGATATCGCCCCCCCCCCCCCTGAAAAGATTTTATTTTATTTTTTCTCTAATAAAAAAACAATTTGATTGTAATTATTGGTTTAATTTTTTTGTCTCCTCGTCTATTTAAAAATGTTTCTATAATTATTTGGTCTGATTTTTTTTTCCTGTTCTACTTGGTTAAAAAAAACGCACACACTTTCCCCAAAAACTGTAATTATTGGTTAGATTTTTTTCTTTTGATTTATTAAAAATATATATATATTATCTATATAAAAATATTATACTGCTGTCTATTTATTTCTCATATATATACACACAGTATATGTTATGAAAAAAGGTTGATTTTTATTTCTCTTTCCTCTCCCCCAAAAATGACAGCTTTATATTATTATTATTATTTTTTTTTTACTGAATTCTCCTCTCCCCTGACAATACACATTTTATTGTATAGGATCAAATTTTATTATTACATTTTTTAAATAAATGTATTTGTACTGGGCAGTGGGGGTTATATTGGGGAGAAAATGGCAAGAGGCCCTTTAGTGCATGGGCTGTTGCTAACCTCCTAGAAGAGTCTGGCTCAGAGAGTGATTTTGTTGCAGATGACTGGAAGTGAATATGAGCCGTGACACCTCCTCCAGTGAGGAGATCGACAGTGGTCAGGAAGAAGAGCCTATGGAAACTAAGCCTGAACCCCTGCCTGGACCAAGTACAGTAGGTGGGTCTGGACCTAGGGGGTGTAGATTTCAGCCATTCTACCACTGGACCCCCCCTAACATCATCCAGCCTCAATTAACCCCTTTTTCTGGCCCACCTGGTAGCACTGTGATTCCAAATGGGTTTACCCCAATTATTTTTTTCCAGTTGTTTATCACAGATTAATTTTTTAAACATTTAGTAACCCAAACCAAGGAGTGTTTTGAAAGGTACCACACAGTAAATGAGACTGGAAGAACTAAATAAACCCAAGAACAAATTCCAGACATCATTACTTGGGGCTCCAGAAGGATTATGGGTAACAAACCATTGTAGGGAGATGTTATTACCTATTACTAAAATCCCTATTTTGTGCAAATTAAAAAAAAAAAGTAAACAACGTAACTAAATCTATTATATCTGAGATGCAAGTTGCAACAGATGGAAAAATCAGTTTGTGTTGACTCAAAACTTTATTTCGGCAGGCTACAATTTGATTATTTTCTTTTTTTTTTTTTTTTTAAGTTTCCAGGGCATTTTGTCAATGGCACGTGTGCAACACACAAACCTTAACCCTTTGCGGTCCTATGTCAGACCAGGTCCAACATTACAATTTTCCCTTTCCGGTCTGATGTCAGAACCTGTCCGACATCATCAAAAAGACGTAAAACACAGGTCTCTAGTCGTTATTCTCAGGAAAAAGCAGAGAACACCATTCAATGGCCGAGAGAAGCCGAAAAAAAAAGAAAAAGGGGCAGATCTGAGCAATACACATAGCATTGCTGCTTCTGCATCCAGCGCTCAAGGAATATCACAGGCATTTGCATAGCTTTTTGAGATGTTATAGTAATAAAATAATGACTTGGATCGCATTATTGAGGAGTTTGGTGATAAAACAAGTGATCAGGAGATGATTTATCGGTATGCACGACTATTAAGAGGTATTTGAAAAATACAGCGAACGAGGGGTGGGGCGGTGCTGGAGATGCAGTACTGAGTGTCCTGTTGATATGCAGTGCCTTTTAAAACCTGTTTTACTGTGAAAAAAAATACTTTTAAACAGCGCGTCTAAAATAAACTGCGCATGTGAAAATAAATTAGACCTGACGAACCTGAGACGCGCTGAATAAATTGACCGCAAATCTATTTAAGTGTATTTTTATTTTAGTTTTTCGCTGGTCTTGTTCTACATTTCTTAATGCAAATGTTAATTTTAAGCTACATTTTTTACAAACAGATTGCTATATTACGATGGTGCAATTGAGGGAGTATTGTGGTTGAAGAATCATATTGTGATAAAGAACAGCTGCCGGTGTGTACCAGTTGCAACCCTGTCACGTACCAGTACTGGTACGCATATCACGGGTTGAAAACCACTTGTCTAGGGCATGTAAACATTTGCTAAACTGTATAAAGGTGCACATGTTTGGTATCTTTGAACTCGGGACACTCGGAGCAATTCAAGACTACTGTCTTTTCAACAGTCGAACTAAAGCAGTCAGATTTACAGGTCCAAATATTGTGAAAAACAATTGATTTTTTACTACTTACTGTGACATTACCTCAGATTGCAGAAGGATTGAAGGGAGATGTTATTACCCATATTTACCCATTTCTAAAATCCTTATTTTAAGCAGATTAAAAAAATGTATACTTATGCCTGGGTATCTCATTTTTTGGTGGGGTACTGGGCACATGAAATTAGGGTGGGTGATATACAGCATGGGCTGCATAATTTGAAGTGGAAAAGTCAAAGTGGCCTGGTGTCAGCCTGATCACGTAAAATCCCCAAAACCAATAAAAAGATACACACAAACATGGGCAAATCCAGCACCTTATAAGCTTCTATAGCTTCTAAATATCTTGCATCAAACATTAGTATTTTAGGTAAATACATTTTATGAAAACGTTTTTTTGTTTATAAGAATATCTGTATTTTGTGGTCACATGAATCCACAAAAACTTGGCACCAATGAAAACTTCAGTGTGTGACAAAAAAAAAGTATATATAGGTTTGCCTGGGGTATCTGAAAGGGAACATATGGGAAAACCGCCGACTCCCAAAATCACTAAATTCTTGAAGCACAGTGTCACAAGAGCCTCAGCAGAAGGGGTTAAATCTCTTTCTTTACGTTTTTTTTTTTTCCTGATGTAACTTAAAACGTGAGTATCGATGTTTCTTAAGAAACTGCACAGACGCCATTTCTTAATCAGTGTTAAGTTTATTTCATACATGCAGGGAAACCAGTCCAAGTATAGAACCGATTACCAGTTGTTACATCTTTTACATGACATTAAATACCCTGATGCATAGGTGTCTCTCTCCTCCTCTTTCTCTGACACTTAACCAATAGAAAAGGTACAACACATTATTCTGTTACCATATATTTAATTTTGGGGGTGTGTGTGTGTGTGTGTGTGTAATCTAGTGTGACGACCTCTGAACTCAGTGCATTCTTCAGACCCCTGGTGGTGCCCCAAAAAGGTCCATACATCTGGTTTTTGTCATCTTCCTTGTTCCTATCTCTCCGTTTTGCCTGAGACCCTTTGAGTCCAGTGGCATTATCTCTTATTCTCCCTGTGAACCTTTGGGTCCAACGGCAGTCCCTGGGAGCCTTTTAGCTCCTTTATGCTTTGTATTCCCAAAAGTCTTAGAGCCTGGCCACTTCTGGTCCACAGCATTGTTATCTTGTTAGCTTGCAGTCAATGTTGGACAAGAAGCTTGTAGACGCAAGGTCTCTTATCAATTGTTAGCAGTACATGCAATTTGAACCAAACAGTTTGCTATCTGCAATATTAGTCTCTTTTCAGGAAAGAACACCAGTATAGCTCTGCCAGTCCACATGCGTAGCAAACTGCTAATCAATTCTCGATCCATGTTTTCCAACATTTCCCAAAATGTATGCACAGTAACAAATAAAATGTTTAAAACAATATATCCATCCTCAAGTAAAACTGGCAATGTACCTCTAAGCAAACAGTAGTACAGAATCTCAGAATTACTGTACTGTGTATGTGAATCTTGATTGGATATTTGGTCAGTCACTGAATTATGATTGCCTGGAATGTACTCAAAAAAAAAATCTAAAAACAAAAACAAAGAACACACAATCGTTATGGATTTCTGAGTCTCAAATTACTGTTTCTTTATTTTATGTTTTATAAAATTAGAAGTTTTCTTCATGTCCGCATTAAAATTCTCATTAAAATGAATGCTGTATAACCTAGATGCAAGGGTAACTTGATTTAGGCAGTTTCTGCTTGTTCCTGATTGGTGGACACATCCTGATGAGGAGACAACCCTTGCTCTTGACAAGCTGATGGTTCTGGGGTGGAGCTGGAACTAAGGTTTTCTTTGGCAAGAAGGTTGTGTTTGCGGAGAAGACAGGCCTTCTGGTAGGGGGGTTGGATAGGGGGCTGTGTGGGAGGCAGGTATTGGTATGCCTTATTGGGATCCAGCTACACAGAAGGGACAAAAACAGAAACTCAATTGATATTCAATTAGGAGCACAGGAAAAGCAATCTTTCAAGAATTAGTTTAACTTGAATAACAATGTAGTCAAAACCTATTTATATTTCCTATAGCTTTACAGTGTCAACAGCAGCTACAGCGTTTCCGCTAGGAAAAACTGCTGCCTGTCAGAGACTGGTCACTAAATGTTTTACCGGTCACAATTCAAAACATTGTCATTCGTGTGACACCTGTACAAGTGATACAAATACATGTAGTTATGGAGATAAATAGGTAAATAAGTAAAAAACAACAAAAAAAAACAACAATAATAATAATAATAATAATAATTATTATTATTATTAAGCAGAAAATTAAAAAGAACATAGTTTATAACAATTTGTTTTCAAAAGTTGCCAAAATATTTAAACATATTTGCTTTATAATTTCAAATTCAAATATTTTACACAATAGTTCTTAGCGTAACTGAAAATGTTAGGTTATTATCATAACCCTGGTTTCCCTGAAATAGAAATGTAACCATTACCTCATGGGTATTAATCATTTGATACCGTCTAACCTGAATCGATATTCCAAAGCTGCACGTACTGCCCGTGACACAGTCGTCCCTGCCCCCGAGGGCATAAAAGAGACTGAAGTCACTCAAAACATCATCATTTTTCCCTCAAGACTGCTGCAAAAGATGCAACGACCTTGAAGGTTAATGGTTACATTTCTATTTCAGGGAACATTCCCTTTCAAGTACGAAATGTAACCATTACCTTATGGGTAGACATACCAAAGCTGTCGCAAGGAATATTGCAGACCAAGTGAAAAGCTACAAAGCTCGCCCAAGGCCACCTTGCGCATTACCATGAGGAACCCAGTACAAGTAACAGGGCTAAAAATTGAGGGGAACTCACCTCTAATCTTATGCTGCAAGAGTCGAGCTCGAGGCCGCCATTAACACCCTTGTTCCAAAACTAGGGTTTTGTGGATCCACAACATTCAGCCGATAGAGCTGTGTAGAAGTGTGGGTCGTAGCCCACACCGCTGCACTGCAAATGTCCTTGACAGATGCACCCTGGAATAAAGCCCACAAAGTTGCCATGCTCCTGGTAGAATGGGCAGTGAGCTTCTCTGGAGGGGGCAAGTTGGCTCGATCATATTCAGTCTGAACCATATCTGTGATCCATCTTGATAGCCTCTGATTAGACAGAGCATTCCCATGGGACTTAGCCCCATAACAGATAAAACATTGCTCATACTGCCTCCAACTTTTGGTTTTGTCCACATAATACGCTAGTGTCCGCACCGGGCAAAGCGTATGGAGCTGCCGCTCTCTATCAGACATTAAAGGAGGCGGATGAAGAGCCTCAAGCTCTACCGTCTGATCATGTGGAATGCTAAGATGGTTTTTGGCAAAAAAGCAGGATTAGTGCGAAGCGTTACTTTTGCCCTGGCTTCTGCAAAAATTAAGCGGCTTTTGCAACTGTGAAAAAAGGCCCTGCATATAAACAAAGCACTCACTAGGTATCTCCAGCCCCCCCCACCCTTTCGTTCGCTATAGCTTTCACATATGCTAAGAAATAAATAATAATAATAATAATAATAATAATAATAATAGTTGTACATACCGATTAATCATCTCCTGATCACTCGTTTTATCACCAAACATCTCAATAATGCGATCCAAGTCATTATTTTATTACTATAACATCTGAAAAAAGCTCTACAAATGTCAGTGATATTCTCTGAGCGCTGATGCAGTCACAGCCAGCTTGTTTCCTTATGGCCTCCATTATCAGATGCCAGGGGCAAGTATGACTATTCATGAGATACACCCTTTTTTTTCGGCTTGTCTCGGCTCCTGTCGCTCCCACTCGGCCATTGAATGGTTTTCTTGACTTTTTCCGGAGAAAAAACAACTAGAAACCAGTTTTTTGCGTTTTTTTGATGATGTCGGACAGGGTCCGACATTGGACCGGATAGGAATAATTGCAATGTCGGACCAGGTCCGACATAGAACTGCAAAGGGTTAAGCCTCCAAACGATGGACAATGTCCTTCATAGGCGTCCTAAACTGCCGAGCACCCTTTAAAAATTGCCCCGCCAGGAAATGAGCTCCTGGGGAGATCAATCAATTTTAATATGACAAGCCGAAATGGCTGCCAAATAGACCTTTAAATGTGATGTAGACGAATAGGTCCTGTAAAAATTGCAGTATAACTCCTATGGGACAGGTTGTAGGGTCTAACCCCTTATTATTATTATTTATTTATTAGCAGCCGCCCTTATCCAGGGCGACTTACAATTGTTACAAGATATCACATTATTTTTTACATACAATTACATTATTTTTTTACACATTATATTTACATACAATTACCCATTTATACAGCTGAGTTTTTACTGGAGCAATCTTGGTACAGTACCTTGCTCAAGGGTACAGCAGAAGTGTCCCCCACCTGGGACTGAGTCCAGAGCCCTAACCACTACTCCACACTGCTGCCCATAGGCCACTGTGCCTTAGGCAGGCACCACATTTGAAAAAGGCCCCACTTGTACCCATATTGGGAAAGCGTGGATTACGCTCTGGCATTCTGTAGAGTGTTAATGACTATTCGAGCAAGATGGGCTAAATGGCCTCCTCTCGTTTGTAAACTTTCTTATGTTCTTATTAGAAAGCCCCAAACGGCTGAAATGGTGCCGTTCAGGGCCAGACCCAGAGCTGCAGGCTCAATGGGTCGGGATGCCACAACATCCCCCGTGCCTGACAGAGCAGGTTGCGGCATTTCGGTAGGCTCCACGGCTGGTCTTTCAGGATCACAACCTGTGGTCACAACCTCTCTCCTGGTGCCGCTGAATCATCACTACTGTGAGTTTCTTGCTTAGCTGAAAAAGTTTCAGACAAGCGGCTATTCTCTGCACTCTGTCTCCTGACAGAGTGGACAACATGGTTTTGGAATCCAGACACAGGCTGTCTGTGAAGGTGTGAGCTGGCTTTTTGCATAGTTGACAGACCTAACCGGAACAGGTGATCTGGTGACGGGTTTCATGAGAGGCCCTGTCTGTGCTGGAGATTGAGCACAAATTAGCCAATCGTCCAGGTAACTGTGCACTGATGCCCCGGAGTCTCAATAGGGCCAGAACAGCTTCCGTGCACTCTGAAAATGCACAGGGGGGCCAAAGAGTGGCAGAACGGTAGAACTCAAAACTCGTATGCTGTCCCTTGGAAAGCAAACCTGAGGTACTCCCTGTGCCCTGATTTTATTGGGATATGAAAGTAAGCGTCTTTTAAATCCACCGTAGTGAACCAGACACCTGGACTTACTGACTGCAACAACTGCTGCATGGTTAACATTTTGAACCTCCGTTGACTCAGATAAGGGTTGACCTGTCTGAAATCGAGGATTGGTCTGAGGCCACCATCCCGTTTGGGCACCAGGAATTACCTGGAATAAAAACCTTCTTCCACGTGAAGAGGGTGAACTGGGCAAATAGCCTGCTTCTGCAGCAGGGCTGTCACCTCCTGAGACAATACCAATGCGTCTCGCGGATCCATGACTAACATTGTAGTCACGCCCCGAAATGGAAGAGGACCGTGTTTGAATTGCAGAGAATAACCGGTCTGTACAGTATTGAGCACCCAGGTGTCCGAGGTGCATTGACACCAGTACTCCTGGTAACTCCCTTAAAAGGGGCCCTGAGCAGATTGCTAGGGCTGATGCTTTGCCTGAGGCTTTTGCCTTTGCGCTTAATGGCAGAACTTATCGCAGCCGCGGGTCGGTCGTGGAAACCCCCTCTGGCTTTAGCAGGAGTCGGCTTTGCCGGGTCTCCGAGGCTGCTGGAACCTGGTCTCCAGTTTGGTGCCGGTCTATGTTCTGGAGGCGGCCTCTTTGGAAGCAGGCGCACCAGCTCCTTCATAGACTCCCGGGCCCAATTAGAGCGCTGCAGCATGTCATCAAAAGTGTGTCCTGGAGTAATGGAAGCATCCATCAATGGTGCTTTGTTACCATCCGCTATGCGTGCCTGAGACAGCCAGAGCTGCTGTGGTGTGCGTCTGTGACTCTGTGAGAGAGACTTCAACAAACAGCTCTGGTAAGCCACCAAGATGCTGTTATAATTACCCAGCTGAGTAAGCCTTTTTAAGTATAATTTCAGAAACCCTGCACTTATTCAGGCAGGTAGCATCTTTACTTAAAAGCGCTAGCTTTGGGGCTTGCACCAATGATGCGACAGCGGCATCTACTGGTGGAAAATCAGCCAAGCCAAGTTTTTCTGCCTCATGCAGGCTGTACAGCGTTCCGAAAGAACGTGAAGCAGCAGGTGCTGTAGCCGGGTGACCCCAGGATGAATGCACCTCAAAAACTGAGTGTTTCCGTTTGTCATCTACAGGCCATGAAACATTCAAAACATCATGGCCCTTTTAATCAGTGGCAAAAGCTCAGCTGATAATGACACATGCGCTACTGGTTTTGTGCCATCTGAGTCACCCTCCTCAGAAGCAGCGATAGACAGCAGATCCTCTTGCTGCCACTCTGCATGTACTCCTCAAGTGTGACTGTAATGGTGCAGAGGGAGCAGGTTGCAGTGTGGTCACGCAACAGCTCTGCTAACATGTTTCCCTGTTGGGAGACTGCCTCCCAGAGCTTATCCAGCTGCTCAGAGCTCTCCGATCTACGAGACCGGTGGCTCTTTCTCTTCCTTTTCTTAGGAGGGGAAGGTGAAAGAGAAAGGAAGGGGAAAGTGAAGCCGGTCTCCTACGTGATGGTCTCCTATCTTCCCTAGGCACAGAGCTATGAGAGGATACAGCTCTCTCCTTCTGAGCTAAGGAAGGGGAGCCTCGTCTAGGTCACAAGAATGAAAACCTGGCATAATGTAGCTGCAGAAGTACGTAAATAAATTTACTGATTTTTCATATGCAAACAACACACAAAATATGTCCAAACAGACAATGAGCGCGTTCAGTACCGATCAGAATAAACCTATAAATTCAGCCAGTAAGGCAAAGTCCCAAACAAAGTGAAAACACAGAAGAAACAAAACCTCTGCTTCAAAACAAAGTAGCAAATCAAATAAAATAAAAAAATAAATCCAGCTTAAAAGGAAAAATAAATTGAAACGATCTCACCAATCCTGGGCACCCGCTTGCTTGTAGATCCTTGATTTACGAGTGAGAAAGGCGAGTGAGAAAGTCCAGCGAGTCCAAACGATATCCGGGACTTTTGGCAGCAGTGACCATTTATTCAATCGCACCCAAACATTAGCATTCTTTCGAGTACACTGAGCTTGGTAGTAAAATGCTAAACAACAGCTTGGTGCTGGTTCCTGACTTTAGCAAAACAATAGTAAGTTTTACTAATTTCGAGTTCAGTCTCCCTCTCTGTTACGCTCACAGCATAACAAATGCTAATAAAGACCATAGATTGCCCCGGTGTGTAGCCCATCAAAGAGCCTGCAAAAAGTAATGCGCTCCCCCTTCTGGTGCAACTATTTATAGGAAGCAACAAACAAAAATCTCCAATTTAAGAGACGCGTAATAATTCATTGAATTACTGAACAGACGAATAGGAAAATAGGAAAAGGAAACCTGGCCAGGTTTTAGTGCTGTCCAATTAAGCAACAACATATGGTGTGCTTATTGCACCATATAGAAATATTTAATTGAATATATGTGGCAGGTGCCACAATGGTACCATGTACGGTACGGTACACGGTACAGTATGGTGCATGGTATTAGAACGGTGCACACGGTATGGTACGGCACAGAGCACAGTCCACTACCGTTACAGTAACCTTGTTCACTAAGAACGGTAGTAGATCAGTGACCTACAGTTACCAAAGAAGCAATATGACGAAGTCTAGAGGCGCACTAGAGACACTCATTTGCTCTTGTTAGGAACAGTCAATGTTTCTAGCTGCCTGTCACAGACCTTTTGCTGCCAGTCAAATGGGGCAGCTTCAGTCTCTGCCCGTCAACTGACTTTTGAAACCGTCTCTGGTAGGTAATTACCAGTTAACGGAAACGCTGAGCTAGAATTAAAAGTTCAAGCTTACAAATGGAAGAAACAATTTCTAAATGTACCTTTGGTTTAATTCCATCAGTACATCTTCACACTGGGAAACAGCCCCTTTTGTGTCAACTTGGCTGCGGGAAAGTGTACCCATGTTAATATACCAGGATGGGCAGTTTAAGTTGGTTCATTGTCCATATGCATTGGGTGAGCTGGGTTTAGTAAAGTGTACTCTCTGCTTCACTCCTATGCTTTTCATTGCCAATGCATCTGTCTATAAGATGAACCAATCAATTGTGGACATCAAGCTCCAAGTCATCTGTACGCCGAGGCACAGAATGTAAGAGCACATAGAGTGTTAGTTGTGCAGAATTACCTGAAGGGGGTAGGTCCTGTCAGAATCATAGGCACTCAGGTCTCCACAGGCCAGGAAGGGGACGATCACTCGGTTTGGACCCTCCAGCTGATTGAAGTCGACGTCTGAGAATACAGAAACAAAACTCCATTCAGACACCAGAAGAATTCAGTCTTAACACATTGCCAAACTAGCTGGTTTCCAGCAAAAGTACTGTTACACAATGCACACCCTGTGTCACCATTGAAGTAAATGCTTTAGGGAAACCCATTTTTTATAGAATCAGAAATACAAACAGAATAAAGACTGCATTGTTTTAATTCAGCCAATAATAATAATTATAATAATAATAATAATAATAATAAATAACACAACAACAACAACATTAGCTATGATTGCCAACACTGCATGCGAGAGGAGCCTGGCAGCATTTCCAACAGGCATTAAACTGACATCAAGCACTGGCGAGTCCTGCAATCCTCGATTACACTGAAGCGTTGGCGAGTCCTGCAATCCTCGATTTAACTGAAGCATTGGCGAGTCCTGCAATCCTCGATTACAATGAAGCGTTGGCGAGTCCTGCAATCCTCGATTTAACTGAAGCGTTGGCGAGTCCTGCAATCCTCGATTTAACTGAAGCGTTGGCGAGTCCTGTAATCCTCGATTTAACTGAAGCGTTGGCGAGTCCGGCAATCCTCGATTTAACTGAAGCGTTGGCGAGTCCGGCAATCCTCGATTTAACTGAGGCATTGGCAAGTCCTGAAAACCCCAACGTAACTGAAGCATTGGAGAGTCCTGCAATCCTCGATTACACTGAAGCACTGGCGAGACCTATGATTCTCGTTTTTACTTTATAAACTGGAAATGGGAGTTTTTGTGAACATAGCATCTGGTAGTATAACCCAGGGGGAATGTCATAAAATATCAAATGGTTTAAATCATGAAGTAAAATTGAAAAGGTTAAAAAACTATTTGGCAGTGAATTTGTTAATTTCTACTGGACACCATCTCTGTTGGAACTTTATTGAGAATCTTTTACATGTATGTTTAGCAGTAACATGGTTCTGCTATTTACATATCCAAATGGAGAATACAAAACATGCTTTTAATATTGAAATATCACAATTACAGACCTTTAGTAATAATTTTGGGGCTTTCTAAAAAAAAAACAAGCATATCCTCACCGATATCAATCTTGAATAACAACACAATGTAATATTAAACCGAAAATGATCCTTTTAGCCAAAAAATAAATAAAACATAGTAGTGTGAACGGTAATGACGCACAATAACCCTAATTCAAAGGTTATTGTTTTTTTTTGTTTTTTGAACAGAGTTGTGAAGCTGATACTACTACCATCTAGCTATATACCCTTACCAGAGCTAGAAGTTAACTTTAAGGCCGTAGTGAGGATTTGCTATCAGCATGGAAAGTAGGTAGCAAAATGGTCTTATTCAGTAGCGGTTTAATCGACTAATAATTAAAAAAAATATAAACTATCACATAGTAGACCTATATTTAAACCAGAAAGTATTTATTGAAACCACCTTGTGCTCAACTAAGTAATGGAACTAATGCAAGTCCTTGTCAAAATGTATTGTGTTTTATCCTTAAGTTCTACAAGCATGCAACCATATCTGTCATCTAAGCATCTGACATGCCATCAGTATGTATTTTTCTTATTTGAAATATGAACGACAATTTAACTTAGAAGAAAACATTTTCTTATAAAAAGTTTAGTTTTCGTTCTGTAGAAAATATTTTTTACACATTCAAACAATATTATTTCATGTCTAACATTAGTTGAAATCAGATCTCAGACAATTAGACATTTGCCTCAGCATTTCATTAAAATAAATAAATAAAAATAAATATAAACGATTCAGTCGGTCTAGTGATTAAATAAAGTTATTTGACTGACAAACTATTATTGAGAGCTGGAGTAGATACCCAGAGGATGAACACTGCTGTGTTACTTTCCATTAGCCTTTCATTTGTTACAACAGGGTGCACTAAAGTCTTTCATCACCATCAGCCCGGGTGAATGCCAAAATGACATAAAATTCAAAGCTAATTCAGCATCTGCCCGCTGCAGCTGGGCACTTCGCCAACTGCCCGGGCACTACGGCAACTGTCCGATTTATATATAAGCAACTGTCTCTGTCGATTCACGCCAACCAGCCAGGAATGGCCAAACAAACCTTATTTCCTTATGGTTCAGGACTCTTGCTCGCACACGTTGTGATTTTCCTCAATGATCCACACTACTCAGAAGTCCAAAATTAATTTCATTTTTTATTGAACAAACATTTTAAAGTATATATATATATAAAAACTACTGCAGCCACGTCCACGACGCGTTTCGACTACAAGAGTCTTCTTCAGGTGGTGAATACTATTGTTAATTGGAACACAATCTCTATTTCTACATCTTTTTTTGTTTCATTTTTTTAAGAGGACCCATACCATAATTATTGCATTATTACTTCTAAACATGATTCAAGAGAGATACTCTTACTGTCTTTTTCATTCTTAAACACTCAAGTGTCTCAAACAGTAATTTAGAAGCTTACAAGTGACGAACATTCAGACAGTCTAACTGTGTATAGATGAAATTCAGAAATACATAATAAATCCCCAATGTAGTAATAGATGGTAACTTACAGACAACACAGATACATCTCATACATACCCAGTAGCCAAACATATTTGGAATTCGCTTTTGATCTGATTACAATTAATTACAACTCACGATTTGCCTAATAAATTACATTATTATAAATGATCATTAATTCTCATGCATAAACTTTTTATAATCACTTCGACAAGAATACAATTAAATAACGCTTACATGTAATATGCTTCATATATCTTCACTGATGTATTTACCTCATAGATGTCAATTACAGGATGGACCAAGATCCAGATTTTCATGAAGACCATGCGGTTCCATTGTATTCAATGTGCTTAACAATAGTTTAACTACATTTCCTCCGCCCTCAGGTAATAATAATAATAATAATAATAATAATAATAATAATAATAATAATAATAATAACAATAAACCTTTATATATCGCAATCCGTGTACAATACAATTCAAAGCGCTTTACTTACAGAAAAAAAAAATACAATAATCGAGATTTGAAGATTGCAAATGAAGGTGAATCTCTGATAAAAGGGGGTAAGGAGTTCTAGAGTGTGGGGGCATTTAATCAGAAAGCATCCTCTCCCCTCCTTTTACCATTCACCCTCGGAATACATAAAAGGACAGCATTTGCAGATCTCTGTGTGTTCAGGCTGATAAGGAATTAGCATATTATTTAGATATTGTGGAGATAGTCCATTCAGTGCTTTAAAAACTAGTAATAGAATTTTAAAATCAATTCTGTAATGCACAGGAAGCCAATGCAATGATGCCAACACAGGTGTAATGTGAGCCCTTTTTTTGTTTTAGTTAGCATTTAGCAGCAGCATTTTGCACTAGCTATAGACGTGATATAGCATGACTTGTAAGTCCAGAGAATAAAGCATTACAGTAATCTAACCTAGAAAAAATAAAAGCATGTACTAATTTCTTTGCATCATCCAAAGACAAGAATGATCTAACTTTCACAATGTTTCTTAAATGATAGAAGGACACTAGTAATGTATTTTATATGTGGACCGAAGGAAAGTGCAGAATCAAAAATAACCCCCAGGTTTTTCACTTCAGATTATACATTTGATTTTAGCATACCTAGATCAATATTTGTCGAGTCCATGTGTTGATTAAAAGTAAGACTTCTGTCTTATCAGAATTTAACTGTAAGAAATTCTGAGACATCCAGCTTCTAATATCGGCTAGACATTTGAAAAGAACATTGATAGCTGTTGTGTCACCTGGTTTAACAGATATATAAATCTGTGTGTCATCTGCATCGCTGTGGAAATTCTCCCCATGTTTACGAATAACCTCCCCGAGAGGCAGCATGTATAAAGAAAATAACATGGGACCAAGAATGGAGCCCTGCGGAACACCACATGTAATATTAGCTAGTCCAGGTGTAGATTCTCCTAAGGCAACAAAATACTGATTGAAATTTTTCGAAGATGTTATTATTTCCAAGGAAACTATTAATTTGTTTAAAAACGACTTTTTCAAGTAACGTTGCTAAAAAAGAATGGTTTGAAGTGGGTCTAAAATTACTTAGAACTGAACTATCCAGATTAAATTTCTTAAGTAAATGTTTCACTAAGGCTGTTTTTAAAGAAGAAGGAAACCGTCCTGACGAAAAAGAGCTATTAACTATTTCAAGAACATCATTGGACAGCTTACTAAACACCTCCTTCAAGAGACTGGTTGGTATAGGATCCAAAAGACACGTAGAAGATTTAATGTACATAACTATTTTATTTAAGTCTTTTAAGTTAATCAGAGAAAAATAATGTAATTCTGTTTCGATTGTTTTTGGTGGCACACAGAGCTCAAAATCATTTTGTGTAATTTGATCCTTAATACTAAGTTTTTTTCCATCAAAATAATTACGGAATTCTTCACACTTGATAGGTGAGGCCACAATGCAATATTCAGGTGAAGGAGATGGGTTTACTAATCTATCAATAGTTGAGAAAAGGACTCTAGCATTGTTCTTATTTTTTGCAATAAGACTGGAGAAGTAAGCACTTCTTGCTGACGTTAACGCTGCATTATACTTTGATAGGCAGTGCTTTAAAATATCGTAATGTATTTGTAATTTTGTATCTCTCCATTTACGCTCTGCTTTGCGACAATTTCTTTTTATTTGATGTATATCATTATTCATCCACGGTGTCCTACATTTTAATTTTTACTGGAGCCACAGTATCAAGAGCAGTTTTTAGTTGATGGTTGTATCTGTCAACTAACTCATCAGCTGATAGAGAACTTGTTGAGATGGGTGGATATAGACTAACTACTTCAGAAAACTTTTGAACAACTGCAGGATTTATAATGCACCTTTTAACAGAACTTACTACAGTCTTTTTACATTGAGGCAATATAGCCTCAAATGAAATTAAGAAATTATCTGATAACGCAGGGTCGATAGTTGGGGACATGATCATTTCTAGTCCTTGAGATATAACTAAATCTACAGTATGACCGTGGTTATGTGTAGGCCCTGTTACATGCTGAGTAAACTCAAAATAATCTAATAGACTTAAAAAGTCCATAGCTGTCGAATCAGATAGAATATCGGTATGCAAATTAAAATCTCCAAGTATAAGAATCCTATCATATTTAGTGGAAATTATAGACAGGAACTCTGAAAATTCTGGTAAGAAAGATTGTCTTGGTTTAGGTGGGCGATAGATATTTACCATAAGTACAGGGAGTCGACTATCAAGCATGAAGGATAAAGATTCAAAGGATAAAAATTCCCCAAAACTATTCTGTTTACAATTGTAGATATCAAGGAAAATGCTAGCTAGTCCACCTCCCCGCCCTCCAGCACGTGCTTGCTGGATAAAAGTATAGCTGGAGGGTGAGGCTGCAATTAAAGATGTATCATCCACACCATGCCAGGTCTCAGTCAGAAATAAAAATCCAAGTTTATAGCGAGTGATTAGATAGGGACCGCACATTAAGTAGAGCTACATGTATTTTATTGCACTGCGATAAAGGAGTAGCTGTATTTAAAGAAACTTTAATAAGATTATTGGAAATCAGCCGAGCGCGGATAGATCTACCAGAATAATCCCTACAACTTGCAATAAGGGTTTCAATTTTATTATTACCCTCATCAACAGCTACCTCACTATGATCAGGTTGCTGAAATGAAGGGTTTTGTGTAATACCCTTCAGTGTACTCCCTGTTTGTGTTTTAATATTAATTACATTTTCAGTACATGCACCCGGGTAAAAGATAAAACATTTCTATGAAGGGGGACGGTTATTATTTTTATAGAATACACTGATTGTTTAATCTGCTTAGGTAATTGAGACCCAAACAGTGGTCCACTAAGTCACAGATTGTTACAGTGATGTCCTATGTTTTCTGTTAATCTTAGTAGCCCTTTCCAACCCCGGCCTCTCCCAAAAACTATCCCAGTTATCGATAAAACCCAGTTTCTCAGATGTACACCATTTGGATAACCAACTATTGAGGGAAAATAGTCGACTAAATGCTTCACATCCTCTGTTAATAACAGATAAAGGTCCAGAGAAAATTACATTCTGACATAATGACTTAGCCTTTTGATACAATGAAATGTATTTTTTCTTTAGAATCTCGGAGTCTCTGAATCTTATATCATTTGTTCCAGCATGAATGATTAGTGTGGAAATCTGATTGTGATTTTCAGCTATCTTATTCAGGTTGGCCTCAATATCAGAGACCATTGCTCCTGGTAAGCAACATACTGCCACCTCCTGAGAATTTCTAAGGGTTAGGTTGACATTTCTAATAATAGAATCTCCCACTATGAGCAGGTACTACTACTCTTTCCATGTTTCATTGTTTGGTAGTGTCTGGCAATTGCTTAATCCAAATTATTGTTACGAATGGCTGCCTTATGTTCTGCTATTCTAATTTGGGAGGCTGTGTGGTCCAGTGGTAAAGAAATGGGCTTGTAACCAGGAGGTCCCCAGTTCAAATCCCACGTCAGCCACTGACTCATTGTGTGACCTTGAACAAGTCACTTAACCTCCTTGTGCTCCGTCTTTTGGGTGAGACGTAATTGTAAGTGACTCTGCAGCTGATGCATAGTTCACACACCCTAGTCTCTGTAAGTTGCCTTGGATAAAGGCGTCCGCTAAATAAACAAATAATTTATAAGTTTTGTTTTGTTTTTTCCAATATGCTAAGCCACATGGGCATTTCAACATGTATATAACATTGCAATTGAGTGGTATTGCAATTAATAAAACCTTGAATTGTAAATTTTTTACCTGTATGTGGATGGTTAAATACTTTGTAATTTGAGTATTGGAAGAATGTACGCATTTACCACACAGGTAATTTCAATGTATTGTTGTCGTTAGCCAATTACCACTAGGTGGTGATTTGTACATGGAGGACACTACTGCCAGATGCCCTTGAGGGTAACCGAGTTTTCAGACTGTTTCTAATTGATTTCCACATCTGTATAAGTTGGCAAAGCGTTGCCTTACACTTCCAACCAATTCAGTGGATGCAGAAGGTGCAGTCTCAATGTGGGCAAGTCCACACCAGACAGAGAATGTCGGCAGCAACTGCTGGGGATGTTGCACGTTTGCCTTTAACAAATGACAGCACTGTTTTAGTAAGGAAGCAAGTACCACCACTTTTAGTCTTTTATAGTACTCAAATATTATCTGGTTAGGTTTATTTAATGTTTAAACAGGTCCCCGAAAACGTCCACGAAATCCTAATTTATTCCATAACATACCTGCTAAAAATACGTAAATTTACCATGATTTAAGTAGACCAATTCGAAGACTACCACCAAGACATTACGTATGGATAATGTATACCAGAGCTGTCGCGAGAGAGAAGGAACGGCAGCATATGAGGGACGCACTAGCACTGTCTAACCCAGAGGTTAGCAGTGTGAACTTACACCCTCAAGGACCCCTGTGCCTACAGAAGGCAAGGCAGGGTCTACCACAGTAAGACGGTAAAACCTGGAGAAAGTATGCGGCGTAGCCCAGCTAGCCGCAGTACAAATAACAGACATCGAGGCACCTCTGAAGAGGGCCCAAGATGTAGCCAACCCTCTAGTGGAGTGTGCGGCTACCTTACCAGGTGGGGGCAAGCCAGCACCATTATATGCAGGCGAGACTGTATCCACAATCTAATGTGATAGACACTGCTTAGAGATGGGCTGTCCTAGGGTCCGTGTCCCGTGACAGATGAAGAGCTGATCAGATTGACACAGCAGAGCTGGGTCCCGATGGAGGAATCGCGCTTGTATTATTTTTTATTTCTAAACTGCAAGGCAGTGAAATAAAACCACACATACACGCACACAACAGCAAAGCTGTGAGGGTAACAAAAGACACCACGGCAACGCAGGTGAACTGGAATTTTTAAGCACACTGAGAGGGTGGGCTGAGGCAGTCCAGCAGAGTCAACTCCACAGCGGGGCGCGACAGAGCTGGGGTCCGGTGGTGGATCACGCGTCTCTTTTTTTTTTTTTTTTTTTTTTAACTGCAAAGTAGAGGAAAACGTAAAACAGCGAGCGCTGTAAGGTTTTACAGCGAGGCATGTAGGCTGTTAAACAGAAAAAGAGTAAACACAGCGCAGTAACTGGACAGGGGTGTCTAGCCTGGACTACGTGCAGTCACACAACCGGGGAAGCGCATAACCTACAGCGGAGTGGAGCACCGTCTACAGAGGGAGAGGGCAACGAGGCACCTCGTGCACAGAGCATCCGAGGGCGCTATGCACACCGAGGTACTAGACACCTGCCTACCGAGCACCGTGCGCACACAGTAGTGTAGCACTACGTGCACCTTGCGCTCTTGCAGTAGCTCTGTAGCAGCGGGCACCAACGTGTGCACCGTGTACCGTGTAGCACCGTGAGCTCTTGCGCTACTTTTGTGGCAGTGACCAAGCACCGTGTGCACCATGCACATGCGTCCCGAGCGCCGTGCGCACCGCGCAGCACTGAGCGTTCCCACACTAGCGTTGTACCAAGCACAGAATGAACTGTGCGTCTCGTGCACTGCCGCTGAGGCGCTGGGCGCCGTATGCACTGAAATACCTAAGTATCAAGGGCTATGCGTGCGCCGGGGTAGGGCCGCTACGCAAACATACCTACCCTAACCGCGCGGTCACACACACCTGGTCATAGCGTAGAGTGCCCGATGGGGACACAAGAGCTGAAGCCGCAGTGGGAGAGTTGAGGAGACAGCAAAAACATGTTAGAAAGATAGTACAGGGGAGATCACACTGTTTGTTTACAAGGCCCAACTCACCGAGGTGGGCAGGCCTGTGCAGCCGGCGAGGTCTGCTCGACAGTGGGGATGCAGCAAGGCCTAGACCTGTGGAAGAGAGCACAGCTGGAAGTGTCACTCAACAGTGGGGATACGGCAAGGCCTAGCCCCATGGAGGAACTGAGTACTCTCAGGAAGAAATAGACAACCACTCGCGGGTGACTGCACAGGCAGTCGCTCACACACGACACAGATAACAAAGAGCGGCCTACCACGCAAGTGAGGAGGCCGCTAAAAGACAGAAAGGCAAAAGGCTCAGTCTTTTCAAAGTCTGGGAAAGTGGCGAGCCAGCTTTCAGCACAAATGCAAGGGAAATACAATCGACTTGATTCGACTCGAGAAGCTCTTTTCTATCAAAACGCTCAGCTACACATAAAGGTCTTACCTTACCAGCTTGAGAAGGAAAAAGAGAAATGGCTTCCTTTGGATGATAGTTTTATTCCCTTGGTGGGCGTGACCGAGGTTATAATCCCAAGAAGGGGCCTATCGGCAGCTCTGGTATAGAGAGCTCAGCAATACCTACCCAATGGGCAGGCATATCCCATACGTAATGTCTTGATGGTCGTCTTTGAATCGAAAGGGAACGGTTCTGCATGTCCAAAGTTGTTCTGCATTGTAAAGTTTTATCATTACTTCCCTTGATTTAAATTCAACACTTTTCACAATATATCCGAGCATCTTGTTGGCCTTTTTTATAGCTTCCCCACATTGTCTAGAGGAAGACATTTCTGAGTCAACATAAACTCCTAGGTCTTTTTCATAGTTCCCTTCTTCAGTTTCAGTATCTCCCATATGATATTTATAATGCACATTTTTATTGCCTGCATGCAATACTTTACACTTTTCTCTATTAAATGTCATTTGCCATGTGTCTGCCCAGTTCTGAATGCTGTCTAGATCATTTTGAATGACCTTTGCTGCTGCAACAGTGTTTGCCACTCCTCCTATTTTTGTGTTGTCTGCAAATTTAATGAGTTTGCTTATTATACCAGAATCTAAATCATTAATGTAGATTAGGAATAGCAGAGGACCTACTACTGATCCCTGTGATACACCAGGTTATAGTAATAAAATAACGACTTGGATCGCATTATTGAGGAGTTGGTGATAAAACGAGTGATCAAGAGATGATTTATCGGTATGTACTATTAAGAGTTATTTGAAAAATATAGCGAACGAGGGGTGGGGCGGTGCTGGAGATGCAGTACTGAGTGTCCTGTTGATATGCAATGCCTTTTAAACCTGTTTTACTGTGAAAAAAATACTTTTAAACAGCGTGTCTAAAATAAACTGCGCGTGTGAAAATAAATTGGACCTGACGCGCCTGAGACGCGCTGAATAAATGGACCACTTAGGGTTAAGATAAATACATTTAATAGTTGTCTTACCTGAGTTGTTGCCCTTGTTTTGAAGTGGTCTCTCTTCTGTTTTTTTGTTTTCTCCCCCCTTCCTTTCTAGTTTAAATGCTTCTGAACCTCCTCAAGGATCCTTTCTCCAAGTAGATTGGTTCCCTTTCTGTTCCAGTGCAGTCCGTCCCACCTATATAGATAGTCCTTGTTGTAGAATGTGCTCCAATGTTCAAGAAAGGTGAAGCCTTTGCACCACGATTTCAGCCATGCATTTTGATTTTGTATTTCCAGCTGTCCATATGGTTCTTTGCAGGGTGTCGGCAGTATCCCAGAAAATACCACAGTTTTGGTCTTGTCTTTTAATTTCCTTCCTAGCTCTCTGAATTTGTTTTGCAGTGATCTTGGACTGTCTCTTCCAATGTTGTTTGTACCGATGTGGACGACTACTACCGGTTCGTCTCCTGTTCGTTCTAGGAGCCTGTCCACTTTCTCAGTGATGTGCTTGACAGAGGCTCCTGGAAGGCAGCACACTGCTGTTGTAAGGGGGTCCAAACTGCGAACTGAACTTGCTGTGTTTTTCAATATGGAGTCCCCAACAATCATGACCTCCCTTCTTTTTGCTGCCTGGTCAGTTTATAGGGTCTTGGATGTTGTTTCTTTCATTCTCTTGATGTTGGTTTTGGTCATCTAAATGTTGAAGTGGCTCAAATGTGTTGGATGTCTGGATTTCTGGTGGTTGTGTTTGACGAAGTTTCTTTTTTTCCCTGCTTCTGCCTATCTGAACCCAGCTGTTTCGACTCTCTTCCATCTCCCTGGTGGCTTTCAGTCTGCTAGGGGTGCAGACTTCCATGAATTGTGGGTGTGTCAGTTCCTCAAGCTCCTGTTGCTGTCTCATTTCCTCCAGCTCCATTTCTAACAGACTTACTCATTGAAGCAAGTCCTGGATCGTGCGGCACTTTACACACACTTGGTTGAGCTCTGTTGGGTTTTCTCGGATTTCCCACATCATGCAGTTTTCACAGATTACTGGCTTGAAGACCTTTTTTTTTTCGTTTTTTTTTTTTTTGTTTTGTTTAGCGTAGCTTCTGCAGCTGTCAGCCTGCTTTCAAACTGCTTCTAACTGCGTTGTACTTGTCCACGACTGTACTTCTCCCACGATGTCGCTTCCACACGCTGTCGCTGGGGAGTCTGCCTGCCTTTTGTTTGTTTGTGTTTGTGCTGCGTGCTCCGCTCCTCCCCCGTGTCCCAGAACGCCGCAGGATTTGAATCAGCTGCTCCGAGTTTCAGCTTATCAGAAAAATACACGCAGCTGCAAGGCTTTAAGCTGCAATGTTTTCTGATTAAAGCAACTCCAGATTTAAAGATGTAATTCCTCCTTTCTGCTTCTAACTGCGTTGTACTTGTCCACGACTGTACTTCTCCCACGATGTCGCTTCCACATGCTTATTATTATTATTATTATTATTATTATTATTAAATAAACATATTTTATTATTATTACTAATATTATTCATTCACTGATATTCAAACGAAACAGTAGTACAACACAGATTTTTATTTTTATTTTTTTCTGCCCTGGCTGTCTTCGCCTGCCTTTTCACATGTTACCGCCTTGTTTCCGCCCCTTCAAAAAATGTCACAAATACCGGCTGGGGATTGGTCAACAGCTGTTTTCATATTGCTTTTGGCGGTCCCTCCTACTCCTGCAAAACTTCTCTCCGCCCATTTCGCGGATTGGAAATGGCTAGTTTTGGTTTCAGGATAAAGAAAATGCGATATGGAAACTAGCGATATTATCGCATAAACACTCTTTTGCAAGAGCGATCAGGGTTTGATTTGGTCCGGCCAATAATAATAATGATAATAATAATAATAATAATAATAATAATAGAGACCAATTTAAAGCAGTCTCAATGTATGCAAAGCTACATGGAGAAATATCTTGGGTCATATTGGCCTGAGGCATTATGTTTGTTACAAAATATTTTCTAACAACTACAGTTATTTTCTGTTTATAAGAAAATATGTTCCAGAAAGATCCTTAGCAGACAGGGGTAATATACAAAACTGGATGCTGTGTATTCCCTTTAAATTACTTGGTAAGTGAACTACAAGTGCTTAATAATTTAAATTAAATTAGGCCTTAATATAAACTTCAGTGCACGTTTTAGTTCATAGACAGTAAGAGTTTAAGATGTAATTTGTGTGTTAATAAAAGGTTTTTAAAACATACTTTTCATGTCTTCCTTGAGAAACTATGTAAAATAGGTAGTAAAAGAAAAAAATGATTTAAAAATCAATGATTTTTTTTTGTTATGTATTTTTGTTTTTAAATCAAGTGATGTAAAATCGACTTGATTTAAAGCAACCAACCCTGATGGGTTAAATCCACAAAACACTCACTTAGGTGAGGCTGTTAGCAATATAATATATTTAGGGCTTCTGATTTTCGGTTTTAACCGATAAAAAACCCAGATAGAAAAAAAATGAAATCGGTGTACAGTCAACAAACACCGGAAAACACTGGAAATGGTTACTCAGTTCATATTGACTTCACCCTTTCCCATTTAAAAAACTAAAACCTACTAGAAAAAAAAACAAAAACAAAACTACCCCTTCCCAGTGCAGTTGGGCAATGTCCCTCCTTCCTGACTTGTATCTATCATGGATTCATTCTGAATACTTTACACCCACCCCAACTACTGAGTGGCAGCAAATTAAAACATGGAGATGGAGGCTTGTTCGCAGGATTTAAAGCTGTATTACAGTTAGATAAGGAGGATTTAAAAACAGAACGCTGAATTGAGACAGTACCGTAGCAGTGATCCAGGAGCGGGTTAGACATGTTGGGGACATAGCCCTCAGGGGGAGTGTATCCTTGGCACACCACAAACGCCTCTGCAGAAAAGGGAGAACCGTGTAAAAAAAATTGAAAATAATACAAGTGCACTCCACGTTGGATCCTGTTAGAATGGAGTTCCGTTTATAACGTATTGAGGAGGCACGTCCCTGCCAAACAACATGGGCTTTAATGGGGAATTACTCTGGTTAAAACAGACTCGCTTGCAACGTATACACCGTTTAATACGTACAGCTTTCCTGTTCCACAGGCAGGTCTTTTGTGTTTAATACGTACAGTTTAATACATACAGTACCCGTTTTGTGCAAATAAGGTACATCCGGGACAGTAAATGACAGTCACGGTGGCATTTGTGACGTCAGGCAGGAAAATAGCTGCTGTTTACTTTTATTCTTCTATGTTTTTGTTGGCACAGCTGTTGTACGGTTTAAACGTATAACGTATACAATTTTAATTACATTTAAAAGCGAAAATATACATTTGTAAAATGGTACTTCTTACATTGTACGGCCCACAGCGGCGTGTTTCATAAAAAATAATAAACTCCCGTTCTTTGGCAGTTATGCTTTCTTGTTTTGTTGATATTTACCTTTATGTACTTATTTGGCAGGGACAATGACATTTTGTTGTACATTTATGACATGTCTACAGAGAGTAAATATTTAAAAGGTACTTATGTTTGCATTTACATACAGCATATCAATGTACTTTTACAATGTACTTCGTTTATAAAGTACTGATTTCCATTGTCCCTTGGAGTCTGTTATAAGTGGAGTGCACCTGTATACTGTATAACAATTCTTATAAACAGTATTCCTGAAAAAAAAAAAAAAGTGACACACCATTTCCAATCAGGTTTAGAAACAGTTAGTTTGCAATTATTGTGATCAGGGAAACAAACCGTAATTATAAAACGGACTGTAAGAATGCTGCATGCTGATTGGTCAATCAGGGTTCCAAGCCGTGACAATATCCACGATATAGTAACAGTTGCAAACTACTAAAAAAAAAAAGCGTCTGCTAATATAATAATAATAAAAAATAATGCCTACAAATGAACAGAAGCAAAACTAAGCAAGTAAATTATAAAAAGTTCAAGTCAGAAAAAACACATTTAAGCAAGTTTTTTTTTGTTATTTAAAAAGTTGAAACGCAAAACAACAAAAAGAGAAAATATTGTGAATACTAAAAGTTCATAGAACTATTTTCTGTTGCGGAAGGTTATACTTCAGATTTGTTAATAAATATTCAGAAACTGTATCGATTTCTCTTTTCTGTGTTTGTAAAGTTGGTAAATGTTTTATATAAGCAATAAGTGACTTGAGGGCATGGGTTATCGTGGATATTGTCACTGCTTGGTTGGCTGCTAAAAACGCACCAAGCAGTGACAATACCCACGATAACCCATGTCCTCTCGTGCCTTATTGCTTTAATAGAACATGCTCTTGATTTCTTTGGAATTAGGTTAAGTATTAAGTAAAATCAAAAAGAGAATAAAAGTTGCAAAGCAAAGACTCTCGTGGGGTTCAAGTGGTCAGAGACCACAACTCACCGATGCTGGAGTTGCGGCTGCTGCGAGGCTTGGCGCATGTCACGCCAGAGAAAAAGATCTTCAGCTGGGAGTACAGGAGGGTGACGTCCTTTCCACGGAAAATCTTAACAGAAAATAAACAAAACTGACAATGATCAGGGGGACTGGCTGCATAGCAGTTTGATCCATTACATGTTTATTATGTTTACCATCGTTTTTGGTAAAGTTTAGTAAAACCTGACAAAGCTCAAACTGCTTGTATTTCCATCCATGTCGTTCCCTTGAATCTAGAGTGTTGATTTCAAGTGACTGTATTGTAGTGACTGGTTGTTGCAGGACCACTACACTCCACATTATCATAAAAATAAACTGGAGGTTTCTCCCTACCTTCGCCACAAAGGTTCCTCCTGGCTTCAGAACGTGAGTGGTGATATTCAGGGCCTGTTGGGAGACACAGCAGACAAAACATTAGGAACTACTACTTATCATAGAAGAAGAATAAAGAAAGATGATGACAATGCACATTCCATATCTTATTGGTCTAAAAGAGCAATACCTCCACTTTGGCAATTGCTGGTTACAAATTGGATAAGCAGAATACCATTGCTGGTTATAAATACGCTCTCCGATCTCCAGTGTCATCAGCTTCTTGAGCTGCTAATAAAAACACAGCACCTTTATGAGTGCTAAAGCAACGCAACAAGCACTAAAACACTGCACTCTCTAGTAGGTGGGATATTATGATGTTAAGAAAACCATGTAGTCCAGTCAGTCTTGTTCAAGTTGCATAGCTTGTACAGGCTTTAAACAGTCAGATATATCAACATCTAGTGGTGGAAAACTAACAACACAGGTCTCAACACAGGTCTCCACACAGGTCTCCACACAGGTCTCCACACAAGTCTTCAGACAGGTCTCCACACAGGTCTCCACACAGGTCTTCAGACATTATACCCACTCTTCAAAAGGATTCATTTATATCATAAATGATGTTGTTAGTGCTTACTGAGTAACACAGTGCAAACAGTGTATGATTTTGTTTTAATGAATGCCCTGACAATGAACATGGTACCGGCTGGAGTGTATGATGAAAACATGGAGAAAGGAAGGCAATTACAGCATAAGGGTACACATTTTAAATATGGTATGCACCAGTAATTGCTTTCCCTCTGAAAGACTGAGTTTAATATTTGTTTAAAGGCGGGTGTGATGATAAGCAATTGAATGTAATATTATGCATATTAAGAGTATGTCTAATGGAAGTATATTAAATGTTTTTTTTTATGTTTTTTTGTTAGGATTATGTTTAAAAGAAAGAAGCAGATAGTCTTTTCTTTTTTTTTTTTTTTTTTAATATCTTTTTTTAAAATTCAATCCCATTTTTTAACCCGGAAAAAGTTAAACACCTGAAAATCCAATTCCCCAATTGTAACAGTTAACATTGATGTGGTACTGCAGTATTGAAACTTGAAAGGTTAACCCTTCAAAATCAAACCCTTTCATACAAAAAGCATCTCAAAGCACCATACAAAATAAACAAAAGAAAGTCAAAATAAAATACATTTGAATAGAGAAATAGAGTAAAAGAAAGCATGATCCAAAATAAAGTTTGGCACAAGTTAAAAATATTTGTAAGTAAAAAGAGTGTACAAATTTTAAAACACAGTTTAAAGTTCATAACTGCTGTAGCACTATATAAATCCTGCGGGCAAAGCCCGAGTTTATCCAAGCATCCCATCCTAACACTACCCCGTGCAGTATTTCTAAAGCACTGTGTTGCTTGTTGTGAGGGAGCTAATTCTACGTCAGCAAGTTAATACCAGCTTGCGCTGGGGTCACGCTGTTGCTGGTGTTAATGAGCGTGTTTCCCGTAATAACAGGCCGGTTATTACAGGAAATAAACAGGAGGAGCCCATTGAGAACATTTCTCACCAGATATTATAATTAAATATTACATGCAATGCACTGTTAAACCTTTAAGGACCAGGATCGTGTTAACATGATCATACTGAAGTGGGCTTCTAAGACCGCGATCATGTAAACACGATAATAAATGCACTTCGTTTTGATGACTTACAGGGCCATCGTACTTTGCAGTACAGGCAGTAAACATCATTAGATAAGGGAGGGATACAATTTCACTTCCTGAGTGTTTTTTTTTTTTTCATGTGACACTGAGAGGAGCATTTTGTGCATTTACAGTTTTGGCAGCACAGAGAGACAGCCTGCTTCAGAGAAACCTGTTTAGAGGTAAGAAAGACACAGAAAAACGATCCGAAGTATTTGACAGTTATATTAGAACATTTATTCTGTCTCATGTATTTTAATATACATATGTTTTTACAACATTTATAAATATCAAGAAACGAGTGGATATAAACGGATACTATTTCATGAACTAAATTTTCAGGTATGTTTTTTTTTTGCTTATTACTGATAACAATGGAATGAATAACTTATTTTATTTGGAGAAAATAAAATCGAGAGTAGTGTCCATTATTGCTTATAAAGACCCTGAGAATAAACATGTATTATGTCACTGCAATCACTCGGGTGAAACAATGTCTTGTAATTTGGCCAAACATCAATATTTTTTAACAAAACTTTCAGGAACAACTTTATTGTAAGGTCCCTCGGGTCATAGAATAACATGTTTTTATACATGTATCTAAGCAGAATACAATAATAAAAAACAGCATTTAAAAAAATAAATATTGTGTTGGGTGGGGGGGAGCGAAACATTTGATGGTTTCCGAAGTGCTCATAATGTTCCCCAGAGTGTTCTGAAAAAAAGGACACCATTCCCATGATGCCACTGTAGATTTGTAGTGAATTTTTATAGGAGTAAAATACAGGCAAAAAACGCCTGGTCCTGAGGGAGCATCCCACTGAAAAATCCTTGGTCCTGAAAGGGTTAAACAATTATTTGCCAACTGGATCTGCTGTTTTCATGAACTGAATCACCAATATATATATATATATATATATATTTTTCTTTTTAAAGATGCAGTGCCGATGAGCGGCTGGAGTACTCACAGCCAGGAGGAGCTGAGCCTGGATGTACTCATCAACATCATGGAGCCCAGTCACTACAGAGACAATGACAGACACACAGTTAGGAACTGAACATAGTGAGGAGGGAAATAGAAATGTAGGTTTGCAGGATTCAGTGCTGTGTACCTACCATCGGGGGCGCCGTCGCAAACTACAAGGTCAGCAGGCTGACCCTCAAAGTGACGGATGATCTCCTGGGCCGTGGAGACCTGTGGGGGTAGCATAAAATAATACACATCAGTTATGAAACCGCTGCTCACTTTACAGTAATATACCAAGCTAAACAATGCAACACCCTGGAGTTACCTTGGTGATGTCTCCCTGGATCTGGGTGACGGCAGGCAGGGGAGCCATGGCCTGGAGGTCCACTGCCACAATCTTTACTTCTGTGCCCTTCCCTTCATCCCCCCTGAGAACAAAATCACCAAACACCACATCAGGAACATCCTAGCTCTGCAATCTCAGCTCCCTAGCATGCTGATACTCTATTCTTACCTCACATACTCTCTCCAGCACCTCAATGAGCACTTAGAGCAACTTGGTATGAATATGAAATAGCTTACACCGTTATCTAAATTCAGGCTTGGCGGTCCAGTGGTTAAAGAAAGGGGCTTGTTACCAGGAGGTTCCTAGTTCAATCCCTGCTCGGCCACTGACTCGCTGTGTGTGACCCTGAGTAAGTCACTTAACCTCCTTGTGCTCCATCCTTCAGATGAGACGTAAAACCAAGGTCCTATTGGAAGTGACTCTACAGCAGCACTTGTGATTCACAGTTCACCCCTGGTCTCTGTAAGTCGCTTAAATTACTAATTATTATTATTATTATTATTATTATTAATAATATTAATGCTGTGTTCTATTTGTTATTTAGAATCACTTAGAATCATCCTGGTGGCATTTTAAAACTCGCAAGCCAGAAGCACACCTGTGGTCTCTCAAACATGTCTTCCTTCTAAGCACTACTGGTTCACCAGAGGGTAACCAATAATCTCTCCCCCTGCAGCACTTTTTCCCCCCAGTGGTGTTGGTGTTCCAGGTGTTATTTTGTGATGATGTCTATCTTTATGTTGCAGGGGGGACAGGTTAATGACTACACTCTCATAGAGACAGCTCTGTTGAGGCCACGGGGAGCCTCAAACTTTAAAAGGACCCCAGGCTGTGATAACTTAAACAGCAAATTATATACAAAGTAAATCTAAACAATAAGAGAAGATAACTGATGTTTCGTACTCCATGCCACAGCACCTTGAAGAACGCCAGCTCAAGAGGACACAGATACGTTCTCCAGCACCTCAAAGGCAACTTACACCATTCTCAGCTATACAGCACACTGATGAGCACAAACAGCGGAACTCACTTGAGTTTGCGGCTCAGCACCTGACTCCAGCTCCCTGGAGCAGCACACAGATCTACAGC
Organism: Acipenser ruthenus; assembly: GCF_902713425.1. NCBI lineage: Eukaryota > Metazoa > Chordata > Actinopteri > Acipenseriformes > Acipenseridae > Acipenser > Acipenser ruthenus. The sequence goes on along the minus strand of NC_081225.1, from coordinate 3,711,185 downwards.
CCGGCAGACTCCTGCAGTGCAGAAGGGGATAAAAAAAAAGATAACGATTACACTACCAAACTGAAACCTGGCTGTTCTATGTTAATGGACCAGGTCTGCAGGATAGATGTGGCTTGAATTCTATCTAGTCCATGTGTTATTATAGATATGAGTGGCCTTTAAGGTTGATGTTCAAGTAGACCCCTTTTAGACTTAGACTTACTTAATGATTATTTACTTGAAGTATCACACGCATCCCTATAAAAAATGTGATCAGTGCAAAAGTGATTGCAGCTAACAAAATAATTCTTACAGGCTATGTAGTTCCAATCATTATACAAGTCTCAAATACCCCCTTTTTAAAAAACGATATATGGTACTAAACTTGGTTGAAGAAATCTCTGTTTGCAAGTCATGCTTTCAATTAGTGTTGTACTTGATTGGTCATTTCATCCCTTTACAGCTTCTTTCCTGTCATTAATCAACCAGCTGCTTCCCCTATTGACTGACATGCTTTCAGTCAGTAACATGCTTTGACCCAGAAGACACATACAGTGAAAAGACCCAGGAAGTATAAGTGTAATAGATATCCTCAGTATAGACATAGAAACTGAGTACTACCTAAAGTAGCATGTTTTAAAATAAATACATGCGTGTATGCATGCTATAAACATGTGTTTCTTTCAAACCTGCACATTAGAAACCTATTGAGCTAATGGAAGTGCAAAACAGGAATTATTTTGTGATCAACACTTTAAGGCATACTTTCAACCTATCCAACTGTTCTTTTTTTAATGCAACATAAAGTGGACAAATAACAGGGATGATTAATTGAAAATTATTTGCTAATGTTTAAAGACACAAAATACTTTCACCTTTGAAGAGCCTGAATTCCTCATCCAGCTGCAGCAGTTTGAAGGCACTTCGTGCTCGCCAGCCCTCCTCCTTGGCAAGCCGGTAGTATATGTCCCGTTTATCCTTCGAGGAGCGCCCCATTGCCTCTCAGTCTGGGGTCTGAAATACAGGATGCATACTCATACAGTATCCCACTATGAGAAGTTGACTCAAACACAAGCAATGACAAAAACACACTACACTTGGAACAAATATTCAGCGAAAAACGGCACTTTACAAAGCGTTTAAAAAAGGACCAAAAACAAAAGTACACAGAAAGAGTACCGAAACTGCAAACACAAGTCAAAAAGGAAGTTAGAAAGGACGAGAGAGAGATAGAAATCAATATTGCTAAGGGGGCTAAAACCAATTCCAAAAAGTTTTTCCAATATTATAACAGCAAGAGAACATTCAAAGAGGAGGTTAAATGTCTAAGAGACACAAATGGCAACATCACAGATGAAGAAAAAAAAATAGTAAATATATTAAATGATTACTTTTCGCAGGTTTTTACAAAGGAGGACACGGACAACATGCCCGACATGTCGACCTGTTCCTATCCAATTTTAAATAACTTTAGCATAACAGAGGCAGAAGTGTTAAAGGGACTAGGAGCTCTTAAAATAAACAAATCCCCCGGGCCAGATGAGATCCTCCCAATAGTACTCAAAGAAATGAAAGAAGTTATTTACAAACCGCTAACCAAGATCATGCAACTGTCTCTTGACACAGGGGGTGTACCGACAGACTTGAAAATAGCAAACGTAATACCGATCCACAAAAAAGGAGAAAAAACTGAACCAGGTAACTACAGACCAATAAGCCTGACTTCTATTATATGTGAACTTACGGAAACTATAATAAGATCCAAAATGGAAAATTACCTATATGGTAACAATATCCTGGGAGACAGCCAGCATGGTTTTAGGAAAGGGAGATCATGTCTAACTAACCTACTTGACTTTTTTGAGGATGCAACATTGAAAATGGATAATTGCAAAGCATACGACATGGTTTATTTAGATTTCCAGAAAGCTTTTGACAAAGTCCTGCATAAAAGATTAATTCTCAAACTGAACGCAGTAGGGATTCAAGGAAATGCATGCACATGGATTAGGGAGTGGTTAACATGTAGAAAACAGAAGGTACTGATTAAAGGAGAAACCTCAAAATGTAGCGAGGTAACCAGTGGTATACTGCAGGGATCAGTATTAGGTCCTCTGCTATTCCTAATCTACATTAATGATTTAGATTCTGGTATAATAAGCAAACTCATTAAATTTGCAGACAACACAAAAATAGGAGGAGTGGCAAACACTGTTGCAGCAGCAAAGGTCATTCAAAATGATCTAGACAGCATTCAGAACTGGGCAGACACATGGCAAATGACATTTAATAGAGAAAAGTGTAAAGTATTGCATGTAGGCAATAAAAATGTGCATTATAAATATCATATGGGAGATACTGAAAAAGAAGGGAACTATGAAAAAGACCTAGGAGTTTATGTTGACTCAGAAATGTCTTCATCTAGACAATGTGGGGATGCTATATAAAAGGCCAACAAGATGCTCAGATATATTGTGAGAAGTGTTGAATTTAAATCAAGGGAAGTAATGATAAAACTTTACAATGCATTAGTAAGACCTCACCTAGAATATTGTGTTCAGTTCTGGTCACCTTGTTACAAAAAGGATATTGCTGCTCTAGAAAGAGTGCAAAGAAGAGCAACCAGAATTATCCCGGGTTTAAAAGGCATGTCGTATGCAGACAGGCTAAAAGAGTTGAATCTATTCAGTCTTGAACAAAGAAGACTACGCGGCGATCTGATTCAAACATTCAAAATCCTAAAAGGCATAGACAATGTCGACCCAGGGGACTTTTTTGACCTGGAAAAAGAAACAAGGACCAGGGATCACAAATTGAGATTAGATAAAGGGGCATTCAGAACAGAAAATAGGAGGTACTTTTTTTTACACAGAGAATTGTGAGGGTCTGGAACCAACTCCCCAGTAATGTTGTTGAAGCTGACACCCTGGGATCCTTCAAGAAGCTGCTTGATGTGATTCTGGGATCAATAAGCTACTAACAACCAAACGAGCAAGATGGGCTGAATGGCCTCCTCTCGTTGGTAAACTTTCTTATGTTCTAATAATCAATAATTTTATCGCATTGAAAATTTATTATCGATAATCATAATTATCATCCGTGACCCAATGCAGCAGAAAGCGGCTCTGCATTGAGCAGTAGGTGTCACTTAACTGTCTGCGTGAGGCGTGAAACATGATCGTGTGAGCACTGCGTACATTGGGAAGTTAAGTATTGATTTTAAACAATATGCTTAGGCTTTTAACTTTGGTTTCTCTGGAAAAGCATGACTGGTTGTCCAACATAAAAATAAACTTTGTTGTAAAGTAAAAAAAATTTAAAATGCAAGCTCACTCTAAGTATAAATTTGATAAATTATGAGAATTTTAAATATTGTATTTATTGGGCCAATAATCACGATTATCATGATAATTTAATTTACAGACGATAAATCGATAGCTAAAAATTTCATTATAGTCCAACCCTACACTACAAAAACACACACACTACACACAGCCCACTACACTACAAACACACAGGCACACACACACTACACTACACACAGCCCACTGCAGAAACACATACACTACACACAGCCCACTACACTACAAAAACACAGAGGCACACACACACACACACTACACTACACACAGCCCACTGCAGAAACACATACACTACACACAGCCCACTGCAAAGTCCTGACTACTATATACGGCTCTTTAGTGCTTTCGTCATATTATTCTGCTGTACATTAACACAATTAACACTTTGTTGTTCTCTGTATGGACACATTACCTCAGAATATTGTAAATGTACAAACATGTATTTTGTTTAAATGAAAAGCAATGTGTTTTTATTTAAAAAGTGTAGTGCTCGATAACGTGGTTACCATTTAGCTCATGCTGAAAATAGGTCTGGGGAAACTGGGTTAGGACAGGTATTTTAGTTGCCTCGGAGTGAAAGTAATATTAACGATTTTTGAGCAGAAAACCTTTGTTAAATTAATAATCTTGTTATCACGAAGTAGATTTACAATAGTATAACCAATACGAGTAACTGCAATTTTTTTTTTTTTTAAGTAATAATAAACTAAATAAAAAATACAGCCTATAGATTAAAGAAGCTTTTTCCCCTCCTTAATTTGCTAAGACTATTGTATTGAAATACTGCCTCCCAGTAATTAAATAACAGTATTCATTTAGCAAATGTTTAACACTTACTTTACATGTTAATTTGTTTTAATTTAGGGGCAGTTTTAAAAACCTATCCTGACTAAAAGTGTCTGCTCCTGCTACTGCTTGCAGCAGCAGGGAGTTTTACATCTGCAAGTAACAGCAGGAGGATCTCCAGTTTATGTAATCTGTGTCCCTACAAGTGAAACTGCCTTTTTTGGTGAATGCAAAAACTGGACTGCTTTCTGATGAAGTATACGGAGGGGAAAAAAAATAAAAATAAAAAAAAAACTATGGAAGAAAATAAATGCATTTTATAAAGACACTGATGAATGCAAAGCACATTTATGCATAAAGGAATAGAAATAAGTCATCAATTGCAGAGTTTACTTTGAGGTACATTAGATACATTAATTAGAACATAAGAAAGTTTTCAAATGAGAGGAGGCCATTCGGTCCATCTTGCTTGTTTGGCTGTTAGTAGTTTATTGATCCCAGAATCTCATCAAGCTGCTTCTTGAAGGATCCCAGGGTGTCAGCTTCAACAACATTACTGGGGAGTTGGTTCCAGACCCTCACAATTCTCTGTGTAAAAAGTGCCTCCTATTTTCTGTTCTGAATGTCCCTTTATCTAATCTCCATTTGTGACCCCTGGTCCTTGGTTCTTTTTTCAGGTCAAAGAAGTCCCCTGGGTCGACATTGTCTATACCTTTTACAATTTTGAATGCTTGAATCAGATCGCCTAGTAGTCTTCTTTGTTCAAGACTGAACAGATTCAATTCTTTGAGCCTGTCTGCATATGAATGCCTTTTAAACCCAGACCTGAACACAGTATAAATGTCATGATATTCTAGATGAGGTCTTACTAATGCATTGTAAAGTTTTAACATTACTTCCCTTGATTTAAATTCAAGACATTTCACTATATATCCGAGCAGCTTGTTGGCCTTTTCTATGATGAAGACATTTCTGAGTCAACATAAACTCCTAGGTCTTTTTCATAGTTCCCGTCTTCAATTTCAGTATAGCCATATGATATTTATAATGCACATTTTTATTGCCTGCGTGCAGTACCTTACACTTTTCTCTATTAAATGTAATTTGCCATGTGCCTGCCCAGTTCTGAATGCTGTCTAGATCATTTTGAATGACTTTTGCTGCTGCAACAGTGTTTGCCACTCCTCCTATTTTTGTGTCGTCTGCAAATTTAACAAGTCTGCTTACTATACCAGAATCTAAATCATTAATGTAGATTAGGAATAGCAGAGGACCTAATACTGATCCCTGTGGTACACCACTGGTTACGTCGCTCCATTTTGAGGTTTCTCAGGTGGGGGACACTGCTGCTGTACCCTTGAGCAAGGTACTTTACCTAGATTGCTCCAGTAAAAACCCAACTGTATAAATGGGAAATTGTATGTAAAAGTAATGTGATATCTTGTAACAATTGTAAGTCGCCCTGGATAAGGGCGTCTGCTAAGAAATAAATAATAATGATTGATGCATGTTTTTATAAAAATACTAAGTTCTTGTGAATCACAAATTATATTAACAAAACTATATTGTAGGAAGGAAAACAGTATTACCACTATTTATACCATTCTGAGATACCTGCGCATTGGACACCTAATTAATGCTGTCCATACTGTCTATTTATTTGAGGAGGGGGTTCTGTAAATTTACTAGACATGCACACACTTGAAGAATCTGAGTGCTGAACAAACAGTATTGACGTGGTATAAGATCAAGAATTGCATAGTTCTTGATCCTCTCAATGGCTCTTTCTACATGAATATGAGCACGGGCAATGCGAGTTGTGGCCACACACTGATCCTGAATAAACTGGGGGTTTACCAGAAAGAGGGGTAGGTTCAGGCGAACGCCAGCAGGCATCATATCTTGTACGAAGAATCCCTTATCAGCCAGCACAAGATCACCCGGGTGTAGTTCAGTCAGGACTTTGCAGTGACTATTTCTTTATCTGAACAAGAACCAAGGTACAAGTCACTAACATGTGTGATCACTCCATTGGGGGCCACACCAACCAAGCCTTAAAATGTATTGCACTGTTTATAGTGGCTAAATGTCCCTTTCTGGTGAGACATAGATGATCTGAATTTTGGTACGGTCAGATGCAATTCTGCATCCTGTAACGCTAGAAAAGCAGGCAGGTAAGGATCCTTTGTTTTTGAGTTTTGAGGGAATAACCTCATTTTGCATGCCTTCATACATTATTTCATGGAGGACAGACAAAACCATGTCACAGTGATGTTGGTTACAGTAGCCTTAGACACATGAAAGCATGTTGAAAGATGGCTGAAGTCCTTGCGGAATTTCATAAAACACATTGAGCTGGTCTTCAGGTGTGACACACTCAACCTTCCACGATTCATAAATGATTTTGAAACATAAACATAGACCGATTAAGATGTCAAAGGTCTCAGTATTTGGCAGTCCAGTGTAGTGGTTTACCAACATATTGTACCTGATGCTGGCAAATGTAAAATGCTTACTTTTGTAGCTTAACTGATCCTCAAGTTTCTTTACCTTATCTTAGCTGTGAAATCTCAAATGACAAAATGAGGTTATCAATCTCTAAAGACTTCATCTTTGGGTTTAGTGAGGGTGTACTTTGTGTTTAAGTACTTGCAACTGGAGTGGTGCTGTCTGGGGTGACAGACCAGTTGCTTGCTGGGACTAGATTCATCTACTCTGTTCTGACCTGATTCTCCATTTATTCTGTCCTGGCTTGCACCACCTATCTTTCTTTTTGCACTATTGTAAAAAACATAACAAAAAAAAATTACATTTAAAAAGTAGAAAAAATGTATTTCACATATTAACATATAAGAACTGAAGAAATGTTGTGCAGTAGTCAATCGATTATCTGTATTTTCCAACAGTAATTGTGATTATTTAATAATTTTATTTAAATTGGTTTAATCCAAATTTGTATTACACAAACTATGTTATTTACAAACTGGTTATTTAACCAACAAAGAACAAAGCATATGAGCAAAGTAAACTCAGTATCATTCATATTATTATTATTATTATTATTATTATTATTCATTAATTGCATTAAATGTGCTGCTTTAAAATTAAGTAAATTACTACTTTCTCTTCTCAGGACTCTCAAACTGGAAAATCTTGTCCTTGTTGCGTTCAGAGATAGTTGGATCATTCTCTTTCCTTCCATCCTTTTAGTGACAACTACATAACTTGGACCATTTCATCAACACCTTTCCATTTTGCCTCCTAGAATATAAATAATGTAGTTTTATAGTTGTATTGTTGTCCTGTAGTGTTCGTCACACAGAACTAAACAATTAGTGAATGTTACAAAATGAGAGCGAGACACCTTGACAGAACCCTGTCGTATGGTTATCATTTTCTAACAAGGGTGTTTCTGCTTTCAAAAACGACCGTACCAATAATACGACTACTACTAGCTATAGTAATCCAGTAACACAATAATAACAATGAGGATGAGAAAATGACATGTACATACACAAACCGTGTTTATTTTGTATTAAAAATGACATGTACATACACAAACCGTGTTTATTTTGTATTAAAAATGACATGTACATACACAAACCGTGTTTATTTTGTATTAGTATTACTTCGGACAGTTTTGTACAAACCGATATAAGTGTTCCCACTGCCTCACGAGCTGGGGCTCAGCCACAGGAAACCATAAAAACTAGTTCTCTTTCTGAATGGTGGTTGCAGCCTCCCGCAAAACACTGCACCATGCTGTTTACTAGCTATATTTTGATTTATATTAAAAGACGACCTCTTACTATTCAATTTTACAAATGTATTATAATAACGCACGACTTACTTTTACTACCGACTCGCCTGTTTGTTTGGAAGCACCCAGCAACATTCACCGCGGATGTGACGTCACACTAAAGAAGCGCATTGTCGCTCTGTGAGCGTGATACAGGAATGCACGGTGACAAAATTCACAAAAAAAGCATCCATCAAAATAAGACTGTGCTACGTTTATGAGATATCTTCAGAGCCATCAAGAGTACTTAAATTGTTGGTTTGCTTTCACAGATAAAATTTAACAGATTTTGTTTAAGTGGTTCAAAAAACGGTATTGATACATGTCTGTGTCAAAACCGGGTGCCTCCAGCAGACAACCACTTCAACCGTGTTAAAAATACATACAGAAATAAATTACAGTAAGCACCGAAGTAAAGAATATATATATATATATATATATATATATATATATATATATATATTGTTTACCGTTGTCACTTTACACGTAGCATTTTTTTAAAGCAATATCCATGACATTTTTATCACAGTAAAAATAAACGTACGAATAAATCAGATTTTATTATCAACAACAACAAAAAAAACTATCGGTATTTGTTAAATCTCCAACACGCATTTTCATGTTATAAAATGCATTGTATTACTAGACGAGCAGCTATTATCTAAATAGAAACCCACACAAAAAGTTCAAACGTGTGTATCACGTCATGTGCTGACTTTACCATGCTGCATATCCGGAAACAACTCAGTACACAATACAGTCAACTATAATACAATTACAGGAAGTGTAACATAGATAATATACAATAAATATGAACGTTGCCAAAATAGACTCACTGCTTGTGTTTCGGGTTCCACGTCACACAGTTGTGAATGTCACCTGCAGATAGATTGTTCCCCCAAGCGCTGACCCACGTGCAGTTCATCACTCATCCCATAAGCCCCGCCCCTCTCTTGACGTTTTCAAGCCCTGCCTGTTCATGCCCGCAAAGAACACCCAACCAAACTAACGTCACTGAATATTTCAAACTCCAGACGAGCGGGAACCAACGGAGACAGGTTAGCAGGGAGAGAGCGAGAAGAAAACTTTACAGGCAACTTTATTTACTTATTTATTTATTTAATTAATTAATAACGCGTTTAATATAACATAGCGTGTATGTACTCATTGTGCTTTATGATCAGCAGTTTCTCAATTAAAATGTTATTTCAAACTATCAAGCGATTAACACATTTATTATCTTACTGGGTTACTTTACAATTCTAGTGACCTTAACATAATAAACGCTTTAGTTGGTGGTAAAAATGTAAGTGCATCTTCTTTGTAGGACATTTTTATCAGCTAGTTTCAAGATTTTTTTTAATTTATTTTTTTTACAACATAAGAACATAAGAAGAACATAAGAAAGTTTACAAACGAGAGGAGGCCATTCAGGCCATCTTGCTCCTTTGGTTGTTAGTAGCTTATTGATCCCAGAATCTCATCAAGCAGCTTCTTGAAGGATCCCAGGGGTCAGTTTCAACAACATTACTGTGGACCCTCACAATTCTCTGTGTAAAAAGTGCCTCCTATTTTCTGTTCTGAATGCCCCTTATCTCCATTTGTGACCCCTGGTCCTTGTTTCTTTTTTCAGGTAAAAGAAGTCCCCTGGGTCGACATTGTCTATACCTTTTAGGATTTTGAATGTTTGAATCAGATCGCTGCATACTATAGTCTTCTTTGTTCAAGACTGAATAGATTCAATTCTTTTAGCCTGCATACGACATGAAAAAGACCTAGGAGTTTATATTGACTCAGAAATGTCTTCATCTAGACAATGTGGGGAAGCTATAAAAAAGGCCAACAAGATGCTCAGATGTATTGTGAGAAGTGTTGAATTTAAATCAAGGGAAGTAATGTTAAAACTTTACAATGCATTAGTAAGACCTCACCTAGAATATTGTGTTCAGTTCTGGTCACCTCGTTACAAAAAGGATATTTCTGCTGTAGAAAGAGTGCAAAGAAGAGCAACCAGAATTATCCCGGGTTTAAAAGGCATGTCGTATGCAGACAGGCTAAAAGAATTGAATTTATTCAGTCTTGAACAAAGAAGACTACGCGGCGATCTGATTCAGCAGGGTGATTCTAGTTTCATACCAGCAGTGGTTAAGACTCTGGACTCTTGACCGGAGAGTCTTGGGTTCAATCCCAGGTGGGGGACACTGCTGCTGTACCCTTGAGTAAGGTACTTTATCTAGATTGCTCCAGTAAAAACCCAACTGTATAAGTGGGTAATTGTATGTAAAAATAATGTGTAAAAAATAATGTAATTAGTGGGGCTTGCGAAGCAAGAGTCCCCACTTTAAATCTTCGAAATACTTCTTCTTCTTCTTTGGCACGCTACTCCTCTTACACCGTTTAAGCTAGAAACGCCGTTCAAACTTTAAAACCTGTAGACCGGTCTGGAATAGTGTTCTTGTATACAACTTTTTGATATATTTTATACTATTAAGCTTTTTGTCTTTTTTTGGCCATCTTCATTCACTTTAATGGGACTTTTTTCAACATTCTAAAGCTCCCCATTGTTTAAAAACTCCCAGACTTCCAACATTCTATTTACTGTAAACGATGTAACTTTTGACATAAATCAGCTACTTTGGCCACTTTCCCAACAAGTAAGACAAAAAGTTAGAGGGTATGACATCTTCCTCGACTTCTCTGCTATTCAAATACGAAATCAAAACAAATAACTTTTACCAATCAAGAGGTACACCTGTTTTAGTAACCGCACCAACTACGTTTTCTGTGAACTTTTAGAAATAACTGCAGTTTTGACCACTTTCCCAACAAGTTAGACAAATACTTAGAGGAAATGAAATCTTCCTCTACTTCTCAGCTATACAGGAATGGCATCTACCAATCAAGAGGTACAGCGGTTTTAGTAACCACACCAAGTTCTTTCAGTAGGCTACTTCTCACTGTTAAATTAACTGTCATTGAACTTTGAGAAATTTCAAATGATAGCACATTCTAAGCATGAGACAATTGGTAAACAACGTGACTTTTGACACAAATCAGATACTTTGACCACTTTCCCAACAAGTTAGACAAAAAGTTAGTGTATGAAATCTTTCTCTACTTCTCTGCTCTTTAAATCTGAAATCAGTTCAAAAATATCTTCTCCCAATCAAACAGTACATGTCTGATGAAATGTGTGATCTAACTGCCCCACAGTCCAAAGTAATAAGGTTGATATAGTAGTCTATCAAAGTAATCAGACCAATTATTTTACTAAATTTAACTTTGACTGTATGTAACTGCTTTGCTTTAAAAAGTAAAACTTTTTAAACTTCTTCCACTACCACAAAAATACTTTTAAAGAGCTAAAGCAAGCCCCACAAAACTTTACTTGTAAAGTTACCATCTAGTTGTATGTAAAAAATAATGTGATATCTTGTAACAATTGTAAGTCGCCCTGGATAAGGGCGTCTCCCTAAGAAATAATAAATAATAATACCCCGATGGCCTTTTCTTTTGTGAGGGAGGGCAACATTATCTCCCTACATTACTCTCACTGAAAAATAAATAAACACAATGCCATGAGATTTACAGTCTATTTTATTCTTTAAATAATAATACAATGTTGTACAGATAGCCTATCTCATATGTAAGCATTTTAGTTGTATCATTTCAAACAAATTGACAATACTCATGTTTTAATAGTAACAATTGTGCAAGTCCAGTAAATAACTAATATTGCTTCTGTTCAAATCTAGTTAAAAATCCTAATCATTTTTATTATTCCAATGTAATGTGCAAATCTGAAAGATATGTAAATATGGTAAATGGCAAACTAGTTTAGCAAAACTAAATCGAAAGGGGAAAATAATTTTAAACAAACATTTGTCAGGAAAAGTTTGTTCTGAAATGCTTCTAAACAGTAAACATTAAAGTTTTTTTGTTCCTCCAAATATCCGGGTGTCTATGGTGGTCATGAGGCAGAAAGGAGAATCAGGACTGAAGAACTGCAAGTTTATTTTCCCAAAATCAAATTCTAAACAAAAACACAACTCACTGAGCCAAAACAGAAAGGTTAAACAAGAACAAGTCATGAACACAAAATGAAACAGAAAATCCTTTACCCAAGTCCTGCACTATGTTTTTAAATAAAAATAAAGGAACGTCTCTCTCTCTCTCTCTCTCTCTCTCTCTCTCTCTCTCTCTCTCTCTCTCTCTCTCTCTCTCTCTCTCTCTCTCTCTCTCTCTCTCTCTCTCTCTCTCTCTCTCTCTCTCTCTCTCTCTCTCTCTCTCTCTCTCTCTCTCTCTCTCTCTCTCTCTCTCTCTCGGAGGATTGTGGGAAGAGCTTGCAGAGGGGCGGTAGTGTTTGAACGCTGGTGCGGTAGGAGAGTGTTTTCTGCTACTATTTTTGGCAATTTTTTATAATTTGTTAATCGTTTAGTTTGTTTATATAATATATTTGTTTTGTTGTTTTACTGTTACTGCGTAGCGTTGTGTGTGTGTGTGTGTGTGTGTGTGTGCAGGTCCCGTTATGGGGTCTCATTCTGGAGGGCTTGGTGCTCTGACCCGCCGACACGGGTTTGTTGCTTGCCAAATGCCGGGGTGTCGGTGGAGGTTTGCCTGCTGGCAGTAAGCTCTGTAGTAGGCAGTAATAAAATCATGTCTGCATCAAGAATGAACAATGCTGTGGTCATGTTCTTTAACGAGACGCAGTTTGTTGATACGGTTGTACAGGAAGGTTTTGTAGTAAAAGGTAACTTAGTGCAAGTGTCTCCGTTAGCGATACCTGTTACTAAGGTTATGTTATCAAATGTACCTCCTTTTATTAAGAATGAATTATTGGAGAGAGAACTGAGTAGGTATGGGAAACTGATGGGTCTGATTAAACCTATTTCTTTAGGGTGTAAAGACCCACTGTTAAAACACATACAGTCTTTTAGAAGACAGGCTTTTGTAATGTTACATAATCCCAATACAGTGATTTGAGGTGGCATGGAATTCTTATGTTGAAAGCACTAATTGTATTGTGTTTGCTAGCTCTGATATTCTGATCGGGGAGCATGGGAGGAAGAGTCGGCGTCTGGAGCACCATCACCATGGCTGAACCGCAAGAAGTGCAGCCTACCCCTCAGCCAGAGATGCCTGCAGATCAGGGGGAACCTGTACAGCCTATCCCTCAGCCAGGCACGGCTACAGATCACGTGGAAAAAGTGCAGACAGCCTCTCCCACACACCAAATTAGTGCCAAATACAAACACCGGAGAGGATTGTGTGGTCCATGAAAATAGTAAAGAGAAAGAGTTCATTACTGGCAAAAATTGAAAAAAGAACAATACAAATATTATAGAAACCCTTGAAGGTGAAGAAAAGCTAGAGAGGGGTTCTGAGGCGGTCATTGAAGCGTCTCGCAGCAGCAGCTCTGAGCCTCAGCCAGGAAAGATGACAACTCTCCGCTCGGGGCGGAGCACAGTGCTGCGTCTCAACTTGGCTCTGCAGTGGATTGTACACAAACTGACGCGCAATAGACAGCAGAGTCTGAGGAGGTAGACTGAAGGCAAGGAGAAAACAGAAATAGAAGACTACCAAAGTGGTGGTTATAACTGTGAGGAAATGGATGCAGGAGAAATCTCTGACTCCTCGTTGTTCTCTGACATTCCTGAAAGCCAAACCCCCAGATGTAGTAAATATTATTCTGTTGAAATTAGTCATTATTTTTTAAATGATCAAACTTTGTGCCAGGGAGATCAATTTTTGATAATATTTTTTTAATAAGAGAATTTGTTATCAATAACACAGATGGCTGATTTTAATGTGGGACTGGTTTCTTCAGATCAAGAAAAAGCTTTTGATCGGGTTTACCATTTTTATATTTTTAAAACCCTAGAAGCCTTTGGGTTTGGTCCTCGTTTTATTACTTATATTAAACTAATATATATGAATATTGATAGTGTTTTAAAAATAAATAACGGGCTGAGCCAACCTTTCCCAGTGTACAAGGGTATCAGGCAGGGCTGCCACTCAACTGACATGTTATACTCCCTTTATTGGCTCTGCTGAGGAACAGGTTGTTGGGATGGACAGTGCCTTGCTCTGTTCCAACCACAACAGTGGAGGTGTCTGCCTATGCTGATGACATCACTATTGTTATTTGCAGTAGCAGGGATATCCAGGGGTTACAGCAGAGCCTTGGAATATTCCAGAGAGCGTCATCAGCAAAGATTAACTGGGCCAAGAGTGACACCTTCCTGTTGGGGAGGTGGCAGGAGAGTGGGCCTCCGTTCCTGCCCCAGACTCTGAGGCAGAACAGGTCGGGGATGAAGGTGCTGGGGGTCTTTCTTGGCACAGATACATACATGGAGCAGAATTGGGAGGGCCTGGTGGACAAAGTCAAGGGGAGGCTGGAGCAGTGGCGGGGATTGTTGGTCCAGCTGTCCTTCAGAGGGAGAGTACTGGTCATCAACAACCTGGACTCACTCGATGGCTCAGTGCAACAGAGCTGGCAGGCAGGCTGGGCTGGCGTTGCGAGGGGGGTGAGGGGCTGTGTGTCCCCTGGGCTCAAGGAAACCCTGAGAGAGGGGATAACACAGGGAGGAAGACAGAGACAAGACACTGCTTCCAAAACTGCTGGTGTCTCCCACTGAGAGTGAGGAAGAACAAGGGGAGGAAGAAGAGGAGGAGGAGGAGGGGAAAGGAAAGATTTTAAAACTTAATTTTAAAAATCTCAATTGTAAAGAGTTCTACAATCTCTGTATAAAAGCAGCTTATTGCAGTCGGCTGATGGGGATGGTAGACTCCAGATGGAGGGCTCACCTGTCATTAGGAGAGGAGGGTGCTGTACAAACCCCCACTGGACAAGAGAGTAGGAGACCTGCAGTGGAGACTCCTGCATGGCATCCTGGCCACAGGCATTGATCCTAATCACAGCTCAACCTGCAGTTTCTGTTCGCAGGAGGAGACTGTTTTTCATACGTACAGTGACTGTGAGAGATTAGAACCCTTCTTCCAGCTCCTAAGGGAGCAGCTGAAGGTCCTGGGGGTGGTTTTTACAAAAAAGATGTTCATCTTTGGGGTCCCTTACAGGAATGTCTGTGCTCATTAATTTTCTCTTAGGACAGGCTAAATTAGACATTTTAAAGTCCAGGAAGAACATGCTGACAGGTGCAGGCCTGACAGAGGTGGTCAGACTTTTTAGAGTGCTGGTGGTCTGCAGAATCAAGGTGGATTTCACTTAGTCAGTGACCTGCAGGGCTTCCAGGAGAAATGGTGTGTGGGAGAGTCTGTCTGCTCAGTGAGTGAGGAGGGAAACATTCTTGTATTTATATAGTATTAATTTTTATTTAGTCTGCTTTATTAATGTGTTTTTGATTGATATTCATGACATTTTTGTATTTGTTAAAATCTGTTTTTTTGAGATTTTAATGCTGATGCGCTGGGGAGGCTTCGGCTGATCCCCGGAGGCAGCAAAAGTCTTTATTTTTGTTGTGTTTTTTACTATACAGTATTGTAATGGATTTTAATTGGAATAAGTATTAAATGATCTTAAATTCTCTCTCTCTCTCTCTCTCTCTCTCTTTGATGTAATTGGCCTAATTACGTCACAGGGTAACTGATTGCTGCACACGTGGTAACAGGGGGTCACTCTGTCTCTGATCTAAGCATGAACTGACTCTGCGTGGTGTTTGTTGAAATAATTTGCAGAGACCGATCTTTAGTTTCAGATTCTCTTCTGTATTTTGCCTGTGATAAAAACATAACACATACAAAAAAATAAATAATCAGTCGCCTCCTGAAGTACAGCCACCTCATTCACACGGTTCACAGACTGGGAAGTTAACAGTATTATACTTTATACTATAAGCTATTAAACCAGCATACCAGAGGTTAAATGCCTAAGAGACACAAATGGCAAAATCATAGACGAAGAAAAAAAATAGCAAATATATTAAATGATTACTTTTCACAGGTTTTTACAAAGGAGGACACGGACAACATGCCCCACATTTAGACCTGTTCTTATCCAGTTTTAAATAACTTTAGCATAACAGAGGCAGAAGTGTTAAAGGGAGTAGGAGCTCTTAAAATAAACAAATCCCCTGGGCTGGATGAGATCCTCCCAATAGTACTCAAAGAAATGAAAGAAGTTATTTACAAATCGCTAACCAAGATCATGCAACAGTCTCTTGACACGGGTTGTACCGACAGACTGGAAAATAGCAAACGTAATACCGATCCACAAATAGAGAGACAAAACCGAACCAGGTAAATACAGACCAATAAGCCTGACTTCTATTATATGTAAACTTATGGAAACTATAATAAGATCCAAAATGGAAAATTACTTATATGGGAAGAATATCCTGCGAGACAGTCAGCATGGTTTTAGGAAAGGGAGATCGTGTCTAACTAACCTGCTTGATTTTTTTGAGGATGCAACATCGACAATAGATAATTGCAAAGCATATGACATGGTTTATTTAGATTTCCAGAAAGCTTTTTGACAAAGTCCCGCATAAAAGATTAATTCTCAAACTGAACGCAGTAGAGATTCAAGGAAATGCATGCACATGGATTAGGGAGTGGTTAACATGTAGAAAACAGAAAGTACTGATTAGAGGAGAAACCTCAAAATGGAGCAACGTAACCAGTGGTGTACCACAGGGATCAGTATTAGGTTCTCTGCTATTCCTAATCTACATTAATGATTTAGATTCTGGTATAGTAAGCAAACTCGTTAAATTTGCAGAGAACAAAAATAGGAGGAGTGGCAAACACTGTTGCAGCAGCAAAGGTCATTCAAAATGATCTAGACAGCATTCAGAACTGGGCAGACACATGGCAAATGAAATTTAATAGAGAAAAGTGTAAAGTATTGCATGCAGGCAATAAAAATGTGCATTATAAATATCATATGGGAGATAGTGAAATTGAAGAAGGGAACTATGAAAAAGACCTAGGAGTTTATGTTGACGCAGAAATGTCTTCATCTAGACAATGTGGGGAAGCTATAAAAAAGGCCAACAAGATGCTTGGACATATTGTGAGAAGTGTTGAATTTAAATCAAGGGAAGTAATGTTAAAACTTTACAATGATATATTTATATCAAACAGGTATAAATATATCATTGTAAAGTCAAACAGGTTAGTTAGACACAATCTCCCTTTCCTAAAACCATGCTGACTGTCTCCCAGGATCCTGTTACTATATCCTGTTACTAAGTTATTAATTATTATTATTTGTTTATTTAGCAGACGCCTTTATCCAAGGCGACTTACAGAGACTAGGGTGTGTGAACTATGCATCAGCTGCAGAGTCACTTACAATTACTCGCCCAATTAATCACCCGAAAGACGGAGCACAAGGAGGTTAAGTGACTTGCTCAGGGTCACACAATGAGCTAGTGGCTGAGGTGGGATTTGAACCGGGGACCTCCTGGTTACAAGCCCTTTTCTTTAACCACTGGATCACAATCCCTCCTAGTTGTAACCTCCATGTCCATAAAAGTACATCATAAACATCCTCTGTTGAGGTAGTCTCTGTTTACATTACGTTTCCCCAAAGTAATCTGAAAGTAATTTTATTTGAGTAGTGTGATTTAGGAAAATCTATTAATGAGTGTCCCTGTTCTGGTGCTTCCCCTGCAGCAAACTTTGTCCCCAGTGTGTACAGTGACACAGCAGTGTAGCTGGGGATGAGCGTATTGCATACAGCTTCAAAGAGCAAAAGGATCACACCTGTATTTCTACAGGTCTACCTCTATTTGAATTCCGAAAGCATTGTTACAGGTAAGCTTTTCAATGGTTACTCTTTAGTTAACGTCTGTTTTATTATCAGGGAACAGCCACCTGCTTTATGATTGTTTTTACTCTGCTTTACCACACCCAGGTGTGCACCATCCTATGTTTTACCATGCTTTTCACTATATTACAAACTCAATTTTTTTCAAACTCCTGATCCTTGTGGTAGTTTTACTGTGTGTGGAATTTAATTAAAAGTATCTGAATATTGTTTAGCAAAACACTCTGATCACCTTTTATAATACATTTTTTTATTTAACCTACTATTATAATAAACTATTTCGAGTCTATATATAACAATCAAATAGAGATTTTAGTAAAACCACACCATGTGTCTGTTTCTTTATTATGTCTAGGTTTGAAGGAAGGTTCTGTTTAAAGTCGATTTTACAACCAGCTCAAATTGGTATGTGTGGTCGGATTGACAGGCTCAACAAACCCTGTGAACGGGGTAGCATTTGGTGAAATACTTTGAGATACAGTGTGGTGATAAAAACAGCTGTTTTAAAAAAAAAAAAAAAAAAAATTGAAAAATTAAGACGCTTTTGTATACACCTGTATCTCAAAAAGTACAGCTAATTAAGGAACCACACTTAGCATACACATAGTCCGGGAGTGTAGATGTGTAACAGGGTATTTATATTTTCGGGGGTCCTGGTTTTACTGAAATTGAACCAAATAATGGTCTGACGTCAGTGATTGGCCGCGTTGCTTTCGACCGTTCCATTTCACTGAATAGGGAGACATTGAATAGCCTATAGTTCAGCACACACGGGTCAAATCTGTGTTTCTGTCTGAAGAAAACTGGTAATCCGTGATAATAATTAGTGCTTGTGCCTTCAGTACTGGGGAAACCAATAATAATTGGTTCATTTAGGAAATACGCCCCCCCCCCCCCCCCTCTCATTTTATGATATGGTCGGGGCACACACACACACACACACACACACACACACACAGAGTCAGCGGTCCGAGCCCAACAGTGTATACTTGCAAGACGGACGACACGCCTCACACCCCAAGTCTGGTACCCTTATAACTGCCTCTACAGTGACACAATTTCCAAGTCCTCACATTGATGCACTGATCCCACCCATGTGAAGCTGTTTGTTTTTTTTGTTTAACTAATATACTTTTCTCTGTATTGTCAATGTCGTAACATGTAATATGCCCATTTTGTTTATGTTTTTCAAATATTGAATACATCGGCATTGCATTCTAAATAAACCATTTAATCATCATTACATTTATAAAGGCAGTAATTAATGTGATTACATTTCCATATAATATATTCAAAAGCAGTAATCGTTAACTATTTGCAGTATGTAATGTATGTTAAAAAAAACAAAGAAAAACAAAAAAACAACAAAGATAATCTGCAAGCATTGTTGGGAATGGTCTTGATGTCAGCGTATTTTTAAAATATTGCTTGATACTCTGATTAATATCCTGCCCTCCGCTTCTTTGGAAACTGTTCAATTATCCGTTTGTTTCTATTGCAACAATACTGTTAGAACGGAACCCTATAAAAATGTACTACTGGATTTTGGAACAAGGTACGATGGTATCTGTGAAAGTCCAATTGTATTGTATAATAAATGTATCCTACACCATCAATGTACAATTCCCTGTGTTACAATAATGCAGTACAACCATAGTAATAATAGTATAGCTACACTATAGAACCGTGGTACATTTTTATAGGGGTATAGATTCACACAATCTACATTTACTTAATCGTATTAAAGTAAGAATGATGTGTGTCATTCTCCTCTTATTTACAGTGTAAAATTGACATGCTTACATGTCTGTATAGGTTAGCCTCGGTATACACAATAAAATATAGGAAGCTGAAGTTCAGGTCGTCACTCATATTATTTGCATCCCAGTTTTTGTTTTGTCCTTTAAGCTTATATGCCAATCGATTTGAATGATTATCCCTTTGTTTCATATCACGTTGACCTGCTTTTTGTCTGTGAGTATCCCACAAGGATCATCCCTTCTACAAGTGCATGTAACCTGGCCCAACATGGATTTATGTGGCACATATGCCAATGGAGTTTGTATGTCATAGCTAAATATCTCTGTGCCATGTATTTACATATCCTAAATGAAATACAGACTGAAATTAGAATTTTAATGTAGATGTAAAATAAAAATACAGGCCTGCGTAAACCATTGTGCAATCAGTTTTTAATATATATATATATATATATATATATATATATATATATATATATATATATATTTTTTTTCTATAACTGTTAATTTGCAGCATGCACAAAGTGAATTAGATATAGGGTATATTCACCCCTGGACATGTTCACATAGATATACCAGCATGTGGATTAGTGTTTAGGGCTCTGGACTCTTTACCGGAGGGTTGAGGGTTCAAAACCAGGTAGGGCACTGCTGCTGTACCCTTGAGCAAGCAGGAACTTCACAGATTGCTCCAGTAAAATACCCAGCTCTATAAATGGGCACAAATACAAGTCACTTTAAATAAAAGCATCAGCTAAAAAAATATCTATAGCAATTTATGCCCATATGTGAAACACACACACACACACAAAATACAGCAATTTATCATGTAGTTACATAGAGGTGGTGATTAAATGGGTCTCTTTTAGCAAGATACAGTTGTATTGAAGTGAAAGTGGTTGCCTATAGGTACAGTTGGTGGCTAAAAGTGGAACTGAAGACAAACCAACCCTAACCCCAAACCCTAAATAACAAGCTGTGATGCAAATTAAAATCCAACTACAGCCTCGTATTAAAGATTATAATCATTAAACACTTCTGTGATGTTTGTTGGTAGAGAAGTGAATTAGTAGAAAGGGAGTGGATTTAATCTGTTCCTATTAAATTTGGAAGATTTTTTGATTACATACACAATATACACATAGGGTAGCAGTGTAGAGTAGAGGTTAAGGCTCTGGACTTGACTGGAGGGTAGTGGGTTCAATCCCAGGTGGAGGGACTTTGCTGCTGTACCCTTGAGCAAGGTACTTTACCTAGATTGCTCCAGTAAATCCCCAGCTGTATAAATGGGTAATAGTATGTAAAAAAAATGTGATATGTTGAACAATTGTAAGTCACCCTGGATAAGGGTGTCTGCTAAGAAAGAAATAATAATAATAATAACATAAGAACATAAGAAGAACATAAGAAAGTTTACAAACTTGCTCGTTTGGTTGTTAGTAGCTTATTGATCCCAGAATCTCATCAAGCAGCTTCTTGAAGGATTCCAGGGTGTCAACTTCAACAACATTACTGGGGAGTTGGTTCCAGACCCTCACAATTCTCTGTGTAAAAAAGTGCCTCCTATTTTCTGTTCTGCATGCCCCTTTATCTAATCTCCATTTGTGATCCCTGGTCCTTGTTTCTTTTTTCAGGTCAAAGAAGTCCACTGGGTCGACACTGTCTATACCTTTTAGGATTTTGAATGTTTGAATCAGATCGCCGTGTAGTCTTCTTTGTTCAAGACTGAATAGAGTCAATTATTTTAGCCTGTCTGCATACGACATGCCTTTTAAACCCGGGATAATTCTGGTTGTTCTTTGCACTCTTTCTAGAGCAGCAATATCCTTTTTGTAACGAGGTGACCAGAAATGAACACAATATTCTAGGTGAGGTCTTACTAATGCATTGTAAAGTTTTAACATTTAGAGTCATACATGTGTGCAGTTTTGCTTCCCCACATCGTCTAGAAGAAGACATTTCTGAGTCAACATAAACTCCTAGGTCTTTTTCATAGATTCCTTCTTCAATTTCAGTATCTCCCATATGATATTTATAATGCACATTTTTATTGCCTGCATGCAATACTTTACACTTTTCTATATTAAATGTCATTTGCCATGTGTCTGCCCAGTTCTGAATGCTGTCTAGATCATTTTGAATGACCTTTGCTGCTGCAACAGTGTTTGCCACTCCTCCACTCCTCCTATTTTTGTGTCGTCTGCAAATTTAACAAGTTTGCTTACTATACCAGAATCTAAATCATTAATGTAGATTAGAAATAGCAGAGGACCTAATACTGATCCCTTTGGCACACCACTGGTTACCTCGTTCCATTTTGAGGTTTCTCCTCTAATCAGTACTTTCTGTTTTCTACATGTTAACCACTCCCTAATCCATGTGCATGCATTTCCTTGAATCCCTACTGCGTTCAGTTTGAGAATTAATCTTTTATGCGGGACTTCGTCAAAAGCTTTCTGGAAATCTAAATAAACCATGTCGTATGCTTTGCAATTATCCATTGTCTTTGCTGAATGAATGAGCTGTAGTTTGAAACACACAGCATAGTTAATAACCATACACAGTACATATGTACTTCATCAGTGAAAAATATTGGCATTTTTTACATTGTATCCAAATGGCTTGTTCTGTGCCAGTACAAACATTTCAGCACTCTATGTTAACTAGATCAGCCAAAGGATGTGTGGATATAGTGCTCACCTGGTAATGGCACAGTCGTGTAGTGTACAGGGTGGGTCATACAGTCAGGAGAATTCAGGTTGCCCTGGCTATTTGAAGTTTGCTGTCTTTGCTTGGGGATTCTAAAGGAGTGTCACACTGGCTCTGGTGATCTTGCCGGTCAGAGGGGCAAAACCAGCAGGGACTGTTTCTCCTCACCATGCTACAGTTCAGCTCAAGCGGACACATGCAGGGTTGGTCTTTGTTCTCCAGAGGCAGATAGCTCACTGACATCTGCTCTCAAGTTCCTGGGTGAAAGTCCTCCTGAGATGTTGTGGGAAATTGCTGCAGTGAGGGAATGTAATTGGACATCTTGGGAGTAAATTGGGGGTATGTGGCAATGTGACCTGCCCCTGTGTGCATTTTTATGTTGTATGTTGCGTGTGTTAATGTTGGTGTATTGTAGTTGGTACACGGGATATAATGTGGGTAATGAGCACGAGTATTTAAAATGTATAGGCCTAATTGTATTTAGGGACGGGAATTGCACTTCACTTCACGTGCATTTAAAGTACTTAATATATGAGCACAGAGTATTCACAGATTAGTTCACATGCTGGGATTCAAGTGAATAATGAATTGGTAATTGAATCCCAGCACAATTGTATATATATATATGCACGTTTTACTCAGTCGGGGTTTGTGTGTTCAGTGACTGGAGAACGGGAGTGAGGAAGGAGAAAAGTAAAGAAAAGAAAAGTTTCTTTGACTCGCCATGTTTGTTTGTCTGTTTACTGTTTTGTCGTTTTGTTTGTCTATTTATTTTGGCTTAAAGTGCCGTGTTCTGTTTTGTTCAACCTTTTATTTATTTGTTTATTAAAACACTGCGCGCTGCCGCGACTCAGTTTCATCACTACTGCCTGTGTGTCTGTGATTCTTTCTGGCCTGACGTCATCCACTACAGCCTGTTTGTCACAGGGTAAAATAACTGAGCACTAGATTTTTAAGTAAAAAGAGTAATCCAAGCCAAACAACGTTATGCCAGCTATATAGAATATGTATACATCTGTTTATAAATACAAGCTGCATGGAAGCAGTGTGTTCTTGGTATTGTATCACAACATAATCCATAGTTCAAGCTGCAGCTCTGTGTTTTTAACTGTTTCCCACACTTACCTGTATACATTCAGCTTCTCAGATAACAATGTAAGCTATCTAGCTGCTGGGCCTTGATGTCAAAACTACTGGTTAGAATCCATGCTTGTTTTGTACTCCAGTTTCCAAACAAGCATGCCTTCTTCTGCAGTTAAAAGAGGAGGAAATGAAATACAGAAAATGTATATAGTATAAATCATCCATTTAATAAGCAGGTTAATTTGGAAACGGCTTCATTCATCACAGAGAATATACCTTCTCTGGAGGAAAAAAAGCTAAATTTAAAAGGAGTAGCTCATTAAGTTTCACATTCTGCCTTACAGGTGCCAAATGCCATCCCTTCAGAGACAAAGAACATGATGCTGATGGGAAACCACATATTGAAAATAAACACCAGGACATTTCCGAGGTTTAAGAGTATTGTTTCCCTGGACTGTCCTACAGCTGGCTGCACGAAGTAGAAGGGAACACATTCACTTACATGCACACTCTGGAGCACCTGACTCTTCAGCAGCACCACTCTGTGCTAATGGTGGGATCCCAGGCCTTCTACCCACTTTATAAGCTGAAGTCTCTGAGAATCGGCAAAATCCAAACACAAGACATGAAGACTATATTCTTTGATCTACGAAATAGCCAGCTGGATACTCTGGGTCTGTACAGAATAGATTTTGAGACAATGAGGAAGCCCATGTTTGAGGACGTTGGCCAGTGCCCCCTGAATACCTTGGAGATATTTTCCTCATCCATAAACCTGATAGATGACTCTGCCTTTTCTGATCTGAAGGACTTGAGAGAGCTTCTGGTGAAAGAGTCCTCAATAAAAACCATTCACCCGAATGCTTTGATGAAACTGCATGCCCTTGAGTCCTTGACCCTAGAGGGGTGTTCCCTGGACCAGGTGCCACGTGGTGTCCTGTATTCCCTGACCAACCTGCAGGTTCTTAATTTAAGAAGAAACATGCTGCAGACCCTCCCAGCAGAGCTGTTCAAATACAATGGGAAGTTGCTCCACATCGACCTCAGTCTCAACCGTCTCCAGACTCTGCCCGAAGGCATCTTCAGACTCCCGTCCACTCTTTACGTGAACCTCAGCGGGAACTATTTCACTTGCGACTGCAGCCTGGCCTGGGCTTCTTTCTGGGTGAAGTCCTTGGGAAACACAACCAATGCAGAGGATTTCATGTGCTTCGCCCCTGTAGAGCTTCGTGGCAAGCATTTGAAGGATTTTAATCCCATATGCATTCCTGAATATGTATGGTATATTCTCATAGTCATCCTCGGAATGACTGTCTTGTCGATTGTGGTTGTCCTGCTTTATGTGTACCGTTGGAAGATCTACTATCAGTGGTACCTGCTGTTGTCCAAGAGGAAAGACACAGAAGTCTGGGAGAACAACCCCAGGTTTAAGTATGATGCTTTTGTTGCCTACTGCGAGAGGGATTTTGAATGGGTAGTCCATGAGTTGATTCCTAACCTAGAGAACAATGCCGGTCTTCCGAACATGAAATTGTGTGTGCCGGACAGAGACTGGGAGCTGGGAGGCAACATCCTGGACAACGTGGAGAGCAGCATTCAGAGAAGCAGGAGGACCATCTGTGTGATATCCACGAACTTCCTGAAGAGTGAGTGGTGCAAGCTGGAAATGAGCCTGGCACACATGCAGCTCTTCTCAGAGAACAGAGATGTCTTGGTTTTCGTATTCTTGGAGAAGATCCCTGTTGAAAGGTTGTCCCAGCAGCAGAAGCTCCGCAGGGAAATGTGTAAGAAATCCTGCCTCGACTGGCCGGGAGGAGAAACAACTGCTCAGAAAGTCTTTTGGGAGAAACTCAGATCTCTCATTTTCAAAAACCCTGTGGTCCAACAAATTTAAACTAAATGAAAAATCTACAGTGGTTCATTAACAACAGTGGCAAAAAAAATAGAAATGTGTTATGTTAAGACAATTGAAACCATTATCCCAGGATAAATTATAAAACATAAATAAGTGGTTATAAAAATAGCATAAAACAAAAATATAACATAACTTATGCAATGTGAAAGTGCTTTGAGTGAAACAGTTCAAAGTGTCGCAGGTGACGCTGAACTAGTTATTCCATATAGTAAAACATTAGACTCTATTGCATGGAGGATCTCAGTAAGCTACAGTAAATGGTTCATCAAATGAAACAGATTCAGTTATGTTAAGTTTGCTACTGATGTGGAAAAGAACAGTAATTGGATACCAGAAAATATGAATAACAGTGAGTTTTGGCCTCCTTCAGTGTTCTGGATGGAAGTGACTCTGTGCGAACAGAAGGGAATGTACAGTAACAATGTGTACAGATCCAGAACTATTGTACATGGTGCAGAATTAACCCTGACACACAAATTGAAACATAATCCTCTTGTTATGTGTGCATGTAATATGTGCCAAAGCAAGTCATCAGTGACTGGGCCCAAACTTTGTCCAGCCTGTAGTCATTTAGCTAAACACTGTAGAATCTTGTTTGAATGTAATGATTCTGAAGGAATTTCTTTCTCTCATCTAAATGTAGATCCAAAGGATATTAAGAGGATTGAATGCATAAATTGTGAAGGAGGTCATTTAGTGAAATGGGCTCATCTAGGTAAATTGGAATGTGTAGAAGGTGTCCCAGCTAAACGTGTCCAAGTATCTTGTAGGTACGAAGTGAGATGGCGTCTCACACCTGTGATGCTAAACTTTGGATAAAGGGGCCTGTTGTCGTTTTCGCAGAACCAACCAGAGCTGAACCCGGCACAGAAGTTGAATCCTGCTGGGAACGCTGAGATATGCAGGACATGGACTAGGCAATTTCAAATATGGAATGTATTATAAAATGAAGTGTCAAAGATATTAGGAAGGATAAAGAAAGAGTATCCTTGTACCACCAGTAGGTGGCTCTCTTGCTCCATGAAATAGGTCAGTCCTCACTTGTTTGGAATTACACATGTATTCAATCAAATACTTGATAGTCTGAGAATCCCTAAGAAAATATATATAATGACCGATTTACCACTAGTATATCTAATCTTCAGAAAGCATGACGCTTGATAAAAAGCACCATTCCAGCTAAAAGTGAACGTTAATCTACAAATTTATGTCCTAAAAACACAAGATAAGAAGAGACTCTTTATGACCAAAAGTTTAACTAACAAGCCAGAGGTCTTGAGAAAAAATCCTGTCTCGGCTGGATTTTGTATGAACAAAGGGTCGAGCCTAGTTGAATGCAGTTATACTGGCCTATATTTGGATTTAAATCCTCAAAAGGGATTCACCAAAATAATATTATAGCAATTGATAAACAGAGGTAAATTAATTGAAAGATTATCTTATAATGAAACAGGTTCAGTGCTAATTGAAACTGTTTATAGTTCATAACACTTATTTCATAAGATTAGTAATATGTTTCAAGTATTTGCTATAATGAGAAAACATATTATTTAAAACTGACAAGTATTATTGCTTGTTCACGACTTTGCTGTAGTGATAAGAAGATTAAAACCTGGAGCAGTATTCGATTTACTTAAATGGGAAAATGGTACAAGTTTATTCTTCTTTCTATTGAACAATAAGACTTCTAGACATTATGATATCCATTGAAGTATAGAAGTTAAAAGGTGTTGTGTTATGTTTTTGTGTTAAGTTTGTAATAATATACTATAATGTACCTTGTTATTAATCCACTATACTATTGTCTAATGATGTTAGATGGATTCCTTATAATGTGGTGATTTGAAACTGCTACAGTGAAACCAGGGCCTCTCTTCTTATCTAGAAAGAAGGAAGGTCCTTGAGTTCCACTTCAGCAGAGCTGCAAGCCTCATAGAGATAGGAGTGGTAAGGTTTATGGAATTAGTGGTTTAGCACAGATAAGAATATATCTTGAAATAATATGCAAAAAGTATGGCTTAACAGACCTTTATAGGTCATAAATCTAAAAAGTGTTTGCACAGACTCTGACCTTGGAAAAAACAAGAGACTGTGGAAACTGCTAGCAGTAACATATTCCCAGAGAGGTACAGGTCAGAGCCTGGTCAGTGCATCTCTTAATGGATAAATAATTGTAATGAAAACTATTACCACTTAAACTTAGTGAAACTAAATGACTTGAATATTGTATGAGACAAACTTTTGTCAAATACTCTTTTAGACAATGGTATATGGAATCAAAACTGACTCATTAACAAAATGATGAAACAATATGAAGTTAAAAGAAACACATACCTTTAATTTAGCATAATATAATCACTTAGAAGAGGATGTCACATATTAAGAACATCTCTCATATAACATATAAAATTAGTGTTTTGCATGCAGTAGTGTTTTTATATTATATTATAAACCAAGATCCTGGGAACCTTGGTTCACTTAACGTTTCAGATAAAGGAGGGGCTCGGAGGAAAGCAAAGAAATGAGATCATAGGTTTGGAGTTAGACAAATATGAAGTATTGAATTTATTGAGTACATGAGACCTATTAATTCTGAAAAGTTAGTCCGGATCTTTTGAAAACTATTATTTGTAAAATGGATAAGAACTGTCCCACCTGATTAATGATTGGATTTAATTGAGGCGTCCCATGTATTCCAATGAGACGAAAAACCTATTTAACTCCAGAGTAATTTCAATGGAGTACCACACTCATCCCAGACAGGGTAAGGTGGTCCATCTTCTGCAAACCAAAAACACAATTGAACTGATTTAACTCAGTTTAATTTGCCTGGTGAAGACAGTCATATCCTTTTACGATCTATATTAAAGGGTAAGCATTAATCAATTATTATTTTATCTCACATGTATTGCTATAAGGGACTCACGCTATGTTTAGAAGATAGGAGAACATTTGTTGAATGTGCTGAAAAGAGGCTACTGGGTGTATTTAGTGTCGTGGTCGTGGCCAGGCCTGCCGGCTGCACGAATACATAAAGATGTATTAAAGTGTTAACGTTAATATCTGTTAAGACACTGGACTGCCCAGAACGTCTGTCAGCTGGGGATATGAAGTAGCCTGTAGCTACTCAATCCAATATTTAACTGTTAATAAACCGAAGGAGTACTGATCATACTCTGATTCGTAAAAACACTTTAGATACATGAGTCTGTCAATTTCTTGGGTACTATGTTGGTCATCCGAATATACTGCGGGTCCAGAGCACGAACTATATCCCACTAGGAGTAATAACATCTCTGTCCTCCTAACGTCTCCCCTGAGATAAGAGTGTATGCTGAGCAAATAGAAAAAGTACGTAAAGAAATCTGAACACGCGGATTTCGTGACAAAAGGCTCTGTCTGTCTGTTCTATTACAGCTTTCTAAGTACAATCTATGCAGAAAACACGCTTTTCAACTGTACCAGTGCATTTGCCACAGACTGCCTTTTCACAATGGGCGCAGACATCAAAAGTTATGTTTTTATTGCATTTAGCAACCTGGCATTGTCTTTTATTCCATGTACCAGTGGGTGCAGCGCTGGCTGAAGGTTGAGTGGCATTTACCAGCCGGCTTTCGTGTCTCTTCTTAAAATGTTTCTGCCATAGCTCCAGGGTTAGCTGCAAAATGAAGTCCCTCCGAGTGATTGTGTTGCCGATGCACTCCTTGTACAAAACCAAAGCGTTGATGAATGCCAGGTCCAAAACATTATAAAAAAAAAAAAAAAAACAGACACAGGCCACTGCGAGTACCACCTTTGACAGAATACAGCCGTGCCATTTGATCCATTATATCCACACTGTACTTCGTTGTGTTGTAAAATGCAACAGTCTCTAGCTTTCGTTTCTTCTTCTTCTTCTTCTTCTTCTTCTTCTTCTTCTTCTTCTTCTTCTTCTTATTTATTTCTTAGCAGACACTCTTATCCAGGGCACTTACAGTCGTAAACTGATCTGTGCAGAGAGCTTAAAATGCTGTGGCTGTGTGGTCCAGTGGTTAAAGAAAAGGGCAGTGGTTAAAGAAAAGTTGCTGTTAACTTACAAGGCCAGTGGTTAAAGAAAAGGGCTTGTAACTAAGAGGTCCCCGGTTCACATCCCACCTCAGCCACTGACTCATTGTGTGACCCTGAGCAAGTCACTTAACCTCCTTGTGCTCCGTCTTTCGGGTGAGACGTAATTATAAGTGACCCTGCAGCTGATGCATAGTTCACACACCCTAGTCTCTGTAAGTCGCCTTGGATAAAGGCGTCTGCTAAATAAACAAATAATAATAATAATGCGCACTTTTTAAAAAAAATGTGCACCGTCACACTCAGGGTGGCACAGTCGTTCTGCCTGAGAAATGTAGTGTAAATAATAATAATATATGGTGTGTAGAATGGCTTTCATCAGTGTTTCAAGCACTCAACAGTGAGACTCATGTTAAGGAAGTTACTAAAGTATCTTTTTACCATTTGAGAAATATAGGTAAATTTAGACCAATTATTTCCATATCAGATGCCTAGAGACTAATTGTCCTACAATGTATGGTATCCCACTTGCAGCTTGTTAAGAATACCGCCGCTAAAATTCAGACTAAAACCAGGGAAAGTTAACATATTACCCCTGTTTTGGCCTCTTTACACTGGCTCGCTGTGCAATATAGAATTGGTTTGAAGATGTTGCTGTTAACTTACAAGGCCCTGAATGGATTAGCACCTAGTTATTTGCAGGAGTTACTGACCACGTATCTTCCAAACCGCACTCTGAGGTCACAGGATGCAGGGCTGCTGGTTATTCCCAGGTCAACAAAAGCAACACGGGAGTTAGGGCTTTTTCTTGTAAAGCCCCTAAATTATGGAATGTATAAAAAGCACCATATAAATGCAATAAATAAATAAAATAACACTGACGTGCTTTATACCTTGGATTACGGAGGCAAAACCGGCAGGGACTGTTTCTCCTCATCACGCTACAGCAAACCCTGCTGGCCAGGTGCCCAGTGAGCTCAAAGGCAGACATCTGCAAGGTTGACTTTTTGACCTCTAGAGGTCACATCTGCTGTCGAGTTCCTGGGTGAAAAAGGAAGCTGGCTTGGTCGTGAGATCGGGAGACGTCCACTGAACCTTCAGGTCTGCTGAGCCATGTGGAGAATTGCTGAGGTGAAGGGAAAAGCGATTGGGCATTCCAAATTGGGAGGAAAATAATAATAATTGGTGTGGCAAAGTGGTTTGTAGTGTGCAGGTGTAGAGGTGATGCAGTGCACAGCAATGATTGACACAACACAGTTCACGGTCCAACAGCTCTTTATTTTGGCTGTGTTGCTTGTTTGCAACAATAAATAATAATAACTAGCAATACACAACAATGGTATTGCACAGTTAAAACCCACAGGGTTCAGTCCCAAAATAATACTTATAATAATAACATGGACTTTAAACACAAACACAATCACAATTCCCAAAGTGAGTGCTCCTAGTGCAAGTGGTGATTTAAACTTATAATAGTGAAAAATCAGTGCATGTATGTGATTAGATAACATAACTTACCATATAAATGGTAGTTTAAAAGTTTTTCTAGAAATAATTAAGGTACTTCCTCTGTTAATCTGATTGCATCCAGTACAGTTTGATTTGTCCTTAGGAAACTATAAAAAAGTTCCTATTGTAATTTTGGTAACTTATAGTTGTGAAGTAATTTTAGAGAATATCTTATATGTAATACTATACCTTGCCACATGCTATAGTACTGGAAAATATCTTAAATGGGAAACTACAAAAGAGTTTTTTGAGAATGTTTTATGTGTGATATCTTTGAAGTTACTTGTCACATACTACAGCTATGGCCAACATTTTTGTATCACCCTATATAATTAACACATTTTGCTTCATAAAGTCGAATGAAACCTGCTGTATAATGTTATGTTAATATATTGAATGACATACCGCTTTGTTGTTTTCCATGTACTTAATGAACAACTGACAAAAAATGTGAAATTTCAAAATCTAACATGAAATACTGTTCAACGATTATGGCATCCAGTAGACTTTTGAGATACCATTTTGTAGTTTCTTTGATTACATGATGTTAAATAAAAGATCTAAATGATGTTCATGTGGTTTTTCTTTTAAAATATTATGTTTCAATTCTAAAATTATAGGTAACTTTTGGCCATAGCTGCAGTGGAGAATATCTTAGATACAGACTCAGATATTTCAGGAATGGAGCATTGCCTTTTAAGAGCCACAACTTAATCAAGAGTCCTTGCTGTAATTGCATGCAGCCTGCAGTTTTAAGCTGTGATTTTGAGAGAATCTCTTATAGTTAATTCTACAGAAGTTGCTTTAATTAGTTACTCAAATGCTATTATTGTTTGTTTTGTCATATTGCATGAATAAATCATTATTGTTTAAACAAACTGGTTTCATTTGCAAGCTTACTTTGATATATATATATACACTGTATATATATAAGAACATAAGAAAGTTTACAAACAAGAGGAGGCCATTCAGCCCATCTTGCTTGTTTGGTTGTTAGTAGCTTATTGATCCCAGAATCTCATCAAGCAGCTTCTTGAAGGATCCCAGGGTGTCAGCTTCAACAACATTACTGGGGAGTTGGTTCCAGACCCTCACAATTCTCTTTGTAAAAAAGTGCCTCCTATTTTCTGTTCTGAATGCCCCTTTATCTAATCTTCATTTGTGACCCCTGGTCCTTGTTTCTTAATTCAGGAAAAAGACCCTTGGGTCGACATTGTCTATACCTTTTAGAATTTTGAATGCTTGAATCAGATTGCCGCGTTGTCTTCTTTGTTCAAGACTGAATAGATTCAATTCTTTTAGCCTGTCTGCATACGACATGCTTTTTAAACCCGGGATAATTCTGGTTGCTCTTCTTTGCACTCTTTCTACAGCAGCAATATCCTTTTTGTAGCGAGGTAACCAGAACTGAACACAATATTCTAGATAAGGTCTTACTAATGCATTGTAAAGTTATAACATTACTTTCCTTGATTTAAATTCAACACTTCTCACAATATATCTGAGCATCTTGTTGGCCTTTTTTATAGCTTCCCCACATTGTCTAGATGCAGACATTTCTGAGTCAACATAAACTCCTAGGTCTTTTTCATAGATTCCTTCTTCAATTTCAGTATCTCCCATATGATATTTATAATGCACATTTTTATTGCCTTACACTTTTCTCTATTAAATTTCAGAACTGGGCAGACACATTTGCCATGTGTCTGCCCAGTTCTGAATGCTGTCTAGATCATTTTGAATGACCTTTGCTGCTTCAACAGTGTTTGCCACTCCTCCTATTTTTGTGTCGTCTGCAAATTTAACAAGTTTGCTTACTATATCAGAATCTAAGTCATTAATGTAGATTAGGAATAGCAGAGGACCTAATACTGATCCCTGTGGTACTCCACTGGTTACCTCGCTCTATTTTGAGGTTTCTCCTCTAATCAGCACTTTCTGTATTCTACATGTTAACCACTCCCTAATCCATGTGCATGCATTTCCTTGAATCCCTACTGCGTCCAGTTTGAGAATTAATCTTTTATGTGGGACTTTATCAAAATCTTTCTGGAAATCTAAATAAACCATGTCATATGCTTTGCAGTTATCCATTGTCGATGTTGCATCCTCAAAATGTCAAGCAGGTTAGTTAGACACAATCTCCCTTTCCTAAAACCATGCTGACTGTCTGCCAGGATACTGTTACCATATAGGTTTCCATTTTGGATCTAATTATAGTTTCCATATGTTTACATATAATAGAAGTCAGGCAATCCCGATAGGATCACACACCAGCGCCCGTCCCCTCTGTCATCTTTGAATCTTAGTTATGCAGGTAGCAGGGCACAGTCTTTTTTGGATACTGTGGCTTAGGTGTACAGTAGACCCAGACTGGTTTGTCTGATAAAAGTCTCTGTAAGTTTTATGGCAGTCCTCCAGCCGATCCTCAATCTCGTTGCATGTGGTCATTGACTCGCTTGCAGTTTGCTTTATCTTCTCGAGTCCTGTTCAGCACCATGTTTAGCAATCGATGTGGAATGCAAAATGTTTAGTTTTGCTTGGATAGTTATAGTCTTTTCACTCTGCTAAGTAGCTATTCGCATGAGGTCATTTGTGTATCTTGTCTCTTTAAAACTCACACTCATTTGATATTTAACGTCCTTTTCCACTCGGGACATAGATACTTTATGTCTTCCTTGTATCAAACCACTTGTTGTTGCAGTTGTGAATTATCTGTCCATAAAGTCAACTGTTCTTTCAGCCTAATCCAGTCCAGATGCCACCTAACTCTAGTCACCTAGTTCAGTAGTCACACAGTTTAGTATGTCTACCAGGAAAGGGGCCCTTTTCATCGACACAGAGATTTCATTAATTAGTCCAGTTACATTTCTATTACACTTTCAGGTATTACTATCATATTCAGGGAATATGCACCACAGTATGAAGAAAAGGTTGACGACCATAATTGGGCAGAGCCAAACAATCAATTGTGATTGAATATTCGATTGGAAATTTTAAATTGAAGGCTATTAATAATAGTTGATGTGATTCCCCTTTATTTACCATCTTCTCTTTCAGGGGGGAAACAATCTTCCCCAGGAAAAAAAAAAATCGCATATTAACTGAGGGTTGTTTGTTATTTTATGAAGGCTATAAACTGCTCAATATTACCATTAATCTAAATTCTACAAATAACTGAACATGTAGAAGTGCAACTCTCACCTTCTGGGACCCAGAATACGTAGAAGTGCAACTCTCACCTTTTATTTTCAACAACTTTTTAGTTCTGAATATACATAGTACCTAGAAGAGATTACAAATATAACACTTTTGTATGCATTTATATTTATGCATGTTTTTCACAATTATTGCTGTAGCATTTAATTACTAGTTCCAAGCGCAAAAATCTGTATTGAGTATAAAAACTATGACACTGTTGGGCAAATGCAAATAATATTAATATCTTCCTAAAAGTAAACATATAAAAAGGATACTTGCCATGTTACTATTTGACGTAGCTGGTTTGGCACAGCCCTATTCCATAACATATATCAACAGTCAACAATGAATATATCTCTGTTACCAGGGACTCCATCTCCTGCGGTGGAAAATAAAGCGAGGATTGGTGTGTAGTTCATATCAAGGTGGTCAGAAAAGTTCAAGGAGGGAGGAAGCTTGTGTGTCAGTGTTGGATTTTAAATATACTGTGTATAATCTGTGTGTTTGTACTGTTGGAATTTCTGTATCACATTTACTTTGTATAATGTGTGTGTGTGAGATGAAGACATTTACTTTGTATACTGGTTAGAATAAGCAGTGTGGGTGCGGCACTATTAAAGAATGTGTTTACATTTTGGGCAAGCGAATTCAAAGTACAGGCTGTGTGGTCAGCCCTGAAGGTAACCACACCCGAACAGCAGCATCACAACAAGCCTCAAACAGAAGGTATTTAAGAGAGTCACAGATTAATTCAGTGTGTTCCTGTAAGACACACACCATCTACATCTATCTAGAACTCGTAATTATTGCTTTTGTTCTGCATTAACTATGAAAAACATCAAAATGTTAGTTTATTTTTTTTAGTAGACGCCTTTATCCAAGGTGACTTACAGAGACT